>NW_027269279.1:12077500-13277500 GCF_023055355.1 Agelaius tricolor
TGGCACACAGAGCTTTGCTGCCCAGCCTGGGGAACACAGGGAGCCCCCTCAGTGAGATGGACCTGCCAGCCAGAGACAGCCTCCACTGCAAGTGTCTCACATATTTCCCATAATCAAACAATTTGCATTTGCTCTCAGGTGTCACATAGACCAACAAAAGCAATCTTGTAATTACAATGCTGTCTTGAATACAAGGGCTAATGCAGCAAGCAAGGTTTAACAATGCCCTTGATAGCTCTTAAAATAAATAAAAAAAAATTGGTTTTTAGTCTTATGTGAACAGTAACCACAGACTGGTCTCATTCTCTATAACTACCTTCTTTTTCAAATTCATGTACAAATTTACTTTTTTTTTGAAAAGAGGACAATTGTTCTATTTTATTATCATATGTTTGCTCCTCCACAAGCAGAATCTGATTAGTGGATTCTGAGCTAACCAGCTGAGGGAAAGCTGAGAAAGGAATGTTTCCATGGCATATGCAATCCTCCACCACCCACTACTGTGGGTCCTGGATGTGAGGTAGAGAAAAGGACCAAATTATCTGCACTACACATTCCCACCTACCCAGAGACATCTTCAAGGAGGGAGCAGAAATTACCATAGACAATAAATCCTTAATTCTCCATCTCAGTGAGCCAACATTTCCCAGATTATGAGGCATTCCTTTCATATGGAAATCCAGCAAATCACCTCCTGTGACAACTCTGCCCACTAAAGTGCTCAGTATGGAAAAGACAGACTGAACATCCCTGTCTCTCACTCTCTGCACAAACATAGGGCCCCACACTCAGAGAAATCAAATGCCTTCCTTTTCCAAGAATACATAACCACACATCTTGATGGAAAAAACCAAAAAGTAGAAAACAGTTCAGTAAGAACAAATTTCCAAGTGTACAGGTGCTCATATTCAGCATTTTGAATTAGACTTTTTTTTTTTTTTCCCCAGCAGGAGTGCAGCATTTTCAGCAAGTGTAAGAGTATCTATGTTCTTATAAAGCATTCTAAAGCCTGGATGTTTCACTTCAAAGTGCAACCATTGTAGCTGAAAGCCTCCAGTTGTACTGCCCTGTTTGCTTAGTAAATCCAAATTCCTATGAAGGGATAATACATTAAAAATGAATGAATTTATTTAAGCACCCCAAGTTCGTGAGTGTGGGCTCTGTATCTCACCCCACAGCTGTGTTTGCTTTAGATTTGGGTAGAGAAGTCTTCATTGCTATCAGAGGGATACATGAAATTCCAGGGCTAGCAGTGTGTTAGGCAATTGCTTTCCTTAAGACCTGGTCTGAAACTCAGGAAAATATGTGTAAAAGGCTTGTGTAAAATACATTAGTTCTTCTTTTTCTTCCAAAGCACTGATGAGTAAGGGATTCAATTTTTATATCTATTCTATTTAAATACTTGGCATCCAAGAACACCTATCTTAAGAAATTACCCAAGAAAGGAAACGGGCAATTCCCACTGGAAAAGCAAGGGAAGGAAAGCAGCTCACATCAGTCTGTGTTGGGTAAAGGACTTGGTGACTCTCTGAGCTGGAAAAGCAGTCTGAGAGCTCTCTGAGCAGGCTTGACACACTCTGCACCTCTCTGGTAGGAAGAACTTCCATAACCCTCAGCCTTGGAACCTCCACATTAGGATGCAACCATGATTTGAAATACTCAAGAACAGAATCCCTTGTGTCTCTTTTACCTGCACTGAAGGGAAGAAGACACTACTGCTCTATGCCAATTTTTAAAATATCATTATTATTTTAATTCTTCCCAGCCAAATTTCATTCCAACAGTAAGAAAATATCTAGGAAGGGAAAATGATTAATTTAAAGGCAGACATATTTCCTTCATGTCCTTAGCAACATGCAAGAGGAATTGCATATACTATTATTTTACACGCTTAATGCCATGATTATTACTTTTGTATCAATGGAAAGTAGTATATTTCCTTGGTTTTTATTTTTTCCTGATTATCTGGTATAGCTGCAATGCTGAGCAAGGGCTGTAAATCTCTATCTGTAAAAAAAAAATTGATTTTGGTCCAGTGCTAGGGCTGCATTTTGCCTCCATCCCACTTCCCATTCCTGCAGGACCCTGGGCTGTGTCCCACTGCCTCACAACCAAAATCCAAGAGGCCACCTAGGATGGCATCAAGTAGCCCAAATGCAAGGGCCTCTTGTAAGGAAGGACCAAGCCTGGATACCAGGGCTCAGGCTGTATTAAATTATTATTACATTTAAGCCAGCTGCTGAAGTAACTGTCAAGTTTACAACATTGATGCAATAAACCATGTTGCTAATAATATTATTATATCAATATTCAACAGAAATCTTGACCACTGATGGGAAAAATATGGATAAACATGCACATTAAGCAATTTCAAAGGATGAAAATATGACTGTTTCAACCCAGTATTGACTTCTGAGTACATTTTTATTACCCTTTTTCCAAAGCAGCAATGACTTATTGTCAGTGTTTTACATGGCTTTTTCCATCCTTCTATATAAACCATGTCTCTTTTCTTAAAACAAGAGTTGTGAAGAAATCCTAATGTGAGAACTGTGACCAAAGGTAATCCTTGCTCCTTAAAAAGAATGGTTTATATTTATATTATAATAATGCTAAAGCTTTTACTGTGATATTAACATAGAAATGTTACTGCAGAATTAGTGATGCTTATATTCTTGTTGAAACAACAAACACTTGTTTTTCTTTTACAGGATATTGAAATTCCACTTAAACAAATATGTCCAATGTAAACACAAAATAAAATGTAAAAAGAATCCTTCCAAATCTTCTATAAAAGAAAATATATAAAATTAAACTGCACAATTTTCATTTCTGCACGCTCCTGAATACACTTGACATACGTAAGCACAAACATGGATGAAAATATTTCCAAAGGGGAAAGAACACATGCTCAGATATTATCTGTGAAAAAGATGCATTGAAATTCCTCTGTGATGAATAGACTTTTTTTTTTTTTTTCTCCTCAGGGTGACCTCTACCTTCAGAATATGATGGTTTTATTATGATTAATAAATTTCATTTCCACAGAGGAAAGGAACAGTGTCAGCTTAAACTTAAAGCAAGTGGGTTTCTTTTTAAATGCTAATTTTTAAACACGCCCTTGCATGACACGAAATTTAGAAGCTCAGAAGGTTAGCAGAATAGATTCTGATTTCCAGGCTGAAAATAGGAAGAAGGATTTAAACTATATTGTCACACTGCAAATCAGTGAGCTGCTTCAGTCCCACACACACTGCTTCACTTACTCACTGCTATGCCAGCCTGCTTGCTCCTCATTACAATTAGTGGCATTTAAATGCTTTGTGATCATTTACACTGCAAATTATCATTCTAGGTAAACAACTTACTGAAATTTAGGACGTGCCAATGGTAAGGTGGTGAATAAATTAATAGTCAATGCCATTCTCTGGGTATTTTACAGGATGATAAAACAATGTAGCCAAAGCAATATGCACAAATTCTTGTCTCAGAACACAGCTGATGAACAATTTTGATGCATCACTAACTAGAACAAGGTGTGCTCCTCTATTTTCCACTGTATCTGGGACAAGCATTCAGGACAGCATGAGGAAAAAACACGTTTGCTAGCATTTTGCTAACATACTGACACTGGTTCTTAAATAGCTGGACAAACAACTTCCTGGGAAATAACTGAGAAAAAACCCCAGTGTAGCCATGCTACTTTCCATAAATGTAGCCATAAGCAATTCACCAATAGATGGCATGATCTTTACTTATGCTATGCCTTAATTTCTTCAACCATTTTCAGCAGAGGGTTGAAAAATGCTAAAGTACTTAAAAATGCTAAAAAATGTGTAAATAAAATGACAATTTGTTGTTTATTTTTTTTTTTTTTTAAGTAACTTAAAAAGGGAAAATGTAGGATCTATTTTGTTAGGGCCTTTGAAAGGGAGTATCTCTCTAAGCAATCAGTAGTAGGTGTTGTTGAAATCTCTAAAAATTGGGGAATTCTGCGCCTGTTTGATCATCAATGCCATTTCAGGATTTTAAATTCCCACACCTGGGACAGGCACTGGACCTCCAATACTGGCGACATTTAGAAGCTCCTAAATAACATACACACTAACAAATAAGGAAAAATTCACCACATAAAATATGAACAAAGTTAACACATTTTCCTCAAGTGATTTGAGAGGTATAGAAGGAGAATTTTAAAGAATTTGATACACTTGTTTTACTTATCATTATCAACTGCCCTCCATTTTTTCAAATCTAATATTGCTGGAGGAACTACAGAAAATTATGAACCTGCTTAAGAGGTATAAAGAGAGAAGTTAAAGCTTGGTCACTACTTCAGATCAAACCCTGACCTCAGCCATATTTCAAGCAAAGCTGTGTGCCACTGGGAAGCTCATCTTTCTAACTTTGCCCCAATATTATCCACTCCTTACCCACTTCAACTTCAATTGAACAATCAAGTAATAAAATTGCTTCTGGAAGGAATACAAGGAAAGCAAGTTTACCTGGCCTAAATACCACATAAATGCAGAAATTATTCCAAAAACTGACTTGGTGCTCTTCCTCTTGGTCCCACCAGTCACACACCACACTGCTGAGCAGTATTTTGGGCTCAATGGGTCGAACCTGTGCAGCAGGTTTAACCTAAAATTTAACCTAAAATTCATCATTTAACCTAAAATTCAACCTTTAACCTAAAATTCATCCCACTGTGGTAGGATGGTGTCTGCTGGTGGTGTTCAAAGAATGTGCAAACAACCAATTAACTTCATTTTAGATATTAACACCAAGGGACTCCGGGCATTTCAGGCACCTGAATCACCAACAGGTCTCTCTCTACCTCAGAAGGCAATGAACAAAGATGTCTCTGAAGTTTTTACTTAAGTTTAAGGAAACTGAAATCTGCTGATCAAAACAATTTCCAGGCATTTGCCTTGATTGGAAAGGTTAAGAATGCTGAAATTCTCCTTGGCAAGCGTTGAATGCACGCTATCAAACACGGAGGTCACTGTACAAGGCAGGACCATCACATACTTTATTCATAGCATCCTCCTCTTCCATGACCTATAACGTGCTACAGATTTGTGATGTGGAGCAGAGAAAGGATTGGGAAGTGACAGGCAGCACAATAAAGAGTGAAAGTTCCAGATGTAGTGCAGGGCTGAACTCCTGTGTGCCTGCAGAGCCAGAAGGGATTTTTATCACTACAGCACTAACACATCCCTAGATTTTCTCAGAGATAAGAAACTTGACCAGGGTCTACCATGGGTAGAGGGCAATAATGAAAGGTTTCCATGAAAGGATGTTCATAAATATGTCATTGATGAAATATTAAAAGCATTGTTTACTTTTCCTGCAAGTTGGGGGAAAGAGAAAGTAGAGAAGCCTATGCAGACTTTTCTGTAGAGATGAATTTCCAATTCTTGGCTGCTTACTTATGTATGTCACATCTTAGTTTGGCCAGTTAATTTCCTTGCTAATTGACAGGCATGTTTTGCAGAAGTTTCACTGATGCTCAGATGTGGTTTTAATTTTGCTTCTGTTTGCTAGCCTGTATCTTCTTTGAAAATTTGTGAGATGCTTGCAGCCAGCCAAAGCTGAGCTGCCATCTTCTAAAACATTTAAATGAACATGATTGATACTGGTTAATTTGCAGAAACATAGAAGGGTGACAAACAGCAGCACAGGTGATTTTCTCCTAAGCTGATTCTGGATAACTGCAAACTGCAGCAATCCTAGGCACAGATCTCAGCTTAAGATCTCTCATTTAGTTTCAGTCTTGCTGTGTGGATTTCCACCAGGGTGGGAATTGAAGCTGATGCCTAGTCAAAAGTCAAACAGAATTCTATGCACCACCACCTTTCTGTGTAGCTTCTATCCAAGAAACTTACATTTTATATAAACTTATTAAAAAAAGCCACTGGGGAATCTGAGGCTTGCCATCAGGTGACACCTAAACCCAACTCTATTCCAGTGAAAAGAAAGCATTTCTTAGTTCTGTAAAACACTTTCTTATTACTATTGCTGTTATATTTAGGGCAATAAAGCTTGAAGAAATTCTCATCTAGTGCAATAATAAATAAACTGAGTACATTATTTATAAAATTGTAAAGCAGTCTTTTGTGATCATGTATAAAGTTCTGCAACCATAGCGTTGTTTTATGTGTTATTTATAGCATTGCTTTATTTATTTGCAATATGATAATCTCAAGATATTAGAAGTGAATCCTTGCTCATTTAATGGACTTGTATACAGGCATCCATACATGCACACACACACACATCATCTTTCATGTGCTCTATTTTCAGCCTACCAGAGAAAAACCAATCTAATTGCTTCATTAAAAAACCAGCCCAGCAGGAGATGCACACGTGCCTACAGGCACTTGTTGAGGACAAACACAGATAATTCACTATTTCTGTTATCAAAGGAGCTTCACATTGCAAATCCTCCATTTACAAACGACAGGACCTCAGCTTTCCCTAATCTTGCGGAGTTGTCACGTGTGAGCAGCCATGCGGGCTGACCCAGAGCCGCGAGCACCGGGCGGGCAGGCTGGCACACAGGCAGTGACAGCCAGGGCTGACAAACAGGAGCCCATCAACCCTCCTCAAAGGAGAACAGGGGGTCATCAAAGTGTTTACTGATTTTTATCAACTGGTCCAATAGCTGAACATCTTCAGCACACGACTACCCGCAGCAGTAAAAGCTGTGACAAATGGAATTCCATATAAGGAACTATTTATAGCAGCAGTAAATGCGAGTTTAAACTGCCAACATAAAGGACACTTGAATTTATAGAAGAAGTTTAATTTTGTGCATTAGTGCAACATTTCCTAGTCTTTCCGGAGCAAAAACTTCACTATCTGCCATTTTTCACAGGGAACAGCAGTACAGCCTTAAATAAATACTAGAACAGAAACCATACGATGCTCCTTCATCTTCATTTTTTATTTGATTAGCAGAAGAGCACAGCATCATAATAAAAGCATCTCACAGAAAATGGTTCTTTTCCCAAACTGCTTCATGAAATGAAGTCAAACCCATTGGCAGCAATAGTAAAAGGTAAGAACCTCTCTCAACTGAGCATATGTCTTCACACAGTCATTCTAACAGGCTGAAGAAACACCTCTGAAGCTGCATTCTTCCCAAGAGTTTGGATGGAACTCTTTCAAATTCCATTTTAAGAATATGGTCTAATCACTGTCGCCTACCAGACACATGAACAGGTCAGTGAGATGCATGCAAATTTGTCTGGCAAAAATCTGACCAGCTGCAATTACTTATTTACCTACCCTGGCAGAGGTAGGTTTGCCACAACAGGCACTGCAGCCACTCTAAGCACTTCATCAAACATTAATTTGTTTTAAACCAGTATCTCCATATTTGCTATTGTTCGATGAATTAAATTTGTGGCAGTGTTAGTGCTGACAGGTTAATGATAGTATACAGGGAAATTGCAATGACTGGAGCAATTTCATTTGTTAAAAATGGCCAATATTCTCTTCAAATATTTCAATAGCACAAACCCCGTGGTTTGCTTGTTGAAGCTGCTTGCTTTTATTCAACATCTTTGCTGGAGTTATGAAGTTAAACCTTTCAAAATGTTTAATCTATTTTGGAGACTGTATCTTTCTCCAAATGGAGGTCAATAACTTAATTTATGACTGTCAACTTCTAAAGCTTTATAAAGCATTTCTTTTGCTTGCATGCAGACACACAGAGAATCCTTTCTCCTGGGACTGATTCTGCTCAAAAATGTAAATAAATACAGTCACAATTGGACAGGTGTTATATCCACTTCCACCATACTTCATTCCAAATTCAGCTTTATATAAACCCTTGCCTTTCTCTCTGTTATTTCAAAATCATAAACTGCAAATACTCTCAGGAGAAAAATAATACCAAGCATACATCAACACTGGATTTTTTTTTTTGCTTCTACATAAAGGCTGGATAATAGTTAAAAACTGGAAGAAGAGAGAGAGATAATATAAATATAAAATAATAATCCTGTCCCATTTTTACACAAAAAATATAAAATGTCATTTGCAGGTACATGTGAGAATGCACTTGCAAAAGACACTAAAAATGCTTTTTCTTTCCAAACTATGAATTTTGATGTTACAAAACCTAAAAGAGGAAACAGAAAAATAGATTGAGCACTGATTTGAAAAATTCACTAAGAATGCTAAAGCTGCAAAATGAACAATGTTCTGCAACCAACAAGTAAATAGGCCACAGGTTTATTCTGGGTCTCATTCTGATTTATCCAGAGACTGACAGGGCAGCTGCCCATTGCCCCCATCAGACAAGAACCCCAGGATTAATTCTCCCCTAGTGCAACTATAGTCAGCAATTTGCTCAAGGAAGGTCCTCAGAGATCCTTGTTAAAATTCCATCATCAAGCCAAGAGGAGTTTCTCATAGTTTCCCTGTCTCTTTTCTAGTTCAGATCTGCTTGCAAACCCTTTAATCATGTCTGCCAGAGAAGATCTATCCCAGAAGTGCAGAACTTCTCTTCTGAACAGTAATTATTTTTAGCCTCAGAATGCACTGGATGCAATGAAGAGTGAAATGCTTTTACATTTCCCATGGAAGGATCCCTCTGTCAGAGAGCTGAGGAGGTTTCCCTCTGTCATGTGCATTCAGGAACAGACAGAGATGCACAAACAGAAATGTGTTTATGGACACAAATCACTCATTAACACATTCATCTATTCAAGATTACTGTATTACCAAATAAAAAGAGATACAAAGATAGCATGTGGCTGAGGGCTAAGTATCCTCTGGCAGGAATGATGAAGGATTGAGAAGAAAAGAATGAATATTACCAGCAGAACCACCCAAGAGCTCCCATTTCCAATTGATGATCAAGCTCCAACCAAAGCATTACTTGTTATATATTACTGTTTGAAATCCACAAACACACCCATCCTTTACAGGGAGGCAATACAAACGTGTATATACTCACATTTCAAACATTGAGCATGTTTATAAGTATCTTCACTTGATATCAACTTTACAAACACAGTGGAATTACTGTCATTGAGCTTAGGAGCACTAAAAAAAGCACTATAAAATCACACTACAGCTGATTTGCATGCATCTGAAAAATCACAGGAAGGTTAGCTTTGGTTCTCAGAGTATCTCTATTTTTGCTCCATGTATTAAAACATAAAACATCAGATAATAAAAATAGTTGAAGTCAACTTACAAATCCAAAAGACCAAATTCAACTTTAGCAATTTGACTCACAGGAATATGGGCTGGAGAATTACTTTTTTATGAAGCCAAAAGTCATTTAAATTCTATTACTGAAACTTAGGTATATAAGAAACAGCAGGTACAGGCTTTTCATCACCTTTCTCCTTCATATTTAGTGCAAAAAAAGTCACCTATAGTCACCTGTGATGGATGTCTTTATCAAATGCTCAAAACCATGCCTTGCAAAAATACCTTACTGTTGAATCAATTCAACAAAGGTAATCAACTGGTAAACTGAAAAGTTTTAATTAGTACACACAGAGATCCATTTCCTTTTATGTAAAGTTCACTGAAGGCACTTATAATTAAATTTATATTTTACATAAATAATATATTTTTGATTGGAATTCTAAAAAAAGTTGTATATGGAATATCTGCAATAAAGTCATGGGCACTTAAACTGTGCCTGAATTGAGAGAGAAAAATTTCTTTACTAGAACACGAATTATTGCTTAGAAGGGTTCACTTTGCAAAACTGGACCCACAGACCTCGCATCTAACTCAAAAATTACAAGTTCAAAAATTGCTAAAATAAATATTTTATTCTTACTTCGCAAAGCTTAGATTTACAAATTAGCAGCCTCCCTACCACAGCTCTCTTCAATGAAGAGCTGAGCAGGAAGCTCAAGTGGAATAACCAAAGTCAAAATCCAAGTTGAGTGATATGAAGAATGTGACAAATGTTGGCTTCTCAAAATGCATTTACTTCATAATTTATAGGACTTGGAAAAATCTATGTTAAATCAGGTTTAACTACAGAAGAACTTTTCAGATTACCACCAAAAGTGCTTCATAGAAATTAAGACAATTTTATCATATTTTGGGTTTATCTATGATCATCTTTTCCATAAATAAATGTTCTCTATTTGTTTCTATGTAGATAACCATAAACAGAAATCTCATCACCTTTCATTTATTTCTGCTAATAAAAAACTCTATCAGCAAACACTTCTTAATACCAACATTTGATTTCACACTATATACCCTTTCATCCTTCAATATGAGAAGTTCTATGAACTTGATTTTTTGCACAACATCATTTGCAGAATAAGCCCCAGCACCATTACTATTTATTTTAGCCTTTTGATTTCTTATGTAGCAACATAACACCATCCTTACCTGAATTAAGACTAAGCTTGTTCAAACTCTATTGCTTAAAAGAGAGAAAAACCTCTTGACATATTCAATATATTTAAATAATATAAATAAACCTTTTCAAAACATTGTTCATTCTTCTGTACCCATGGCTTACAACATGACAGTACATGGAGACTTTTTACTTACTAGAGAGCGATCCTCTGAAGGCACAGACCCTCTCTCCCACTATCTCATCCATAGGATAGACTTTGTGAGTGCTTTAGGGTCTGCAATACCCTCGTGGGCATCATTTGCCCCCAACGAGTTGGAAAGAAAATTGTACCATCTATAGCACTTACAATGTCCTGCACACATCTAAGCCTTGGCTCTCCTCACCACTTCTGCTTGGTTTGACTTCTGAAAGTCACAGTCCTAAAGCTTTTATCACAAGGTTTAACACATCCTTACACTCTAGGCCATACCATAAACTGGAAACAAAACACCAAAGTCAGCAAAATAACCTAATGGCTTTCATATGGCAGAACCTATAGGCTGAAGCTATAAATTCATTAAACTATCCCCAAGATTTATACACTATGGACTTTCCTAGGCTTTGTCTTACGATTAAATGCAGCATGTGAAAAAGGATATTGAGACCTGGATGGATGCATCAAGAAGTATCAATGATTGTTACCTGCAGAGGTGTTACAAGAAATTTCATCTGCTGCAACGAAGACGAATTGATTTCTGCAAGAGAAGATAAAATTCACAATACTGCTTGCTGACTGGGAAATGTGCTAGCTGCCAATTGACTTGATGTTTACAGATGGGGTAGGGGAAGGGTGCTTAATTTTAATGAATGTAGCAAGAAAAAGTGTTGAGTACTACAGAGTTTATAAGGATCATGAGGTAGACATGCTGGGATCTTTTAAATGAAATAATGGTGACATTTGGATATGGACTATGTACAAACTCTTGCATTGGAAGCTTCATGTTTAGTGTTACAGATATGTCAATATATTTACGAAGTCTAATAAAAATAAAACAATATATTGAGATTAAAGGGCACTACTGCAAAATATGTAAAAAGCGCTTTTGAAAAAAAATTAAATTGCAATTTACTTTGTGCATCTGAAAGGAGGATATTGAAATTAAAATATTTTGCTTTTTCTATGTCTAATATGACTGCAATCAGAAAATTATTTTTTCTGCTATTTATTAAAAAAAGACATAGTATATTCTCATATACTGTCATCCAAATACATAGAAAAGTCTTTTGCAGAATCTTAGGAGAATAAGCTAGAGATATGAGTAATTTAATATAAACCTTCTCTTGCAAAATTCTTTTTTAAACCAGGTAACATAACAAGAGAAACGCTAAATGCACTATTATTTCAAAATGCAGAAAACTTCATTATGGCACAAATCCTGTTGTCCTTTCTGAAATCCAGGCAACCAGGATTTGTGTAAGTGGAAACCATGTTGAAGAATTAACATCCAATGATTCCTTTATGAGCACACCCACAGCTGCCTCGGGGTATTTCTGCTTTGGGCAGGGTTAATGAGCCCGGGTGCAGAGTTAACACCCGGGTCTGGTTTCCTCCCAGCCCCTGCACTGCCAGGCACAGCAAAAACCTGACCCTGAGCTTTGCACAGCCTTAATGCCAGCCTAGCAGCCAGGAGCCAAAGGATGCAGGCTGAGGAGTGCCTGGGAAAACAGCTCTGCAAGCTGGGAGTGCTGAGCATCCTCCTGAAAACACCATGCAGCAGCAAACGTCCCTCAGGGGCAGCAAAACCTGCAGGAGCTAAGCCCTAAGGGAGCAAAAATCTATTTCTATGACTTCCCCTCCAAGGTAGCAAGAGATTTGAAATTCTCGTTTAGAAATCTGTGAACCTTGTTACTTAGAGGTTCAGATTCTAAGGGGGGGGAAAAAAAATAAATGCAAAACAAAGCAAGGAATCTGCAATCTGCACTGCAGGGACAGGATTGCACAGGTCCAAAAGCAGAGCATTGCTTCTGCCCTAGCAGAAACACTGACACTGGTGAGCTTAGTGATCAAATGGCTCATTCTTGCATTTTCAACTGTTCATTAAGTTCAATTAACAGCTCTTCTCTTTATTTTGCCATCTGCAACAGTTTCAGGAGCTAATGAAATTTACCTAACAAGTAATGCTAAATACACAAAGTAAAAAAAAAAAAAAACAAACAAAAAACAAAAAAACAAAGGGGGATAAATATTACATTATAAATACAGAGCTACTCTGTATTTTATAGGTAGCATAATTTTTCACTGTATTTACTGCTACCACCTCTGTGATAATTATAGACAGGAAAAAGTTAGATGCTTGCCTAAAAAGCCAGTGGCAATGCTGATTTACCAGCTACTGTTTTACAAAAAATCCTTCTGACTCATTTCTGGGAAGTTGTTAAACTGCCCTCTCATCTAAACGAAAAAATCACTTTTCCTTAAAATCTGCCTCTAAAGTGGTTACTGAGAAGTTCCTTTTGTTCCTCTCAGTTCAGAACACTGGAACATTTAGCCACAGAGTCTCTATTTTTAGATGTTAAAATGCAGAATTATCTGCAAGAGTAATATGCTAGTACCTCCAGGAAGACCCCAGAACACTAATGCAATTTATCCTTTGGAATACAAAATATTATTTAAACTATTCTGAAATCTTACTCTTTTTTAACTGAGTCTTTTCTAACTGCGAGCAAAAAAATAAATTTTAAAAAAATTAAATAAACCCAAAGTGATACCTATTTAAAATAACAACTACTATAAACATCTCTTGTTAGACTGCTTCATAGGAAGAAAATATTTTGCTTTTGTAAAATGAATTTCATAACTCCACACATAACTTTTAAAAATATGAAGTTACATATCGGTCAGCATAGCAACTGTGAGAATGACAAGACCAGAGGCTGGAGTCCAATAAGCCAGTTCAATATTTTATAACTAATTAGGTGGGTTTTGTAGCAACTCCTGGAAATTCTTAAGCACTTGGATGGCTTTAATGCCCTTACACTGGCAGGATTTATTTAGCTAAATTCCATAATGTTGTTTGCATAGACTCAGAGAGGGGAAATTGGTCATCAGAAGCACCACAGACAGCACAGCTGATGGCTGCAGCAAGGGTTAATCCTCTGTGTGGGCAACCCCAGAGGGAGTCCTTAGGAGGGAAGGTGGCTCTGTGGGACACCAGATCCCTTCTGTCCTGAGGCAGGAGGGGAGCAGAGGTGCCAGGGACAGCTCACCTTGCCCAGTGCCCTGCAAATGGGGAGTGTTCCCTTTAAAGAGCAAATTCTGCACCAGCTCTGTCGAGCATGCAAGGCTTGAAAACCTCACAAGGAAGATATGATGAAAATTCATGATGCATTTTAGGCTGGTTTAGTGTTCCTCATCACTGCTACACTTGAAATGATTCAAAAAGGTGCAGGAATTGTAAGCGGACCCAACTTTATTATACAATAAGCCCTGCTCAATTAAGATACAGAATCACTTCCATAATTTAATTTGTGTATTAACAGTGAAAGTCTAGGACCAAATTTCTACTGTTCACTGGTTAATACTTCAGATGTAAAAGAGAACACTGATTTAAATAAAAGAAACTTTTTTAAATAAAATTTTAAAAGTTGTTACTGGCTGTGAGAGCCTAAGAAAAAAGAATCAAAAAACTAAACAAACCTGAAAGGATAACACGATAAATACATTGACCTGAATGCTGGATATATCCAACCTGCCAGATCCTCACACCCTGGGCTCAGTGCAATCCTTTTAAGTGCAGGAATGGCACCTTTTGGCAGTCTGAGCCCTCTGGTGTGTCCCAGACAGTGTGGGTCAGGAATCTGTGCTGCTGGGACTCCAAATGGCCGGGTTCCATCCCAGCAGCTCCTTCCCAAGGGCAAACACTCTGCTACTACTGCTTCTCTCAAGCCCATCTATCAATTTTTATCTCTTCTAGCAAATTGAAAACTAACTCATTTTTTACCAGTGTGGTAATAAAGATGGTTTTAAATTTTGGAAAAAAAAAATGTTTAAACATTTGATATATATCCTGAATTCAAACAAGAACAGAAGGGGAAGACAACAGAAGTACTATTATGTGATTTAGATGTGCTTTCTTCCTTTGGGGTAGTTATTGAACCTGCATCACACCATCTTCAAAGGTTTGAATATGTTGTAATTTCCTCTGCTCCATTCCCTGTAGTCCCTTTGGCAGTAACAAATGTGTGCCCCCAGGGCCCCACATCTGACAGAAACCAACCTCTCTCTTTTGGCACCTGCTCTTTCTATCCAGCAGACCTTTTCCATTTCCAATACATTACATGCTTGCTTTCTCCTTGAAACTGTTTGGTGAAAACATGCCATGCTATAGAATAGAGATTTTATATATATATATTTAGGGGCTTAAATTCTTTAATCACTGGAGCCTGAGCCTTGTCTTTTCTATGGCTGCCTAATACACACAAGTATTTCTGTGAAGAAACACCTGATCCATAAGTGATCTACCCACTTTACTAATGGAAAATGCAGAACCTGCAAGTGGAAGATAAAAAGAGATTCAGAGAATGGGTCTCAGACACTTCTGTTTTTATGACTTGGGGGATGTAACTATCATGAAACACAATTCCAAACTAAGTTCACAATAAACTGCTACCCTGAGTGCTTCCTCCAGAAGTTTCCATGGAGTCATCCCACCCTGGGGAAGGAGGAGCTGCTCTGTGTCTGCACCAGTCCCCACTCCCTGAAAAGCAGCAGCTTCCCACCCCCTTTCCCTCCTGCAGTCACTGGCCCTGCTGCTCCTCAGGGCTACAGAGCTCCCAGGTGTCTGGGACTTGATAAACCTGGGTCATGAGGGGTGAAAAACCAGTGCAGGACACACAGGGCCAGTGAGTGCTCTGTGTGCCCTCTCCTCTCCCTAAAATGCTGGGTGGCACTTGGACTTCTCTCCAGTGTTTCACACAGCACATGACTGAGAACAAAATTTTGGCACACACTTAATTTTCACCCATGACTCCCTGAAGTTTCCAATCCCTCCTCCTCAGCACACAGAGCTTCCTTAAAACGGAATACCAGAGGTCAAAGGGGATTTTAAGAAATTAATCACACTGGCTCTAGGAAATTTGAAATGTAAAAGAAGTTATAACCCACTCATATACAGTGATTATGCTTTGTAGACCTGGATTTCTGGGCTTTGCTGACAAATGTAACAAAACTACACAGAAATAATTTTGCCTAACACAGAAGTTCAGACCCCCACCCAAAAAATACAGCAACTGCTGAAAACAGTGCAGAGCCCCAGGACATCAAAATTTAGGATGAAGGCAAACACAACATTGAGCAGAAGTTACAGTGGGAAGATTTAAACTATATTTAATCAGTTGACTTTTTCTGGTAGGACCACCATGGGACTGACAAACAAGGCCAGTATATAGAACTCAAAGATCAGAATCTCAGCTGATAAAATTGCTGCAGCTTAACCCAAAGCCCTGACTTCCCTTCCTGGAGCTGCTCCACACCAAATTCCCCAAGGATCCCCATGCAGCAAAGGTTTTTCCCAGCAGTTATACAGGGTACATCTGTATATTTCTCCATTATATTATTAAAGCTATTATAGATTTCCTTCGTGCTCTAAATGTCAAGACTTTGCTGCTTTTGTAAGGACTCTGATGTTGAGGGCTTTTTCACTATGAATTTCAATATAGCTGACTGCTGGCTCCTTTAATGGTTTCTGCAATATTCAAGGATGGACAAAGTTCCCCTTTATAATCATTTTATGAAGTCCTTCCCAACTCTTTCCTGCTGGTGTCCTAAATTTAAATATCAAGGCTATCAAAGAATTTAAACTTTTTAATATTAGCATAATAACTATAATTAGAAGGTTGATTTTGCTGTTATCATGCTTTATATTCCCATTACTGTAAGATCAAAGTACATTACTGTACCCATAGCATTTGAATCACAACACAAAGACAACTAAACAACTTCACAGCCATACCTCTATGATATATTGAATGAAATAAGAATAAAACTATAAATAATTCATGTGGTATCAAGCTTCAACAACACTAACAGTAACTTGTTTGACCTGATGTGCATTAGGAAGGTTATTAGACTAATGTCTTCAATGTCAGGTTCTTTTTCTCTGCAGAATTTCTCGTTCAACCTAACCAACGATGATGCCAAGACAGAGAAGAAGACGTGGATATTTGGCTTTCACTTAGGTCTCTGCTTTTTACCTTGAGTGATGCTTTCCCCATCACAAAATAATGTTCCCCTACATCCATCATTCCTGACCATTTCTTTCCTGAAATTTTAAGGCAGGCCTTGGAAGCAGATAGAGGAAAAGCCTGACTCAAAAGAAACAAGTGCAGCCATTTCTCTAACCACTGCTGCATAGACAGCACTAAAGCTCAGAGCTCGTCCATCTGCCTGGGCTCAGCTGCCACTGCAGAAGGTGCTGTGTCCCCCTCACCTCCCCAGGTCCCTCCAGGGTGTCTCAAATGGCCCTACAGCCCTGATCCAGGCAGCTCAGCCCAGCCCTTCATTGCCCTGCCACATTCACCACCTCTGCATTGCTCTCATCTGCGTCCTCTTTGTGCTCAGTACAGGACATTTCTCTGTGCTTTAGCCAATGACAAGATGTCTCTACCAAAATTCAGTGCCAAAGACAGCAGGAGAGAGAAAAGGAACAAAATCTCTCATTAAGTGTTGTCCTGCTACCAATCACACAACTTCGTGACCAGAAATAATTTATTTTAATACCAAAAAGTACTTCTGCAATTGCAAAAATCATGAAAAAAAAAAAAAAAAATCAACCCCCAGCTCTTTTAGAAACCAATGGAAATGTGCATCCCCAAGCCCAGTGATATGCCTGCATTATTTCATTTACTTAGAGAGAAAAAACCAACCAACTGACCAACCCAAAAACCTAAAGGGATTAAAAATACCTAAAGGGAAGAATGGTCCACAGAAGGTGCTTTCTCAGAATTGGTATTCTTATCTCAGGCTTTCCCCAGCAGATGGGCAGGCATTTTTATTTTAGCCCTGATGGTGAGCTAGCTGAACAACCCACTCAAATTCTGGAACACAGAGATTCCATTTAGGACAGCCCAACAGTGATGCTGTAAAGCAGATTGGAGGAACGTCCACCCTGCACTCAGGGTGGATACAATAATTCTGCCATGGCAATGTCTTGGATACAAAGCCCCCTTCTCTGTCCTTCCACCAGCCCTCAGTATAAAGAAAATTTCTAGCAAATACATGCAACCTTCCAGCTTAGTACTGTTGTTAAAAAAAACCAAAACAAACAAGTTATTTTTAATATATTGCCACAATGTGGACAACTTCTTGCATCAAAACCAGTGGGAAAATCTGCAGGTCTCTCACCTTTCATATTTTAGATCTAAAAATTTTATTTCCTGATTTTTTTATTTTTTTTTTAATCAGAGCTATACGGATAGACTTGGGTCTACCTCCTATCACCTGCTGCATCAGTGGAATTTTCTGATGTATGGTCATTCAGTATATTATACCTAGTATGAAATTATTTGCTATTAATAATGCAATATACAGAGTCTAAAGATGAATATTCATCTGCAAAAGGAACATGTGATTTTTAAGTAAATCTGGACATTTTTAAGTAAAACCTAAACCTAATAGGTGAAATTCTGAATAGCATACAGCATCTGTACCAGAATTCATACCAATCTCAGTGGCAGAACTGCTCTGCAATTATTGGCCTTTTAGTGTGATTAACACAGTCGAGGCACTTAAATTAAATACTTGAGGAAGTAGTGCAGTAATTCTATTTCAGAAGTGCTCCATGTCAGCAACATAAATCGATGTCATTATGATCCAGGACTGCTAAATTAAGGCTATATTTGAAGTCTTAATATTTATATTTGAAAAATTTGTTTATTACTGTATTTTGGACATATTGTTTATTCTCTTTAGGGCAAAGAAGATTTCTAAGTCAACCTTGCGTAAAGAATCAGTATTTTATTCACTAAAATACATGAAAAACATCCCTTTATTTAACTGGGGGATTTGTTCTTTTTGTATATCATGGCATCCTTAAAATAATGCCTCAAAAACATACTTTATATTTGTTTCTGATTTCATAGCAATTATTACAGTTTACTAGTAACCACCATGTTATCCACTATAACTTTCTTAATATATAGAGGTGAAATTATAAACTTCAGCAATTATAAATAACAATTCTTTCCCTTTACATTATATTAAGTTTGGAATGACTTTACAAATTACTTGACAGCATAATTTTTTTCCTGTTTTAATTAAAATACCATATACACGAGAACCTTGCTAGGATTATTTAAGAATTCATTCAAGAAAAACAAAACGAACTTTAGAAGCTGGTAAATGTTTGGTGCTCACACAAAGTCCTTACTTTACTTTTTTTTTTCTTTTAATGCATGTATATTAAACACCCTACAGCATTTTTCACTAAAAAATGTCTTTAGGATACGTGGATAAACATTCTATTCCCACTCCTGCAGTATTCTTACAATCTGATGTTTGCCTCAGGTGGGTTCTTAGAGTATCAGCAGCTTGACAAGCCCAAAGGAATATGAAAAAAAAAATCTATTTAAATACCTAATCAAATGTTTTGGGCTCCTCGGAGGTGTGAAATGCTACAGTAAAAACATGCAAGAGTGTAAATTGTCTCTTTCTTGATTAATTTCATCAACATTGTTATTTAAAGTTTGTTCTCCTAGTACTTCATCACCTTGCCAGAGCACAGAGCAAATGGCACTAACCCATACAGACTCTATCCATGGCATCCCAGTTTTAGCAATAACATTTTATTCCTTGATCTTCTCTTCCTCTTGCACAATGCTCTTAATTCCTCCTTGGTTTTAGAGCACTCAGGCTGCCAACACTTGGAGCCCGTTCTCATCTGCCTCTTTGCGCTCTATCAAGGCAATGAGCTGAGACCTGAGGAGTGTGTAATTAGCCACTGACATGTCCAAAGGAGCTGTTATGGTCTCTCCTGTCACAGGCAGTGACCCAATGGACTGGAACAGTTTTGGTCTGCTGGATCAGGAATCAATGTTTTAGTAACTCCCCAACTCCGTATTTATCCACTCTGCTGAGTACAACACTGAAAAACTTTCAAGTCACAATTTCTTCCAATAGCCTCTAAGACCAAAGAAGTTTTTATGAGCTAGTAAATGAGATAATTCCTACTTTAGAAATGTTAACCAGTTCTTTCCCCTCCCTCCTTTTAGGGAAGAGGTATGAAAATCCATTAAATAATATATTCATAATGAGAGTTATTTACTATGAGCTTCTACATTAGAATAAGGAACTCCCAAGTTAAAAGTCAGGCTACATAACCAGACATAGGCTGGAGAGATAAACCAAGAGAGGATACTGAAACTGAGATGTAAATGTCAGAATAGGTGCACTGATTTGTTTATTTATTTTTGGGAACATGATGAGCATTTAACAGCTCTCCCTATGCTCAAGAAGAACCTGGCAGCAAAAGAACTGAGCACCTTAAGCTTTGAGCACATCAGGAGGACAGGTATGGAAATCTGGGCTATAGTCTACCTCTACCTTTTCTCCCAGCTTTTTCTTCAGGATTTCTAGCATGGATGTCACAGAAAAAGCCAAGATTTTCCCTGTCTATGGGGATTCCTAAAATATCCCTTGACACTGCAGTGAGTGAGAATGGAGATTAAAAGTAAGAGAAGTAGAAGCAGGGTATGAATGAAACCAGCTCTGACACAACAAAAGTTTAATAATTGCTGTTTGCCATAATTTTGGGCAGGAGCACTGAGCTTTTTCACTACTGTATCCCCTCAGATTGGAACTGGGGGAGGAGTTTCAGCAGTTTCCTGGATATTACATGAACAGTCAAACTACACACAGGTGAATCAAGCCTTCAGAGTACCACCAAACAGGTTAATTCCACCCAGAAGAGAAATGTATTCAAACATCAAAACAGCTTCCTAGAACTGGCAGAAGATGACGTTTTTAGGAAATGGAATTGTTTAAAATGTTTTCCTAAATGTGACTCGCTGAGTCTCCCCCAAAAATGTCATATCTGCAATATTTTAGAACGAGCCATGCTTCAATTATTGTGAAGTACTCTATGCAACATATTTTCATTTCAGGAAATTCTGTCAAAATGTACTAAATGAAAGTCCCTGCTCATGGAATTTCAAACGCTTTGATGATTTTTTTTGTCCCTATAACATTTTCTTTATTCATATTCACCCACTTTTACTTTCTAACTCTTCACAGCAAGGTACTGTTATGGTTACACTATGAGTCATATACTCCAGTCATCCCCAAAATTCTGAATGAACTGGGATGAAAATGAATTATGAAATATTGACATGACTCCAGTGACCCTCTAGTTTGCCAGAGATCACACAGGCATAAAGTTCTAAGAGGTAGATGGCCAAACCCACTGCTTCTCTCTAACAGCCAAGCCAATAATTTGATTTTTATTTGCAATAATAGGGAATAAAGAAGCTTTAGCTACATACAGGATTGTCCAGGAAAAAAAAAAACCAAACAACTAGACCAATAAAGCATCACCACATCAAACCTAAGCAGAAGAAGTGTTAAATACATTCTCTGATGCTGTTAGAAAAGCTAAGCACAACCTCTGTAGCCAGTCAAGGTGCTAACTGAACCTTTCCATTGTCAGAATTTGAGTAACCTAAAATATGGGCTGTACAATTCCTCCTTATGGATCATCCTCCAAACCTTTCAATTTAGGATTCCACTGGGATAGCAAAATACACAAATGCTGGAAGGTTCCAGCTGGAAGTTGAAAAGTTACCACTATATTCTATATTCTAATTTTTTTTCATCTTTCAACCTGATTCCTTTAGAAACTGAAACTGTATAGAGAAGCTCTTTGTCCTTAATCTAAGAAGGCACAATCATGAAATGAATGAGGTACTAGATTTTAAAACATTTATGCTTCTGTAAAATTATTTAATGGAAAATTAAATTCTAGCTCAAGATGCTATTATATTTTATATGCAATCAAAACCTTAATTTTTACTATATATCTCTAGTAATCTTCAACAAGAGAAAATAATTTGAATAAAAATATAGTGGTTTTTCATTGTTTAATCATAAAATACAAGATTATATAGTCCACAACATAATAAAAACTCCCCTCAGCTAAAGAAGCTCACAATTTATATTTTGTGGTTTTTTACTCTTCATTCTAAATTTTCATTCTTTAATGAGCATGTTTACTATTAAATCAAACCTGTACCTATTATATTTTAGGATAATTTGAGCACAAATATCAAGTATTACTCTCAGCTACTTGCCCAAAGACAACTGGAAAATATATTAAAGTATTTCTGCAGACACTACTGCTTTAAAAAAACTGAATACTTCACAAAGACTTGTTAAAAATCTAAACTGTTAGAATATTAGGATTTTATCAGGAGTAAGATTTAAGATCTGGAAGATACATAACTTCTGTATGACAAAACCTTCTCTCTCAAATTTCACAAAACCCTATGTATAACCACAGAACATATAACACAAATTGATAATGGGAGAAAAAAAAAACAAAACAAAACAAACCATATTTTTTACTAGAAAGTGTTACGTGCAAACTATTTTTGAATATGCCTTATTTTATTTAAAAAAAAAAAGCAAAAAAAAAGTCAGCTTCCAGTGATGAGGGAATTAATCCAGACAACAGAGAGGTCAGTGGGAATGTCCCCATAGTCTGGAGCGAGGTTGAAATTGGGTGTTGCAGAAGGGGATGGTGCTCAGAGCAGCATCCTGTGTGTGTGTGTGTGTGTGTGTGTGTGTGATGGATGGGAAGGTGTGTGTATACATGGATACAGCACCATCCATGTATAAACACAGCTGGCCCTGCACGGGGACAGCACAGCCTGGGGCTCTGCCTCCCAGCCAGGGCTGCCTCCCTCCCAGCCAGGGCTCTGCTCCCTGCACTCCCAGACACGTTTTGCACAAACACCGCTGCCAACGTTCGGACGCGCCAAAAAAGGAACAATCCCTCACTCCCATCGGAGGTGCAAGAACCAAATCATAAAACACAAAACCAATAGCCAATCAAGGTGAATAAATCTGCCCAAAGGCTTAATTCAAGCAAGCCATTCACTGAGCTATGTGATGGATCTGTCAAATCCAGTACAGCATTACAGACATACCAGCAACACCAAGTGAACATGCAATGACAAAATGACAATACGCCCCACTGCCATGCTCCGACTCCTTCTACCTCAGGAACACAAAACTGGATGGCCTTGCTAGTTTCTCTTACTTCAGACTTGGACAGAAATCTAACAACTATTTTTTTTTTTTTTTTAATATTCCATGAGAGATGAGTAAGAGCTGTACAAACATTTTATTGACATCTGATTTAGTGTCTTTTGCACATCCTTACAATTATGTTTTTCCAAATATGCTCAGTTTAGAGAGTTTGCCAGGCAAGTTCCAGACTGATAAATATATTTAGACCAATAGGTCCCCTTTTAGGACTTACACTAATTGGAAAACTTATCAGAAATATTTTAACTCTTGGCAAGTTAAACATAATTTTTTGGATCCACTTCTGCAAAGACCTTCATATCTGTACATGCAATTTAATATATGATAGATCACACAATATAAAAATTGAATTCAGA
Source organism: Agelaius tricolor (assembly GCF_023055355.1). Taxonomy (NCBI): domain Eukaryota; kingdom Metazoa; phylum Chordata; class Aves; order Passeriformes; family Icteridae; genus Agelaius; species Agelaius tricolor. The sequence continues at coordinate 12,100,512 of NW_027269279.1, forward strand.
ATTTGTATCCAGTGATTGTATTGCTTCATAAATAAAACAAAGTGTACCTGTTTCTTGGTGGTTTTTGTTTTGTGATCCTAAAAAATGACTGGAGAGATCTGCCAGACCTACCCCTGTTGTGAAATTGGGTTTAGGAGTACATGATCTGTCTCAATAAATACTTAGGGGTTTTCATGGATTGGTTTAATGCTATTTCCTTGCCACCTGAATCTCCTCTGTATATCTGTTCCTTGCCTATTTCCAGCAGCATTTCCAACTGTGACAAACAAGGATACCATTGCATTTCTTCAAATAGAGCCCTCTCACACTGATCATTATCAATTGACTTGGTCTATTGATTCTGCAGTCCCAAATCTTTCTGTTAACCTTTATTTTTAATTTACCAAAACATGTCTCCAATCTAAAGATTTCCTCTTTCCATCTCCTGAATTAAGAAGCCTTTCAAATATGGAACATTGCAATTTATAATGGATATGAGTGGTGACCAAAAAAACCAAAGCTTTCCTCATTTTTAAAATTAGTATGAAGTAGTATTTCCATTATATGTCACTGCTTCAGTGGTACTCAATTTCTTTGGGCATCATTTTTTATACAAGCAGTATGTGCAGTTCATGTGTAATTAAATTAAATAGGGGCTCATATGAACACTAAGTAAGTGTGTAAGGAGATGTGGAATCTTCAGTGTTGTGAGAGGAGAGCAGATGATAATTACATTGAGAAGAGCAGATACAAGCAGTGGTACTGAAGTATACTTCAGCACCTTCAACATTAATAATTTCACAAAAGTAGCTAAATTAAATTAATTTTAAAATGAACAAAAAGGTAATCAAATTAAACAAACTGTAGTTGTGAATAATCAGAGGTATCCATGTTTGCACATAGTTTCCCACGTGCAAAGAAATATTTGAGCAGATTGTTATTTGTTTTGTTCTCAATGCTAGTTTTGGGATTCTCTCATAAAGAAATTCAGTTATGAGATTTGTAATTAAGACAAGAAATCATATTCATTTGGGGGAAGCAGATTGAAGATGAGGGTTAACCGCATTTAAAAAGAAAAGTAAATTTAAAAAAATCCAAAAGATATAAAATTCATTTAAGATATCTAAAGTTATGCAAGCAAAGACAGGTCATTGCAATTCTAATTATACACAAAGTGTATCTGAAAATTAGACAATTTTTTTCAAAAAATTAATTAAGGATTGTAACAACTGCGTTACTACTGAAGCCATCTCCAGCTTTCTTTACAGCATTTAAGAACACTATCTTCCTAAACAAATCCTTTACCTTTTTGGCAGCATAACTCTTTGTGGTGTTGGCTCTCTGCCCATAGCAGAACATGTGACCAGCTGATGTTTTATCTTACAGCCTTTGATCTGGTTTATGAGAAGGTAACATCAATCCATAATTAAAGCATTTAAAATTCAGCTTGATATTGTTCAGTTTCTCTGTGTAATGCATAGGTTTAATTAATAGAAATAAACAGCCTATAAAATGATCCAGGGACACCTGAGAGATAGCTGGCAAAACCTGGCTCACCACAGGAGGTTATTTGGAATTTGGTCCTTTGTGTTTAGTAGGCTTTTAGAAGCAGGAGTTGTTTTGCATTACAGAAAAGCTCACATAAAAACCCTAGAGCTGTGACATGCTGACAAACCTTTGTGGAAATGAAATGAAACTACTGAGGAGCACTTCACCTGTGCAGGTTCCCCTAAGTAGAAATAGAACATTGCCAACAAAGTGCACACAGCACAGATCTAGTTGATATCACTGACCCAAAATCAATAAAAAGTAGCTTGCTTACCTGTCTGACACAGCATGCCTCAGCCATACATGCAAATTACTTTATTCACATAACTTTAAAAAAATATATCTTCATTACCCAGAATAAGCACTTGAAAGGCAAATATGCATGCAGAGCATTGTAACATTCATACCATGGGACTTGGTTCTAAAAATACAGAATCCATGAACAGCGCTTCAATCTAAGAAATTGTGCACTAGAATTTCTTAATCTCTTGATTTCTTTAAGAAACAGAAGCATTTGTAACACTGTCTAATTTAGCATTTAAAGAATTTTTTTCAATATGTATTTAAGGCTTAAGAAATTATTTCCATGATTCAAAGGGAAAATTTTCTTGTATCAGGTATTGAGAAGCGTGACCTTACTTCTCACTGCCATCATGAAGTAAATTATTTGTGTGTCTCTGCCACCAAATACACCTTCCCTTTACAAGGGAACACTCCTCTAGGACTTGAAAAACGTTAAAGATAGAACAGATTTTAAGGGTGCAATTTATGAGGAAAATGTGGGCTAATCCTCCTTCTCATTACAAAATCATGTCCACACACTGCAAAGACTTAATTTTATGCAATTTGAGAAAATTCTGTTCCTACTGAAGTCAACAGCAACTGAGACATTGACTTCTAAGGGATTCCAGCATCCATCTTTCAAGAACACACACTAATATATGTGACATCACTCTTATTTGATAAAAATTAAGTCTTTGAATGTGCAGATTTTAATGATCTTCCCATTTCTGATATTGTTTCCACCAAATGTGGTTTACATTTTGAGGATAAAAATACAAAGCAAAAGAATTTTTTTTTCAAGTATTGAAAAAAAATCAAATGCCTGGGAAAAAAGCAAATGGAAAAAAATTGCTATTTTGCATTGGATAGTTCAAGCTTAGACACAGTTCATTCTCAATTTCCACTGACAAAAACAATGTCAATGAAAATGGAGGGCACTCAATGGGTTCAAGGTTCTAAATCAACTGAAATAATACTCCTAAGACAAATAATGATCCTTAGTAGCAGACCATCATGAATCTGTACATTTATTTATCTGCATTGTACAAGGGTCACAGACGTTAACTGGATGATCTACAGCTTGGGAATGTGCACATCTCATGCCTGATTCTCAATTAAGGCCTAAAGTCTCTCAATTTATGGCTATTCATGGATTATAATAAAACAGCCTGCTTTAGAGATCACAATTATCTGCAGAGCAACAAGACAGTTATGAGACTTCAACAAGGCAAATTTATAGAATCAACTTCAACTTCCACTGGTCCAGTATTTGTGAGCAGGAAAGGAGCTCTTACCTGTCACTGTAGGCAGCTGCAGTGGCAGTGGCAGGCTGGGCATACCGGTAGGCAGCATAACCACCCTGAAACACAAACTCACGCTCTAACTGCATTGCCATGGCACCTTCCAGCACATTTTGCAACATTTGACAATGATGGAAAGAGTACAGTCATGCTGCAGTTCAGTTAAATGCATAGGAAATACTGCAGTGAAATGGTAAGGAAGATATTTCGGTGAATCGTGAAGCAAAATGGAGCACCACAAATTTTTTTTAAGGTTTGTCCCAGAGATCAGGAGAAAGCAATGAACTCTATTGATCAGTGTAAGCTTTTTTTTATAAGACATTGCTGGATTCTTCTCCAAGTTTTTAAGCAGCAATTGTTCGTATGAACAATGTGTATGTATATTCAAAAAGCAGTGCTAAACTTAAAAGACAAACTCAGCTAATAATCAATTCTTTTTTTGTACAAAATATGATTTATCATGCCTGGTTGATTAAACCTATGAATTTGTGCACTCAATTAACACTTAATGTTACATAGGTTTCCAATTTAAACATAAAATTATAATGAAGAAGCAAAATTCTCTTCCATGAATTAACATTCAGTTGTATGTAACAGTAATTCCAGCTGTTCAATTAAGCAAACAGGACAAACAAACACACATTGGAAAGGAATTGAGTGCAGTGATGCATTGATTATCAAACTGTGAAAACAGCAGAGCTTCCTGTTCAATGGACCACAGTGTTATATCAACCATTTCCAAATGATCTCAGCATGCCAATTAACAGCCCCAGCCCAGCCCTGCTGATAACACAAACACGATTTACGTCCCAATTAGAATTCTCCCCCCAGCACCCTCTGGGACAGGGGCTGCTGTGGTGCCTTCCCCACCCAACCCCTCCCTAACACAGAGCTGAATAAGACAGTATCAGCTCACTCAGCTTTGAATAAAATTCACTCTTTTGCTGAAGTGTTTGCTTTAATGGATTGGTTCTTTCCTATTTTTTTTTTTTTTTTGGAAGGCTGTATTCACCCCAGATATTGTGCTGAGGCAGGAAGAATAGGCCACGATGTGCCAGCCTTTACTGTAACAGTAGAACATTTTTACTGCAATAACTTTTGTGGGTTTTCTAGTTTGATTTTGCAAATAAAAATTCGCTCTTTTCAGCAAAGCAATCTGAACTACTTTTACAAGCTACTTCCCCTTCTCCCACTCAGCTTGGCAGAATGGCTTTCATCCCTAACACATGTAAACCTTTAGTGGGTTTGAACGTTTGAAGCAGGTTGGGTTTGGAAATCAATCGTTCCGCTGACAATGCCACATCACCCTAAGAATAAACACAAGTTTTACATACACTGACAGCTCATTAGAAACTCCAGGCTTTGAATTGTCAGCTTATTTGATGATTATTCTTTCTGATTTCTTTTCTTTTCAAGTGCTCATACAGACAACAGGACGTGTCCCTCCCTGCTCCTGTCCAGCTCCCTGCCAGCAGCAATTGTGACACACAAGCCCTGGGATCAGGCAGGAATGAGCATCTCCTACACCCCCTCGTGCTTTCCTGTGCTCCTCTGGGCACACACAGAGGCAGTGAGACAAAAACACCTCCCCAATTCAGATAATTTCATTTTTATAACCCAGCAGAAGGCTATCACTGTCCAAAATGTACAACAGGCACACACTGCTGCAGCTATGTACACACAGGCCTTTGGATATCAGATAATGTCACCAGCTACAAACTGAGCCTGAGAGGAGAGAAATTCAAACTGCACACTTGGGCTGGCCTCTGTCAAAGTGAGACAGGTGAGAGATGTTACAAATTTACCTGTTCTCCCCTCCGGGTTTTTGAGGGCTAAATATTGGGATGGCCTACCCAGGGAGGTGGTGGAGTCACCATCCCTGGATGTGTTTATAAAAAGCCTGCAAGTGGCACTGGGTGCCAGGGTTCAGTTGGGGTGTTGGGGTTGCATTGGACTCAGTCTTGAAGGTCTATTCCAACCTGGTGATTCTGTGGAACAAGACACGTTTCCCCTCCCCTTTTTTTCCCTTTTATTCCCTGAGTGCTGATATGAGGAAGATACTGAACTTGTTTTCCTGATCCAGTCTAGCATTGTTTGGCAGATCTGAAGTCTGACATGGATCTGTTCACCAGGGTGTCCAACTCTTTCTTTGTCCTGCTGTCCACTCCTAAAACCCCTGATTCAAAAGTGAGAGCCACTCCAAGTGAATCCAGCTCCACACACACACCAGCTCCCACCACAGCATGGAATCGAGAACCATGAGCAATATTGAGAATCCAGCTCCCACCACAGCATGGAATTGAGAACCATGAGCAATATTGAGAATCCAGCTCCACACACACCAGCTCCCACCACAGCATGGAATTGAGAACCATGAGCAATATTGAGAATCCAGCTCCACACACACCAGCTCCTACCACAGCATGGAATTGAGAACCATGAGCATTATCCAGCTCCACACACACCAGCTCCCACCACAGCATGGAATTGAGAACCATGAGCATTATTGAGAATCCAGCTCCACACACACCAGCTCCCACCACAGCATGGAATTGAGAACCATGAGCAATATTGAGAATCCAGCTCCACACACACCAGCTCCCACCACAGCATGGAATTGAGAACCATGAGCATTATTGAGAATCCAGCTCCACACACACCAACTCCCACCACAGCATGGAATTGAGAACCATGAGCAATATTGAGAATCCAGCTCCACACACACCAGCTCCCACCACAGCATGGAATTGAGAACCATGAGCATTATTGAGAATCCAGCTCCACACACACCAACTCCCACCACAGCATGGAATTGAGAACCATGAGCAATATTGAGAATCCAGCTCCACACACACCAGCTCCCACCACAGCATGGAATTGAGAACCATGAGCAATATTGAGAATCCAGCTCCACACACACACCAGCTCCCACCACAGCATGGAATTGAGAACCATGGGCAATATTGAGAATCCAGCTCCACACACACACCAGCTCCCACCACAGCATGGAATTGAGAACCATGGGCAATATTGAGAATCCAGCTCCACACACACACCAGCCCCTACCACAGCATGGAATCAAGAACCATGAGCAATATTGAGAATCCAGCTCCACACACACACCAGCCCCTACCACAGCATGGAATTGAGAACAGGCCACCATGACCAGCTCTGAATGGGAGAAAAATGAGACAGGCTGCTCCTACAGCAGCTGCTCTGAAATCTGGTGGGCTCTGTGAGGACTGGTTTCCTTTCCTTCCTTTAACTATCACCCAAAATTGGTCAGAGTGTGATCAGAGACCCTTTCTTGCTCCCTAAACACAAGAGCTAAATTCCTTTTATGCTTACATTTTGATTTGCTTTCAAAGAATTTCTGCTGAACAATGAAGCTCGACTGTGAACTTTATTAAGATGTTTTGGATTCAGCAATCAGTCTGGCATTTATGAGAGCCCTGGCAAGAATGAGTGTGAAGCAATACAAATAAAAAGAGATTGAAGGCATTGAATTTGCCTGCATTCTCTGGAGAACTAAAAAAAGCAGGATGTATTTGGGTATCAGGGAAAACCTAATTCCCTACTATCCCATGTCATGAATTCATAATTTTAAAATAAACTCTCATAAATTACACATTAAAATATGCTTAAGCAAATTATTTTTTGGGGCTTGTGTTCTGCAGTTTTGGTGTTGTACCAAGTTTTCTCATTGTTTTACTTCAATTACTTCAGGTGATTTTTGATTACTGAAGGAAGAAAACACTTGGAGGCACACTTTACACTGGAAATTGGGGTGGGATTCCAGTTCAAACCCCTGAACTCAACTTCTGTAACAAGATCTATTTCACAATTATTCTCTAATTTTGAACTTGGCTGATACTTTAGGTGGAGAATACACCAGTAATCTTCACTACATCTCTTGAGTAACATTATAATAATTATCCTCATGCTTTAGACTATATTGCAAAATAAAATACTCAGAAGAAAATTATGTAATATTACATTTTTAAAATTAACAATTTACAGTTCCTAAGTATTAGAAATGTTTTAGGAATTCTTTTTTTCCTCTTATATTTATATCCAAGCAGAAACTACCTGACTTTGGATTCTTATTTTGAAAATAATAAATTCAGATACCATAATGAAAAAAATGTTTACTGCCTTATCTGTGCCCCCATATTTGCTACTTGCAGAACAATGATAAAACAGTGTTACAGCAGCTTAAGTAGTTTTAAAAATTAACAATACTATCACTATCCATGACTTTGTGACTGAATCTGGAAAATAAAATGCAGCTGGTGGACTACTTTTGCCATTTTCTCACACATTTATTTGAGTATCAGTATGATTTGACATGAGCCTACATCCGGCATGGTGAGGTTTTGCCATCAGTGGAAAGTTACCCCAGAGCTGTGGTAACTTATTGCCACTCACAGGCTCTGCAACACTGCTCTAAAAAGGAACAGAAATGGAATGATTTCAATGAGGAAGGAAGGATGGAAAGATGGGTGTAAGGAAGGAATTTAGGCAAATTCCTCAGAGCAATTCATGAGAATTTCCCTCTCAATGTTTTGTACATCTCCAGCTCAAGCAAACAGAGGAAGAGCAGTGGGATCTGTCAGAGATCAGTTGGTGATTTTTATAGGGAAAACTTAATCAGTTTTAGAAGGAAATCACACTCATTTTGAGTAAGATATGATAAAATGGAAATTAACAGAAAACTGATTACAATGGAATATTTAAATAAAGTGTGTATATCTGCAGTAAGGCTAATTTCCACAAAAGCTTACCCAGACAGAATCTAGAAATTACAAAACCACATATACATGTGTGCACCTCCTCAAAAAATAGCCAAATCACTTTCTTCTCATGATCTCAGATATAATGAACCACAGAGTGACTCTAAATGATGAGTATTTTTTTCCTATTATCTACATATTTAATATTTCATATGAAAGTTGAGAGTTAATTTTCCTCAATTTATACTTCCTATACTTCCTTTCACTCATGGATCTCTCTCAGTATTTTGTGACCATAAATTAATCAAGGTTCCCAACCTTCTCTAATATTGAGACTTAGACCTGCCTTATTAACTACAAATAGAAGAATGGTATTAAAAATTACGTGAATTAAACTCAGAGCTGCAGAATATAGAAAGTGTCAGTTCATTTTCCTCCACTCACATGCAATTGAGATTTAAACAGTGTCTGTTCTGCCCACTGAGTACAACTTCGACTGGGAGAATTAAAAATAAATAATCCACCTCCAATTTGTGCTGGCTCAAACCGTGGACCTGACCTGTGTGCAAGGTTTGGGGTATTTCTATATATTTGTGTTCCCAGAGGCAGCTGCTGCCTCAGAAAAACTCTTGGCAAAATATCCAGGCACCACCTGCACTAATCCCAGCCAAATAAATCACCAGCATTGCTCTGGTACCTTGGTGAATGTACTTTTAACCTCACAAATAAAGATGAGATCAAAAGACATTTCATTCCTACCTAGCCAAACTTTGAAAAAGGCATCATGGGGTGTTCCAGCACACAGAGCAGTGCAAAGGACAACCCACTGCTCCCTGGGGACCCTTTTGCCCTTGGCAAAGTAACTTCTCCTCTTCTTGCTCTGCTTCTGTGAGTCACAGGGCATGCAATGGCACACCCTTCCACTGGCAAACACAAAAAATCCTTGGCTCTTGAAAGAAAACCTTCAGTGCTATCTGCAAATCCTTGTTTTTCACCCCAGAACAGTGCCCTTGAGGGGACCAGATGGCTTCCAGGGACTCCACCTGGGCTCAGGGGAATGCTGGTTAGATCATTACCTCTGCTTTTTCCTTAGGAAATAAATAAACCTTCCATCCCCAACTGCATTCTGGCTTTGAGCTAAGGTGATGGCAATAGCTATTAGGAAATATTCTCATTCTGTACCCTGACTATAAAAATCTGCCTTATTCTTGTCCAGCAGCTCAAAAGAAAATTAAAAAAAATTAAAAATTAAAACCTATACATGTATATTTCACCATGGATTCTCTCCAGCTGCAGTATCACAGGTGCAGAATCCTGGATTTAGAAAACCTTGCTGTGAGCAGTAAGGCTGACATGGTTAAACCATTACTGGGGCCATGGTTAAACCAATGGTTAAACCAATGGCCATGGTTAAACCATTACTGGGGCTGCTGGAGCTGGTGCTGACAGGGTGGGGAAGGTCCTCATTTTCTGAGCCTTCCCACATTTTAGGTGTGGATTGATGACTGACATATTCTGAAAACATTCTTTATGACAATGGTAATAAAAAAAAAAAGGAACAGATTTAAGATAAAGCAGAGCTATTATTCTAACTGCCTATTTCTGAGACTGTTACTATTTTTTGCTTCATTTTGTGGAGTGTATTTTCTTATTTTCACAGGTGTCAATCTTCATCTAAGAACTTCTATATTTGCTGGCAGGCAACTTTAATTCTCTTTTAATGACTTTTTCTCTTAGTGAATCAATACTTAATTTTAAAAGGTCTTCCTTACTTCCTAATAATCTCCTTTATTTTTCCTACTGAAAGGCACATTTAAAAGGGAATTCAATAGCTCAGCTATTTCAGAAGGATTATTACATTCCATATAGAATCATATTAAATATAGAATATATTATATTACATCTAGAATCATAGCTGTTGATTTTTCACTTTAGACTGTACTTCCTGCCTATTTTTATATTCCTAATCTCTTCTGTTCCACTGGAGCAGCTCTGGATATTTGCTGTTCTTGGTTCACCCTGCAGTTTTTACCCATCCAGTATCTTTTAGTGTCTCCCCTCCCTTCCCCTAAACCTGTGGTTTCTCTCACCAGAGGCTCTGTGGATCCCAAGTTCTGCACAGAACAGCAGAGTCCATCAATTGCTTCCCAGTGTGATCAGAGCAGGATGAAACCCACTCTGATGTACCCATTAATGCATATTTTTGATCTGGCTTTTCACTATTGTGTGCCTCTTGTTTTGCTTTCTGTGGTATTTCTAAGGCTCCTTTCCCTCCAATCTACCATTAAACCCTACATTGTTTAAATGTTTTTTTCTCCTTTTTTTCACAGAGCATTTGTCATTTCACAAAGCTTCAGCTTTGCACTTAAAATGAAAAGCTGAGTGGAGCTATGTCATAAACAATTGGGATTTAATAAATAACTTGGTCTGCTGCAAACTGCTGCACTAAGAACTAATACACTGTGAATTTTAAGGTTTCATTTGATTTATGCCAATTCTTTTTCTATCTCTCTCTCCCTCCCCTCAAATGCTTTTTATGCAAGAAGGCACAAATGTGAAGAAAAAATATTTATAAAATAAAAAGGATTTGTATATTAAAAAGAAACTAAATTTCCAGAAGAATATTTTAATTCTGTCATCTGCTATAAAGAGAAACATTCTGTTGCATTAACAGAACTAAGATATGCAATCAGAAATGCAAGGCTGCAGCTGAGTGAAAACCAGTGTAGTTATTCTTTTTCCTAATGCACACAACAAATGCAGGCAACAAAACTGTGGCTATACTAGAAATTAGTAATTTATTCAGTATCTTTCTCATTGAAACCACTCTCCATTTGGAAACAAAACATTGAGGTCTGTGAGAGGGTGTGAGGCCACTTAAAAATAATATTGTCAATCACCAATGAGGGATTCCTGGCTTTCAGCAGCAGTGGGTTCCACACCTACAAACTGCTCCAGGAACATGTAGCTCCCACCTATCCTCCCATCCCAAGCCCTCCTGAAAGGATGTCTTGTGGCCCTGCAGATTTCTGGGTTGGTAAACGGAGCAAAATTGATGGCAAACTCTCGATGGTTTGACGGAACGTGAAAATTGGAAACCACACTTGAAGAAATTCCACACTTCAATGTGTGTCCAATGCAGCTCAGAAATTGGGCCCCAGCGTGTTTGGGTGAGATCAGAGCCGCTCATTTGGCGTGAGCAAACCTTCAGCCAGGGGTGATTCTTGTGTTGTAAATGATATCTTACTGATAACATCACTGACTACATAAGCACATAAGGAGAGGACTTGAACCCTTGCTGATTTATTTTAAATATGTTTTTAGGCTGCACAAATGAATTTTCAGATAAGGATCAGCCTTTCCACCTCCGTCGGAAAAACAAAACCTACTTCATCCATAAATTCAAATTGTTTTCCATCTTTATATAAAACTTACTGACAAAAATCTGTTCCCTTGGGAATAGTTCTAGGAGATTGCTGATAATGAACACAAGGGATGTTTCCTAGCATTGCCTATTTAATTTTTAATATTGATACAAATTGCAACTCATCAGTCTCATTTTATCTCAACTGAAAAAGTACAAGTAGGTTCCAGAAAGTTGTCTGGTGAAACAAAGATGATACCTGTAACTTAGAACCAGACTGCCTTATTAAAAGAATAACAAAAGCAAATATTGCTTACTATCAGCGAAATATTTTACACCTACATATCAGGTATAAGAATTTTGGAAGAGTAAAATTTGGCCTCAACCCCCTGAAACCTCTTGCATACTCAGACATATGGAGACTTCACACACATTCAAGATAAAAAGTTGGCAAGAAAAAACAATGTATAAATGTAAAAAACTTGAAAAAAACAGCAAAACTAAAAATAAACATATCATTTAAGATGCAATAGGTGAACAACTAGGTGCAGAGATAATGATGGATCCAGGACTATGAATCTTTCCTAACAAATGACCCACCCATATTGTGAGCAGTCTCTGCCCATCTCCTTTAAACTGAAATGAGTGGATTCTAGAAGTGCAATTTCTGGCAGTCTACTCAGATTACAGACAATATATTGCCATATCTTAAACTTATATGCCATTATCTCCACTATCACCATGGCACCTACACATCCCCACTGCTGGCTGGATTTGGGAAACCTGTATCTCTCCATGAAGTACTTTCATATTTCAAGTATTAGTAATACTCAGCTTGCCTTGATTTTTTAAAAAGAGCTTTTGGGCATTTGCAAAAAAATGTTTGTGCTTTGCTTTCTTTTTTCTTTGAACTTCAATTACGAAGGGAGACGCCCCTCCACACACACACACATTTTTCACATCTTTTTGCATTCATTCAGCATTTGATTGAAGAGTTAATTCAGCTCCACTGAACAATGATAGATGTAATGAACAGAAAGGTCTTCCAATGTGAGAGATATTCTTCTCAATTCTTTCTGACAGGCAAGGGATGGTAAATAGACAAAACAGAGTCAAGCTAGGCAGCAAACTTGTAAAAAGAATGACTCTGGTAATGTACAAGGACAGCATGCACATCAATGAATACTTACATAAATGTCTGCACCATAAAATCCATCCTGGTATACAACACTGCAAGGATGCACACACAAAGAAAAACATCCATATTAGTGCATTTCCACATGCAAATGCCACCAACCCCTGCACAGCTGAGGTTAGTCTCTCACAAGAACAGAGGGGAGGGGGAAGGAAGGCACTCTTCACATTGGTTAAGGAGGTTGGTAGCAATTATCAGAAGTGAACCTGTACCAAATACATCATCTTATCAAGTATGCCAAATGCTTCGTCAAAGGAAGGCAAAGCATGGCAGGATTGGAAAAGACTTTTGATAAAGTTTGGGGGCTTTTTTCTTCCCCTGTTTTTAGTTATAAAAAGCCACATATTGACAGCATTTTTTCTTTCGTATAAAAATTTTCAGTGAGCCAATCTCATGCCCAGTTTCACTACTTCTGCAAAAGCCTTACTCTTGAAGCACTGTTTTCTCATCCTGCAGGTATGCTGACCCTCTGAAATAAAGGGTTGCTTCTCATTACTTAGATGGCAAAAAAAACCACAGCCTCAGTTGAAATGGTGAGAGGAGTTAGTGAAATAATTGCACTGGTGGTGTTCTACCCACTGGGTCAAATCTCAGTACCCAGTCTACACAGAGGTGAGAGAACCCACAGGTGCTGCATGGTTGGCTCAATGCACATTACCAATAAGGACAGCTCTAGTCTATTGAAAATTTCAGGGTGCTATGCTTTTGGAAAAAAAAAAAAACAAAAAAAACAAACAAAACTTTGCCTACTTGAGCATTTTACAGCTTTGGCAAGCATGCCAATGGTTCTGAGCTCCCCTGTTTTGGTTGGTTGGATACATGACTACTTCTTCTCTCAAAATAATGTGCTAATATTGCTGTTACCAGCTCACCCAGAGATGGACTCATTTCAGCTAAGATCAATCATCAGAGTAAACAGTGGAAGATTCTAAACCCTCCAGGATAAATGACACAGTATGACAGAGCTTAAATGATTACACAAAATAAAACTCCAACTGCACAACAGTGGCCTAACAATTACAGCCATTAGGTCATTCCTGCAATTTTACATCCATTTGGTAATTCTGCAACCTGAAATGTGTATTTCCCCTATCAGAATCAACCCAAGCTGTTTCAAGGGCTAAATATGTGAGCTAATAAAACAATAGGGACTTTTTGCAACTATATTTTCAATTTAGGAGTACTATTATCTAGGAATAATAGTTATTGCCAAGTTGCTAGCCTAAGCCATTTTGCAATTCCAACAAGAATTTTGATGTCAGAAATATAACTGACCTATTGAGGTCAATGACCAAACCCCACAGGGCTGAGCTGGTATGGGTCTAAGTCTGAATCACTTGAGAAAATGATAAATATGCATACATGCACACAACAACATGGATAAAACCACACTGATGATTAAAGTCTGCTATGGAATAATAACAGGTGAAAACCCAGCTCCACTTAAATCAGAGTGTCTGCCATTTGTTTCTGTAGGATCAGACCTTTACTCATATATTTTTCTATTTATTGTGTCTGCAGAGCAAAATATGCGAAACCTGGTCTACACTGGCAGCTTTCAGAGAGTTTGTTGCTTACACTGCAGCGCACCTTCAATTTGGTTTGGATACTCTGATCATTTTAAAACACTCCATGTTTTTATTTACCTGTTTGCACATAAGGAATGAAGCATTCCACACAACTGTGAGGCAGGAGCACACAATCATGGACAGCATGAGGGACTTGGATGAGATGACACACAAAGAATATTGAGTTTACTGAGTTCACTGTGACCCCACAGCCCCAGCCCTCGGGTGCTCACATCCCTGTGTCACTCCTGCTGGAGATGGGGGACGAGTTGGGGGAAGGTGGTTTAGGTCCTACCTCTGTTTATAACCATCTAACTGCGCTTCAATAGCAAATAAATTCATTTTTCAAGTCAAGTCTGTTTTGCCTGTGATAGCAATTGGCACAAAATGTCCCTGTCTCTATCTCAAGCCAGGAGCTTTTCCATCCTCCTTTTGTTGTCATCCTATTCCAGGGGTTCCATGCTGCTGGCTCCTTATCACAATAGTTCCATACCTTGGTGTTTCTCATGGGCAGCTCCTCACAGCACTGACTCTTTCCTCTTCACAAAGCAGCCACTGACTCCAGTTCCCTTCTCACCCACCCACCCCACTCTTTTATAGCATCTTCTGCTCATTGCTTACAGCTGGGGCCTGTTAAAGTCAGGCCTGCTCCTGATCTTTGATAATTGGCCCAGCTGCAGCTCCTTAGGGGTGACAACACTTTCTACACTGTCTTTATTTTCTTGTATTCTATCCCCTTCCATCCTTTCTCCCCTGTGCTGTTGAGAGGGGGAAGGAGAGCACAGCTGGGGGAGGGTCTGGCAGCCAGCTGAGGCCAGCCCATCACTGCACATTCCAACATCCCACTCTCCATTGCTATCAAACATTGCTATTCAGAAAATAATGCTTCTGAGAAAGCAGCTGTCAGAGAGGGAAACTCTTTTCTTCCTCCTCTTGGTGATCTGTGGATACACAGCAAAGATGAAAAGGGGCTGATAAATTTTTCATTCCTAAGTGCAGCTGGTTGTAATCTTGGACAGGTTCATTCATCCACCCCAGTCTTCCTTCCAGTCATGTACAGACAGAAACTTATTTTGGTTTCTAAATGAAACTTCTTCATAAATACTATGCTGAAAAATGTATCCATCACTAAAATGAGACATATATGCATAACTCCATCATTAGACATGGCCAATATTAAGATGAAGTGACAGAATCAGGCAAATGAGTATAACAGTCCCAAGCAGGACTTTCACTAAAAAAAAAAAAAATCAGCTGATTTTATCTTATTTCCTCTCTATGATCTTGCATTATGACAGTGATATTTAATAAAAATCCTTCTGCTTCTCCTGAACTTTGAGGAAAAGTAATTATTCACATTTCCATAGATTTTTCAGAGAATATTTCCTCTATTCAGAGCCCTTGTCCTGATTAAATCTTATTAGTAGAGTCAAATGTATTTTCTAACAGCACCCTTAATCAGAAGTACAAAGTGTAAACCACCAAAAACTAAGTTTTGCTTTTCTTTTCTTTAGTATATAAATTTCCAAGGGGGTTTTTGGGTTTTTTTTTTTGGTTTCTTGTTTTGTTTTGGTTTTTTTTTTTTTTTTTGTTGTTGTTGTTAATTTGGTTTAATTTTCTCGGTTTTCTCTCTGAGGCTCTAGGCAGAAAACAAAGGGGACATCTTGAGCATGGGAAGAGACTGAAGGCATCACACAGGGACCCATCTTACAACAGCTCCTTTTACACTTTACATTGAAAAAAATTATCCTGGTAGGCAGGTAAGTCTATTGCTCCTTGTAAAACAATACAGGGTTTTTAAATAGCCGCATGACTGAAATCTGAGTTAATTCACCCAAGGAATGGTGCTAATGTGCTTCCTGAAGGAGTTAAAAAGAACAAATGTGTGGGATTTGTTCAGTCGTATTCTGTTATTTTATTGTGCTAAGGAAAACTCAGAGAAGTGAGAAATCTTAATAGGAAAATGTGCATTTAAATATCAACATATGTGACAATCATTTTCTGAAATTATTTTTTATCTAAATAGGGAACTCTTTCCTCATCAGATATTATACATCTGACTGGCATGGGTTTAGCTCCTTTATTTAAGGAACTCCTTTATTTAAGGAGCTCTCCATGTCTTATAATCACTTTTTGTAACTATATTAACACAAACTCTTTACTAGTTTAGATTCCACCTTTACAATATCCTGGGAGAACTACATCTGTCTTCATTATCATTTTTCTGTCCTCATCTTTCAAAAGGATTGAGCTGAATAATCTATCAATGACATGAAAAGACAGCCCCTGATTGCACAAAGCTTGGCTGAGAAACCTCCCGGCAGCTGAGGATCCATGGTCCTCAGCCCACCCGTCCTGCCCAGGGCAGCACACCCAGCCTGGGGGTGGATTCAGGGGAACAAAGGGGCAGCACATCCCTGATTTCCTTCCTGGGCACAGCAATGCCCACAGCTCACCATTGCCTCTCCAGCACAGCTACGAGAAAGCAGCTGGGGAACAGCAATTCTCTGTTTTCTGGTTGCTGGGAGGGTCACCCTCAGTGTGCCCTACACTGTCCAGCTCCTGGTCTGGAAATCACCTTTAATGTGAGCCCTTTATCTGGGGCCTTCCTGAGACAAATGAGAGAAGAGATGCAGATACAGCCTTGTTTAAACCAAAGACCTTTGGTTTAATAAACCAGCCTTACTTAAACCAAAGGCAGACCTAAAGCAAGACTTTTCCACACTCTAATAACATAGCTTTAAGTGCTCTAAACATTGAACTGAAACTCTTGTAAGAGGCAGTTTCAGCTTTTTAGAATGTTCTCTAATTCCAGTCTCTTGCCTTTCCAGTTTCAACAGTTTCTGCCATGGACAAGTTACATTTTCTGCTCTGTGATATTGACTGAGGGCATTGCTGCAGAGAACAAAGCTGCAGACATGAATCAATATATGCTGGCAAAAGCCATTTTTTGTTCCAACAATTGCACATATACAGAGTCCAAAGTAAGAGGAAGTTTACACGAGCCCAAGGAAATAGAGTGGGAAAAAGCTGTAACAACCTGAGTAGATGTAGTAGCTCATACTAATGTTCTTACATTTAGAATTCAGAATAAAAAAATGAAACTTTATTTTCATTTTGAACCAGTGAGCAAGTAGCACTTGAGGTTTATTTTAACAAGAGGAACAGTTTCTGAATAGCCTCTGTTATTTCTCCTCCACACTCCCCACAAATTCACAATTCTATTTAGGGTTGGGTTTGTTTTTTTGATTTTTTTTTAACTGCTCTTTTCAAAGAGAAAACAGCATATTGCTCTCCCCTGCTTTCCCAGGAAACACAGCAGAGGAGGAGATACAGACTGAAAGCTAATTCTCTTCATCAGAGCTGAAAGGAGCAGGGAGGGAACGTGAAGACAAAGTCACCACACACTAAACTTGTGAGAATTTAAAGCAAAGGATGATGAAGCAGAAAGGCTCCTCATCAGTTTCACTACTCCTGCTATCTACTACTGCTCTACTACCAGATATACCATGACTCTGGGCTTTCTTGACAACAAATTCAAGATCTCTTGTTTCCCTCTCCTGCTGTACCAGTTTGAGGTTAAGCTCCCCATGCCGTGCAGATTTCCAAACTCTAAATTTTAGTGTTCAGGATTCTCACCCAAACCAAGCTTGACTCCCCATTTCAGTGTCAAGGGGGTTTATGATACGTACATTAATTATATGCAGTTATAAGTAAGCTGCACATTCTCATATTTCAAGGCATTAGAGATGATGCCACAGATGCTAAAAGTGAAGCACCTTCTGTGAGCTAATAAACAAGATGCTATCTCAAGGAATTGTGAAATGTCTCACTCAAAAGTGAAGGATCCATTGATTACTGGGATATCTCATGAACAGTAATTCCATTTTTAATTGCACATTTTAAAGCACATGTGCTAACCTTTGATTTATAAGAAAATAATGGCCTTAAATATGGTTATACCCAGAAATCTCCCTGGGACCCAGCAAAGCCTGTCTGCTGCTCCCCAGTAAGTGGAAGGCACAGCAGAAGACACCTTTGAGTAGGAACCACCATAATTTATCCTGCCACAGGACCTAGAGCTAGATCAAGATCTAAAGTTAATGAAAGAAAAGAAAATTAAAGGAGGTAATTGCAATGTTCAGCTTTATATTTTGCAACTACATGTAGGTTCTTTCTTGAAATATTTTCTAATTAAACACTGATGGATGTTAATATAAATTTATTATTAAAATTATATCTGTCATTATAGAAAGTGTGTATTTTTTTAATGACTGAAAATACTTAGGTATAAAACTGTTTACTTGGCTGTAAGGCTGGGCACCTTCCTTGAGTGAAAAATAATAAATTCCTACTAAATTGATTGAAAAATTCAAAACTTAGTCAATTTTTCTTATGAATCATATTCCAAGTTATTTCCTTCCTTCTCTAAGCTGATTCATTCCCTATGATCTTGTTAGTATCTTAATAATTTTCCTTGACTTCTTTTCATGTTGTGACCAACAAGCACATTCCCATAACTTATTTTCATTGATTAAAGATTTTTTTTTTGTTCTGATGGAAATTCCTTATTGCTTTTTTAATGGGTTATGGGATAGAATAGGTGAGCAGAGAGCAAAGAATCACTCAGCAATTCTGCATTAGACTCCTGTATCAGTGAAGAGACCCACATGAGATCCAATATGCCAGGCCAAAGAAATTATGGGAAAATAAAGCTTTATTACCCCAGCTGTGGATCAGGGCAACAGAGATTTGTATGATTTCTGTACTGACCCATGAATTACACAAAGCAGGGCCTTATTGGAAAGCACAGGTGGATGGAGAAACTTGAATATCTGAACAAAGACCTACATGATTTAAGACAGGGCTTAGTAACTGAAACCTTTTGCAGTGTCAAATTATGTTTGGTGGCAAGGTGAGCCCTAGATTAGCAAGGGTTCCTGACAGACACCTGGAAGCCATCAGAGCAAGATGATGGGACCTGTGACAACACAGGGCTCCCTCTGAAGCCACATTTGGCACGAGCATGAAGGGAATGAGCTCCTGCCAGCCTGCCCAAGCACCCTGCAGAGCAGTGGGAGTGCTGAGCTGGGCTCCTGGAAACGCTGGAGCCCTGCTGGACCTGCCTGCAGAACCTCTGCACTGACCTACAACAGGAGCTCTCTGTGCTTGCACATCTAACTTACTGCTAAAGGTGCTGGCAACAAGCAGTACAGTTACATGAGAATGTACATGTGCTACTCCTGGAAATGGAATTCATGCTGCTGAGTCACTGAACTAATGATAATAATGTGCATACCACCACACACATATACATGTAGAGCACCCACATGTGGCCTCTTAAATTAAGGCAAATTTAAGTTACTTTCTTGGCAGAAAGTAGTTACTCATTTTGCAAATACAAACCAAAAAGTACTGTCCAATTCAAAAACTATCACACACAGCTGGTAATTATTTTTGTATATACCTTTATGACTTTGTATTTAACTAAAGTGTGATGTGTGATGTCATCATGAAACTGAGTGGCCCAGCTTGTTATCTCACTACATATTGCAGTCTAGGTTCAAATCTCAGAATTTGTTTCTACACAAAGAAGAGATGGAGAGTCCACTTTCTTTAGGTGCAGTATCCATTTGGTAGCTGAGGAATTCTAAATGAAATCTGAATGCAGGGCATTCTGGACCTGTTTCCATCTTTGCCATGTGCAAATGCCTGGACTGACTAACTGAGAGTATGGCAGCAGAAGGATAGCTTTAGTGGGACACCATCCTTGCCCAAAGGTAATTCAGGCAAACTTCAGAAAAGTGTCTTCCTCCACTAGTGGTAATACTGTTTTTCATAATAAACTACACAATCCACTCAAACAAACCAACAGAATACACTTCTACAAAATAACCTGATTCTGGGGCATGTTTTTTACATTAGTTTTTAGAATGTCTCATTTCTTTGAGATAATAACTGCCCCATGTGACAGCACGGTCAAACTGCCTGTATAAATAAATCCCTGAAAACTCAGGCCAAAGGCTG
Organism: Agelaius tricolor; assembly: GCF_023055355.1. Lineage (NCBI taxonomy): Eukaryota > Metazoa > Chordata > Aves > Passeriformes > Icteridae > Agelaius > Agelaius tricolor. Next base: position 12,120,509 of record NW_027269279.1, read on the forward strand.
ACTGATGAGATTAGCAAACTTGTCTAGAAAAATATGCTCCCTTTGGCTTAAATGGAAGCAAGGTTTACTGAGAAACTGTGGGGACTGATGCAGGGCACCCATCACATACTGGAATGGAGCAGGGGGACAGGGAGCTCCTGCACAAGGGGACATCCCCAGTGGGAGCCAAGGAGCTGCTGAACAGGATTTCAGGGAGGGCAGGGAGAGAGTGAGAGAGAGAGAGACAGACAGACAGATATCACCTTCTCTCACTGCCTGTCCCAGCCCTACCTGACCCCATCCCAGGAAGATCCAACAGCTCCACAAAGAGATAATGGCAAATCCAGTTTTTATGACAAAGTACTACTCTGGCCTAGGATCTGCTAAGTTCTCTGATTTTACAGATTTCCTAATTTCTAAACAGCTAAAAATCTTTTGCTAATGTTATTAGGGGTTTTGTGTTACATGCAGCATACAGAGCCTTTCTGTGTCAGCCTTAGCAGAACTACAGGAAAAAATGTTTATTCTTTCTTTCCCCTAAAAATATACATAAAACCCAAACAATCTTCTGAAATAAAGAAGATCATAGAGTTACTAAAAATTAATACTATGAATTCCTCTTCTTGGTTCCTTAGTTTACTACTTGCTTTTAGTAAATACAGGTCACTGACAGCAAAATGTTATGGCATTATTTAAGCAAAAGTACACAAAACCCATGGTCCTGAGAGGAGAACCCCAGATTTCTATCATGGCAAAGATGGCAACTAGAAAAACTAAGCAAACTGCAATAAAAAAATATACATTAAAAAAAAATCCAGCACTAAGCCTTCAGGTGCAGAGACAACTTTCAGCAGGCGATTTGAAGAAAAAAAGAAGATAACTCGATCCAACCTCCTTAATAACCAGATGTTTGCAATCATCAAAAATATACCTTTAGCCGAAACAATCTCCCCGTTCCAGAGCCTTCCGTTTGTGGGAGCATTTACATAACAATATGTGACATCTGAAATGCTTAAGGCCACCAAGCATGGCAGTACAAATTACAGTCATTTTTCAAGCCGCTGTGCGAGGCGCCGGTGCCGGGCAGGCACGACCCGCATGCAGCAGGGCTGGGAACGGCGCCCAGGCTCCCGGGATCCATGCTGAGCCAGAGGTGAGGGAATTTCAGAGCTCCTTACCCGCCGTAGGCTGGGATGGGAGGAGGGGGAGCTGCTGCTCGGAACGTGTTGTACACCGTGCGACCCCGGCCTCGTAGGTGGGCACCTCTGTACGCGGCGGCTGCGGTGGCAGCAGGGTAGGGAAATCCTGGCACTGCAGGGGGAAAAAAAAACAACAAACAGGGATTAGTGAGCAGAGCCCATCTTCTGGAGCAATTCTGGAGTGGTGTAAAAGCGTGCCTGTAGCTGGACGAGGGAGTCGCCAAGGAGTTTTAGCTTGTCTTTTCACATCTCTGCCTGCAAAGAGCAGGCAGCAAACTGGGAATTTGGATGGCAGTGCCATATTCTGGAGCAATTTGGAGTTGTGATGGTGTAAAAGCTTGCCCATCGCTGGATGAGGGAGTCACCAAAGTGTTTTAGCTCGTCCTTTCACACAAATCTCTGCCTGCAAAGAGCAGGCAGCAAACTGGGAATTTGGATGGCAACACCATTGATGGCTCTGAGTTTCTCAGAGGACACTAATGAAAAGAGTGTTGACTGGTTCAGCAGGCAGCAAACTGGGAATTTGGATGGCAGTGCCATTGATGGCTCTGTGTTTCTCAGAGGACACTGATGAAAAGAATGTTGACTGGTTCAGCAAACTGGGAATTTGGATGGAGGTGCCATTGATGGCTCTGTGTTTCTCAGAGGACACTGATGAAAAGAGTGTTGACTGGTTCAGCAAACTGGGAATTTGGATGGCGGTGCCATTTATGGCTCTGAGTTTCTCAGAGGATACTGATGAAAAGAGTGTTGACTGGTTCAGCCAACGCTACTACCAGGAGACTCCCGAGGTCCAAGTTCAGGCTCAGATTTATAATGTCAGAGATATTTGCATCACATTATTGGATCTGTCTCCTGCAGTCAGCCCTGTTTTGAGTAGGGGTGAGACATTAGAGACCCAGGTGACCTCAAGTCATCTAAATTATCCAGTGATTTTGCCAAGTGAACAGAGCGTTGCTTTTGTTCAAGAGCTGGATGATTAACCAGCTCTTAACTGTGTAATAAATCAAAGAGTTTTTCATATCTTTTCTCATTTTTTTGGGTCTGCACCATGTACATAACAGTACCTTTCAGTCCTTCAAAGGAAAGAGTTGTATATCTTAGGAACATCTCTGAATCCACATAATATTCAGACCAAATAGAAATAATTTAACCATATAACAAAGAAATTAACTCAGACATTTTTATATTTTCATTGAATCTGTGAACATTAATTACCATTCCATGTGAGACTTAAAATATTTTAATCAGAAATTGAACAGTAATACCACATTAGAGGCTTTTCTTTTGTAAAACTTCCCTCTTGATAACTTTCTAATTGAAAAAATAATAATAAAACTCCAAAACAAAAAACAAAACTTCACACTTTGCTTTCTCTGGCAGATTTTTAAGCAGTGCTTCATTACTTCATTTCTCCTTTGTACATATATTGCATGTCAATGTTAGAACAGCTCTGTTGGCATCAGGTTACATCAAATGTACTTCACTGTATTTTTTTTTTATTCAGTATGTAAATAAAGAAATTAAACAAATATGGCTTAGCAAAGCCCTAATAAAAAGCAAGCAAATGGAAATACCGCTGTATAAAAATTTTCAAATCTTAAATATGAATTGATTTCAATCCTCATTTAGCATCAAATTTTAAAAGAAACCTTGAATTTGAAAAAAAGAAAATGAAAAAATTCACAACTTTTAGGCCTTGCTGGCTGAACATGTGAAGGTAAATACAGTAATTATGGTGATTTCTCTATTGCTGCCTTACTGCTGTGGCTTTGGGCCTTTGCTAGGTCCTTCTCTCTGACAAAAAGGTTACACAGTAATTCTGCAAAGATTTACATGCCTGTGATACAACACAAACCAACTTTACGGCAATGCAAATAAATTAGATATGTCTCAGAAAGTGCAAATAGCATATGTTATAAGGAATATAAAAGGAATTTATAAATCCTAAAGATGAAGGTGAAGAACTTGATATTCTGTTGATAACTTTTCAAGCAACTGCATTTAAGAAGGATTAAAGGAATTGTACTAGAAAACATATCTTTTAAGGAATTTCACAACATCTGTGAAATTTGGATGCTGTAAGTATTTTTGCATATTCAACAAGGTTGAGTATTGACCAGTCTAAATAAAGTAATGACAGAGTTATGACCTGCTGCTAGAACCATGTAACTTCTGTCCTTTTCCTTTCCAACTATACAGCCTTGTATAAAAACTAATAAATATACAGAGGAAAATGCTAATACAATAAAAAACTAACACAATATGCAGAGAAAAATGCAAAATACAGTTTTAGATAATGTTCAAAAAACTACAGACTACACTACCTACTACACTCCTTCCAGTCTAACAAGTTTTCTTTTTTTCTTCACCAAGCTTTTGCTCCTTTCCAGTTACAGGTGTTGGACTGCATGGAGAACTGATCTAATCCAGGGCAGTTATCTTTGTGTAAGAGCCATGTTCAGCTGCAGTCTGCCTGCCTTAGAAAAATCACTGCTTTCCAACTAATAGGCATTGCTAGAACTAGGTTTCTCCAATAAATTGATTGTTAATTTGAGTCTTAAAATAAAAAATGCAACTAACTAAATAAAAAGAAAAAAACCCAACACAGCAATGCTCAGAAGAGTTTGCTTAAGTAAATAGGTGGAAATGGATTTGAGAGAATGTCCAGGAAAAATTGATATCTGAAATGGTGGACATGATAAATGATAAAGTGCAGCCTTCAGGGACACTCCTAAACTGTCAAAATCAAGAGACTTTTCACTGACCTAAATGGCAATTAGGAAAAAAAAAAAATCAGACAACCTTCACTTACATCTGTAGTTTTCTAAATATTGACAGAAAGCAGACTTTCACAAGAAGAAGAGAAGTGATAGAGAAAATCCAGCTAACTCAAAAACCTAGCACCAGCAATGTAGGATATGTAACACCATTGTGGGCTTGCAAGACATGGGCTAGAAGTCCTGCCCAGAGTTTATTTGCAGTAATTAATTCTTTGTAATGAACACTTATGTTTGGCAATATTTACAATAGTTGTTCTTTTAGGGTCCTAAGCAATAATTAAAACCAGCTGGAATTGTTGGGAGACACCGAGAAAATGACTCTCTGAAAGAATGAACCCCCAGCGTGGTTTGTGCTCACAAATTTTTCCTTTGAATTGTGCCATTCAACCCAGCTTTCACACAGACATATTAAGATACATATTTTGCAACAATTGAGCATTTATACAAAATTTTCTTTATTCTTCATGGCAGTCTTACCTTGGAAAGAATTACAAGGAGGGTCATTGACCTCAAATCTTTGACAGTGAAGACTTTCCACAAATAAATGCCACTGGAAAAGCAGAGTGCCTCACCAACAAATGGTTCAAAACCCCCTGGTTTTTATTATTATTATTATATTTTTTATGAGAAAGAAGGCTTTCTCTTAAAAAAAAAACAGAAAAAGGAAGAAAAGAGAGATAGCAGGGAGAGTCACTTAGTCCATAAGAGTTTACCAAATCCAAAACCTGTAAGGGAGGCTCAGGAGTCATGGGAGATGCTAAGACAAGAGAGTGATCTTTTTTTTTTTTTATCATTTTCAAAGGATCTGCACTAGAAAAGATGAGTTTGAATGAGAAGCCTGAAGTAGTGCAATTGTTTCGCTATGCTTGCCTTACATTGCTCTCTTAATAAAGTCCCAGAGCATGAAATGTCTAAAGCAAAGCAAAGCACTAAAAAACTACAGAAGCAATTAGTGGCAGGCAGAGCAGTGAGGTGTAGCTCTGTCAGGAAGAGGATCAGACATGATGGAAACTAAACATGGGACCAAGAGTGGCATTGCAAGGCCTTACAGTCAGGTGAGGTCTAACAGTTGAGTTTATTCATAACAGAATGATATTCATCCCAAAAACTGATCTGGGTCCATCTGAAAAGCAGAATATCTGAAATCACATTTTCTGTTGTCAGGTTGTAATATTAGACATTGAGATTGGAGGTAAAATCATCAACAGGTTTTGTTGTCCCAGATTTGAGTTCAGAAAAAAACCCCATAATGCTCCTTTAGCCCAGCTGAGAAATTAAATGGGCAGTAGGAATATGTAATAACCACAGAATTTATTTTGCTACCAACTTTTTAATATCCTCACCCCAAAATAACCAGCAGAAGTGGCAGCATTAGAACACAACTGAAGAATGGACTTCATAAAAAGAACTTTATGAAAAGGGTTGTCCCATCAGGAAGTGTTAAATGCTATTAACCAGTCCCAAAAGTAATGAAGATAGTAGCCAGGAGGGGCAGAGGTTTTAATGACTTACAGTTTGTAGGTCAACCTTCCTTAGTGCCTCAGTGCCAAGCTGCTGAAAGCCAGTCAGTGAAAATGCCATTATAAGGGGGTTGAAAATGTGTTTGACTCTCAGCAGGGAAGCATCTGAGCCCACTTCTAAGCAAAAGTAGCTTAAATTCATCAAAGTAATTTGATGACTGGAATTCTTCTGATCTGAGACTGAGAAAAGGCAGATTTCCCCAAATGCATGTTGATGATAGGAGGTGATAACACGGGGTTATAAAAAGAAAGGCTTTTCTAAGGACAATACATAATCAAACATCGAGACATAGAAAACAATTTACATTTTCATCTAATGGCCCCATCCATTCTATAGATATTCATTCTGCTATTCAAATATGAATGAGGCTACAACCACAAAACTCAGTTCCTACAGTCACTCAGCAATTTCAATTTTTCAAGTTAAAAAAATTAGAATATAAATATTATGCTGTGGAAATCCCTGGCTTTGCTTAATATAATTACCCAATATCATACAAATCATCTACTACAGCCTAAATGAAATTTTTTTAAGAACATTATGCTGGTAAGATTTCTTCTTTAAACTTGTTTGTTCTATTTTTATACTTCAGGGGATACTATTTAAAATGTATTATTACAATTAATATTGTCTACAAAGTTTTCTCTTGTTACACGTTGTAAAAGTGGAATCATTCTCACTTCAGTGAACTTCATTTTAGATCTTAAACATGAAACATGGCCAGCAAACTGCAACATTTAAGCAAATAAAAAGGCCTTTGGAATTAACAGTATTCATAGTAGTGTATCAGCAAAATTTAGATAACTAATGATTTTATAGGAAAAGCAAATATGAGCATAAGGAAGAAAAAAATCTTTGAGTTCACAGGCAAAATTTAATCAAATCTTAATTTTTCCCCGAAGATAAAATATAAGCATTTGTTTTACTAATCTTTTATTAGATGAACACGACAGGGAGGTGCACTTTGTAGGCACCATATCTCAACAAGGCCTGGGAAAACAAAGACTGAAGGAACAATGAAAAGCTTGAGTTCCCAAGAAGAGGAACATAACCTGGCAAAAAATACTTAAGGGTTATACACTGCGTATTAAAGTTTTAAAGCTTTGGGATAGATGAAAGAGCAGCAGATGCAAAAGACAACAGGGGGCAGATTTTGTATCAAAGCCATAAAAATATACAGCCACTTTAATGGGCAATTATTCTTCACATTTGTGCTGCGGTTTGAATTTGTATGAGGGTGCCATATGCCCCAAGAAAGGTGTGCCATCAAAATGGATGAGCAGATCTACCTCTCATCACTCCTAATCTCTCCTCCTCTGCACAGAGTAGCGGGGTCATCTGCCACCAAGAGTTTGCAAATGTTTTATGGGGAAGAATTTTAATGCTCCGTCGTGTCGGAATCGGTTTGTCGCTAATTTACTGCGGCACAGTTTAACTGCTGGAGAGACGGGGAGACACATTTACATCATTGCCATAGTTCAGGAGGATCCCCGTTGAGGAAACACAATAAATTAAAAACAAAGAGATATAATGGGTAGCACGCTGAGAAAGGCTAAGCAGAATAATCTATATGATATTATCTGAGATTTCAGGAATGGAATCAGCAGTTTATCCCAATGTGTGCTGTGTTCTCCCTTCTCTGTAATAGTAATAAGTATTATTAAGTGGCATTCTTTGAATGAATTATAAACACTGGGCTAAAGAGGATTTGTGCATTTAAATACACAGACCAAAGCACACTGCAAGCAAAATGTAAGCTCTGTTAATACAGATTTTAACATGAAAATATGTACATACACACACTTCAAATTCAGGGTAAAAAAAAAAAATCTTTAGAAAGTTCACAGTGTTTAAAATTACAGGCTGAAAATACATTTCTTCTCTTGCCACTGTTTTGAGATGATTTTTCCTAGGATCTAGTTGTGAATTAACTGCATTCAAAGGAAATTTCCCATACACATCAAACACAGTCACAACTGGTCACTTCTATTTGTTTCTTTCACAAGCTATTTATTTTTTGAACCATACTTAAAATTATAGACCAATTATTTCCTTACCATTGGAAAAAAAAATGCATGTCAGTATTATACACTGTTGTTTAGGAATGAATAAATCTGTATTTTGGAGAAACCCCTACTTATAGGACATTCTCATTTGAAATGCATTAAAAAGGAAAACAAAAATCTCTAATTAATGTACAAGTCTAATCACCATTCTCCACATGGAAGAGTAATTTTTCACTGTTCATTTGCTCAGTGTAATCTCAAAACTGACATAACAGAAAAGCAATGGCCTATAAATCTGCTCTCATTTGTTTCTTTAATATTCATATTCCATTGAACTACAGCTGCTTGTTGCTGCAGTCTATTACAACATGCAAAACTGTCGATAAAAATATTATGAAAGGCAAGATGTGTTTCTTCATGGCTCTGTGTGCCATTTATTTGGAAAAAAATAACAACAAATGACTCATGGATTGTCCCTTAGTTCGCTGCACGCCGGGCGATTAGTGATTAATTACCTTGCTGCAAATTGACATGGCACAAGGAAATTGACACAGCTCTGATTAATTAACTTTTTTATGCAAGACAGTTACTTACAAAACACTGCACACTGTAATTGAATCCCTTTACACAACACTACTGCATTAAGTTTCCTGTCAAATCCAAATTAGCACCAAATTTCACAGAAATGTGGTGAAACTTTTTACTCTGAGGTACATGTAAATATTTCTAGAAAGGGGGCAGACAACTGCTTTAAAACACTGTTTTCAAATATTTCAGCCTCAGACATGGGAAGAATAATATTTTTAGAATTTTCCATACCAAACTACAATCAAAGGCACACAAACAAAACCATAAACTAAATATTTCAGTAAAAAGCAACCTATTTATTCCTGTGTTAAATTATAGGAAGATGCTTTACTGTTTGAACAAAATTTCATCTGCTCATCTTAAAGTTGTTTTCAGATCTAATTGTTCTATTATTTCAATGACTTTGATACATTGACTTCCTTGTAATTATTTTAAGTCTAGGTGGAGGTTTTTGTTTCACCTCTTCTCATGTACCAATAAACAATGCACTGGTGGTTTCTCTGCAAATGGCTCCCAGGACATGCCATTAATTTATAACCCTCTGAGCCAAACCTTGATGCCCAAGCCTGGAAACTCTCTCATCTTCCTGCCTGAGCTTTTTCCACCTGAGGGTGGCTGGTCATTGGCATAGCTGCCCTGAGAGGCTGCAGGATCTCCATCCTTGGAGATGTTCCCAAGCTGTTGGAGCCTGGTCCTGGAGAGCCTCCCCAGGCTTTGCTGCTGGAGCAGGGGTGGAGAATTTGTTCTCCAGGGTTCCCTCCAACCTCAGCCGCTCAGAATTGGCCATTTGGTGGTTTTGTGGTTATCAGAAATGCCCTTACACCTCACCCTTCTTTAACTGGATTGCACATGCAGCCACCTGACATCACCCTAAGACATCAAGGGGTTTCTAAGAACAAGCAGAAGAAAATGGAGGATGTGAAGAGATACAAAGGAACAGGTAAGATGACTGAGAACTCTCTTTGTAAAGCTATGTAATGACACCAACCTACACCTCTGAGTTTAAAAGAAAGCTATAACTGGTGGTGAAATTACTTATGATGTACTTAAAATCAAAATGAATATACTGCATAGCTGAAATTACAAAGAGTCGAGGTACAAAGAGCAGTTGGCTTTTCACAAAGGAAACAACTAAAACAGAAGGGAAAGATCAGGAGGTAAAAAAGCACCCAGGCCATAAAGGGAAAGAAACAGTAGAGATCAGAGAAGACATGTTTGATCTTAAATTAAAGAACAATCTTCAAATATAGATGATCAAAGTGATCAATATCTTGTCTGGTGTTCCCAGTTATTGGACAGCTCTAAGTTTCAAGCAAATGGAAGAAATCCCCTGTGACTAACAAAGCACAACTTCCAAGACAAAGGAAAAAGGCCATGGATGTGGAAAGCTGGATGAAGAGTAGCACTGCTATAAAGAGATGATGAAATTTAGTAATTTGAATGTTTATGAAAGTCAATTATTAAGTGACAAGAAATACTGTTTAGATGACACAAGGATTCCTAAAGCTCAAAAGAATTATTAAACTGTAAAAAGAACACTGTCAGAATGCATTGGGAACAATTTAGGCAGAAAGTAACAGAGGAAAAACCCAGCTGTTAACCTAATCCAAACCATAAAGGAAAAATTGTCAAAACAAAGAATTGCACCTGCAAAGTCATACTGATACTAAAAATGTTAATTCCTAAAAAGCACTTCTTATCTGTGAAATTCAGGTTGAATTTTGCTGTACACAGCACAGTTCCAAGAGCCACGATTGAATAACAACCATCACAAAATAGAGTGACACTAAGGTGTGCCTTTATTAGAAACCAAATCTTACAGACTAAGCTGAAAAGCACAAAATTAAGAGTTTGCTGTGTGACAGACAGGATGATTTGAGATGTACCACAGTCAACACTGTGGGTCTGGTACCAAAAATGAGTGACACCAGCAGAGAGGATGCAGAGCCAGGGAAGGTGGCACCCAGGACTGTGCTCAAAGGGCTCTGATGTACAATTGCATCACAGAACAAAATGCAAGATAATAAATACTGAATGTAATTCTCACTATGTAAACCAAATGTACACAGTAAAGGTAATTACTACATGTAATTGTCACTATTTAGCTGCATTCTGAGAAGAGCAAGTCCAAGCAGTCCTCCTGCCCTGAATCACAGGATGGACACCAGTGCTGCCAGAGGCCAAGTGCAGTGTGCCCACCAACAGCAGAGCACCAAGGGAAGGCACCTGAGCTCCCAGCTGTCCTTGGGCACACACAGCTTTTATTATTTCAACTACAAGACAGAGATATGCTCCACAATTTGCTATCTTTCCAGCTATCTCCCACTACCCACATGTAGGGTTGTCTATAAGTGGGAAAAAAGTCAGTGATGCAATTCAGGGCATGTCTCTCTTTCCAAAAATTCCCAAACCTGCTAGTTCAGAGACACTGCTCCAGCACAAAACAGACCAACACAAGAACAAGGGTAAATAGCAAGGCCCTGAAAAATTCATTTTTTGGGAGTGAATCGAAAGCCACGTTTACAGGTTTTGGACACACACAATGTATTTTAGTGATGACTTATAAATAAGTAATCATTTAAAATATGAATAGACAGGAGGTAAAATGAGAGTTATCCTGAAAATTGTTGCAGAAATACAATGTATACTGATACAGAACACCAAAAATGCTGTAGGAAGAATTTCGGGCAACACTGCCAAAAAAATTTTGAAAATTATAAAACAAACCAAAAAAAAACCACTCCAAAAAAACCCCAAAGAGGTTCACTTTACAGTTAAAAGCAGGATAATACTTAAATCAAGAATGTAATGCTATGCATATGGAATGCTATACAGTTTTACTAATTTTTTTTAAATTTTGTAATATCTTTATCTTACTTGAAAGTCAGTGGTGTTGTCCTGTGTCATAGCAAAGCCCAAGACAGTGGGACAGAACAGAACCTTCTAAAGACTTTTCAACATGGGATGACATCAACATTTCTCTACACTTCTGTACACCAGGGAGGGAATCATGGAAAGCCATTCCCTTCCTACTTACTGTTGGGATCTTCTTTATTTAAGCTTTCACTTAAACCCACTGCATTCAACACACAAAAGGGAAGGGCAATTGGCACATTTCTCCTGGTTACTACTGGGTGATTCTCTTCATAAATAAAGGCAATTAATTCAGGAAGCAAATCAAAAGATAGTTTGACCCCTCAATGTTCAATAATAAGGTTTTTGTAGCCTGGAAATCAGATTGCTCCTCTCAGATATTTGCACATTTCCCTTTGGCAGGATTTTTGTGCCCTCAGTCAGGAACTGCAGCGCTGCAATGGTTAATTTGGTTAATTAATGGCCCAATCACAGCCTCCTTTGCAGGATGCTTTACCTGTTTCCTACGAAGCAATGAGCAGACAAAACCACCAAGGTGTAGATACAATGTACTGATATATATTTCATTGGTGATGAACTGACTTCCCATCCCAATTGAGCTCAAGAGAAAACAGACCAATTAAAAATTTAGTTTGCAGAACCTTTCTACATTCAATTCAGAAATACTGAAGCGCTGGCAAATTATACCACATGAATACTCATGTTTTAAACAGCTCCTGACCCATATTCTAATTCAAAACAGCAAGCCTGCCAAACAGTTAAATGAAGAAAAACTACAACGATAAAATCAGAGCAAATGAATCACTGATGTCATTGCAATATCTGTCTGTTCAGATTTAATGAGGTCAGTCGTGACTGACACACAAAACCCAGGGAAGGATACACCCAGTGCCAGAGCATCTACCCTTCAGCTGCTTGGAGTGGCAGCAAACTGCCATCATTACAGTATAATTTTCAGGTAATTACAGGTGTGCAACAGATTAAACATGACAAAATCAACAGGATCAAGGTTTCCAACCAAATACTTCCACTAATGATTTGGCTCAGAAGCGCACTTTGAATCACCTTTTGGAAATTTCTATTTTCCCTGTGTCATTTCCTTGGTACTGAAAATATCCCAGAACATAATAGAAATGTCAAAGGTCTTCCTTCAATCCATTAGTAACGCCACAGGAAAATAAAACCTGGAATGTCTTCACTGAAACAAGCAAGATGAAGATAGTTCCATACAGCATTTTTTAGGTGGTTTACTAATATTCCTAAGCCAAGTAACCTATTTCTAAAAGCAAGGACATACCACATAGACAAGCTTGACTTAATTTTCATTTCTGTAGGAATGAGTCCTCAAACACACTAAATCCTACAGTTAGATGTGCTCTTTATAAAAATAAAATGTATATTTATGGTTTTCCCTGTTTATTGTATAAGCAAGACCCTGAACCATCCTCAATCTATGAATTAAAACAAAACACTCACAGGAAAAAACAATCTTTTTAAAACTAGGACATATGTCTGCTATATGTAAGTGTTTCAATATAGAAAAAAAATCCCACATCATGTAATTAATACTTTATGCTTGTTCCATAGATTTTCCTTCTCTCCTATCCCACAATGCACAGAATAGTAGGAATATTGGGTTAATTTTGGGACACTTCTAATATCTGCTCTGACAGAACAAAATGTATTTTCCTTGCTTTAAAAAAACCCCCAAAACTTTAGCATTTAAAATAGTTCCTGTCAAAAATATTACAGGACCAAAGGTTTCCAGGGAATTTTCTAAAAGAACTGCCTTCCCACCTTTCAAAAACATCTCATCTTTGCCTTGTTGTTTCCTGGTGGCTCATAAGCTAAAATCCCAGGGCAAGATAGTTTATTGTTTTAATATCTGTCTGATGCAAAGCAAAAGGATTCTCTGGTGAGTGCTTATCTGTCATATGTACTTCTGTGAAAGGAATATCAAGATAAATAAGATGTTCTAGGGCATATCATGGGATTATGAGCTTGGCACTCACTGAATTCTGTTTAGAAATAGTTGAAACAATATATAAAAAAGACCCCCATCTACACTGATATTTTGAGGATGTGAGCTTGAAGAGCATTGGGTTTTAAATATTTTCATTATAGGGGGTTTATGCTATTTTAGTATGAATAGAAAATGAACACTCAAGTTCATAAATGGGACAAACAAGATGAGAGGAAATAATATTCATAATTTAAACAGTTAAAACAATAAAATTCCATTCTAATAGTACAATGGACTGTGAACTTACTTAGTATTAATTAAACTCAGTGTAATGGCATTTTCTATATTGAAATGAATAATCAGTGATCTGGAAATTCATTTAGACCATTAGGTTAATTAGAGAAACTGATGGAAGTTTTATCAGACAATTACAATTAAAGAACACGAACAATGTGGGACAGATTTATAAGCATTTGTACCACCTCAATCATTTTTGCTGAATTCCACCACCACTGCTTCCAAAACTGTAATCAATATATCAATTAAAAAATGGGCCATCAACTTCATTTGCCCTTGAGTATGATAAAATAAAACGAATTAATATCGGATTTTGCATTTTCATATTTTTCTTCTTTTAATTCTATCACTTGACTGCAGTATGAAAGATTTATTTAGGAGCTGATAAGCAGGCTTACTGAAGATGAAACAGCTCTAACATTTAGGAAATCTAAGCCAAAATTGACTTCAGTTTAAAATGTACTCATTGAAGTCAAGGCAAAATGCACTTTTATGGGCATGCTATACATTTGGGAAATAGAGATGTTCATCTGCACATCATTCTGAACAAAAGCATGGAGAAACTTCAAATATTTTACCATACATGTGAGCTACCCATGTAGCTAATAGTGAACTATCCCTTCAATGTATGGTCAGAAAAATTCACTAGTAGATACACTCGAGCATCTCAATGCTTACTTGGAGCTAAAATAAAAACTAAAAGTTTCAGAGATCAAAGTGCTGATTTAGAGAGTAAAAAATATTTAGCTGCCTTTGAACTTCCCCTTAAATTTTAAATCCCATCTCTTCCCATTGCCCTCCACAGGGCCTGGGTAGGCACACCTGGACAGTGCTGAGGGATGGGAGGCACAGCTGGAGGGGGGGCACAGCTGGAGGGGGGGCACAGCTGGAGGGGGGGCACAGCTGGAGGGGGAGGCACAGCTGGAGGGGGAGGCACAGCTGGATGCTGCTCCCTCGCCACACCAGCGAGGGCTGGGTGAGCCCAGGAGTGCTGGGAGCCAGTGCAGAGCAGGAGGATTTCTACTGGAAATGTGTCTCCTCTTCCATGCCCTGCCACCAAGGACGGGGAAATTATTGGGGGACAGAGCCAGGCACACACTGGGAAGAAAAGGGAAAGCAAACATGATTTTCAACCAGAGAGGTTTCCACTGCCAGGACGTTGAGTCTTGGAACAGATGACCTCCTGAAATTGTGCAATCTCCATCCTTAGAGGTGTTCTGGTGCAAGCAGGTTCTTCCAACCTGAATAATTTCACAATTCTACAACTTCACATCTTCCATCTCGCCCATGCTTTGGCTCTCATGAGCTCCCGCTTCATTCACATTTCCAGGCACTTCTACATTATAGAAAAATGGGGGAAAATATGCATAAAACAGTTTTTAAAAGTTCTTGCACAAATTCAGATTTGTATTTTTGCCTTTCTGATCCATACATACCCAGCTGTGTTACTGTCCTTGGCAGAACAGTGATACAGACATTCAGGGACAGAATTATTTTTTTTTTCTTCTTTTGAATCTTCCTTTTTGTCCAGCAGGGTCTTAATTTTCTCATGGATCCTACTCACGTGTGGCTTCAATTTGGAAAAGATCCAAAACTATCCTTGACACATTTCTTATTTACCAGTAGATACAAATCTCCTCAGGATTTTAAAATTCCTTGTGGAAGTAACTATTCTAAAGGAGTGAGGGCAAAAAGACACTGTCAGTTATGAGCAGCCAAAATGTTTCATTTACTTTCAGGGAGATATCCTGGGCCTCTAGGAAGATTCCAGTGAGTGCTGACTCACTGGGATTTGGTGAACTCCAATCATTCCTGGCTGGATAGAACTCCTCTCAATACTTGTCTGCATCCTGCATTATGGCAATGATGAAGGATTTAATTGAAATCTGTTCTATCAGTTCTGCCCTGGAGATGCCAGTCCTGTGGGAATCTACAGCAAACAAGGTTTTCTGCCTGGATTTCCTGCCCGTGGTTGTCACAGGACCTGCCCAATCCGGGATAGGAGCACATTTGCATGCTGAAACTCTGCTTTCTACATAAAAAATTATCCATTCCAACAATAGGTGTGCAAATGAAAAACTGATCCAGGTCCCATCTTCTCCTTCAGCATAAGAGAACAGATGAGGCATGAGAGACTATTGCTGCTGATTTGTTCCACTGCTTGCAGAAGAAACAGCTCATTTCTTTCTGTATTACGTGAAGGGCCAGAAGTGATGGAAGGAAGCAGAGCCATGTTTCCATCTCCTGGCATATGCAGAGGTGTAACTAATCATTGTGCTGGGAAATGTATGGTGCAATACACATAAAATATATCCTGAAGAAATAAAATATCAGAAGGGAAAGAGCAGCTCCAAAAATTGCAGCCTGCTTTCTGGAGAGCCAGTGGGTAAAAGTGCTCACAGCCAACAGGGGCTGCCAGTGGCCAGTACAATTACAAACCAAGAAGCTCAGGGTGAAACCAAGCTAGCCAAATTAAGAAAAATACATCCTACAACCATGTTCCAGCCCTTCATGCCTTATAACTCAGGAGCAAAAGATGAACAGTCAAGTTAGACAACATTTAGAAAAATGGGGACTATCCTCTTCCAAATATCTGAAAACTCCTAAGTGCCATTAGCACTCTGTGAAATTGAAGTATCTTAGATGGCTTTTGAAAAATCCCAGCAGACTCTTTCCCTTCTGTTAAAACAATTACAAATTGAAAACCTCTTAATTCTTACATTGTAAGTGGTTGTAAAATATCACAGTTACAATATCAGCAGTAACAGAATAAACGATTAACAAATTATTCAAAAAGGAAGGCTGAAATATTGTTGTCTACATGGAATGATAATGGCACAAGTATTCATCTCCTAGACACTAATGTTGACTTATCAGTTATAATTTCAATATTACAAATGTGCACTAAAATGGAATATAGAAGATCCTTAAACTAATAAAAGAAATGAGACGAAAGTCAACCTTCATTTCTATTCACTATTTCTAGTGGAATTTCCTATAGAAATGAAGCTATTTTACATCTTTATTGAAAGTTTTGTAATAAGGAGGAATAAAAACCTAATTACAATACGTAGTAACTGTAGTAATTTTGTGTTATTAGGAGTTGTGACCCTGTAGGGGAAACTGCATTTTGGCAAGAGGAAATTCTATACATAATAAAGGAAAAATCACGAGTTGCCAACACACAGATTCAACAGAAGTGTAATCATTTCTACTGCAAGGGCTACCAGCAATGCCTGCTATGAATCTGTGTATTACACATTGCCCAGTGGGAGACAGATAGGCAAAGCTTGTTTATTTATGTATTTGGCATAATTGAAAACAAACAGGTGCTTGTTAGGATATCATTATTCAAGGAGCACCACGGCAAAATAAGATTTTCCAACAGGACTGACTCAGGAGACACAAAGGAAACAGTGAACTCCAGAGCTCAGCTTGCTCACAGGGTCTCTTTGGGGAATCAATATTAGTGGAAATATCATCTGATGGAAACAACAATCCCAGCAATAAAATTCCTGGGGTACAACTCAGTGAGACAATAGGAGCAACAGGGTAAACTTAGGAAAAGCTTTCAAAGAAGCCCAATTTTCAGAAAATCATAACAAACACTGCCCCCTCTTCTCCAAAAGAAGCTCCTAATAGTGAAATGAGTGAAAAGTTGGGATCATTTTCCAGGAAAACAATTGTCAGTCAAAAAGGAGGAGTGCACTAAAAATTTCTAAAAGGGAGCATTAATTTAAACTAAGTAAGTATTTCATATCTCTGTGTTACTATATAAGAAGTAAAAAATCCCCACTGCTAGAGAAAGGTGACATATTAGAAAATATTCTTGGAGCACCTGGAAGAAAATGCAGACTTAACTGACATTTTAATTTGCAATTGAAAACACTTGATGCATTTGGTTAGTTCACTGTGCATTTGTAGGCTCCAGACTCCTCATTTAAAGGGGATCCCATATGAATCCTGGAAAAGCAGCAGCTCCAGGGATGCCATTGATAATGTTTGACATAAAAGAATTATATGACTGTAGAGATGATCACTATGGAACTCTTTTGTCCTAATTCCTGGATTTAATTTAAAAAAATAATTATTTTAGCAGTCTAGATAAGCTCTAAGGGAGTAGAATTGCATTCTGGATTGAATGCAATCTTCATAAAGAGCATATCTGATAATGCTGTTATATCAGACCATGTATTTTCTTTACAATGAACACAGAGCCAGGGCTGCTGCAAGCTGCAAGCTCCTGCATTCAGCTCCAGGTTTCTCACCCCACTAGAGGCCAGAATGAGAATCAGTGGTACCACCAATCCAGTCTGAAACACTCCCAAAAAAGGTTTCTGCTCACAATTTCAGAGGACACATCTCTACTCCAAAGTTTTGTACAGAAAAACGGCTGAGGGCTGCATCCATCATGTCTGTCAGCTTGTATCTGTTCTTTATACTAGGGTAGCTTTTTATGCCTCAAAATACCCCCTTTCATACAGACTGTTCCTTTTGGAAAAAAAGACTTCATCTCTAATTCTTGACCCAATCAAATGGTGGCATGGTAACGGATGTTTTGTGTATTAAATCATAGTTGTGAGCAGGACAGAAGAAACACAACATCTTCTACACAAAATGCAGAGCACATAACAGTACTGGATTGCAAAAACTGTCACTGTTATTGTAGAACTTTTGACCATTTCTATACAATATTGCAATATAGGCATTTTTTCCTTTTTTTAAAAATACAATAGACTTTGAGAATAAAGATGCAACTAAAAACACTGAATTATCTGCTGACATGACTTACATATGTTTATAAACACCACATTTACCTTAGCAAGAGCTGTTGGGAAAGTTGACATTTTTAGGGGGCTTAATTCACATTGATGTGCTTTTGTCACAAAAACAGAACAAGAAACGAGCCGTAACACTGGCTTACTTGTGGATGTGTATACTAGTGAACTGGGGGCACTGTACACGGGAGATCCCTCCTGGTTTGCCTGGCACAGCAGCACCCTGCCTACAAGAAAGAGAGAGAGAGTGGTATCTGGTTTTGGAACACTTCAACTGAACCTCAGTTTTTCATCCCAGAACACAAATCAAGTCACAACCGGAATGGCGCACTCAAACTGAACTGGGGGCGCTTTTTGCGCTTTTTTTCTTAAAAAAAATTAAAAAAAAAAAATAATAAAAAAAAAGCTTTCTTTTCTTTTTTTCTGCTTTGATTTCAAAGCAGCAAGAGCCCAAACAACCCCAGTTTGACATTGTTGGAAAAGCAGAACACAGACATGTCCCCAACGCCCAGGCCGCCGTTATCCTGTGGGGACCACGAGCGTCGCTGGCTGCTCCCTGTCCCTGTCACCCTGCTTCTCCCAAAACTGCTGCCCCAACCCACCCTGCCCACCCTGCCTCCTCAACCCCTGGCTGGAATGAGCCTCCTGGAGCCAGCACAGCAGGAAAACCACCTGCAGCATTCCCAGCACGGACACCAGGCCAGGCAGGACCTGGGCTCCATCGCTCCCATTGTCACGGGGTGATCGCTGACACATCTGAGTTCAGCAGGGTTTGCTCAGAGGAATGCACAAATTTATTTGTGAAAATATATTACTTTCCAGAAAATAATCTGGGTTCAGGATTAAGAACAAAACCAGATAAAACATTTTTTTTTCCCCAAGGAATAAAAAGAAAAAACAATAACCAAATCCATTTAAACCAACACTTTTGCAATGCTCATTTTGAACAAATTACACAAGTTTAACGTTATTCCCTTTTTTTCTTTTAAATGAACTTAAATAAAACATGACAGGTTTTCTTCAAATTGTATTTTAACACACTTAGCTGAATACAGATTGAACATTGCACTTTCAAACTAGGAAAGAAACTTCTCCACTTCTGGAGTACAGTCCACCAGGAAGAGTGGGATATGAGACATCTGGTTTTGCAGATATATGTGCATATATCTGTATACACACACACAGGATTTTATACACACATACACTGACATGCCTCAAGCTGTCAGGATTTGTGAATCACACAATTCAAACCCATCAAATCTTCCTGGAGATTTGTGAAACTTTAGACATTGTGCACTGACATGCAATGGAATTGCACTGAGTTGAGTCCAATGTGTTTGGAAGGACAGGATTAAGTACAAATGGTAGGCACATTTTCCACAGCATTACAGGAGCGATCCTCAACTTCCATTCACTGGGCCAGAGTTCTCTCAAAATATATTAAAAAAAATTTCTGTCATTAACCAGTTCTTTGTTTGTTGCTTGCAGCTGACACTTGAAGGAGAAATACTGGAAATGCTGAAGAGTAATAAAATAATTCTTATAATTTATGCAGTTTAACTAAGACTGTGACTACTGGAAATCTCATTAATTACTATGCTTCTAACCTTCCCAGACAATAGCACACCCTTAACTAACAGGATTTAGAGATGCTTGCTCTTTTCCACAGCTAATATAACAGATAAAATACAGAACAAGCTCATTTTCCCCCTTACTTGAAGACAACATATGCTTGACAGTATTGATGTCTCTCTCAGCCTTCAGCCCTTGTGTGGATGCTGGCAAATGAACATGCAGCTATTGAGATCCTAATTACAAAATATAAAATAAATAAATAAGTAAGCCCTGTCCACACACTTGTCTGACCCCAGGAACGGGGACGTTGGAATATGGGAGAATTTAACACCACAGATGCTCCCAAACCTGAGCTAGTGCAGAAGCCTGCAAATGAAAGTGAGCTGAAGAGCCAGAGGCATTCATCTGGCTGAGGGAAACACATGAGGAAAATCATGCATTTCCATTAGGTTTTAAGAATATGACTTCAAGTATGTCTAGAAACAGAGCAAAAGACTTTTAGAAGTCAAAGGTTACAGTTTATTTACATTATTCACCATAAATCCTAGATAACACTTGGCTTCCTCCATGCTCCATAGGTATTTTCCTACTCTTTGTAGCTAATGATCTTATATTTTCTTCTGATTTCATCTCATGCAAATCCTATTTTCCCTACTCTAGTCATCTAATTTCTAATTAAAGTACTTCAAAACAGATGCTTTTTTCATCTCTGCTACTAGAGTGTATTTAATTTCTTGCACAGAGCCTTCTAATTATATTTTGACAATCTGCCTTTGAATTTGTACATAATATTAATACTGATAACTAAAACATTATTATTAGATTCCGTTAGAAAAAAAACCTGGAACTTTTTAATCTACTTTAGTAAGAAAAGATTATTTCTTCTGCATCTAATTTTGGTATTAAAAATATTTCAATTGCAATTGATACAAGTGAGGGAAGACTGAATTATTGACAGTAAGATCTTGGATAAACCTGAGAACACAGAAACAATCTATAAATTCCCCAATGGAAAAAGAAAAAGCATTATTTTTCCTCCAGAACACTAAATTCTAGTGTGATAGAATAAAGCATTTGTTTTTTGGTTTTTTTTTTAAGAATGAGGATTTTAGTATAAATTTTGAGGGAGCAGTGGCAGAGGGGACACTGAGGGGACCAGCCTGGGGTCAGGGGCATTACAGAGCCCCTGGAATGCTGCCTGGCAGCAGGGACAAAACCAGGTGTCCCAGGATCAAAGACTATTCCCACTCATCCTTCTCTTCCTCCAGTTTTCTCCTCCAGCCCCTGATTAAGAACGTGCTGTTTGATGAGGTCCTTTGCTGAAGCACCACAGTTATTTTGAGATATAATTACTCTAAAAATATTCAGGACTGTGGAAAAAAGTGATGTGCAGTCATTAATATTTTTAGAATACTTAAAATTCAGTTCCCAGTGGTTTCAAGATCTCTGACTAAATGCATTTCTCCTTTTTTTTTTTTTTACTTTCAAAAATAAGTTTTTTGTGTACAGTTATTTACATGATGCAGATAAACTAATCCACTGAAATACCAATGGTGCTGCACAGAGTGCTCACTGCCTCCTATAAAACAGCTAAAAAATTCAGTATATTTCTCCAGTCCTCAAAGAGCCAAGAAGTAACACCAAGGATCAACATGTGGACTCACCCACTAAATTATACAGGATTTTTAAACCCCTGCTGTTAAAAATAGCTTTTATCTGGAACCACTGTGCAGCCAGCACTACAGGCAGCTCAGAAATACAGATCTGCAATTAGCTGAAAAGAATTTACACAATTAGCTGGAATGTCTCATGGTATTGTTTGTGGAAGTAGAAATTGAAATCACATTTTCTGCAGAAAAAACCCATATACCATTGACTACAATCACGTTGTTGGTGTAAAATTAACAATGGTGCAAGGCTTGATTGTGGGCCCAGCTCTCTGCTGTCACAGGAAGGAGATGAAACTTGCAGAAAGCTTTCCTGGCAATGGTTTAAAGTTTCTATACCATGACAGAGAACCTGAGCCTACAATGCACCACCTCACCATACACAAGGCATAAGTACCTTGGTTCATGGACCTCAAGTTTCCAATTCTCAGGGCTGGCATTTCTTCTCCAAGAATTTAGGGTGGAATTAGAAAAAAAGAAGAGGAGACATGTTGCTTATTGGGGGTTTGCCCTGGGACACAACAGAGTGAGACATGAGGGGACAACGTTCCTCTCACTCCAGGAATCCCAGGGAAACCCAGCTTGACAAAAAACTCTTGGGAGAGCAAAGGGGGGACAATGTTCCTCTCACTCCAAGAATCCCAAGGAAGCCCAGCTTGACAAAAAACTCTTGAGAGAGTGTGACTGTGGTCACAAGGGTTTTCAGGATGAAGAAGAGATGAGAATGTTGACTTTATGATCAGAAGGCTTGATTTATTATTTTATATGTTACATTAAGACTATACTAAAAAGCAATAGAAAGGAAAAGGTTTCTTCAGTAGTTAGCTAAGTTAAGAATAGAAAAGAATGAATAACAAAGATCTGTGTCTCAGACAGAGAGCAAGAGCCAGCTCTGCCATGAGTGGTCAGGAAATCCAAACATCCACAGGAGACCAATCACAGGTCTACCTGCTGCATTTCACAGTAGCAGATAACCATTGTTTACTTTGGTTACTGAAACTGCAGCTTCTCACAAAGAAAAATCCTAAGAAAAGATTTTTCATGAAAGATGTCTGTGACAAGAGAGCAAAGGGGGGACAATGCTCCTCTCACTCCAGGAATCCCAAGGAAGCCCAGCTTGACAAAAAACTCTTGGGAGAGCAAAGTGGGGACAATGTTCCTCTCACTCCAGGAATCCCAGGGAAACCCAGCTTGACACAAAAGCTCTTGGGAGAGCTGGGAAGGGCCAGTGGTGCTGAGTTCTCCCAGCATCCACCTGCTGCCTTCACAGCCAGGGGAAGCACAGAAGCATTTCCAGTGGCAGGAATGAACCAAGTCAACATCCAGGGCTGGGGTTTAGTGCACAGGTGGCTAAAATGAGTGTTTGTCATACAGGAACTCAGTAACTCACTGCACACAAGGAGATTTAGTGATGATTCTATTACTCTAATCCCTTGTACTCTCAGCTTTGCAGGTAAATCAGCTGCTCTTTACACATGTTTTTTTCTATTGCATTACCAAAAGGAGCTTTTACTGCCTCTCACAACTAAGGACCAGTTCTTCTATTCTTTAATACTATTTACAAACAAAGAAATCCAAACAAAGCCACAGGAAAAAGTGATTGAAAAATGAAGCTATTTGAGTCTTATTTTGCCTACATCATTATAAACTGTTATTTCAAGAGCCTAATCTAAATCTAAATCTTTTAAAAAGCCCATTCTTTATTGAATTCAGTGATTGTTTTTTTCATTTTCTTTTCCTCTCAGTCCAGCTGGATGATAGCAAGTTCTCCCTGAGTCAGTTCTGATCATTCTGATCACTCTTTTCCTTTGTGCCTTTTGCAACAGCTATTATTCCTAAACACTTTTGTGCTCAATGAAGAACACATGAAGAAAAGTGTAAAACTGCATCTCTCATGAACAAATCAGGAGATTTCCAAGTGTATCAAGGATCCTTATAAACAGTCCTTGTCCTCTCTTGGTTTGCTGTTCTAAAAGTGTAATTCAATATTGGCATTTTCAGACAGAAATAGCACTATTTTTGTTCTGGTCTGAAATATTATTCTGTGATGGATTATTTCAGAATGTCTCACAGAAATGGATCAGAAACACCTAATAAAAGGCTCCTGTTGTGCAGTAATGGTGTATGTTAGCTTCCATTGTCCCTTCTGACTGGGGAATTTAAAGAGAGCCTCTCCAGCCTCTCTCCTGAATACATAATGGTAGTTAAGTGCTCTCTTAGCCCTTCAGTATCAATAGTCAACTACACAGACTTAGCATGCTTTTAAATATGCTGTTAATTCAAAAAGAAGTGCTCTTTGAGGGCCTTCAGTTATCTGGGCTCTCTATAAATTGAATAATAGCCTTCAGATTTTAACACAACCACTTATGGATGGTTGTGTTGATACACTGGATTGTTCCATCCATTATTAACAAGGAATAAAGTAGCATAG
Organism: Agelaius tricolor; assembly: GCF_023055355.1. Lineage (NCBI taxonomy): Eukaryota > Metazoa > Chordata > Aves > Passeriformes > Icteridae > Agelaius > Agelaius tricolor. The sequence continues at coordinate 12,144,170 of NW_027269279.1, forward strand.
CCCCAAACCCCACGCCTCCTTTCTTCCAATTATGTTAAAAATACAAACAAAAACTATGTTTAATCCCACCAAAGCTTATATATAGTTTCACTTAACAAGAGGGTAGGGAGGAGAATCTAAAGCAGTTGATGTCTAAAGTTGATTTTCCTAAATCCAAACCTCTTCTGACAGCAAACCTGAAATATATTCAATTATTGAACAGCCTGGGTGTGCTTGCTGCTGGTAATGAGAATCTGTGCTCTGTACATACATTTATGTAGTAGGTCCCTGACTCACATATAACCTGATATACATTGTTTAAAATAGAGGGAGGAGAGAAAAAAAACACACCAAAAAACAGCCAGTGTAGGGGTCTCTAAGACATTTCCTGCGACCTCTCCTTCCAAAAATTCTATTTAAGACATTAATTTTCCTTTCCATCCCTTTTCTAAGCATAGTGGATGTTTCTTTATCATCACCTCTTAAATGTCCCCAAAACACCCAATGAACTGTGGCCCTGATTCAGGCTACAGCAATGAATGTTACAGCAAACATCATTTGTAAGCCACCCTTCCAATTATTCTTTGCTGCCCATATCATCCATTTCCCAGCTATTTGGAAACAGCCCTCTCTCCCCAGCTATTCCTGTGCAGAATCCAGGATGCTGTCAAAAACTGGGATTGGAAGGTGTCAATATCATGCAAGTAAAAACCAGAGAAGCAGCAAAGTTAGCAGCTCTGGTGTGAGACAATCCCCCCTAACTCCCCTTCTCCCCTCTGTAGGATATAGAGCCCACCCCACAGTAACAGGGATCTCTCCTCCTCCTTCTCCTGCCTGCTTAAAAACACACTCTGTGCCTGACTCGTTTCTAATTGAATTAACCACCTTCCATAGACTGGCTGCACTGCAGGAACAATTCATGCCATGTTTCCATTCACAAAGTAAAGCAATTGCAGCAAACTGCCCTTTCCAAAAGATTTATCAGCCACAGGCATCCCTTGTCTGGTAACTAAACTGAAACTAAATTGCACAAATTCAGCTGGTGCTCGTACCAAAATCTGCACCGTGCTTAGGGAGTTTATCTGTGCTCCTTAGTGAACTTAATTATTGCAATCCAAGTGTAAATCCTGTCAGCAGAAAAGTCTAAAAAACTGGACATGCATTATGTAGTCATAAAAAAAAAAAAAAAGAGTGCTAACATCAGGATTTCCTGCAAAATATATTTGCTCTAAGATGTCTCCCTACAACCCCAGGGGCACATAAATTCTGTGACCCTCAGTGCCATTATTTTATACTGGGACATGCATCCCACTGAAGTTGTTCAGGATCTTTCAAAACCAAGTCTTTATTCCTCATCTTTCTAGGTCCTCTAGCAGCCATAGCAGGTAAATGATGGCTATTCTTGGTTCACTTGTAACTTGGAGAAAAAACATGAGAAAAATTCCCAAGTATAAACTTCTGAAGTAAACCCTGAGCTGGAATTATACTCTGCTTGAAAGGAGATGCTTGAGAACACACAAAATGCACTCATGTTCTGCTGATAACTCAAATGTGTTGCATTCATACATCTGCCTGTTGAATAAAGATTGCAATAGGAAAAAAAATCACAGAATAGATGAAACTGGAGCCTTTCTGCCCAAACACAAACACTAGAGTTTCAACATGGCCCTGCAGGGATTACAAGTGGATGTGTTTATGCTTTATCCTCTCATATTGTGTCAAGACACTATTTTCTGTGTAAATTACCTATTTCAGTAAATCTATAAGACAGAGATGCAAATCTAATGCAATTAGATGCAGAGATGCAAATTACTAATCCCTCAGTTCTCCTTGCTTACACCAGCGAATGCTGGTTCTGACTTATAAATAAAATTCTATTCTGAATGACAAGCTGAGAATATAAAAGACCAAAAATTGAATCATCATGCATAATCCTGGCTTTAGCTAGTCTATTTCCTCCCTAGCCCAGACAGGTTCCAGAATTTCAGCAGCATGAAAAACCATTACAAAAATGGTAATGCAATGTTTCCAAAGTTTCCAAAGCACTCACTTTTACTAGAAGCAATTCTATGCTTGGAGATTTCCAAAGAAAATCTAAGAGCACCAAACCAACAGAGCTTGTAAACTTGTAAAGCACAGCCCCCTCTCAGCTACCTCCACAATGAATAAATGAATGAAAACTGTATTTTGAAAGTTCCTCTCAATAAGCATTATGAAATGCAATTACAGTGCATATTGGGGATCCTGTCTTCCAATGCCCAAAATGGGAAAAAATATGTAAGCAGGAAGAGATAATATTAGCAATATGTTTGGAATACAATTAACCATAATCTTAAACTGCTTTAGCATTAATTTACAGATGTAATCAAGGTTTAACACAGAGCAGAGTTGTTTTCCATTCCACTTAACTGTATTAACTTTACATTTCATATATTACTTTATTACTTTACATTTCAGAAGAGTTTGTCTGCCTGACAGTCCATCCTAACACATGCATCTTCATAACCTGGTTATTCTTCTAATCAGAGGAATTTATTCCTCCACATAACTGCTACAACTTATCTAGGATTGCAAACATCCCCCCCAGTTCTGAACAAACAAATGTTTTAGTGGTGACCTTGCAGTTTGTCTTAAAATTTCCTCTGAGAGATCCTTGAGCCAGTGCTTTTTACACCTATCCTTGGCTGGTGCTTGGATTACAGCCTCAGTTTTATTGTAAAAATGCATTTTGCAGCCTTTGCTCGGGCCCAGGCAGTGCCCAGCCAGGCACTGTTGCCCAGGTGATTGTTGAGACAGGAGCAGTAGCTCTGAAACTGCTGGATTTATATCCAGCCTCAAAACCTGCACCATCCACAGTCTGGAGATGCTGCCACCTCAGTTTTTTAACTGCTTTTAGGGCTCTCACTAACCAGGAAGCCATAGAACACATTTTCACTAAGCACCAGACTGATGGAAGAGAAGTCCAAGGATAATTTTTCATTAAAGATTTCCTTTGTGAGCAAGGAACAGCACTTAACTTCTTTTAGCCCTTAAAAATTTGCTCAGTTATATGCACAATAAGAATATCTGAACAAACACAAGAACTTAGGAAACAACACCATGACAAAGAAGGGACAGCTCCTGCTTGCTCAGAAGGCTTTCTTTGGGGTTAAGGAATATCTAAAACCAAGGAAACCCTCTATGTGAACTCAGGAGAAACATGGGAACATGGCCATCAGATCAAGACCTACATCTCACCAAGGTTTTCCATCAAGCAAAGAGATCCAACCACCCACCCCCAAACACATCCTTTCCCTATTTTGGGGAAAGCACTCCACCTTTCAGCAAATACAGATTTCCTGGTTTTACTGATTCTGTTTGTGAACAAATCCATCATAACCCAGTATCAAATGGTTAAAATGGTTCCCCATACTAGATTGGGGTCAGAACTCACAAACTTTTACAGTTAAGAAGCAAAAACTCTCTTTTTCACAGTTTCCTACCTTCTGGAATGAAGCTGTATCTATGGTTGAAGATTTACAATTAAATAATGAAATCTGTGGAATTTCTTCTAGAGATCACACAGAAGAGTATCAAATGCTAAGTATATCCTGTGTGATAGAAATCCAAGAGAAACACCTTCAAAAGAGTAACACTGACAGAATCTGTGGTCATCTCTTTAAAATGTGCAGACTTCAAATCAATGGTGAGTATAGGTAGATTAATCCTACTCCAGATTTAAATATATAACCAATTGACTAAATTAATCTTTATACAAATAAGTCATTGCCATTAGCTTTGAATAAGCCTGGTTTAGTTTCCATGAGGGTATACATTTTAATGAAGAACTCATTATAATGTAGCATAAGGCATAATTAATCCTGGATTATTATTATTATTATTTATTTTAGTAAATAGCTAATGCAGATGCTGAATTCCATTTTTCTACTGGCTTTACTCATCTTTCATAAAACAGGATTTCCTTTATAATGGCTTGTAAAAGCTCCACAGAGTTTTAGAAATGCATTAGCTGTCATCAGTGTTGTTAATCTACCTAGCAACACCTCATTTGGATGATGGTACTTTTGATTTTTGAAACAGCACTTACAGCTGTGTGTTATATTTTGAAAAGGAGCATCTAAATATCACAGGTGGAATATTAAAGAATAATTATTTGACTGTAGTTAGAAAACTATTTAAGCTGCTTATCTAACTCTACTGCAAACATATTTATTTAGAAAAATCTGCTTAGTCAATAGCCAAGTTTGAATCCAAGTGTAAGTAATCAAATGGCAAAATGAGTTAATCTATGGAGTGGCAGCTTTTAGAGAAATTCTGCTTTAGAGGTACGATAGAGTGAACTTTTACCCCAGGATCAGAATGCTGTGCAAGCATATAACTGAGCTTCCCCAACTCCAAACACTGAGAAGTGTTTCTAGGGTATTTGCTGAGCTTATGCAAGACTCATTTAAATTCAAAGAGAAACACTAGAAAGATGAAATGAATCCCAGGTGCTCTTACACTCCAGAAATAGATGCTTTAAGACATGAACAAAGAGAATTAGTATTAGCAAGTGTACAGGAATCCTCTCTTCCCCTGGATTCATCTTACTTAAGGGCATGGTTTTATATACATTGCTATGGTATTTCTTTACTTCTAATTATATATAACATTCTATTCCAAACCTTTGAACAAGTTTTTGAAAGAAAATTTGCTTCAAAATCTGATTGTTGGTGGATACTGCTGACTTCCAAATGCCAAAAAGACCTGGGCAGCTAAAACTTCTCTGTCTTCTGAGGGCTTATAGAAGAGTTAAAAATGCACAGACTCTTCCTCTCTCTTTCCTTTTGAGTGATGGGGAAATTTTTTCCAGTGATCATGGAATAACTGCCCAAGAAACTGGGTGCTTACAATAGTCTTCACTGGGTTAAGGTATTTATGAAATGAATACAACACTCAGCTATGGGGGATGACTTGAAACTATCTCCTGAAATTCCTAGAACTTAATAAAACTCAGGAAGAATAATAGTGCCTTAAGTAAAAGAAGGATGGGATCTTCTGCTTTCCACTCAGCTGTGCTCTAATTGTTCTTCACCTCTAATCTTCCACTGTCAACTTAGATCTTGAAAATTCTGAAATACTGGTTTTGTTTATGACCAGAAAAGAGTATCTTCTCATGTGAGTTACTGTGAATTGCCCTGCTCCCTGAAAGAGCAGTCACTCTAGTAGATTTCCAGGTAATTTCTGTAATTTCTTTTCCCCCACCTTGCATTTGGGAACTGCCAAAAAGGAACCTCTCCAACAGTTATAACAAAGCTCTTTTCTGCCAGGAATAAAAAAGTCTTTTCAAGTGGCCTTACTGTGTCTCAAGCTACCTGCTGTACAGGACTGCTGTAGTGACACAGGTGCAACAATATTCTATATTTCAATAAGGAGAGTGCAAGAGATTGCTCAAAAATTCATTGTTCCAAAACCCAAAAGAGAAAAACAAAAAGATCTGCAATAACTGAAAGGAACAACATGGAACCTGGCTGTCAGAATGCCTGAGGCAGAAAGAAAGGCTTGGTATTACAGATAAAATATACACCATATAAAAATAAGCAGGTGAAAATAATATTATAACAAACTGCAGAAACAAAGAGAGTACCAGAGCATACCTAGTAAAGAAACCCAGCTGCAAATCTGTATTTTCCCAGCCATGTATGAGTGTATGAGGAAAAGAACAGACTCTAGCTTAAATACAGGAAGACTATGGGATGTATTTAAAACTGGATGGAAATACATAGAGATGAAAAAATTATCCCAGTTTCCATGAAGAATTTGTGAGAAAAATCACAGAGTGCTTCTTACAAATTTACCTATTAGGACCTACCTAAGAATTTAATAAATATTTTACCGGAAAAGATAAGAAATGGATGACACAACTTCATTAAGCATTCCTTTCTCATAAGAGGAAAACCCCCTTAAAGGAGGAAACCCTCAAGGAAAACCTTTTATTTATTAGAGGGAGACTGTGGACATAAGTGATCTTTTAAAAAACTTCCTATTCATGATCATATATGAAAAAAAAATGCAATTCTGTGAAAAGCTAGAATGATACATGAAAAAAAATGCCCTTTAGTTTTCTCTAAAATATCATTTCCTCAGCAGAAGGGTGGGAAGGACAGGAGCTGGTGGCCATCAGGGAGCCTTGCTAGGCCCTGGAAATGCAGCAGGAGTCTCCTGAGGGCCCTTCCCAAACAAGTCCCTGGAAATCCACACCAAGGCCACCGCGGCTAAAGAGCCACACTAGGCTGCAATTTACTGCAGCACCAGCATTTCACAGGCACAAAAACAGCCTTGGAGGGGAAATCCAGGAAGGGAAATCCATAGTGATTTGTAAATATACAGTATTTTGCAGTCCCCAAGTAATATTTTCCTAGCACAGTTTCTGTTGTGCACCTCAGAGTCTCCATCTTGAGTTGTCACGCATTTTCTCAATAAAGGTTTTCCTTCACAGAAGTGTACACTCCAAAAAAACCCCGAGCTATAACAATCATGTCACTGGTCCTACTGTTTACCATTATCTTCAAGGTTTTAGGGTTGATTTACATTGCGTTCCTCCCTATTTGACTTTAATTGTCTGCTTCAAGTTGTCAGGACATAACTATATCTTAGATTTGCATTGCATGAGGGGATCTTCTCCTTTCTCTATTGATCTTGTCTCACGGAGTAATTTAACTCAATTCTAATTTTCCCGTGCATGCGGGGTGCTCTCCATCCAAGGCAGTGAGTTATGTGTATTCAAGTGGTGCATCTTATGAATCTTGTTAAGCTTTAGCGCCTTGCAGCCCGCGCTGATGGAATATTTAATCACAGAAATGAGTTGGCAGATTTGATGTACAATACGGGGAAGCCTCGCGGCCGCGGCGCCGCCGGCAATTGAGGAACGGGGGAATTTGCCATTCATCAGTGCCATCCTGACAGCTTTGTATAACCTTCTGTTTTTCACTTATTTATGAAGATTAAAGGTACTTTAAATCAACAGTTTCTCTGTAGATGTATCATCTTTATTTCAGAAGTGGCCAAATTTTTCATCATTTACTAGGAGCTAAAGGAACTTCTTGCGCTGACTGTGAAAAAGTTGGTGCAGTTTTGTCATGACACTGCTGGAGACAATAAGTAAACTAAACAAGTAGAACACTGACTGTCTTAAAAAACCACATCTCTAATTTTATAATTATCAAAAATTCAATTGCTTCTTCTCTTAGAAAGGTGGTGAAGGAAAACCAAAAGTAAAGATAAAGGAACCGAAAAGTAAAGATAAGGGAACCCAAAAGTAAAGATAAGTCACAGTGTTCTTCTAAAATGCAAGAAGTGCAGTGTTGTTTTACTGTTTCATTTCCTGAGATCTCCACAATTTTGACTAAATTGTTTTAAAAAAACTTTTATATGTTTAAATGTGAGAGATATCCTATTTTAGTCAATTTTAATTAAAAAGCATTTGACATACACTGAAAAACCCAAGGAAAACCAAACATTGAAAAACTCAAAAACCCAACAAATAAGCCTGCCTACATGTATAAAGAGAAAAAAAAATACTGTGAAATAAATGAAGTATCGTGATGGAACTTTCTGCAAAGGTGTGGTGGAGTTTGTGTCATAATTCATAAAATTAAATTAATACTCTTCTAATGGTAATTAAAGATTCTCATTAAGAAGGGCAAATACCTCCCTAGTGTTGGCAATAAAAATGCACTTGGGACTTTAGGAGGTTATACAAAAAAAATCAATAACCTGCCATTTTATAATTAAAAGACAAAATAAATGTTAGGGAAAAGTCCAGTAAATTAGGAAAATTACCTTCAGGAGAGATTGAAAATATTGATTTTAATTTACAAACTATGTGAACTCTTCATGCCCTACTTCATGAGACAATTATAAGTCAGATTGTTAATTCTGCATACGTATTAGAAAATTGATTACTGTACTATGGGAATATTATTATATTTGTCATTAACACAAAGTCATTTATATAAAATGACTAATAACTCTGACTTTCTAATTTATGCAGGTTCAGGGTTGGTTCACTAACTACTCAAACGAGATCAATGTTAAATTCCTGTTTTCAACATAGACATACATCAGCAAGGAAATAAATTCTGCCTGCACCAAATACTGCAATTCCATGAATGCCAAGTCAGGTTTTTTTATGATACTGTGCCACTTGTACCCTAATTGGAAGATTTTTATCTATCTCAGCAGAAGCTGTTTTTTTACCACAAATATGTGTTTGTAATAGTGTCCTTTTCAACAATTTTCATCACTTGAAGTCCCTCAAATTAACAAAAGTTTTTCAGCTTTGTCAGCTGGAGACTCAAATATCTCCATGAGTGGAGATTCCCCAGCTTGTGCAGACACAACAACCCGTGCTGAACTACCAGCCATGAAAAATGCTTTCCTGGGGGTGTTTGTGGGCAGCCTTCAAATCCCTCTGAAATCAACTGGATTTTGGACTACAAATAAGTTTATTTTCAATTCTGTTCCTAAATTAAATGTAAAAAATGACTGCTAGCCATGACTGACTTGCAGCAGACAAAAACGGAATCTCTAACTCCAAATTGCAGTCAGAATCAGAATTTGGTCTCAGTCAGGTGAAGATATACATGTAAAATACAAAAACATCAAAGTGAAAAACTAACTATAAAATGTAAAGAAAAATGCTCAGGAAAAAAATTATGATTCCATACACTCTATATCTAGGTATGTCTACATACATGTATGTACTCTATATTTAGATATATATTTATAGATAAGATTTTTTTGCTGTTGTTCCTTAAAGAATCCCTGGAAGAAAGCGACTGCACTAGAATAAGAAATAAAATAAAATCTCATGTAAGACTAGGATATTGCAGTACATTTCGTGTTATACTAGCTATTTTCCAATAAAAAGGCATTCATATACCTTCTATATAAAGTTTATTATGCCCAGATAAGGTAAAATCTTGAATCACAAATGTATAAATGACTTGTAAATAATGTGAATCACACAAAGAAAGCAAACCTCACACCAAACACAGATTCTGTACTTTTGCATGTTTTAAAGAACACTAAAATGAAATATGGCCAGTGGGACAATCATAGAGCAATCCTTACCTGCATAGAACTCTGGACTATAAACTGCACCAACAACTGGATTTAATTTCCAGCCTGCAGAAAACAAAAACATAACAGTTAATATTGCAATTAGTGATAATAACAACAACTATTATTATGACTATAACTACTGTTGCATAGAAAATACAGACAAAATTACTTCAGGGAAGGTGATTGTAATTCAAGTTTCATAGTTATCTTTAATTACTGATCTTTAATATCAGAGTCTGAGGCATGGAAATAAGTAATGAAACAAGGCATTCACCAGACATGTGGCATTTACTGGAGTGAATGGCCAGGTGAATTACCTTGGCTGAAACGCACACGGATTTACTCCCTCAAGCTCTGCTATGCAGCCAGCACTGTTTCAGGTGTCCCCATGGCCTCTAGTACAGGGCAGATGATTCTTAGCCACTGTTTTGGCTCTGGTTATGAGCCAGAGGAGCCAGGACAGTTCCTTCTCTGGACACAAACGTTTCTGATAAACCTTTGCTAGCGAGGGTTAGAGGGCAGCCAAATAACGGGAGCATTTTGATTCCACCCTGGCAAAAGGAAAGCACAGCTACAGCATGGCAATGCCTGCTGTGACAGGGAGGAGATGCTCCCTGGAGTGCAGGGGAATGCCAGGTCTCAAGGGCTACAAATCAGCCTCTGCCCTGCTCTTCAATAATCACTGTCCTCCCAACACTGCCACAGAACCCCAGCACAGAATTCACAGACCTGCTCTGCCTGTGTGTGGCCAAACTCCAAATTACTGCTTGTACTTGACACCTGATGCAGCATCCCCAGGCTGGCTGCAGACCCAGGGGTGTGCAAAGCACGAGGGATGTTATCTTAATCAAGATAACCAGGCTGGAGGGACAGCAGGGGCAAGAGAAGAGCACAACCAAGTGCTGCAAAGTCGTTCGTGTTCCCAGCTCTGGTGCAGTGCCAAATACTGCTGTGTGCTCAGCCACAGGTAGATCCAATCCCAGCTAACTGCAAACTCCACAGAACATCCCCCCAGCCACACTCTCTTTTTCCTTCAGTGAACAATTATTTTGAACCACTGGAACGGAAAAATTAGGGGTTTTCCTAAAGCACACTCAAATGAGAGGAGTGGGAAGCGCTTCTTGTAAATGGGAATAAAGAAAAAAAGCCTGAGCAAAAGCATGTTGTAAACTCCAGAGCGGCGGTACTTAAAATAGAACTTATAACTGCTTCTAGAATCAAAATACAATCCAGACACTGACAACAAGGCTCTTCAAAATCACAAAAGCCACAATTAGAAGAATTTAAATGCACCCTAGGTTTGTTTTTGCCTTGGCTATATCATGTAGTACAAAAGGACTGTGGAAAATCATAAAACATCAAGGCATTATAAGACTGAAAAAGTGCAATGCAAAAATCTCAATAAAAAACAAACTATTCCCACCCTTTCAAGCTACCTCTATCTCATGCACAGTAATTATTTCCCAGTAATTAACTGTTCAGTAAAAGAGGGGAGGGGTGGTTTTGAAAGGTAACTCATGAGTAAGTTCAGAGTAAGCAGTTTTGCATGACAACTTTTCTGTAAAAGTGACTGCAGTTCTTCTGTGTAGCCAAAAGACAGTTAGGGAAGGTGGAAAATGTCCAGCCAAGAAGGGCTAAAAGGTTTTTCCTCCTGAAAATACCACAGGAGTTTTACCTGATCATTCAATTTCACATTCCACAGGATTATATTTAGGAACATCAGAGCATAACACATCTCTTAGCCAAATTTTGTGTGATAGAAAATCATTCAAATTTTGAGACTTTGGGTAAAAATCTAACTTTACATATGTTAGGGAATATCCAATATTTCAAACGCAACGCTTCCTCAGAAGACCACTGATCAAAACCATCCAAAAATGAAAGATTGGACAGAACTTTAGATCTGTCAGCTTTTGCTGTCAAAGCAGCTGACAGACATCTCTCAGCTTCTAAGTTACACTAACAGTGCCACAATTTGTCTGAGAGAAAGAAAAAAAAAAAATCATCTTGGAAGACACAGATTGTTCTTCACAGCTGAAAGGCAGTCTCATATTTCAGCTCCTTACCACTCTCCCAGTGACGGCTGTCTCATCTAACTTTTTGAAGCCTATGGAGGAAATACTTCATTCATGGTGAAAATAACAGTAATTAAACTTAACTTTATCTTGTCAGCCAACAATGTGCTGGCCCATAGCTGTGTGGGTTAATCAAGTGTGATGGGAGTCGATGTATCTGAGAGAGCAGCTGCCAAGTAACCCTTCTGCAGCAGCTGGAGGAGGCAAATTCTCGGCTGTGGGTGTAATTTTGTGCATTTTTCTTACTGTCACAATATTAATCTCCTTCTTGAGTTGAAACTGGAAAAGCTTGAAACTTAAAAATCGGCCAAGCAAAGAAAAAACCCTCTGCCTGACCCAGCTCCCAGTCATCCAGAGAGGCGCATGTGCAGCGTGCTGGAGGGAAGGGAATGATCCTGGGGGAACAAGCTGTGGTAGAAATGGGGTGCAGCAACACAAAGAGGATTATTTTTGCTTCATAGACTGGAGTCAGCATGGCCAGAGAAAGGCTTGGGTAGGAAAGAACCCTGTGACTCCATTTCCTTCCCTGCTGTTTGCTACCCAGGGAGTGAGAGGGGATTTAACTGCGCTAATAGGCACTAGATGTGATTTTAAATCTAAATTTAGAGCGACAGAAGGCTCAAATCCAAAGCACCGCCAGTATAAACTTTAAAATATATTTATCCTATTACAGATCTCTGCTTCTTGTTCCTCCTTTATTGCTGCAGTTCTCTGAATGTACCTGCCCATAATTCTCTGTGCCCTACAACCCTTGGATGAGCATCCTGAATGGAAATATGGGCATCAGAACAAAGTACAGCTGTGAACAGGACAGGTTGGAACATCTAAAAATGTCTCAAATATTTTTGCTAACATGTACCACTCCTGACATTGAATTTCTTTGCAAAGAGAAATCAGTTGTATCTCCATAGCACGAGGTGAGCCATCAAAATCATCCTGACTGATAACAAACCCACAGAAAAAGCTCTCCCAGCAGCTGCTCATTTGGGGAGTCAAAAGTCACTGGAAAGCATACTTATTTCAAAGGCCATTTAGGACACAAAAGCACACCACTTATTTGAACAAAGCTGTATATATTCTTTAAAAAACCCAAGTTTTTGTGCCTTGAAATCTACTGACTTCTGCAATCCTATTAACAACATGAGCCCTGTTATCAAACAACCAGCTGTATTCAGGAATGAAACACAAAACAGAGTGTATCTTGTTTTTAAATTAAAATAAATGTCAGTTCCTGACGTTTTGATGGAACACAATATGTGCCCCAACTACCTTTTGAATACCTGCCAACAACATGCCAGTCACAACACACACTTGGAAAGATAAAGAGAGGCATTAAAAAGTAAGTGGTTCTGAAGCAAACATAAAGGCATGTGCAAACAAAATGTTTCTGGCTACCTGCATCAGGAGAAATTCTGAAAATTCTAACGTGCTGGTGGAAAAAACTGGCCTTATAGTTTATTTAAAAAATGAGCCCTTTACTTCAGACAACAATAATCTTGAATAAATAATCAGCTCTGGTAGTGGTTAATTCCTGACAAAATGATAAAGAACTAAACTCGTACCATGCCAGGATGACTGATAGTATAAGCACGGAGGAAACCAAATGAAGCCCCTTACACTTCATTCCTTGTTGCTTGGGATGATTATGCAAGAGGGACGTGATTGTCCTTGTGTGTTTACTTTAGGGGACTTCAGACATTAAAAAAAAAAAAAAAGGTTAAAAAGATGAAAACAATCAAAAGCTGTGAATTGCAAGCAGAGGTTTACTCGGTGGATACCTGGCAAAAGGTGTGTGTGAGAATATTCTGCGTGCAGCACCTTGGATGTCTGGTTCACAATAAATAAATGCTACTTATTTATGCACTGAACAGGATATTTCATACTTTTGGTGAGATCTGGATCTGATGGAACTGGATGGAAAATGACAAACAAAACACTTCAAGTGGGTAACAATTAACAGCAGATTTTATTCATCCTGGTCTTGGACATTAATAAATGAGAATGTGTGACCTAAGCAATCCTGCAGTGCAGGACATAGATTTGAACTTCCTCCAAAACCACATGGCTCAAATCTCCCATCTCCTATTGCCAGCATTCCCTTCCTTCAGCACTGCCTGTGCTGATATGTAACGTTATTTGCTCATGAACATTTTCGTAGCCTTAGGATAATATGAATACAAAATATGCATCATCATTTACAGAAAAACTACTTTTATCATTGCAATATAGCAGGCAGAGTTCATAGCCTCATATGCACATGGTTAATTTAGCTCTGTATTACAACAAAATCACTTTATGAGATCCAGTCAAGCCTCATGTCTCTCTCTAGATTCACTGGGATGCTTCAAAACCAATAAAAACCAAGGAGATTTTCCCATCTGCATAATTTGCCAAGCCTCACATCTACATTAAAAATGAGGAAGAAAACAGCTTCTAAGAAAGCATGAGGAAATTCAGCCCCTTCTTCTCCAGATCATTTTAACTAGATCAATTATCACGTCACATGAAAACCATCACTGTGTTTTATTTTACTGTGTTACAGGAAAATGATGAGCTTTATTAAAAAATAAAGCCACTGTGTGCCCTGGATTTTAGTAAAACCTCCCTAATGAGACCTCAAATACAGAAAATACGATCCATTATATTTCAAAATGGAAAAGAGTCTAATCTACCTCAGGAAACCTTTATGTGCACATTTCATCTGCTTTCTCCTGGATGGGAAAAACTGAATTAAATTGAAAACCAAATACCAACAACTACAGAGCCTAGCAGAACTAAAAGAATAATTGCAATAAACTTCAGTTCCTGTGCTATTGTTTGACATGACTGAGTTAGGAACTTGTTTGAATTTGAATTTTCTGAACCTGTAATGGCACACTCAAGCACATGATCCAGCAATTCCAAAGGAAACATTTTAAAAAAAATTTTTGTTTCCAAATGCTTTAAATAACTGTCAGTTCTTTTTCTGTCATAAATGTACATTACACCAACTTAGGTCAGTATTAGATTTAATTTTATTTTTAGATAGCTTGGAATTCTAATTTCTCCATTAGAATGAAAAGAAGGAAGATGGAAGCAGCACCTGGTACCAGTCTCCCTTCTTCTAACAAATTGTGGAAGGAAAATATGGAAAATGATCTTTGACCAGATATGTGCCCTGGGACTAAAAGGTTCTACAGGAAAGACATTCTTGTTGGTCTCCCTCCCTCCATCCCCCAAACCCCCATCACTACATTATCACTGCACAAAGCTGAGAACATCACTCTCTCACCAAGCCCATGTCCTCCACAAAAGCCACTGGGGCTCAACACTGGGATTCCAATCAGGGGGATTTGGGGTCCAACACTGGGATTCCAGCCACTGGGATTTGGGGTCAAACACTGGGATTCCAGCCATGGGGATTTGGGGTCTAACGCTGGGATTCCATTCGGGGCTCAACACCGGGATTCCAGCCAGGGGGATTTGGGGTCTAACACTGGGATTCCAGCCAGGGGGATTTGGGGTCTAACACTGGGATTCCAGCCAGGGGGATTTGGGGTCTAACACTGGGATTCCAGCCAGGGGGATTTGGGGTCTAACGCTGGGATTCCAGCCACAGGGATTTGGGGTCTAACACTGGGATTCCAATCAGGGGGATTTGGGGTCCAACACTGGGATTCCATTCGGGGCTCAACACCGGGATTCCAGCCAGGGGGATTTGGAGTCAAACACTGTGATTCCAGCCACAGGGATCTGGGGTCTAACACTGGGATTCCAGTCAGGGGGATTTGGGGTCTAACACTGGGATTCCAGCCAGGGGCCCAACACTGGGATTCCAGCCAGAGTGATCTGGGGTCCAACACTGGGATTCCAGCCACAGGGATTTGGAGTCAAACACTGTGATTCCAGCCACAGGGATTTGGGGTCTAACACAGGGATCCCAGCCAGAGGGATCTGGGGTCCAACCCAGGGATCCCAGCCAGGGGATTCGTGCTCTGCCCACCTGGCTGGGCATCAGCCAAGCCCTGCAGAGGTGGCATTCCTGCCCAGCCCCATCGTGTCCCAGGGAGGCAGGAGGTGCAGAGTGGGAGCCCCCAGGAGCAGTGAGTGCCCTGCTGAGCAGGACTGGGGGGTGGCATGCAGGGACAGTCGCCCCGAGCAGGGGCTCATGCACTTACCGTTCGTGTAAGGGTTGACGGTCTTTTTATTTGTCATTACACGTGCTGTGGCATTATTTACCTAAGCACATAGAACAGGGGATTAGAAAGGGTTACAGGCAGGGCCCGTGTCACTATTAAAGGCATGCATTATCACTGCTATTAGTCATGTGAAAATAAAATGCAATTTAATTTATAGAAGGCAACAGGTGCATAACAAAATCATACTATTTATAATTACATTTACTTTCATAACCATTTTAACTTACAAATCATTTCAATAAAGCAACATCATATCATTTAAACTTTAATAAAAAGACATTAAAAGCAAATTAAAAGGTACTGCATAATTTAAGACTTAAGAGCATGCTTGTATTCCATGATAACACTGATACAATAAATACTCAAAACAGAAGAAAAAGAAAAAGATTATATGAAGGAACATGCAGTGGAGTAGAAAGGAAAGAGACAAGGTACAAGGAAACAAAGAAAATGTCAAAAAAGGGACAAACGAATTTTAGCAGTGTGCAACATAACCCTTTAGAAGAGAAGTACCATTGGAAAAGCAACATCTAGCATTCAACACTTGGAACAAGAGCCTTTTTCATTGCAAGAATTAACAAAATCATTCAAGCTTTAAAATCACAGCTAACAAAAGGATAAAAAGAGGGTGCATTATTTAACACAATATGGAGTTAACAATCTGAGTAAGATGTGCACGAAGTCATATCCTCAATCCAATCAGTGCCTCCCAGGCTTGCTTAAAACGTACACTCAATTACAGGCGTACCAATATATAGAAAAAAATGTAGCATCAAGAAAACTTAATACAACAAGTCAAAAAAATCCACGTGGTATATCAGCGCTAAATACGTGAAACGGCAGATGGACTTCTCCACTTACCATTCAGCACCATCGCCAGCATGGGTATGTATACAGTTACCATGGTTACTGAGAGTTTGGTGAGGGCCCTAAGCGCTACCGTCGAGGGGGAAAATGAAAAGGCAAAATATGCAACATCTTACTCAAAAGACGACAGCATTTTCAATTGGTAATTCTTTCTTTTTTTTTTTTTTCTTTTTTTTTTTTTAAATTCTAACAAATACGACTGAGGCAGTGTTGAAGGGGATCCAGTGGCACGGCAAACGTGGCTGGAGGTTTTTGGAGATGGGGACGGCGCAGGCCACCCAGCTTCCTGAAAATTAAATGTGACAATTGCTCGCTCTCTAGTCTGGCTTTTTTTCTTGTGCATCTTTTTGGATGCTTCTTTCCCAATCTGAATTTTTTGAAAGCCACTGTGGATCCCACATCAACCCTGCAGCAACAAAAAGAAAAAAAAAAACCAAAAAAAAAGGAAAAAAAAAAAAAAGGAAAACAAAAAAAAAGAAAAAAACAACCTTTTGTTTGTTTTTTGTTTTGTCTGTCACACTTTTTTTTTGTTGTTGTTGTTCTCAATTTTTCTAATTTTTTTTTGTTGGCTGTTTTTTTGGAATCTACTGCACCCATTGATTTACAAAACATCCAAAATAATAACTTCAAAATATTAAAGCTTTCTTTTTATTTTGTTTTCAAATCTGTCATCCACCTTTCAGCAACAATGATAATAATAATAATAATAATTACAAAAGAAATCATAATAAAAAACCCAAGTAAGGCCAGATTCTCTCTCTTTATATATAAATATATATATAAACAATGGGAAGGGGAAAGGGGAGCACACAGAAGACACCAATGATGCATCTGAAACAACAAATGAGAGTGAAGCAGACATTTATAAAAAAGATGAAAAGGAAAATATTTTGAACATGCACCTCGATTTTACGGCCCTCTACCACGGTGCCGTGTAATTTCTCCCTCGCCCTGTCCGCATCAGCACTATTTTCGAAAGTTACGAAACCAAATCCCTGCATGCAGGAGGGAGAAGGGGGGAAAACAACATGCACATTATTATTTCAGTCAATGACCACTTGTTTGCTTATGTTCTCTCTCTTTAATTTAATATTTTTCTTGTCCTCGCTTCATTTCTGTAACATGCAAATTAGAAAAATTATAGTTGTATTGAGATGTGCAATAAATAAGCAACAAATGTGAACAAATTTTTTTTTCCCTGTCATCAGTTAGATAATACCCTCTGAGAAAGTCAAAGAATGATACCAAAAATACCTTTCTACATGTCACTACAGAGGAAAATAAATCTAACAATAAGAAAATGAAATTAAAATAAATTACAGTGTTTTCACATAGAAAAAAATGAACTAATGAGAAAAGAAAATGAACCACATTTTAATGACATGCAGATATCTCAACGAAATAAAAAACATGTGCACAAAATTCAACACTGAATGTCAATATACTCTAAACATTGCCTACTTAGTCATGCTGTTGTGATCATAAGAAACACTGTTCCCATGCAACACTAGGGTAACTTAAACTTTTGTCAAACTATACAGCCTTTACTTATTTTTTTATAAAGGAAAAAAGGAAAAAAAAAAAGAAAACCACCAACAAAACAAAAGTACTTTCAGAACAAAGTATAAACTTTCTTGTATTAACAGATCAAAGAAAATCACATGATGTGAATAGAAAAAGAAACTCTGATAAAAGAAGAAAAATGCAAACGTTTTGAATAAGTTTAACTGCTTCATTTACTTGTTCTGCATATTATTTTCCACGTATAGAACATGCAATTGGTAAAACTCCAGAATCCCATGCTAGTGGGACAAATCTGAAACTCTGCTTATAACAAATCTCCTCTTTTATAATACTAGACTAAAACAAACACTTAAATCCTACTAAAATGCCTTTCATGCCCTGAATTAAATTAAACACTGCTTAAAATGGCAAATATTTTGGAAAAATCTGACAGTGAAGAACATTTTAGAAACATACACCAACCCTTTGAAGTAATTCTTGCATTAGCACTACAATGCCTTTGCATGCCTCCCAAAATTATCCAAACAAACCCTCCTCTACATCGCTGAGCCTTCACACACTATTTAGAAGTTGCTTGTGGTGCTTTGCACACAGGCAGTGCTTCCGTAGTTTAAGTGGTCCTAAAACCGCATTTATTTTTATTTTTTATTTCTGTTTTAGCCTGAACTCTGTTCTGCTCCTGAGCAATCAGCCACTCTTCGGCCTTTGCTGAGTTTTGCCAGTGTTCACCCACTAGGAACACTCTCTGCAGTGCTTCCTACTACACAAAGTGATTGGTTAAAAGAAAAAAAAAAAGGGGAAAATAATAATAAAAAGAAAGGGAAGACATTTCTACATTCATTTACACAAAGGGGAAACCAAATATCAAACTAAGGCAAAACTGACACCAAGCAGTGAGAACAAGAATGGGTATGGACTGCAGAACTAATTAGTCAACTCTCAGGATAATTCCCTGGGTTATTTGGGTTCTTTCACCTGCTCAAGTAACTCAAAGAACTGAGCTATTTATTCCTATTTATAATGTAAAAAGGGCCATTTATGTACAGCAGTGTCTCTCTAAAGCAGCTTGAGCACAGCTACTCGTTTTTCCTGTTTAAACCCAGCCTGAAGCCTGAGCTGAAGCCATTCTCACAGCTCCTGATTCCACACAGATTCTCCACAATTTTAGCACAAGGCCACGACCTCACTTGCCACAAGGCACTGAGCAGGGAAATCTCTCTTTTTCCCAAAGCACCAGGAGTGGTGAGAGAAAGCAAATCCCCCTCCTCAGCTCTAATCTTCATGGCTTAGATCCCTGTACAGGCTCTTCTTATACCTAAACCCATCCTCAACTTTCAACTTTTATTTCTTCCACAAATGCTTTGTCCCATCTTGTTCAAGCTCTGTAAAAAACCCTCCTAATTTAGGATACCATTAAGAAAATTTCACAGCAGAAATCATCACTGGGTCCCTGGATCTAAGCAGAGTTACTCCATTCAGTAGCAGAAATTCCCCCAATTCTGTTTGTTTTTTTCCTATTATCTTGCCTGAGAAATTGTCCCCTCTTGAAATTGCAAACATTTGGTGGGAGTTTAGTCAAAATCGTCTGTCACTCTCATCAGCTCACAGTGCTACCAGTTAACTTTTGTTCAAACAGCTCAAGAGAAAGATAAAAACCTAATTATACTAAAAAATTAGAAAAACATACAAAGTGGAGCCACAAGCCAAGATAAGACAGGAACTTCAAAGATTCTGAAAATAATACTCATTGTCATTTTTTAATTTCTTATGTTGTACTTATTCCCATAATCAACACTACTTAACTTAAGCTCTTACTATTTATGCAAATCTTTAACTTTACCTGGCTGACAGAGAAACTCAAGAACAAAACACAGATTCACCCATCACACATTCAAATACCTACAAAAACACTTTAGCATCAATTTAATTTGCAGCTGAGTTAACAGCTGCATTCTATTAACTGGTAATGCAAATAGATGCCTTTTATTTTTAAAATCTGTCGAGTGATTTAATAATAGCCAAGTTAGTATGTGAGAAGGTTCTGATTTAATTTGGGAGGCACTTTGGAGTTCTCCTTATTTGAAGAAATAGGTGTTAATGTAATATACACTAGATACACAGTAATAAATACACACATAAACAGATTTCTGAAGGTATATATAGAGCTGTCTAGAGCATTGATATATAACTGATAGAAAATGGTCAAAAATTCAAAAGTCATCAGTGCTGCTGTATATTTTAGCAAAGCTTTCTTCATTATGATTACACATTCAACTAAGTACAAATCTGGACTCTTGGATTGATTTAGGGTTTTCTTTTATGGAAGGACTCCCTTCTGCAAAATGATGTTATACTTTACAGTGGTGTTCTAATATTATGTTTTTTGAATATGCAATTCCATTTTTCTTAACTATTATGGCATGAGAATGAGATTCCTTCTGTTGTTTTTGCAACAATTGTTTAAAACATTAACTATTAGAATAAAAAGAAAGAAAAAGAAACAGAAACAAAAACAATTTTAGCAATTCTTATGCCAAACTGCAGCTAGAAACAAATTTGAATTCTGATCCTGCAAACTTTGTTACCTGTACTCAGTCTGAAACCACTTAGTAGTCCTTTCAGTTTCAGTGGGATTTTATGAAAACATAGATAAGCACTGCCAGGAATGGGACTTTAATCTGGTGCATCTTAATTCCTACAGAATGGACACGAAATGATCAGATTAAAAAGAAAAAAAAAAAAAAAAAGAAAAAGAAAGAACAGAAAAAAGATGTCCCTCTCATTCCTAATATTTCTTTTTCCTTAACCTTCCACTTAATTGAGAGACTCTAAAGATACTTTGGCAAATGAAAATATGAAAATATGACAATACTCTGTAGCTGAGCTATCTCAGAGCAGGGGGAGAGGCAGCAGCCTGAGCTGTGGGATGCACCCAGCCCTGCCTCAGGCACCTCCAGCAGCTCCCTGGACACAGCTGGGCTGCAGGCCTGGGGGAGCAGGAGCACCCTTGAACAGGTCTGACCCAAGAGTGGAACTGAGGCAGGGATGTTACAAACCCAGCCAGGAAAAGCTTTCCCTTCTCCCACCCTATCCAGGATCTTGCCTTCAGCACAAGGCACTGGGATGTTTTCGTGCTGCAAAGCCAACGTCAAAACAAAAAGCTCAATTTGGAAACATCTCCTTATGCCATCCCCCAAAACTCGAACAAAACCTTACACTTGTTCAGGTGTGGTGGTTAAAATGCCCACCTGGGGAAGATTTAGTGGCTAAACAAAAGTTTGAACTCCCCCCAGGTGTGCTCAGCTCCACCCTTCAGCACAAGCAGCAAAGGTGGCCAGTGGGGGATGGCTCTGGAAATTATTGGGATTTATGCAGCAGCAGCAGGTCTGGACAATCCATGCATTTTGTAAACATTGTTGAACAACCATAATTTAACAATAATAAATTTTGGCCAGAGTAGGAGATTCTAAGCTACCAAATTCCATCCATTTTAGTTGTTTACTGAAAAAGTGATGAATGTTCCAACTGAGTTTGGGCTGGCAGGCAAGGGGACTAATTAATGTCTGAGTAATAAACAAGGAGACTTCAGCTGTTCCATTTAGGTTTTAAAAAAAAGTGAAGGCTTTAATTTCAGAAAATAAATATTAACAGAATTAAAATACATCTGATTTAAGAGAGATTTTTGATGTATATGATTCTTTAATGACAGGCTATAGAGCAGGGATAACATTCCATCACCAATAATAAATGATATATGAGTTACAGGAAGATTGAAACATTCATGAATAAACTTTTTAGTGTGTCTGACATGGCAAGAAAAGGAAAAAAAGATATGCATATGACAGACATAAACCCCTATAATGCAGCTGACAGCACAGGTGAACACACTGGGCTACAGTTTTGCACCAGCTGATGCAGTCCTGGCCATTCTATCTTGCTTTATTTCTTAAATACTGAATAAATTGAAGTATGCATTTAAGGCAAAGTAATTTTTGGAAAAAAATATTAAAAGCTTGCAATACAATGAGAACTCTTTTAATAAAATAAATGCTAAAATAGATTGTTTTCAAAGGGTTGGTGTAAGGCTTTAACTAAAGAGGAAAACATCTGCACTTAATCTGAAACAATCACATATTTTCTTAGCTAATTACTAAAGAGGATAGTTATTAGGTATCATTGTCATTTTTCATTTTGATAAAGGAAAAAAAATACCTGTACTAATACAAACCTGCCTACGAATATCTTTAATAACTACGGACTCATAAAATAAATGAAATAATTACCCTTGAAGAATAAGGACAGCAAAAATCAACATTCCCATGTAACAGATGACAGTTTGGAATAGTTAAAATTACCCCCTTTAAAAGATATGAGTCCAGTGATTTTCATACTGCTTAGAAAACTGACTGACAGCTCAGAAGATGTTTTCACTAACATAAAATTTCAGACATTATTTTGTCACAGCAGTGCAGCTGTTTCCTTCTACTCATATATTTTAAACAAAACAAAAAATTCCACAGGTGAATTAAACTGCTTACCTTTGAGCCTCTCTCATTAAAAATAATTTCAACATCTAAGATTTTACCAAATTGCTGCAAAGAAACAGAAAAAGTTACATGAAAATTAGATAACTTCAACTCTTCTATCATTTACAATACAGAGGTTTGTTTCAGGAAATGCTGCAAAACGTTACAAATGTTAAACAATATAAACCCAAATATTTTGAACACAAAAAGAAAGACAACACTAAAAGGAGTCAGATCAATATTATTTCTAAATTGTGTGCATCATTCTGCTCATTGCACAGAGGAACTTGAAGCTCAGTGAAGCCCCTGACAGAGAGGAAAGAGCATTAAACTGAGAGCACAGTGAAGTAAAAGTCACAAATTTCAGCATTTTCCAGAAGAGGTGAAGGAGTTTGGTCACTTCTGCATTACAGGAATAAGATTAAATCAGGTGGGAGTTTTGTTGCTGGCTTCATGGACTGAGGATTTCTTTCCACCCTTGCTGAAATGGGTAACCATTATTCCCTAAGAAGGTTTGTTTTATTGGAGCAAAATTTGGAAAACTAGAATGGATACTCACTTTGGGGGGATCTTTTCCTCTGCTCAAAATTGTATTTTTAGTATAATATTAGAAGTGACTGTTATTCCTATTGACCTCCAACAGCACTCAAGTTCCTAGACCTTGTTTGCACAGAAAAAAGCTGAACCCAGCTGCTTTTCCCAGAGGAAAAGTCCTGTTGGATCTGCCTTAGGAAGGGAATAAATGTTACAGCAATTTCTGTTAGGACACATCTTGTGAGGTGACAATGTAATGCAGCAGGGGGTCATTTGTGACATTTCCTAAGTCATTGACATGCAGTATGGATCAGTGCTGGCACTGGTAAGTGACCCAATATCTTAAACAAAAAGGCAGAAATTGGAGAGGGGTAAATGGAGAAAAATCCAACAAGAGTCCCAGGAACTGCAGAAATCAGTACTCCAGTCTTTTCAGATCTAATAAACAATTACAGGCCAGAAAGGACAGTATCCCTTCTCTAGCTTATTAAAGAGTTTCAATTGACCATGAAAAGTCAACCATCACTTGGTACACTTAGCCTTATTTCATGTTCTTGCATTCACCATTTAATCAATGTTTTAACTTCCACTTCAGCCTTGATTCAGACACAGACTTGATATTTAAACAATTCTCCTCTGTTACATTCGTGTCCATGTAAAAATATCATCTACTGTGTGCTTAACATGGACATAATGCAGACCTGCCATATTTCATATGAAATATTTCAACGCTCAAATACAGAAATCTCATTTTTCTATCATTTCAGAAGCTATAATTTTTCTGTTACCAAGTCATTCTGGAAGTCAGCTGGAAACTCCAGCCATTCTCCACTGTCAGTCTTTTGAGACCTAAGACTTAGAAACATTAAAAAGAAATGTGTTTATTGATTTATAAATTAGTACAATACCTACCAAAAAATCCTTTCATTTAATGTTTTTTTTTTCAAATAGAACCTATTTTAAGTGGTTTGTTTAGTTTAAATAAATTAGCATCTTTTTCTCTGGAGGGTTAATTATTATGCCTTCTGCTATTCTGCTGATGAGCTGGAAGCTGTGTTCAGGGGAGGCAACTTGTACCAAGGCAGATCCAGCAGAACAGTCACTCATTTCCCAGTACTACAACAGGATTCTTTTTCCAGGGACTGCTTCCTTCAGAGGGATAAATACTGAGAAACACCATCCTCTGACTCACATACAAACACATTTTAGAACAACTTAAAAATCTGAACATGAAAGAGGGAAAGAAGTGCAGAGCCACGAGGCACTTGGTGCTGCACTAAATAACCAGCTGTAATGCAGGAGAGAATTGGGTTTAGTGAGGCAGAATAAAGACAGTGAGAGTAACAGAAATACTGCAGTCCTGACTTGGGTTCCAAGAGATGATCAAGTACATTTCTAGATGAGGTTTAGTGGGCATTTCACACTAAAGCTGAGAGTTCTTGGAGTAGAAAGCCAGTCTGAGCTCTCGTGTTTATAATCCTATTGCTGCTGCTGTGTCCAGAGCCTGTGTGAAACACAGGGGATGTGCTTGAAGGCAGCTGTGGCCTGGGGGAAGCACAAACAGAAAAACACTAACAAAAACCTTCAAAGGTTTTTTTGCAGACCTACAAAACCTGTGGAGATGGGTGAGGATTCCCGGGTCTGAACTTTGTGCTGAAATTCGGCCTGTGCCTCCCTTACTCAGGAGGTCAGGCACTGAGTGTTTAACATCACACTCTCCAAAATCAATAAAAGCAGGCAGATAAATCTGGATGTGTACAGCAGCAATATGTATGCATTTAAAACACCTCAGATAGCTTTTTGTGCATGTAGTACAAAGCACCCAAGTGCATCACATCCTGCAGAATCAGTGTCATTTCCCAGTTGTGACTGGCAAATCAGATGTTTGGTTATACACAGATTAAAGGGGAAATCTTTCCTGAAAATGGTTAAGCAGACTCAATCAGAGATACAGCCCTCCCAGCTGCCTCTAATACAACATACCTATTGCAATACAAATGTAAAAAAAGAAAAAACCAAAAAACAGAAATAAATGATGAGCACTTACACCAAACATTTGTCTAAGATCTGGATCCCGGAATCTGAATGGTATATTTGAGACGTGGAGCCGTTTGGGCTGTGATTTGTTTTCTGTGTTTTCAGAAGATTGTGTCTGTTGCTGGCCATCGGTCTGTGCTGCATCATCTGTCTGCTAAAAGGGTAAAGCAAAATAAAGCACACTGTAAGCATTGTTAATACAAGGGGGTGAGCTTAAATTCTCAAAAAAAAAAAAAAAAAAAACCAATCAACAAAACTAAAATCAGTTAAATCTGCTCTAAAGTAGTCAGGAACACCTGAAGTTTAAATACATGAAAATCAAATCCATTTCTGTCTCAACAGCATACATTTCCAGTGATAATATGTATTTGGAATAAAATGGAGAATGAGTAAATTATTATTTGTAGATTTGCTTAGCTATTCTTAAATAATGAATGAATACATCTCCCTCTAAGATTGTAGAAACTCCTTTAACCCCTTCTGTGTTTGCCAAGGTGAGGAACAGAACCTGCAGTCCAAATGCTGCCTGCTGGCAGAGCAAGGCAGACCCTTTCAAATGAGATTAGTGCTTTTATTCAGAGGCCACTGGGATTCTCCACAGCAGGCAGGGAACACATCTCATCCTCTTTGCCATTTCATAAGCAGTGCTGATGGGCACTGGAGGGTCATTCTGTCCAGATAAATGGTGCCCATTATGGAAAAGGCCTTGAGTTGTGAGAGGGAACAGAAGTTTAATCAGTGGTGAAGGCTGCCTGACACAAGTGTGAGACCCAGAAACAAAGTTGTGCAGACTTTCTTCCTCACCAAAATGAGGCTATGTCATGGTGCTTCTTACAGGGACACCATTCCCCGGATTTAAAATTCTGCTTTAAAACAGAAGGACGTGGCCATGTGCTATGATTTAACAAAGAAATCACAAATCTGCAGTGAGATGAGGAAAGAAAACATAAAATGCCCCTCATCCAAAAAGTAAAATTATCCAGTGCTGGCCCATCAGTATGTTATAGAAATTACTCATCTCTGTTCTTTAATTATATCCTACAGTCCCTAATTAATTACTGCTTGTACAGCACACAGTCATTAGCCAAGGCTCTGTATGGGTATTTCAAAACAGCACAGTCACTCCTTTGCATGGGCAGAAGGGTTGGGAAGAATAGAAGGGGAAAGAAAATGGTTCAATGAAAAACTACAAGGATGATGTGACAGCCATCACTCTCTTTGCTCTTTCCTTTTTCCCCGCTGTTTTTATAATTATTCATCTTTCTCTTGTCTGCTAATGTTACATTCAGTTTGTCTTCGTGAGTTTTCTCATTTAAAGAACAAAAGGAGAATTGCCCATTTCCTGCTAGTATTTCTAGTATTTCTTTTAGGAGACAACAGTTTAAGCAACATAAAAATGGTTAAATAAAATAAACCTTACCACACAGTTTTAGTACCAACAAGCCTGTTGAAGAGGAAACAAAAGAACTCAAACAGAACACATCATTTACATCAGCAATAACTACACAGAAATTGAATTCTAGCAAGTGAAATTCAACAATATCCTCCCTAAGTAATACAAATGTTCTCAAATCAAAAGTACTAACATCTAAATTGTCTACACTTATGTGCTAAGAACACTTTATAAACAAAGGTGCTCATTTCTGCAGCAGCATCATTCCATCAGGAGCATCTCTGATATTTCACAGGACATGATGAGACTCACACAAATACAAACTTTTTTGTGCACTGAAGAAAGATTTACAAGTGATCCAAACAAGTCATGGGATCAGTTCAAGTATAAGCCTAAAACTGAGTCAGTGCCACCACATCTCTTCATGTGCTACTCCCTGAACTCACAGGCCCACAAAGTAAATAATTTATCTTTATGAATATTTAGTGATTTACATAGAAAATATGGTATATAGCTGTCAAGAGACAAAAATGTTCCATGCTAATCTATTGTTAACTAAAATCAACTCAAAAATTCAAACTTTAGATTTTGAGGTAGATGTTTCACCCAGAGACACCACAGGGATTATTTTCTACCTTCAGGCATAAAAGGAGAGAAATAGGAAAGAAATTTGGTATGTGAGAGCAGGTGGGGGATGACAGACTGGAAACTCCTGAAATAAAACACTCCTGAAGAATTTGAGGTCAATTAGATTATTCTGAAGAGAACTAAAGAATTCTGAAGGTGCTGTTAAGCTTCAGGAACAGAGGGTGCCCAAGGAAGAAATTATATAATCAGTGTCCTGTATAAATGCAAATGGAAAAGAGTAATCTCTGTTCATTTTATTCATAGAAATGAGGAGTAGAAGAGCTGAGCTGTGCACCACAAACATCCCAAAAACACTGGTAGCAACTGCCCTACTTAGCAGCTGAACAGCTTATGGTCAACAAAATCCAGTGAGGTTTCTGAGGGTGGTGTAAAAATGGAGCTACAGATTATGGGTGAAGAGGATAAATCCAGGTGCTGGTATTTTCCAGGCCTTTGGTTGGTTTTGCCACTTGTTAAAATCATTTTTATTCTAAGAAGCCTCAAATCTGCACTCTCAGCACAGAACGTCTCAGAGTCTGGGCAGCGAGGGCTGAAAAACAGAAACTTGAGCGAGTCCCTGTCATCACTGATTCATTACTGTCCACGACCCTCAAGATCCCTGGGGCAAAACTAACAGGGCTAAAGCATTCAGAACATATGAAAAGGCTTAGCAATGCAACAGGCACTTTCCAAAGCACATGATCATCCAGAAATCCACAGCTGTGCCTGGAGATCTGGACAGGATAACCGCGAATTGGAACTGGAATGAGAAGATGCAAAAATCAACACCAAGGAGCTCAAACACCCACACAGGGGCAGAGGACAGGCTGGATCCTGGAAAATCCCAGTCAGGCAACTTCCAGAGCTCTGTGGACTCATGGAAGCAGAATGTAATTTACCTCACACATAGAGAACACATTTCAGGAGAATACCTTCACTGCTGGAGGACCTGAACAGTGCTATTTGATATTCCCTTAAAAATTAATCGATGTGAGGATGTGGCATTACCCTTCCTCCATCCCTGCAGTCCTGGATGCAATCAGGCTGCTTTCTGGCCCCTATTCCACCACATATTTGCAATTATAAAATATTAAAGATTCTTAATATATTATAGTCTTAAGACTTATAATGAAAGTTATAAAAACAGAATGCAGGAATAGAAGATCAAATCCTCACTCACAGCAAAATAAACTGAGGTGAGCTCCCTTTACTTCAGGGAGCTGCTGAAGGCTTAAGTGTTAAAATAAATTAGAATTGAAACATTCTTACAGGTAAGCAAAGGCATATCAAAGAGGGCATTTCCAAAAAAGATTTCTTTTTTACATATAAGATAATTTTAGTATAGACATTTGGTATCCTTTTAAACCAAATTCATCATCAGGAGAGTTAATATCTATTGTTTTCACAAGAAATTCTTTACCTTTAGCAAAACACTTTTTTTTTTGTTTCCTTAACTCAGTTCCAGAAACAGAAAGCTTCTATTATTTAAAAGACTTTACTCAAGTTCTTCAAGACTTCACAGTAAAATTGTTAAGCTAGTTTTAAAGTAAAATGGTTAAAGTAATTTTTCTGGTTTCCCTTCCTAGCTTTGTCCTGAGAATTTAGGAAACAAAAATCATACAAGTGAAGAAAACCACTAAACCAAATATTTGTTTGGATAAAATAAATTTGACAATTTTTTGTTTGGGAAAAAAATATTACACACACCCCCCCCCCCCCCCCACACACACCTCTTCCTTTAAGGCCATTTTAATCCAAATTTGCAGCAATTTTCACTCAAAAATACATTCTAAAAGCTTCATGCAGCCCCTAATACTGATCCTGACTGGGCACTGGAGTCTCACTCCCACCCCAGCACTGCTGGTAAAGGCCCCACACACAATAAAACAATGGTCAGTGAACCTGAAATCAGAGAGGGCCTTGTGCACATTGCCTGGCTAGAAAAACCCCATTCCATTCTCCTTCCTGGCTAATAGCAATTTTCTGTGTCCCTTTCCATCCATCACTGCAGACAGCCAGCCCTGCAATGTCCCTTACACTGGAATTTTAAGTGTTCCACTTTCCCTCCATTCTTTTTCATCGTCTTCTATCTTTCATTTCCTACAAAACCACCATGGTGTGCACAAAATCTTTCACCCTCAAAGCCTCTTCCCAACACAATGAAATGCAGAAAATTGTTTGCACACCCCTACAGGAATGCTGTTCCCAATCTCAGCTTTTAAAGGCTGAATGGAACACAGACTGCAGCAATGCCTGGAATGGATCTAAACCTTTTATCTTTCTGGACAAAGTGAAAATAAGGACTATTGGAACATGAGAAAGCTTTACCAAGTCTGGATCATCCTGCTATAATCTGCAAACAAACACAAATCTGTTGCACATCTTTTAAACCCATACAAGTCTAGAGGAGGAACAGCCTAATTCTAGCAGGAATAACCTCTAAAATATTTACAGGGAGAAAAGCAACAGGAAAAAAAAAAAGGAACAGGTTATTTTTGTAAATATGATCAATGGTAAATTAGGTGCTGAGTATCTCATGTATACATGCCAGCATAGGGTACAGCTCTTCAGAATTTTCAATTTAGCAAAAAAGAAAGCACCCACTGAATTTTTTAATGAATGCTCAAAACAGCACCTGTTTTTTTTCCTGCTGCACCAATCAAGTTATTTCTCAGAGAAAAAGAGCTTGTGAATGTCTTCTAGGCATTATTTGATTAAGTTGACAATATTATGTGAGCAATGGCTGGGTACCCACTGTGCTGTACTTTTGACCAAATTGATTTGTGTAATGAACACTTGCTCTGTCTCTTCTCCAGCCTGAACAGGGCTCTTGATTTAACCGGTGGTGCTGGAAGCCAAGTGAATTTACAGCCCCCACAGTCATTCTCTCTCAATCTGGAGAGAATAGCAGCAGCAGTACATGAGCAAGCATAATTCAATACATTGTGCTATAAGCACAGAAAATAATATCAGAGCTCTGCAATATACCTGTTTGATTTGATTTGTAAACCCGATAAAAAAAGCAATCGAGAAAAGTTCAGCAGAAAATATATATATACACGTCCTGAGCAAAAATATAACCATGCCCAATGTGTACAAACTGAAAAAATCATGCATAGTAAATCATCTTCGTACTTCCCTCAGATAATATTGCACATTTTCCATTTTAAAAGGATCTAGATTCTGGAAAGTTACCTTTCCATTAAAAAGTGAGCAAAGAGAATAATTTAAAAGCGAGTTTGGGACTTTCTGAAAATGCTGTTTCCCAGATACACCACTAACAGAGAGCTGACAAAGTGATGGGCTTGCAGCTTTCCTGTTTTCTTAAGTAGATTGACTGATTAATTAATCATACTTGTTTTGGTAAATTTATATTCTGAAAAGTCCCAGCTCTGCAATGTGCTTCCCAGAAGCATACCACCACAGAAAAAAACAGAGTTATATACGTAAATCCATCTGTTTGGGCTTAAATTCACACAAAGATGTACACAGAAAAAAATTCTATAATTGTGGTATTTCACAATGGGGATAAACAATACCAGAAGTATCAGTGACTTCTCTTGTGTACTGCATCTCTGCTATCCTTTTCTCATGAATAAGATCAATAGCAAGGTCTCATAGCTTTCAGGATATTAAAAGTTGAGACTAATTCTTCAAATTAGCTCTAAAGATAAAAATATTTCCAGTACCTCATACTGCAAAGCATGCAGCTCATGCCACATCCATTTAACCCCTTAAGAATCCTTTCCTGAAGAGAATGTGCACTGTTCCTTGTTCTGATCTAATGCAAAAAGCACACAGATGTGGGACTTGCTGCTGTGCACAAAGGAATTAAGAAATGTAATAACGTAATCATGCCTGCATTTGATAATTTGGAACTAGATGATCCTTAAGGTCACTTCAATGCCAGCCCTTGCACGATTATGTTGCTAAATTTCTGGTGTAGCTGAGTGTCTCATGCTTGGTTTCAGAGACTATGCAAATGAAACCCTGCAGGGCAAGCCCTGACCTCCATCCTATTTTTAATGGTAAAATTCCCCTTTATTTCAGCTGGGTCACAGTTTCACCCCAATGTTATACCCACTTGACAAAGTAATTTCAGCATTACCACCAACTTCACTGTATTGCCCAGATTACAAAAGGTATAATGGTTGCATATTCTTCACAAAAACATTTTATTACCCAAAGCACCAGATGCAAACTGAGCAAAGCAGTCACTGGGACAGGTCTGAAAGAAGCAGGCAGAGGAGCCAAGGCCTGTCCTGAAGGCTGGGCTGTCCCCTCTCCAAAGTGCTGAGCTCCCACCTGTCGCAGACATCTTTTATGGAAAATCCTTTCCTTAGGAGTTTTCCTCCTGAGAAGCTGAGAGGCCTCAGGAACAAAATGTAACCAATGGTTATCTGCTGCTGTGGAATGCAACAGGTGCATCTGGGATTGGGCTCATGTGGTTGTTTCTAATTAATGGCCAATCACAGCCCAGCTGTCCGGACTGTCTCGGTCAGTCACAAGCCTTTGTTATCATCCCTTTTCTATTCTTAGCCAGCCTTGTGATAAAATCCTTGCTTCCATTCTTTGAGTATAGTTTTAATATAATATATATCATAAAATAATAAATCAGCCTTCTGAAACATGGAGTCAACATTCTCATCTCTTCCCTCATCCTGGGCCCCCTGTGAACAGCACCACACTCACCCTGGGCCCTGCCCAGCCCATTAATGCCCAAGAGCCATTCTCCCTCCCATTTCCCTAATGGCAAGGGTGTGTCTGATGTTCAGTTGTGCCCATTATTGTCATTAATAAACCCATTTTTGGGAGGTGAGGTGAGGTGTGCCACACACACACATTTCCCTAATGTCAAGGGTGTGTCTGATGTTCAGTTGTGCCCATTATTCTCATTAATAAACCCATCTTTGGGAGGTGAGGTGTGACACACACACACACATTTGGGCTGTGAGAGACACAGGCAGGGTGTCAGTGCCCCTCTGGGGAGGGAGAACACCCAACCACCTCCCTTCTGCAGCACTGCCTCTCACAGCCCCTTGAGCAGTCAGATGAACACAATTTACTGCCAGGAAGACAGCGTAAGGTGGCTGGCTCTGACTGGGGCATTTGTTTTAGATATACTGCCACACACAAGCACACCCTGCTAGAATCCCTTAATCCAATTTACTGACAAATGAAAAAGAACCTGAATAATTTTGTGCTTTGCTTCAGCAGTTTCTGACGTTCCACTATTGAACATGCTCTGGGGTTTCAGCAGGCTGGGTATTGTTCAGGGCTGAAGACTTACAAGCAGTAGTGATTATTTCTCTCATTTCTAGATGGATGCATTCTGGATGCTGATACCACAGGCTACAAGAAAGCACTGCTATTATTGTGATAGCTTATGCATGGAGAGCTAGCAGCCTAAATAAGAGATCATTAATTCTGGGGACAGATAGGAGCAATAAGATAGGTTTCTTAAGCCTCTGGTACTGCAGGACAACCAAAGAGTAATTAATAACTTGGCTACATTAATTATTTCCCCAATTAATCTTCCTTAACAATATGCAATATAGCTCCTATATAGTGCTTTACATTGCCTTTGCTGGTTCATCATTTTTCTTCTAAAATATTCAGCAGGGTCTCAGGGAATAGCAGATCAATCATGTCTGGAGGAGAATCACCAAGAGCCATACATTTTTTGACTTGAGAACACCTCTCAAAACTTGGGCCAAATTTTCTGGCATAAAGAGCAGATATTACTTCTAAAAGAATATTTGGAAAATGTTTTAATAGAGTTGTGTGTAACCAAGCAGTTGGCAAGTTCAGTTAAGGACATGCAGCTGATGCCAGCATGTCAGTAATGTGAAATGGGAGAAGGAATGATAAAAGGTTGCCTCAATGAATTATTTATTGCTTGCATCGATTCAATAAATATTTCTGACCACCTACTGATCCCATCCACAACATCACAAGAGCAATTAACAAAACCTTTCCTAATTAGCTGCATCCTGGCTCCATTAGCCAAGAAGGAAATGCATACACACTATGAAGATCTTTAGAAGATCACACTACGTATAATAAAACTCAATTATTGTGATATTGTCACAAGATAACACTAAAATAAACTCCTTGGATTTATTCTTTTAAAAAATAGCAGACAGATTAGGAAATATTATACTGTCAAAGGACAAAAGCATTAATTTAATCCAAATAAAAAATCTTGAGTAGTGATAAAGAGACATAAAGAAATAGTCAATTGATTTTGTTATTCCTCTTTCATCTGTTAGTCAGAAGTCTGTTTTCTTTCTGATCTAAGTCTTGCAGGAAGAAAGTGTTTAAAAATAACCTTGTTTCAATGCTTGGAAGCCTAATGTAAAATCCAGACAGGCAACCACTGAAAACATACTAAAAACCCCATGACAGTAAATATAGAAATCTTGATTAGAGAGGTTTTCATCATTTGAGTAGGAGCTGTAGCTTCACACTGCACAAGCTGGTTCACAAAGTATTACCAGCCACCAGGATTCTCAGCACTAAATAGTGCCATGCTCATGAGATTTTCCCCACAAATTGCTCAGCACTTTTACTCTGCAGATTCACCTCTCATTTCTCCCCCTCTGGAGCTCCTTTCCCCCTGTGTGTCTGAAAGGACCCACAGCACTCATGGGGTGGTTTCATGAGCACCCAAAGCCTCAAGAACACACCTGCCCCTCC
Organism: Agelaius tricolor; assembly: GCF_023055355.1. Taxonomy (NCBI): domain Eukaryota; kingdom Metazoa; phylum Chordata; class Aves; order Passeriformes; family Icteridae; genus Agelaius; species Agelaius tricolor. The sequence continues at coordinate 12,177,714 of NW_027269279.1, forward strand.
TGACACCTCGGGGCTCAGGCTCCTTCCACTCACCACTCCACAAAAATTGCATTACAGGAAATAAGATATAAAAAATTATATAAAATAAGACTTGGAAAGCGCCTGAAAGCATCAATAGAGAATAGCTGTGGTATGTTCTAAATACACAGAAATAGAAATTTGCCATCTAAATAACAAACTTTAAGGGAAGAGGGGTAAAACAGATGAAGAAATGTTGAAAGGTTTTGTAAAGCTTACAGGTAAATATTCCTAATGGTTATGATAGGCCTTGAAACACTTCAAGTCACAATTTGATAGGCAATAAATCAGGACAGTGTCCTTGAGGATAAGACTTTCTGACTGATGCAAAACTTGGCATGCTTGGTTTCTGGAAATCCACTGATTCTCCCCAAGTTCTCCTGTCCAGCTCATTTGTTACCTTGATTTATGAAGAAATTACTCAGAAAAAACCATAAATCAGTACACAGTAAGGCAACTGTACTTTTACCTGTGGCCATTCATTCATGCTCAAGCATTGCTGCTCTAATATAGAATGAGATTCATTTTTTAAATGTTCTAATTAGCTTAAAAATTCTTTCAAGTGTTATCCTTCATAAGTCTACATTATAAAAGGCTGCAGTGCTGCAATAAAGATACTAAACTTTTGTTCTGGCAGCAGGGTCTATCTGGAAAAAAATAACTTTCAACATCTGCAACTGACCTGTACAATGCTGTGACATCTGACAATATTTGTCCAAATAAAAAAGGCACTAATTAATACTGTGCTACACCGTTTCAGAGGATATGACTTTCTTGAAAAATAAAATAAAAAATAAAAAGGAAAGTGTCTTTAGATGGAACATTTGCAGGTTTGGCTATGAGTTGTTTACCCTCAGCTTGAATCAATGCACACCAGTTTCTGGAATTCCCCTCTGAACTGGATTGATGTCATGCATGTAAAGTCCCTTTTTGTGAGAGCTGTGTTGACACAACCAACTGCTGAGCCAACTTGTGAGAGCAGAGTTTCACGCTGAGAGGCAACGGCTGATTGCTCCAGCTCCAGCTCAGGGAAAGAGAGAAAATGTGGCAGTGTGATAAAAGGTTTTTCTCTGTTTGACCCCTCACCTCGTGCTGGATCCCTACTGGGACATTCCATTTGCTCACTTGCATATCTTTGCCCAAGGAGTCAGCTGTTGAAGCCTCTGAAATACAGAGGAGTTTGAGGGTTCTCCATGTCACAAAAAGACATGTTCTAAATCACATTGCTCTTTTTGTACTGAGGTACTCACCCCAACTTAACAAGCAGCAGTTCAGCTCCGGGCAGGATAGTAAATTGTCAAACTTAGATTACCCATTTCATGAAAAAAACAGCTGAATTTATTTTCTCTTATTGGGTGTGTTTGGTGGTTTCATATCCCAGCAGGCTGCAGCCAAATGCAAGCAGCATTTCCAAAGAGCTGAGACCTTTTGAATGGAAAAGCAGGACTGTACCTGCTCCTCTCCAAAAGCAGCATTCCTGAAGTTTCCCAGTGGCACAACCAGACACAGACAAGTCCACATCAAGGAAAATGATGCTTGATGTAAATCATTCTTTTTCATCCTTCTCTTCAGGCTCACCCAACACTTCTCCTTCAATAATGTGAAAGACAATTTAAAGTTTTAGGAAACATCCATTTGTCCTTCTCTTCTCCCACTTGAAAGAAGACACAAATCTAAGGAATAGTGGATGTTTCAAAGAACTTTTAAAGGGTTTAAACCATCATTTCAAATCCAGCTGTGAATGCTGACGTTGTGATGAATTCTGCTTGATCCTATGAATGCCCAATGCAGCTCCCACTGCAGAATTGCTTTGAATACTGATACTCAAGTTTAAGGAAGCATCTTTAGAACTACTGGAAACAGGACTTGGATTCCCCTGAAATCAACTTTCCTTTCCTGGAAAAAGTTCTCAGGAAAGGGGGAAGAGGAGACATTCTCTAACAGCAAACCTGGAATCAGAATGATTGGCACTGTGAGTTTAAATCTAATTCCCATCCTTCCCTCTTTCTCACAGCAAACCTGCCAACAGACCTCTTCCCTTATCCATCCTCCAGCACAGCAACAGACATTTCTGAGCCAAGATATTTCTATTTCCATCTAACATCTGCACAGAGAAGCCCTACCATTGTCAGGCAGTTTTTCTGTCTGCAGTTCCCTTCAGGAACCAGCACAGGATGGCACAGCCACGCTCACTCCAGGGGCACAGATTGATCTCCCTTTGGTTTCTCAGGAAGGGACTTGGCCAATGGATGCTGTTGGGAGATGAAAGCAGGCAGGGTGGGGTGACTGATACCCCAGAGGGTTGTGCTGCCATGCAGAGGGACCCTGGCAGGCTGGAGAAACAGGCATGAGGAACCTCATCAAGTTCAGCAAAGTCCTGCACCTGGACAGGAACAGCCAGAGCAGGGCTGCAGGAAATGAGTCCAAGTGGAATAGGAGTCAACAATATGGGAGGGATTGGAGCATCTGGCAAACAAGGAGAGAATGAGAGAGCCAGGACTGTTCAGCCTGCAAAAGAGAAGGGATAAATGCCTGATGGGAGGGAGGAGGGATGAAGGAGCTACACTCTGGCCAGTGGTGCCCAGAGAGGGAGAAAAGACAATGAGCAAAAGCTGCAGCACAGCACATTCTGTGGGGGAGCTGGGGAAAACTCTTCCTGTGAGTGCTCTAACATTAGAAGAGATTGCCCAGAGAGCTTGTGGAGCTCCCTCCCTGGAGGAATTCAACACCCATCTGGGCACAGTCCTGAAGAACCTGCTCCAGCTGATCCCACTTGCTTTGTCAGCAGATTGAAGCCAGGTTCCAGTGACAATGCCCAGCCTTGTGCACCCCTGGGGAGCAGTGACAGAGCAAGAGCAAGGACAGCAATCAGAGGGTCAGGGACCCATTCAGGGGGTCAGGGACCCATTCAGAGGGTCAGGGACCCTGTTCAGGGGGTCAGGGACCCTGTTCAGGGGGTCAGGATGCTGTTCAGAGGGCCAGGGACCCTGTTCAGAGGGTCAGGGACCCATTCAGTGGGTGAGGATGCTGTTCAGTGGGTCAGGGACCCTGTTCAGAGGGTCAGGGACCCATTCAGAGGGTCAGGGACCTGTTCAGAGGGTCAGGGATCCTGTTCAGAGGGTCAGGGATCCTGTTCAGAGGGTCAGGGATCCTGTTCAGAGGGTCAGGGATCCTGTTCAGAGGGTCAGGGACCCTGTTCAGAGGGTCAGGGACCCTGTTCAGAGGGTCAGGGACCCATTCAGTGGGTGAGGATGCTGTTCAGTGGGTCAGGGACCCTGTTCAGAGGGTCAGGGACCCTGTTCAGAGGGTCAGGGACCCATTCAGAGGGTCAGGGATCCTGTTCAGAGGGTCAGGGACCCTGTTCAGAGGGTCCCATGGCAGGCAGAGCTGGGATGGGGAGCCCAGTGGAGATGGGCAGAGCAGGAAGGAGCAGCAGACCCTGACAAGGAGCATTCACCAAGGCTGATGCCAGAATATGATGAAAAAACGACATGCAAAGGAAGAACACTGAAAAAGGGACTGGGGAAAATGTTCATTTGGATGGGCAAAAATTTCCACTTTCTGTGGTGCACAAAACACCCCCCACCCACAGAGATCCTTGTTTTCTGTGACCTGCTCCAAAGAGAACACAGAGAAATGGAAACCTCCACACCTTAGCATGGCACTGCAGCAGAATAAACATTACATAAAGCAAATTATCCCACAATAAAGCAATATTATTATATCAGCAAATGGCAACTGTAGGTCACCTCTTCCCATCACTGGTCTCCATCGTGTGATGGCCACAACCCAAATAAACAAGGCACTCTTCAGGGAGGAAGGATTAATATTACAGGAAGGCACTCCAGCACCACCACTCTGCTCACTGTGCACTGATTTACTCTGTTACCCTATTTTACATTTAAAGCTCACTGGGATAGTGAAGATTCCTACATTCCTCTTGTAAATTCTCTTGACATATAAATTGAGTATTCTGTACAATAGTATAACCATGTAAGTAAATAAATACATTTATTTTTTGGACACCATCTGTTAGTTCCTAGGATTTTTACTCCTTTCTGCATTCCAGGATCCTTTCCACCTGCACAACATAACTCAAGTCTCTCTCTGCACAGGGTTTGTTTCCCATATTAGGAACTGAAAGTTGTAATGATCACCTGATTCCTTGAACTATAACAAAAGTGTGATCTATTATTTCCAGCCAATTGAAATGAAAAGGCAACATAAGGGAAAACTAAAAAGAGAATTTTGCCAGATGCCTATCACAGACTTAGCTTATCAGCCACCAACCTCTGTGACAATAATGCCAGTGTCCCATACCCCAAAGCCAGTCTTTCATCAAGCTCCATGAATAATTTACTTTTTTTAATCATATTTCAAACTTCTACTGCAAAATTAAGCCCCCAATCCCAGTCAACCATCTCTGTAGGTTAGTGGACTTAAACTGGAAAAGGGGAAAAAAAAGAAGAAAATATGTTTCAGTTATTTTTAAGAAACTGCTTCTCAACCTAAGCTTGTCTCCCTAACTTGTATAAGAGGTCAGCCAAACAGATTTTCAGTTTCTTCAGTGATTTTGGGACATGCAGTTATGTTTAGCTGCAATGCTGTTTCAGAAAATATTTGGTAATCTAACATATATCACAAGAAACCCTTTCATGGTTCTGTTTTGCTCTTTTCTAGGTGTGGAACTTTCATTCTGCTTTGTACACTGACTGCCTTTACTGCTTTTTCAGGAAATAAAGAGTTTGGTCAATCAGTTTGAGAAGCAAGCTTACACTTCATAAACTGGGCTCCAAGAATGTGAGGAAATCACAGGGTTTGGTTTTTTTAAATCCATAAAACCAGACCTTATTCTGGATGAGTTAACAATCTCTGTGTGAGCAGGACTCAGACACTAATATGAGAGGAAGTTACGGCAATAATTAACAGCCATTTGAAGTAAAACTCATTTAGAAATATAATGAACTGAGGACACTTAAACAGACTTCATTCAGGGAAAGATAAAAGAGTAGCTTACAGAAATATGGCCTGAATTGCATTTCCATTTACATCATCTACTTTTGTAACACCTTTCCCTTCCTCTGCTTCTAAAGGAAATAATGTAAAAAATGCACTTTGCTGCACTTCTGGAAGTGGATTTAAAACTGAAATTGTAAATTATAGCTTTCACTGTCCACTCCCATCTCAGTAAAGAATTATTCATCTGCTGACCACTCAATAGCTAGAGAAAAACTACCACAAGCAGCTTTAATTATTATTTACAAAATGAAAGAAAATCAGTTCAAGGAGTGAGACTGAAAACGGTCAGTGCAATTTGAAATTCCTTTGGTTATTTGCATAACCATCCACTATGTTTTAATGGCTGCAGTTATGAGATTATCTAAATTCATGAAGAATATATATTTATTAACACATATAACTCAGCACTTTTACTCTGCCCTGATTAGAATGTCAGGTGAACATTTCAACTGAGGGAAAATGAATTGTGAGCCAAGGATGGGCAGCTCTGTCTCCCCTGACTCACCCAAGTGAAGAGCCTCTAATAGACACTGGGAGGATGCATTAAATTAGGAACCACGCCACTGAGCTCTCTCAAATTTCCTTTAAATAAAAAGCAAGAAGAAAAGGTTAATTAAGTTCTACCACACAATTCTATTAACAATATCCACGACTACTGTAGCATGAGGAGGACATTTAATTCAAAAAAAGGAAGAAAGAAAGGGGGAAGAGGCTCTGGTCCATCAGAAGGACTGAGCAGTGGGGCTGCTTCCAGGCACTGAGGCTGCTACAGGAAAATAAACCCTAATAAATAAAATAAACAAATTCCTGCCCAAATGAATGGCACAGAAAGGCTCATAACCTAATATGCAATTATAAATTGGTAATATATAATATTACCTATATAGAGATAAATAATGTATATGTTATATATATACATTATATACATTACATACATTATTTATATATATATATATATATATATAAATTTTTCTCTGTTACCATCAAAATCCTGTATTTTGTACTACAAAGCAGCATTTGACAAGGCAAGTCATGTATCTGCTATATTGGCCTACCAGGGCTTTGTCATTTGGATTTCTAGCTCGACCAATTGCTCCAAAATAAAGCAAACCATCTCAGCATTTGTGAAGAAATACATTCTTTTCAGAGGAATTATGAGGGCTTTTACAAGATGCTTCACTGTGTGGTCTCTCACAGGTTTTTTGTGCTAATTCTGTCAGCACAGCAAGAGCTCGCAGTGTTCCTTGCAAATTTAAATAAGGTCTTCAACTAAAAATAATCTAAAAATAATCATCTACAGAGATTCCTGAAGATAGATTTGCACAATTCAAAAACTATCAATTTAAACTGTATCTTAATAAGAACAGAATGTGTAGATTTTCAACACCTCAAAATAATAATAAAAAAGTGTCTAAATCAGATATTTTCACTTCAGCATTTTTCTTGTCTAGTCCCCCAAAACTACTCAATAACTTCCAAATTCAGATTTACTTTTAGAAGAGAAAAAAATTGAAAAATAAAATACTTCTCTTGTAACCAGAGAGTAGAGAAGGATGAAAGCAGGTATCAACAGCCTGCAATTTTTTTTTATATTTGATTCCAGATTTTATTAAGTGTGTCAGTTTAGCCTGGCCAAAACATGGCACTTCATTGAAAAGAGTGGAACGGACTCCAAAGATTAATGACAGTAAAATTATCCTAATCTGTCATAAGCTCTGATATAACAGTAAGAGGAAGTAATTTGCTTTAGTAAAAAGCAATGAGCACCAAAGCACGAAAATTAACACTCCACAGAGGTAGATATTAAATGAGAAATATTAGCTGCATCAGCACATTGGAGACAATTATAAACTGCAGAGGATTTCTGAGACTGAGAAATACTATATTTACTATGATAAAGCCAATTTCACCACTGAGTAAAAGCTCAGTTTGTGATTTTAGTACTGAATTTCTTTCCTCTCAAAGGTAACTTGCATTACTGCTTTCCAAAATTTATATCACTTTTGTTTCCTTTATGCATTATATTGCTTACTTTATCTCACGGAAACTTATTAATACAGAGAAGAGAAAAAAAAAATCACCGAGTATTACTTGATTTTATTACTTTCTTTGAGCACCCAGACAACACCTGACATGCTTTGGAGAAATTATATTAGTCAAAAATGGGTTTTTATCAGTTTCAGTCAGTGAGCATTTATGAACAGATGAGAGCCTCTTTTCTTTTTTTTTTTTTTTTATAAAGAGAAATAAATACGAGAAGATAAGTAAAAGTACACAGGGAAGATACTTTGGCTTTACATTCTTGTATTAGAGAATAAATCCAAGCTGAAGATTTTTATAACCAGCAGCATTCATACTGAAAGGTGCTAATGCATCATTATGATCTAGCAGGTTGCTGGCTGTGTTTTACAGCCTTTCACACTACATTAACCTTTTGTACCTCAAGTATTTATGACCTCATAAGTAAGTATTTATCAAACTGAAAGCTCATATACAGCACTGTATTTTAGCTCGCAGTTTTTAGGAACATTTATAATTTCTCTTTGCCTGCATTTAGAACCACTTTGGTTCACAGTCCGTGTTTTTAGCAAAGACATTAATGCAAGGTAAAACTGGTTTTCCCACTATCCATGGAAATGACACAAAACTATAAAATGCCTTAAGTAGGGTCTCATACCGACATAAAAAAAAAAACCCAAAACAACTTCTCATGCATATTTTACTCTAAAATAAAGTAATAAATTGTTAGAAAAAGCAAATACAGCTGTTTTGCTTCCTGCAATATTCAACAGAATATCAGAGCCAAACAACCAAACAATTCTTGTGCTCTTGGTACAAAAATTGTCACAGTTACTTATGTAATAGGTGCTTCACCTACATAAGCTCTGTATTTAGTCAAAAAAACAAAACAAAACAAAAACAAAACAAAACAACCCCACAAAATAGAGCAATTCAGGCATATGCACAGCCCCATTTGAGGAAAAAAAAAAACCCACATCTGACTAATGTATTGAACAAATATTGTATGAATACAGTATAGGTTGCAAATATTCTTGCCAGCAATTCACTATGAAATCTGACATATTGAAACCTACTGTGAGCAAGGCCAAATTGTAACTTCAGACCCATTCCTATAAAATTTGGCCTAACAAACACTATGAATTTTTCTATCTCTGAGAGAAATGAGGCCTGTCCAAAGCTGCCTTGCCTTTGTTCTCTCTCAGGTGTGTGTGACAAGGTAAGGCACTATCCCCCTACCCACAGGCACCTGAGCAATGGCAAAAAAAAAAAAATAATAAAAAAGGGAAAAAGAAAAAAGACATCAAAGGAAACCCATGAGGAAAAATGCCGTGGAAGGGGAAGAAGGGTCTCAGTTACAAGCTTCTGCACACTTCTGCAGGGCTGGTTGAGAGAAGAAGCAGTCAGTCTCAGCCACTGAGGGGTTTCTGCCTGCTGGTAATTGTACCAGACACAGATCACTATTGACCCTGCCTGCTGCAGTTATTGTGGGGAAAAATAAAGGAAAAAAACCAAATATAAATAACTTTGCTACAGATGGAACAGATGAAGGAGGTGCTGAAGTGCCCTTCTCCAAGCAGAAGCTGCCAGTCCTGCCCCTTGTCCCTGCTGGCATCTCCTGGCACCCTTTGTGCAGCTTGCTCAGGCTGAGCAGTGCAGGATCTGAGCTCAGCACCCCCGGGCCAGCTTCCAGTGCCCCTCTGTCCCAACAATCCCTGTATTTGGATTTGTAAAGCTTCACACCACTCCTGAACACTTCTACAACTGCCCCACCTATAGCACAGGGAGCTGGAGCCCCTTGGAGCCCTGGCAGTTGTCACATTCCCTGCATCATTTCATTCCCCATCTCTGACTCCTCAATCCCCTTCCTCCCTGAAAGAGACATGAAAACTGTGCCAAAGCTACAGAGCAGATGCATCTTCCCACTGTGTGTGGCAACAGCTCCTCACATACCCCAGGGTGAGGGTGAACAGAGTTGGCAACTTCACCCTGTCTGCATGGAATGTCTGAAAGTTAAACTAAGCTGCACAGTTTTGCCTTTAAAAAAAGGACAAAAAAATATTTATATAAATATAAATTTCCTAAGTAGCAGAGTATCTCACCAACATTCTTTTTTATTCATCCACCTGAAAGATTGCATTCACACAAATCAAGCTGAGGCTGTGATCTATTCAAAGCTCAATGCTCCAAAAGCATCAGTTCAAAATGAAATTCAGCAATAGCATTCTGTTGTTATGGAGAAAAAAAACTATTTCTCAGTCTAGACACTTGGGCTCAGGACAGCCAGCCTCTGCAATCAATTTTGTCACAGATTTGCCTCTGGCAGCTTATTTAAACTACTTGTACCCTAGTTCCTTCTCAACAACAGCAGAAAAAACAATAATTATAATTCAGCAAAATCTCACCAAATGGACATAAGGATCAAATAAATCCTTTCATGAGATGCTTGGAGAGGATCATTCTCTAAACTCAACAAGAAAGAATCACACTAGATTAGATCAGCAGCAGCACATTCAGAAATATCTCAGTCTTGCAGCCAACTCCCAAACCTAAAGAACTCCTGAATAAAAAGAAATACCTTCATCATTTGAGGTCACAGACTTGTAAGGTCTCTATCTCAAATTGTTTTTTGCTACCCCACGAGAGTGGTAGGAAATAGAATCCAACTCCCTCAGAGCAGAGATGATCAACTGAAAACATATCAGAAATTTTGGAGAAAGCACAGAAGGGTTGCCTTGCATTCACACCCAGAGATTCCCCTGTGCTCTGATAATAAAAACCCCTCAGCTGCACCAGAGCCCATCACACATCCTCCTGCAGCCCCTGGGAGGGCAAACCCACTGCAGGAATCCCCAGCATCAGTCACATCCCTGTGACAATTCCTGAGCCCCTGTGCTCTGCCCCTGCAGCCCCAGCCTCAGCCTGGGGACTGTCTGTATTTCCCACCCTCAGTGCCCCAGAGAGGGCACAGGGCACTTGTGCAGTGGCTACAGACAAAGCACTGAAGCAAACTTCCAAAAAACCCTTCAAGCCCTCACAGCACTCAAAGCTCTTTTTCTCATGACAAAATTGGCACTAGGATATTGTTTTCACCAAGAGAAGGGCATGGTGTAAAGGTATTTCATCAAAGTGAGAGCAACAAATTTATCATCACCTGGGCACTATTCAAATTAGCAAAGAGCCCAGCTGCAAAAAAATGTGAATAGATTTTGGCATGAAATATCTGCTCTTGTTGAGAACTGCTGAGCAAGTGCCACACCTGCTTCTGCATCTCATCAATAGGGCAAGGTGGCACAAAGCATCCCCAAATAATTACTTCTTTCAATTGCATCTTAAAGATTTTCTGGTTAAATCCCAATTCTTCACCCAAAAAATGTGCTCAAGAACAATCCCTGGTAATGAATGCACAGTTTGTTAGAGGAGCAATAAACTTAGCACCAGCTGCTTTTTTTCTCTGTTTTTTTAGTCCCAGCAGCAACACACACATGAGGGGACACAGCTTTCCAGTCATGGGTGTGAAACCTGTGTGTGACACAAGGGACCTTCCTGTAAATGTCTTAAATAACCCTATGATGAAGCAAAAAGTCTCCTTTTTCTTACAAGAAAGGCAAAGCACCCTTCTTCATGGAAGAAAATGGATAGATGATAGATAGACAGACAGACAGACAGATAACCTAAAACTTGAATATTCAGCAAGAAAAGCCCTTCCTTCTTCCCACTTAAAGGGAAGAAGGAAGATCTTAAGGCAAAAAGCTTTAAGATCTTTTTAAGGCAAAAAGCTTTAAAACACAGGGCACAGTAAGTTCAATCAAAATAAAAGGTATCAGGTTCCTAAATTATAGCTCCTAGCTAGATGGTTCTAAACTTAGCAGCTCTAAATGATCAGGGTCTGAAATATGTCAAATCAATAATTCAATTAATCAGAAAGCTACTCAAATGTGGGGCAATACATTATGTTTATGTTAAGGAAACTGGAGATACTGAGAGTAGCTTCAGCTCCCAACCTGAATAGATTATCTGTAGAGATATTAAACAGCTGATGATGGTGGAAAGCAATTTTTTATAGTGGGTGGCCATGGCTGGGAGGGGTGACACATTTCTCAGTCAGAAACACGATACACAAATGGCGGATTTTTTGCCACAGCAAGGCTTACTACACTTGCCTAGTTAGGATTAACATCACCTGGATCATCTGGCACAGAGTGAGGAGATATAACATTTCTAGGCATGCAATAGTCTGTTTAGGAAACTTAACTTTGAATAACCCCAGACAAATAGCCCATAACCTCAAATGTCCAGGCAGAAAAATTACATTCATTGGGCTAAGGGGCATAAGTGGGAGCCTGGGATATGACAAATTTGTTGTCTTAGAAGTATGTATTTGGAAAAAAACCCCAATAGTAAAAAAAACTAATAAAGTTTAATTATAAAATAACAATAAATATTTATTATTATTTTATTAATATTTAAAATAGTTATTAAAATTAATAAAAAAACTGTGAAAAAACAGAAATTTAAAAAAACCCAACCTTACAGTTGTATTGAAATATTGAAAACAGAATAATCTCTTCATACACAATAATAGTAAAATGATAAAAAAGGGGCTCTCTCCATTAGAAAGCACAGAACAGGATCAGTGATTCAGATGCAGGTGCCTTTGAACATGTTTTGTCCCTAAAATGCATTAAAATCTTTGGGAAGTTGACTTTGCTGTACACGCAAAAAGAGAAGCAACACGGGAAATGGCTGCAGTTCCTTTCAAGAGAGAACAGAGAGATAAAAGGGATGGATGTGCCATGCTTTCAACTCAGTGGGGAAAAAAAGAGAAGAGGGAGCCCAGCTCAGAAATGAGAGCAAGTTCTAAAATTGGAAACGCTTGCTGGAGACAGGAAGAAGCCAATAGCAGCATTTTAGGCTGGTGTGAAAGTGCTTTTATTGCATGTGTGAGCCGTTTCACAAGTACAGCTCCTGCCAGCCTGGATGTGAACTCCTGCAAGTGCAGGATGCAGGAGCCTGCAGGGCTCCGGGGCTGCCCAGCACCTGCCCCCAAACACACCCAGGGCTGCCCCCAAACACACCCAGGGCTGCCCCCAAACACACCCAGGGCTGCCCCCAAACACACCCAGGGCTGCCCCCAAACACACCCAGGGCTGCCCAGCACCTGCCCCAAACACACCCAGAGCTGCCCAGCACCTGCCCCAAACACACCCAGGCAGCAGCTCCCAGGAGCTCTAGCATCCCGTGGGGCAGGACCTGTCCCTAAAGCCAGTCCCAGACCTGTCCCTAAAGTCATCTCAGACCTGTCCCCAAAGCCAGTCCCAGACCTGCTCCTAAAGCCAATCTCAGACCTGTCCCCAAAGCCAGTCCCAGACCTGCTCCTAAAGCCAATCCCAGACCTGTCCCCAAAGCCATCCCTGGACCTGCTCCTAAAGCTAGTCCCTGTCCCTAAAGCCAGTCCCAGACCTGTCCCTAAAGCCAATCCCAAAGCTGCTCCTAAAGCCAATCCCTGTCCCTAAAGCCAATCCCAAAGCTGCTCCTAAAGCCAGTCCCAGACCTGCTCCTAAAGCTGTTCCCTGTCCCTAAAGCCATCCCAGAGCTGCTCCTAAAGCCAGTCCCTGTCCCTAAAGCCAGTCCCAGACCTGTCCCTAAAGCCAATCCCAGAGCTGCTCCTAAAGCCAGTCCCTGTCCCTAAAGCCAGTCCCAGACCTGTCCCTAAAGCCAATCCCAAAGCTGCTCCTAAAGCCAGTCCCGGACCTGCTCCTAAAGCTGCTCCCTCTCCCTAAAGCCAGTCCCAGACCTGCTCCTAAAGCTGCTCCCTGTCCCTAAAGCCAGTCCCTTCAGAAGCAGCTCTGGCCAATTCCTGTGCACAGCAGCACACAGCCCGTGCCAGGCTTATCCCTCCAGTCTAAAATGGGATTTTGCAGCTAAATTCCTGTGTACCACGATAGAGATTTACTGGGATAAAATATCACCCGCTCATGAGGATCAAACAATGGCCACATATTAAAAATTACTCAATGTCTACACTGCAAATATGTTGGCTCCTCCAATTACACTAATTGCAGTGCATTTTAAGATCAACACTTGAAGGAAGTACTGTAAAACACACATTTTTCAATTTGCTCAAAATCTACTTTATCTCATTTTAATTTCTCTTGTACAGCTTTTATTTTTCAATACAAGCCAATATTTTTTTCCCAAACACTCTGTCAAAACTGGAATACATTCTGTATTTAAAAGGAGGTCAAAAGTGACATTCATGTATAAACAACCAAGCTCCATTTTTTCTGTTTTTTCCAGCTTGGGATAGTTTTGCCACCTGTCCCTGTCAGATTTTCTTTAAAGAAAAAAAGGAAGCTTATGTATGAGAACAAGGAAATACAAATATTCAGAGGTGAAACTTGGCATCTGCTTCACTAAATTTGGCAACATTGTAATTGTAAACGATGTAGGAAAACAAATGGGGTGGAATATGTCCACGAGAAATCATATTTCTCAGCACAATCAATATTTCCATATCCCTAAAGTCAAAAGAATAAGGACTCTAAGTAATTAGGCAACAGAATCGCTACATTTTCAAGTAAATACATAAGTTTAAAGCAAATTTCTCTGGACAAATCTACAAATTTTTCCTCAAAGTAAAAATCCACAAGATTTCTTTTTTAGTATCTTCTAGCTTTAAGCTGAACGCTTGCAAATATTTTAAACAAATTGACATTTTATAACCACATTTTTGGCAACAAATCTCTTTCAACAATATCAGCAATAATACCTTTTGTAATATGAACATATTAAAAAATAAACCACATCCTCATGAAAAGAAAAATCAGATGCCCCAGCATTGTTATGACACGAAAAATAGGGAATTTACATAGTTTGGGTTTTTTTAGATCTCTCTTTTCTCGCACATGATGTAGTTATAACCCATTTTTTTTCACTTCAGCATGCACTGGAGGAGCTTTATCTGCAAACACTAATTAGCACGGGCAGGCTCAGCTCTTCCTGGCTAGCTGGGTGAGCATGCCTGCAATATGGTGCAGCCTTGGTACACATCTTGTTTTCAAATCAAATATTTAGATACTACTCTGGAACAGCTGGAACTCATGTGAATCTTTATGAAATGAAATAGTTGACATCTTTTGACGCGCTTTTTATGACAGCAACAACAAAAAAACCCACAGCCACAGAAAAGACTTGATTGTAAGCACACTCTCCTGACTGTATCACAAGGCAGTCTGCTGCCTTTTTTATCTTTTATAAATCAGAGAATAAAGAAAAAGTATTTGAATTACAATCCAAAGCAAAAAGAGCAGAGCAAGAGAAGCCCTCCATTGTTGCTTTGGGAGGATGAGGAGGCTGGGAGGCAGCAGGAGGCTGCAGCCAGTCAGTTTATCAAGATGGAGATGTCCTCAATGGCAAACCACCTGCTCTATGGAGAGAGTTTCATCTCTCTGCCCCACCTGGGGTGTGCTCAGACCTGGGGCAGGTGAGGAGCTGCCCCCAGGTGCTTTTTCAGCCCCTCCTTTGGAAGCATTTGTGCAGAGCTGTTGCCAGGGCAGGGCCGGAGCACGGGCGCACCTTGCTGTGTTCTCAGGTGGGTGTTAAATGGGCAGCTCAGTTTGTGTTCTGGGGTAAACTCAGCAGATTTCAGAGGCAGTGACAACTTCCCATGTAGGGAAAAGCCAGAGGCAGTGGCAGCTGCTGCTGTGGGTGAGATTTAAAGAGGTCTCTGCTGGAAAAGCAAATGCAAGAAGCGCCTTTAAGCAAGAATAGCAGAAGACCTAAGGGATCTCTCTTAAAAAGCTGTTGAGAAGTTTTCCTAAATCAAAAAAGGCAGCACAATATGCTGATGCTTCAATACAACTGTGTGGGATATCAGCTGAAAAAGCATCTAGAACCAGCAAGCTGCTGCAATTTAGATACAAAAATACCAGAGCAATGGTGTATGTTTTTCACATCCACTATATATTTCCTTCAGAGATTCAGATATTCTCTCCATGCCACATTAAAATCAGTGGTACCTCCTATAGGGGAGGAGGAAATGAAAGCAAGCTAGTAGATATTACTGGAATGAGCAAAAACTGGGAAGAAACATAAAATGGAGACAAAGCCTACATATTGAAAAACAACATAATTGGAAAACAAAAGAAAAACTATAGAAAAGGAGTAGTGTAAGGAAGATTAGACAATGAAAATGCACACAAAGATTAAAGCAGGCAAGAAGGAAGCAAAAAAAGAGGAAGGCTTTGTAATTTTTTTTTTAATTAGCAATTATTTGATATTTCTATATAAAAACCTCCCAAAATATTAGGGAGGTCAGTCACAGTCTACCCACGACACTGTGTCGCACTTTTGTAAAGAAATTGCCACACACATGTAGGATTAATTGAAGACACAAAAAATAGGTTACTCTTTTATCCCTTCTTCGGGAATTTCTATAATTAATGAATTAATTATTGGCCATTCAATGTCTAGATCTGTGCAATCTAAAATGACCAACCAATTCTTTCTGCACATGACAGAAAAACCAAATAGGGCGTGATATGCATGGGTGAGTATTAGCTCTGTCTAATTCTTTTTCCAGCAAAGTCTGAAAAGAAGAACTTCTAACCCTTCCCTAAATGCATATCTGATGAAAAAGTACATTTTCCTCTGTCTGCTTCTGCTGCAACGTCTATCTCAGCCTGTCAAGCCACTGGTAGAGCATGAAGCAGCCTGAGATGGATTCACCTGCTTGTGGGTTAAGCCAAGACACAGGGACATGCCTTGTTACTGTCTTTCTAATGCTGATGGATAGCCAAGTTCCACGTTTGAATCAAGGCACTCTTTCACACTGACCCTAGAAAGGAACAAATTAAGCAGGGAGAAGTGGTAAGCAAGCCCACACATGAGTAACGTTTAATTAAAGTAATTCTGTGGGTGGCTGGGTGTGTGGGAAAGCTGCAGAGAGAGATGTGTGGGAGAGGAATGGAAACTTGAGAGTATAAACAGGATTAAAAAAACTATTTTCAGGGTTGGGGGGTAATATCCCACTAAGCCTTCCTTAGCTGAGACCCACGTGTAGTCATGCAGCAGAGTAAGTTTAGCTCCAGGCACAGACTGGCACATGAGCTGAAATTCAGCCTCATGACTTCAGGGAGAAGAGAGGAAGCCTCTCTGCATTCTCTGCATGATCTTCAGCTTTTAGCTGCAAACTTGGTCAGTCCTGCAGCCACCTGTGCCACCCTCCCACCACTCTGACCTCTCCAGTGGAGAGGCACCTTCCTGCAAGCAAGGGCAAGGATTTGCTGCATGACCAAGAAGTTACATCATATTCTCATTCCAAGCAATGCACAAATTTACTGCAATTACAAAGAGTTGGTGAGTGAAGGAATCAACAGCTTCTGATAAAGTTGCAAGCCATTAACAGTCAATTATGTCACTTACAAAGGAATGGAAAACATCATTGGTCTTTGCTAACCTAACACAGCCACTCATGCATGTAGTGAAAATGAGCTAATTTTCACCAAAAAAATCCCCTCAAAAGGATCAATTTTAATTACCATGGTGTAACGTGGAGCAAAGATGCAGAAGGTCAAATATAAAAGAAGTTGAAATTGGCTATTTCATCACACCAAGGTCCCCTTTGAAATTTATGCTCAGTGTATTCAGCAAAATGTGCAAAAATGGTTTTTCTCTATACATATGAACCCAAAGCACAGCCAAGTACAGCAAAAGCATTTGCATGCCATGGATACTTAGGTTGCACAGAGAGAAGAAAAAGTCAATAATGTAACACGGAAAATAATTGGTATGGAGGAGTAAAGAGCCCAAGAGACAATACAAAGTACAAGAAAACTTTAAAAACCAATATTAGCCCAGCTCTTTCAGGGACAAGCAGGAAGAAAACCCTAAATTGTTTAATTGGTCAATTAAACTTGACAGATTAGAAAGTAATTGGTAATGCTTTCTAGAAGAAACTTTTCAAGTTGCAGTATTATGACCATCTCTGGTTGATAATGTGATTGAAAGAGCCCTGCAATGTTTTGTGCTTCAAATCTGCCTTAGAGCTGGCTGGAATTACCTGCTGAAGTGAGCTAAGAACTGTTAGGGTGCCCTATGAAGAACATTCAGAAGGGTAATCAAAGACATTCAGCTAATTTATTTGAGCAAACATGACTAAAGATGACAGAGCATAATTGCTCTCTTTATCCTTGTTGGTGGGGCTTTTTTTGGTTTTGTGGAGGAGCTTCAGCTTTAACATTTCACCAAGTTCAAGCAGGCAAAAGTGAGGAAAGTAAAAAATCACAATATCTGTAGAAGCCGACAAAAGCAGATTAAGATTTTTTTCTGTCTTCTATTTCGACATTATATTTTCAAACTTTTCTTGCTGTGAGAATCAAAAGGTGAAAGAAGCTGAGATGACACCTGAATGACAAAGATGAGGCACTGAGATGTCAGAAGAGCCCCTGTGCAGTCAGCTGGCAGGGTAAGGCTGCTGTCCTCACACCACATACCCACTCACAGAAGCACAAAAACCAAGTTCACCCAGCAGCACAGGGAAAAGAGGGTGTGATTTATCCTCTACCCAGCCAAAACAACGAAATACAAACAGGCACTCCATAAACAGCATCACAGGAACAGTGTCAGGTTCTGTGTATCCTGGAGGAGAATCTATTTTGGAGCTGGCACTGGCAGGCAGAGGGGCTGAGGTGAGCAGTGCGTTCCTGCTGCTCCCCAGCACAAGCAAAGGAGCACACGTGGGGCAGAGCTGCAGGGCTGGCACCCAGGGCTCTCAGCAAGGCAGCCTCTTAGAGCAATAATGCCTATGATCACAAGCCATTACTGTGCCTCACGGCCCCAGCACAGCATTATGTTCTCTATTTGGGATGTCAGTTTTGATCTCCTCACTGTGGAGCAGGAGCTGGACTGGGTTCCTTGCTTCTGCAGCTCTGAAGCACTCAGGGTCTCAAAATAAGCTCCTTGAAATATTTCCTCCAAGGAGCAGTTGGGAGCAGATATAATAGGTAGTATAAATGAAATAGCACACCATGCTGGTAGAATAGCCTGCAGCAGCAGGGTATGATTTAGATGAATAAACACTGCTCTAAGAGTTGTCAAAGCATTATCAGCTATCTAGCATACTGGTGGCAAACATCTCGAGACAAAAGCAAGGCATTGAAATAGAATAAAACCTGGGTCATTGACACCAGCTGGCAATAAAAAGTGTCCATGGGGGAATGTTGTGACCGTGTTCACAGGGGTCCGAGGAAGAGGGAAGAGATGAGGATCTGACTCCATGTCTCAGAAGGCTTGATTTATTATTTTATGATATATATTACACTAAAACTATACTAAAAGAATAAAGGATTTCATCAGAAGACTGGCTAAGAATTGAAAAGAAGGAATGAATAACAAAGGCTTGTGTGTCAGACAGAGTCTGAGCCAGCTGACTGTGATTGGCCATTAATTAGAAACAACCACATGAGCCCAATCCCAGATGCACCTGTTGCATTCCACAGCAGCAGATAACCACTGTTTGCATTTTGTTCCTGAGGCCTCTCAGCTTCTCAGGAGAAAAAAATCCTAAGGAAAGGATTTTCCATAAAAGATGTCTGTGGCAGAATGTGGCTTGCAAGACAGCCACTTTGTGGGGAAAATTCCAGCTCCTTTGCAGGGGGAGCACAGTGCCATCCTTCAGAGAAGGAATTGGTGTGGGTTTCTGCCCTGGAACTCTGCTCTGCTCCTTGCCAGCCACAATTACACATAGGGGAAGGGAGCCACTCCTTCCCAAGCCACAGGAGGCAGTTCCAGGTACCCTATGGAAAGCTCTCAGGGAGGAGCAGAGCATTCAGAGGCAGGGCTGAGCTCAGCAGCACTGAGAAGGTCCCAGCCTTGGCAGGTTGGACTCCAGGCAAGCTCAGCTCAGAGCTCCCATGAGCCAGCACAGCACAGAGACCTTGGGTTTGAGCATTGCTGCCTCCCTGTCTCGCTGCTGCAGGAGCAGCTGAGGCACACCTGGACACCAAGGGGGATACAGAGCACAGTTTAATGTGGAATGGAACTGCATGAAGCAGCTAATGCAGCCTCACCCCCAGCAGAGGGAGAGCTCATGTATGGAATAGTAGGAGAGAAGGAGGAGATGAACCAAGGGAGAAAAAGAAACTTGGAGGGAGGAAAACCACTTCTACTAATAAATTACATGAAGGACAGAGCAGAAGAAAGAGCTAGTAAAAGCCAGAAACATGCTGCAGAAAACTGTAGTAATAATCTACTCACCTGCAGGCTTAGACAACACACTGAAGCACTTTGCATGCTTCCTACTCCCAGCTTTCTCACCAAATTAATAAGCACAACACAGTAATTGGAACACTAAATCCCCTAAAATATCAGCAAAGGTTGTACATATCTCACTTCTCCAAAACAACAAAATTCAACGTGGCAAATACTTCTGCAGTCCACAGTATCACTAAGCCTTGACAAATCCTCAGATGAAGAGATGGCCTCTGCAACATGACTAAAAAAGGCACAAACCTGGACAAATGAACACCAAGAAAAGAAAACATCAAATTTGCAGGCCATTAGATCCCAAAGAATAAAACATCTCAAGGTAAACAGGGCAGATGGAACAACAACATAACATCTAACACATCAGTTATTTCCACACAGAAGTACCAGTTCAGAGGAAGTTTGGAAGTAACCAAGCTACAATTTAGTTCTAGCAGTGAAGTTAGAGGGAACATTCCTTATCATCTCCCCAGGCCAGAGACAGCCCTCACCTCAGCACTGCACATCTGCTCCAGGGGTGAGCAGCCCTGCATCCCCCAGTGCCATGCTGGCTGCTGATGCTCACCCCTTCAGACACGGATGGATCACTCCTCCAGGTAAACTGCCTTTTCCCTCAAGATCTCCCATCCAAACACACAACTTCTGACACAAGTCTTCAGCCTCTGAAGCCTGGTGAAAGCTCAGTCCAAAACAGAAGGACTGCACAGTCACCTCAAGTTTTATGCAGAAGTAGAATTAAGTTTAAAGCAGCACATTTTTGATATAAACACATAAGCCACAGAGCATTACTGCAACCTCAGCTCTTACCACACCAGGATAGTCACTTTCATTATTAGTATAACACACTTAGAACAGGAAACACTAGAGAAACATTTACTTTACTGTTACTTGCTCCCTTACACATGCCCATCTAATGACCTTTCTATTTACACACACATCTCCTGCTGTCATCAACAGAAGTTGTGCAGGAAAGCCACAGGCAAAAACTGAACAAGTTTTCCTCAGAATTTTTATGTACACTACAATTGCATCTGTATAGGTACACAGGTAAAGGCTTATTTCATAAAATGATTAGATGCTTTACTTAAAAATACATTAATACATATACCTATTTAATGCAGCACTCCAAACCACTCTGCAAAATCATCAGACACGTCACTTTCAGCAAAACTTTGTGACATCCTTTTCATACATCAAACCTTCTGGGAAGCCATTTACTATTTCTGTTAATGCCTTAAGACATATTTGATGCCATGCAACTCCAAAAGTTTACCAGCATTTAAATAACCCACTGCTGGTTGATCATTGATTTTGCATATACTCAGATGCACTTCATCCTCATTCAAAGTTAACAAACATAAGGATCCAAAAAGATGAAAACCAGAGATGAGCAGAGAAGACTCAAAGTAAATTTTGACAGTATTTTATTACCTACCAATAATTTCATATTATTTCAGCTAAATCACCCTGTCTTTAATCATTTACCACCCTTTCATTCTGTGTCTCTTCTCCTGTTCCTCAGCACCACAGTCAGAGTTAGCAACCCCTGCACATGCAACCTGAGCACCTCTTGTTCCAGCACTTACCCTGACAGAATTCTGTGTTACACCATTTTATCTAAATGGATTAAAACTGGTCACTGGGAAAGACTCTTTCTACAAGTACAAGAGCGTGCCCAAGAGTACGTGAAGTACTTCTGAACGCGAATTACAAGAGCACTCTGCACAAAATTGCAAACCTGCAATAAAACTGATGATTGGAATTTTGATCAGTTTGTGGAAAATGGGGATCCTGGCAGTGGCTCTAGCTGGGCCAGGATCTCACCCTGGTCTGCAGTTGAGGATTCAAGAGGAGTTGCACAGAAAGAGTTTATTTTGATTATTTTTCTCTTTACTGGGTGTTGTCATCCTATTGCAGGGGTTCCATGCTGTTGTCTCCTTATCACAATAGTTCCATACCTTCCTGGTGTTCTCTTGTGGGCAGCTCCTCAGAGCACTGACGCTTTCCTCCTCACAAAGCAGCCACTGACTCCAGTTCCCTTCTCACCCACCCACCCCACTCTTTTATAGCATCTTCTGCTCATTGCTTACAGCTGGGGCCTGTTAAAGTCAGGCCTGCTCCTGATCTTTGATAATTGGCCCAGCTGCAGCTCCTTAGGGGTGAGATTACTTTCTACACTATATTTATTTTCTTATATTCTGTCCCCCTAGAGCTGAGGTTTAGGTGGCACTAGACCCAGTGTGAGCTCCATCTTCAGTGAGTGATTCTTTCAGACCAGAAGAAAGAACCTGGGACACTCAGACACAGCCTGGGATCTATCTCACCTCAGCATAGATTCAGTCCTTCATGGAGGAGATCATTAAGTCACTTCTGGTAGTAATTCTACAGTTTAGACAATTGCCCTGAAGTTTTTTAGGTTCACATTGCAAAATTTTAAGATCTACTTTTAATGGTATATCCAGCTTCAGATGTACATAAATCTGCGAGTGAGAAAATTCAAAAACTGGTCTTGCCTCCAACAGCTTGTCCTTAATCACCACAGCATCCTTTTGTGAATGATTGGCTAGTTGATTATTTTTCTTTCAAATGCATGTCATAAACATCTTACTGAAAGGAAACTAAATAAAACCATTGGGACCTACCAAACAAATGCCACTATGTCCCCACACCAATTCCACCTAAAACTCCTCAACTGGAAATCAACTATTCTCAAAACTAGCAGAAATTAGAAAAAAACATATTTTTTCTCCTTTGACAATAAAGACCACATGGAGGTACAATGTTGACACAGTGCTGTTGAAGCTCTCTTTCATAATAAAAACTTATATTATTAAACCTACAGAGTAAACAGCTGGACCCTTATAATATTACAAAGGCCATGTTACATCTGCCTGGGATCCATCTGCATATATCTGTTTATAAAGTCTCCACAGTTTGCCAAGAGCAATGGCTAATGCCACCCAGCATAACAGATTTTAAACCTAGGTACCTGTAATTAAATTGTGCAAGCAATATTTGTCTGTGCATTTGTAAACCTGGCTGGTGAACAAAGTGTTAAATGTCAGTGCAGACCCATAGATGAGCACACTTCTTAGGAACCTGCCTTTTCATTGCACTGCTCTTGAGGGAGAGCATCCACAGCTTTCAATATAGCATTACAATTTGGAAAAAAAATATCTTGTTAAAAACCAAACCATACCAAAACTTTCTCAAACAGACCTGAAAGTTAAAAGGAAAGAAATCGAATTCTTTATAAACAGCATGAGAGCTACTTCAAAATGTTCTGTCCATTCCTCAATAAGAAAGGAAACCAGAATGCAAGGAAAGGATCCACAATAAAGAGAGCAAATAACTATACCATATTCCCTGAATATAACAGGTTGGTGGAATTGAAGTGTTATCCTGCAGAGAATGGCAATTCACTCCAAGGGGAAACAGAAGGGAAAAGGTGTCTGACAGGTAAAATACAAGCTGGATACTAGGAAAGCAAAAAGCAAGTAAGAGCAGATAGCAAAGGACACAAAACCAAATAACAATAAAGCCTATTTGCATATCAGAAGCAGGGAATCATTGGATTTGCTAGAGCTGGGATTGAATAGAGCACCTGAAGAAGATAAGGGCATTGCAGACAATCCAGACTGTGTCTTTTCACCAGCCTTTGCTATGGAAAATGTTGGGAAAACACATCCCTGACTTCTCTGATAAAGTGAGTGACATTTCTTCAAACTGAAAAATCAAAACGGGGTGAGGAAACACAATCAATTGAAAGCAATAAATGATGAGGGATGAGCTCCTGTCCCACTCCCATCGACGGGTCTTTTACCATTGATTTTAGCTCTGTCAGGATTTCACTTCAGGACTGAACAGAAACAGTTTCAAAACATGAAAAGGCTGAGCTGGCCATCACAGGGGATTGTTCAAGTTGCAGCAGTGGTCACAAAAACCAAGCAAAATCAGAGAACAGAACAGAACAAAAAAAGGTACAGTAGGAAATTTTATCTTTTTAGTCAATATCCAATCTCTTCTGGAGTATATATTCAGCTTAGGATTCCTGCTCTAAACCAGTGACAGTGGTATTTGACAAAAGTTAGACAACAATAAAAAATGATTATGGAAGCAAGTTTTAAAAGCTAGAAGGAGACAGGAATTTAACTTAGGAAAGAGATGGATAAGAGGAAACACAGTAGAGCTGCAAAGAATGCTATGAGATAGCAGCAAATAGGATGCTCTTCAATTTAAACTTTCTCCCAGTACTGGAGAAAAGAGAAACTCAGGGCAATAAAAAGTTACCAAGTTAGAAAAAAAAAAAAAAAACAAAAACATTTTACTGCATAAACCACAAAAATATGTAATTAATTCACAAGGATTTCTCTGTTATAATAGCAAGGAATATTCTTTGGTGCCTTTGGTATTGCTTTCCTTTCTTGCACAACCCATACAAAGAAATAAGTGGCATGCCAATAAACATAAATTTGCAGAGCTCATTTAAGAGAATGTGCTTTCCTTTTCCTCCTGCCCTAATGCATGAGACCTTTTAGGCTGGACACGAGCCAGGAAGGAAGGGGAGGTAAGCTGAGGCAGGGAGAATGGCTGAGGCAAGGATGAGGGCAGCCAGGAGATGTTTCCAGCACTGCCTGTTCTGTGCCCCATCCTGCACACGTAACACCAGGGGCTGGCTGATGGCTCAGAGACCTGCCAGCTCCTGGCACTGGATATATTGGGTCCCACTCTAGAATTAAGACAGAAACACTAAACTATCAGTGTGTGAAATTTGTGACTTAAATTACAAGGTAGAGCCATCCAAGGAGCCTTTTGCATAATTCATGACACTTCAGAACTTCACATATAAATCAAATAGACGGAAAGTCTATCATTTCTGCTCTGTTTAGCACAGATCCACACACAACTTGGGTAATGGCTGAACAAACAAGCTCTCTAGAAAATACAATACTGCAGACATGCTCTTCACAATACTAATTCACACAGTAAATTTTGTACAGGACCATTCAAGTAATACTTTTATTAAAACTGCTTGTGTCGAAAACACAGAGGTCATAAAAATAATCAAATGAGTCTGGTTAGGGTTTTTTGGTTGCTTTCTTTGGCCCAGCAAATGAATGCCTACAAACACTCATGTGCAATGTTTTTCCATATTGGACTTAATTAAAATTTATGCTGTGATTCATGGGCTGGCTATTAATCATTTTGTCTAACGCCGTTGAAAATGAAATTCCAGGTTCTACAAAGCTCCAACACTTATTAAGAAGCTCCAAAACCAGCAAAACACATTCCCCAGGTTGAACAGCAAACTCTGACAGACTTTCAACATTAACAGGGTGCCTAAGCCTGACGCAAACGAAGCGTGTCAAGGGAAAAACGTTCTTGATAAACACACACAAAACACAGAGCTTCAGAAAGAGCAGTAACCTTGACTTACTGTGGCTGTGCCGGAGACAGTTTGTGCATTTGTGTCAGCTGCACTCTGTTCAGAGTGTGTCTGAGCAGGAGGGTACATGTTTAACGTGTGCTCTGGAACAGTGCTTTGGCCTGGGTAGTCTGGAGCTGGATGCGGATGTGGGGCTGTGTATTCTGCAGGGATACCGTTCTGAGGTGGAGCAAACTGCGCTGAGGCATAAGGCTGGGCCATTGTGTCAGGAGGTGCTGTAGCTTCCTGATTACCCTGTGGAAACCAAAGGGAAAATAGTAATAATAATAATAATAATAATAATAATAATAATAATAATAATAATAAACAACGGAAGAAATGTGGCATGAGCTAAAATAAGCGAAGGCCCTGAACCCGTAACGCAGAGAGCATCCTGGCCTGAAAAGGGCACAGTGGCTGCTTCTTGAGGAGGATATTTCTTATCTGCATTAAATGCATCCTGCTAACCCTATTAAATGTTGTTATTAGACAAACAAATCTGCTGCTCCCTGGATAATTGTGGACTAGTCTTTAGGCAGGAAAGGTCAGTGAAAGCTGCCTGCACTAATGATGGCTCAACAACTCAGACAAGGAAGAGGGACAGAGCCAGTTCATTCCAAAGGTTCCTGAGCACAAGTGCCAGCACAGAGCTGGGCTAAGCTCAGCCCCCAGTCTGTGATCACTCTGACTGACCAATTACAGAACACAATAGAGGCTGTGCACAATTTGGGTGCATACTGTTAACAAACACTAAAAATAACTATGTGCAATAATGCCCTGAGATATTCAGAATACTTTGAGATACCCTTCATTGAGCCATTGCAGGCCACAAATGCAAAATAGTAATGAGATCTAGTTATAATATTAAGTATTTGAATCTGCAAGTGCATCAGTTCAAAACTTTAAATAACATTAAAAAATAATTCTATATCAAGAGAAATAGATTTAAGAACTTTAAAAGTTTTACATTTGAAGACAGCAGTATTTCATTTCATATCACAATTAGCCTATAGCATTAATAACACTACCCTCATCTTTATAGAGAGATGCATATTTCCATGTGATATTATAAAGAAGAGCCAAACCTGTTAATTTAGCAATTAAAAAACTTCTGACTAAATGTTTTCCCCACACCAAAAATAATTCTAGAGGAGGAAATGTATACTACAATCTTTCTGAACCTATATAAAAAAATGTCCAGAATGAGATTTTGCCTGAGATACAATTAGAGGCCATTAGTGCAGGGACTACCCCAACCTCAGATAAACTAATATACAAAATAAAATTATCCCACTAATAAGCAAGGAATATAAAAATGCACAATTAAAATTTAATTACCTTTCAAGCTACTCCATCATTCTCCCACCAACACATGTACAAGCACCTGCCCAAAACTATTGCAGGTATTTTATTCCTACTCATCAGTCCTTGATTTCCCAATTTAAAATAGGGTGGATGAATAAAAGACATTCTTCTGCACTTTGTACTTAAGGGCATTTACAGCCAATTTCAGCTCATTCAGACATCAGCTCTCTGACCTGAACTCATCCTAAACTCAAGAGCTTTTAAGAATTCACACAGGAGTTAAGTCTTGGTACTCGACAGATTAAAAGAGAAAACTGAATTGTCCTTTGTAAGAGGCACTCTGTGTGTCTGAAAAAATTAGAACTTTATATTAGCAATCAAATCCTCTCTAATTTTAATCCCATCATTGCTGCTGGTTTAATGTATGGCCTTGAGCAAGTGGTTTCCATTGCTTCATTCATCCATCCTTAGCAGAAAACCATTGTCATTTACTGACTTCACAGGGTTAAGTCACTGAGATTTGTTTGTGTATCTACAATCTCAGCAAGGTTAAAGCTGCACTGAAACTGGCCCTGTTAAATTTCTGTGGAGGTTAAAACCTCTTGCAAATGTGTACTTTTACCCTCTAATATTAAAATGGTCAAGCTCCTTTCTTATTTCTTTTACCTAATATTTTCACTATTAAAAAAAAAATTTTAAATCCAGCTGAAGCAAAACCCAGGAATGACTGGATTACACCAGAGACATTCATTAAATGTTAAAGAAGTACTTTTAAAACTTGTGTGGGAGGCAGCCAACCTTAAATTTTTTAATGAGCTGTTTCAGGAGGGACTTGAGCAAGGGGGAAGAAGGAACAAAAGCAAATCCAGATTCTGCCTCTATAAGCATTTTCACTGTGCTGGTTTTGAAGCACAGGAGCTGGTTAATGCTGGTCCTTAAGCCATTCCTTCCCATCTGATGCTGAACACGACACCAGAGCCAGCAGCTGGTAAAAAAGAGCAGCAATGGCATCAGAGGGACCAGGGGGTGATGTCCAGGTGCATTTCATCCAAAGGGTTTTGTACCACCTCCAGCCCTAAACCAGATGTTGCTGAGACCCCCACTGTTTCTCATTAACCTTGACAGCAGTTCCATGAGGACCCTAATTAATATTCAAAGCATCCACACCTAGTGCTAATTACAGCTCATATTTAATTAAGAGGGTTGAACTTTTCCATTATTTTTACCAGCAACTCCAAACTTTTTAGATTTATCAGAAAATGGCAAATTGCACTGGCAATTTCAGAACCTCCACAGTGCTGAGACTCTTCTGCCTCTTCCATTAGACCTGTTCAGCTGAGGTCTGCCTCGCTTATTAATAACTGAGACCCCATTAATAAGTAAACAACGAAGGGTCAGGGATTTATCTTCTTTTTGCATATTCAGAGATTTACAGCCTTGCCATTGAAGAAACCCAGCAGAAAACTGACAGGCAAGATTATCAGTGCAGGCTCTGCAGGTTCATTTAATTGTTGGAAGATGGGACATTAAAGAAATTAAACTTGCACATGCTACTGCAGGCCCTAAGTTTAAAATGATAGTGACAATAAATCTGAGATGTTCATCCCTTAAAATAAGTGACTACTGAAGCCTTTCCTAGCCTTTGAAATTAGTGTGAATTTATTATTCATAATTAATTCTACAGACAAGGTATTGCAATGTAATATAAAAACACGTATGCTTAAACAAGTTCTTTACTATTTACTCAGTTAATAATAGCCAAAGCAAATTGTTCAAAATACTAATTTCTGTCAAGAACAATGAAGTGTCAGCTATCACACATTTGTGTCTACGTGGGGTTGATGGAAACCTCAGACTACACATGAGATACACTCAAATAGATTTTAAGGAACCAAAAATTCTTTAAATAGAATCAGCTAAAATGTTCCTTTATTGTGCTCTTTAAAATACAGTGAACTGAAATGAATGAAAGAAATAATAAATTCTAATGCATTAAGTTGAAAATATGAAATAACCCTAAAAGCAAGAGGAAATATTGATCCTAAATTAGCCCATGAACTCAGGTACTGGGGTAATTTCAAATCTGTGTATGACAGTACACAGGCACGGCTTAACCCCACCCAGGCAGGAGAGGCTGAACAGAAGTTGTCCCTTCAGACTCAGTTCCAAGTATCTTTAAGATTAAATGACCCCTTAATGCTCACTTTGTGCATGGTTTTTTTAAAAAAGTGGTTGTTGGCAACAGCAAGGAGAACAAAGGATGGCAGACAGTCAGGCTCTGCTCAATGTTCTGGCCCGAGTCTTAATGAAAACCACATTTCAACTGAAAAATATGCTTTACGTGGCAGTGTATAAAATCAAATTTATTGCTTTCTGGTTAAATGTTGAACTCTAAAGAACAAAAAAAAAAAAAAGGATTCCAACGATGTAGGTAAGTAAAGATTCTCCTATTTCATCCATATTATCCCATTTGAAGAAAAGCTTAGAATTTAAACTGCTGCTACTATCTCAGATGACTTTTCAGCATCTCCTCCTCTGAAAAGATTTCATAATTAAGAAATGTATAAAAAGTGTCAAAACATAATAAGGCAAGCATGTTATGTTTGTAGACAAAGGAGAGAGCAGAGAAAACATTTCTTAGGCAGTGTTTCTTTTTCTTAAAAACACATTTGCAGCATAAAAATGTATTCAATGAAAACCTTTTTGCTTGCCTGCATTTTGAAGTCGAACTCACAGTTTATTGTTTGTTTTTCTCTATTTTCCATTTGGTGCATTTTGTTTCTTTGGCAAGAGATAGTTCACATTTAGAGAAAGCCTCCTGTACTGTAGTTAAATGAGCCAAACTGCATCGTATCCTCAGGGCACAGAAACAAAGAAGAAAAATGCAACATTTCTCTGCAAACCTGCTGGTTCTAAGGGCTCAGTTACATCTATCAAAAACACGATTCCCCATAGCTGGCCCTCCTTCAGATTGAAGCACCAAAACACAGCTTAGAAGCCTTGCATGCAGTGGTGCAGCTGCTTATAAGAACAGCCCTGGCTTGCCTAAAAACCAAGAGTTTCTAGTGAAAATAAAAGTGAAAATAAAAGTGAAAATAAAAGTGAAAATAAAAGTGAAAATAAAAGTGAAAATACCTGCTGTACCATGGTGCTGCCTCTATTCTCCATAAACTTAGCAGCTGCTCTGCTCCCAGGCCATGCAGCGTCTGCCCAAGGGGAGCATCAGTGCAGGCTGGGGGCGTGTGAGCAGAGCAGGGGTGAGGGACTCGGGGTGCTGAGGCAGGGGGAGCCCATGCAGGGCTCTCTGCCCTCCCAAAGGCTGATCCAGATGGGGCTCTCTGCCCTCCCTCCCTCCCCACATCCCGGTGCTCCCAAAGCCTGATCCAGATGGGGCTCCTGCAGCGGGGGCCGCGCCCCATCAATCACAGCAGGCCACTCCTCTGGCTCCTGCTACTGCTGCTGGAGTGCACCACTGAGCAGATGATTGCACAGAGAAGGAGGAAAAAAACACAGCTTGACTGCATTAATAGCTGTTTAAAAAACATTGGAAATGCTACTGTGGAAGTTGCCGGAAGCTGGAGGTTTTTGTTTTAAAATTAACACGGCTGTATCCAGAGACCCAAAACACCCTGAACGTCCAGGGCTCTGGATTTGGGATAGCTACCATGTGCATTTCCATGTGCATTTCCATGGGATTAATTCCTCCTCCATGTGGCAGAGTTAAAACCAATAAGGTTCTGATTTTAAAATTGCTGAACACCACGAGCAAACCTTTGATACTGAGCTAGCCTGGTTTAGATTAAATCTACTTTATCCTTCCATTCAAAAGAAATATTGTTTCCTTTTTTGTTTTATTTCGTGACATCCCTCTCGCTTAGCAGGGGAAATATTTCAGAAGTGCTACCAAGGTTTAGTTCTGTGAGCCACTTTAAGCAACCTAATGCTTCACTGTTAAAGGAACTTTTCTAGATGCTCCAGAGATAGCTTCAAAATGATTGAACTTCTATCTAAAGAAATAAAGGAAAGAAAAATAATTTTCAAAAAAAAACAAACTAAAGAGATTCAGACAGCCCCAAAGAATACACATTTATTGCCACTCTGCTGCAGACTGCCTACAGATATCAGGGTTCAGAAGCAGGGCAGACACGTAACACTGGAATTATTCTAACAAACCTTCCAATTCAAAGGGGTGGGCAGAGCAACAAACAGTCATCAATTCATCATTAATCTTATATTCCAACTGAAATATATTGGAATTCTTTAAAGTAGCAGTGTAATTCTTCTAGGTTTGTTGCTGGCACTCCCCAATTAATGATAATAAAAGCAGCCACTTCAGATTTTTCAGAAGGAATCAGACATCCAACCACACCGAACTGATAATCACAACTGACTGACTCTGAGAGCTTTCTCTGTTGTAGCTTAATTATCTGACCAGGCCACTTGACTCGCATCATTTGCTTCTGCAATCACACAAAATGAATGCTCCAGCCACCTCTCTTTTTTGGAAGGTTCAGGGCAAAGCCAAACTCAGCTTTCAAAAGTAAGACCGATACTGCAAAATAACTTTTTTTCAGAGAGCACAGGGGGAAAAGATAACAATAAGTAAGCAAAAGAGAATTTCTTTGCTACCTTAGCACAAAAGTACCATTTCATTTCTCCCACTGAAGAGGAACATTTACTTTTGGTCTTTCTTACATATTAAATTCTGTATTCCAATAACAGTCTGTGCTCTTGTGACTGCTGCATGTGTGTTTGATAGTGACAAGTTCACTCTGTGTCAGCGCCTGAGGTACAGAAAAGAATTTCAGCACCTGAAACCTCCCGACAGCCTGCAAAGAACATTTACTTAGATTTCCCTGAAAGCAGCAAAGCACTTGCCAAAACTTAGCCTGAATTCACATAATGCTATGGACACACCACTACACATGGAGAAAGGCTTCCCTCCAGCACCTTCACTCCTTCCAGCTGCTGAAGCTTTCTACTGCCTTTGTGATGCTGTCATTTATTGCCAGAGCTTTCCTTATCCTACATGGCAAATCTTTATCCTGTTGTTTCCAGTGGCCCAAGTGCACACGACTCTGCCACACTGATTTGTTTTGCTTCCACATTAACACCTAAATCTTTCTTTTTAAGATTTCTTCCTCTCCCTCACTTTCTCCAACTCTGACCCTTAAGGTTGTCCCAACTGCAGCTCAATCCTGTATTCCATCAAACAATATTTCCCTTGGAAACAATTTTTACATCACATTTGAAAAACAACTCTCTAAAATGGCCTTAAGAGCCATACAGCAAGACACTCTGAAGAAATCTGGTGCATCTACAACGAGAATTGATTCTTACAACTTCCTAAGAAAAGTCTTAAGATAAGACTTTAAAGGATCTCATCATTACCCACAAGTCAGTAGAGGAAACTCCACCTCATTTGTGTTATGCTTTTACTAGAGCATACTGATGATGATGCAGCATCCTTGTACCCAAACAGAAGGGAAAGAGGGCAAAAAAAGGAGTTGGATTATTAATATAAAAGGTACATGAAAAGCCATCTGGAATATAGGATTTTAAAGGGGGTAGCAGTCAACATTTAGAAGTTTAACCCAGCTATGATTTCCAGCCCTTGGGCATCAAGACCAGGTCCAAAACTGTTCAACTGATCTTCACAAAAGACATATGTCAAGTGTCTCACACACTTTCTGTAATAACTCATTGTTTTGCATTCTTTTATGGAGGAGGAGAAATTTGATGGACTGTTGGTTTTTGCAGTGTCATTGGAGAGGCGGCACTGTCACCCTCCAATCCACTGGCACTTTTGGAAAGCTATAAATGTTGGAATCAGATATTAAACTTCCTTTTTTCTTCTTCACCTTGAGAGCAGCGGTGTGCGCTCGTGTTCTTCCGTGTCCTACAGTGACATCCTGGCGAGCAGAGCTGGGTCCAAAGCAGTGCTCTGCCTTCCTGGCAGCCAATGCCAACTGCTCTGCAGGCTGCACTAGCAAAGGGTGGGCAGGGAGGTGAGGAAAGGGATCCTTCCTCCCTGCACAGCACTCGGGAGAGCATCTGGAGCACCATCCTGGAGCGCCTCAGGACAGGAGATGTGTTTGGGAGTTCAGTGGTGGCTTGCCAGGGCAGCTGCAGGGCTGGAGCACATGCCAGAGGCTGAGGCAGCTGCTTCAGCATGGCCTGCAGAAGGGAGGGCTCAGACACCTTAATTGCATCTTCTTCCACTTAACCCAAGGTTACAGGGACGGGACCCGCAGGTACAGAGTGACAGAACAAGGAGCAACAGCTCAAAGTTGCCAAAAGGGAAATTCTGGTTAGCTCCCAAGAATAAGATAATGAATGTGAGGGAAGTTAAGCTCAGGAAAATGCTGCTCAGAGAGGAGAATTTCAAACCTGAACTCTAAAAGTCCCTGAGCAACCTAATCTGTGTAGTTACCCCTGATTTAAAAGGGATATTGGGATTAGATGGCTTCTGAAGTTCCCTTTCAATCTGAATCATTCTGTGATTCCATGTGGTTTCAACAGTAGCAGAATAGCTTCAAAATGGATTTTATACTTTTATCCTATTTGATGTCTTTCTTCATAAAGGATTTACTGAGAAGGAAGAGACTAGTTACAACTTCTAGCCTATTTCCATCCTCAAGAAACAATGTTTGAGTTCTTTGAGATGTATTTGCAATGTTTCCTTAGAAAAATATGTTTGCATTTGTTTAATCCACAGCCAGAGCAGTATGGAAGTGGCAATTCTTACAGTGCAGGCAAGACCAGCTTCACAAATGATTTAATTTAATGCTGTGAACTACGGCACGTTTTCATTTTCTGCCAAACATGACCCATCTCAGCAGATGTAGAGGAACACTGCCTTACATCTCCATAGAAAGGAGTAGTTTTCTCCACCTTCTGCATGACCTCTAAAGCAGTAACTACAGCCATATAAGTTTTCTAATTTTATCTGCATTTTTCCTTCCGAAATACAATTTATTTCAAAGATTAATTTATTGAAAACCACTGCCACCGTTTAAAGCTGGATTGTACATCCATTTTCTTATTTTTCTAATAAAGTGATTTAAAAAAAAAACCTTTTTTTTTTCTTTACTGTAACACTGAAGGTATGGGACATACTAACCCAGGTGACAAACCATGCTTATGCAGCAAGACTGTGTCTGCTGCAGACACAACTCTGCATTGTGCTTTGTAACCCGTTCTTCTGGATTCCACTGAGACAGTTCCTGCCTTGTAACCCACACACAGACATAGGTATTTCCAGAATTTGAGTCAAAAAGCTTCTCTAAATGACACCTCAGTGGTAAAAGATTGAACTCTGCAAAGGTTTGGAGTCTGCAGAGAAAATTGAGCACAATCAAATCCAAAACCAGTTGCAGGTAAACAGTTTTTAATAGATCATTTCTAGAAATCTGATGAGTTCTTATAACATAGCTAAAATTATGCATTAAAGATTTGCTGTAAGCAGAATTCAACACCTCAATTCCAGTTTACTCCAAAAAAACCTGACTACATTTTTCAGGAGATTGGGACTGGCTACAGCTGGTTCTTAAAAGCGCCTAAATGGAGCAATTGAATCTCATTGATACTAAAAGTTGTCACCAAATTATTCCCAATTTAGAGATGCCACCTCATCCAGAGTTTCAGTTGGCTTTGCAATGGACATAGCATAGAATAGAGTGAAATATTTACCCAATCTGATCTGTCAGCCTCAGAAGGTGGTGAAGCTACAGCCACCTGCTGAAAAAGCATTCCTGAAAGCCATTTGTGCCAGAGAGAACGGGATCAGAGTTTCATGCTGCCTAATTAGTGATGAGATGGTGATAGATAAACTAAACACTGGCAGGACGAGTGAAGAGTGCCACAAGGATTATACACAGAACAAGAAATGGGGCTGGAGACCCTTGCAGACCTTCATGTGCTTCACAAAGGTGAAGTGGCTGCACCAGAGTGAGCAGAGCCACCCCCAAGCACTCGGTGGAGCTGGAACTGCCAGTGCCACCTCTCTAAACTGGACACTTTAGGTGACCTCTTTAAACCAGGTCACAATCTTTCACTGCTGAGCTCTGATGGAGCCTCAGAAAGCAAAGGGGACATTTCATAATCCCTCACAGTGAATCATTTCCTAGGGCAGCACCACAACAGCCACGTTCATCCATGGTGTGTGATACAGTAGCACAAATGGGAGCCCATTACTTGACTCACCTGAAATAAAACACGGAACACAGGCAGCTAGGGAGGGAAATGAGCATGCAATGCCAAAGCTGCCTTAAGCAGCAAAGCTGACAGATCATCCCTGCTCAGCTATTTGGATACAGGGTGGGTTTGAAAGCCAGAATGAGCCAGGTTAAATGACAAAAATTCCTGCAAAACTGTGCCAAATGATCAAACACAAGCTGGTTTGTTTTGTTTTACTTTGCTTAAACCAGGTAAATTTAAGAGTTTCATTTATGTGGTAAGCTCCATAAAGACAATGACATGACTGACTTTGGGAATTTGGAGGAAGACCAGGAAAGTCAGCAGCAGAGTTATAAAACTGGGCTTCAGAAAAAGAGACTTCAGCATATCCAGGGAAAAGTTAAGAAGGTTTACCCTTAGAAGAAATCCCTAAGGTTTACCCAAGAGAGGAAAAAGTGCAAGGTAGCTGCCTGATTGAGATGTCAATTAAAGAGAACTTCAGCATCCAGGAACAAACCATCCATTAGGAAAGAAGATACTTAGCAGGTTTACATGGCTATGAAGGAGGTTATTGAAGACAGACACAAAATGTGAGCTTGGAAGTGATGGAGTCAAGGCTTGGCAACAAAAGAGAACCACAGAAGTATTGCTCAGGTACTTGAGAACAAAAATGAGAAGGTTTTTTAGTCCAGCCTAGCTGGAAGTAAGACATTCTTAATTCAAAGATGTTAAAGGTGACAAGAAAGGCTCTTTCATGAAAAAAAAAATCTAGACATTAACTATTTAACATTGCTTTCAAAGAATGTCTGTTTCCAGTCTCTGTTTAAGATTTCCACCATTTTGTTATTTACAATGGAACATGGATGACCTGAGCTGCAATGACCAGCTACCACAGCAATGCCATCTTGTTTAATGCCATTTAAAGCAGCACTCATTTTTTTGGCACTGAAATGAAATGATGGAACATGATCGCTGATGTTATTTACTCCTAAGATTAAAATGACAATCAAAATATCATTGGGCACAAGGAACAGACAGCTTGGCTTCCTGCCTCAGCCACACTTTGCTATGCTTGTTTATCACTGAGATCATTTGCATACTTCAGTGGATGTTTATGTTAAGATGCTGTTGTAGCATTACCAAGGAACTGTTTATCCAACAGTGTTTGTCATCAGCAACCTAAGGCACAGCACTGAGGGAAGGTAAAGACCTTCTCAACAAGGAGACAAAAAAGGCACTGTGTTTATGCAAAGCAAAATATATTTCTAAGCAGTGCAGAATGTCACAACTGCCTAAAACAAACAAAAATCTATTAATAGTGTGCTATAAGGAATCTCCAGTTATGGAGCTAATGAACAAAATCCTTCAATGGTTCCCATAGCAAAGGAAAGACTTTCACTGACTATTCTGACTGGCAAGTTGTATGTCAAATCTCTAAAAAGCTTCTGTTACTATGAAAGGAATAGCCAATTTTGTCCCTGTACCTTCATTTCCACAGTCCCCCAGAACAGAGACTAAAACTGGTCTCAAAAAGCTTCTGTTACTATGAAAGGAATAGCCAATTTTGTCCCTGTACCTTCATTTCCACAGTCCCCCAGAACAGAGACTAAAACTGGTCTCAAATCTACATGGCCTCTCCCTGCACATCTCCTTGGGAGATTTATTTTACTACTGAACCTTCTTCACAAGACTGAACATACTCATGTGCCAGTAAATCTTGCTGCAAAGCTGGTCTCTGCCTGTGCTACAGGTGCATAACCCTGGTCAGCTTGAAAAACATGGTTTGGAACAATACATTATTTTAAAATAGCGTATATTGTGGGACTGGATGAAAACCACCTTTCCTGGTTTACAGTTTTATTTTGTGAGGAAGGGGTGGTGGAAGGAGAGGCATTTCCAAACCTGTAAGAGCACTGAGAGAAGCTCTGGCATGTCAAGCAGAAGCATATGGCTAATCTACAGCAAGCACATCCAGCAGTGTTTGTGTTTGCACAGTGCAGGGGCCTGGACAGCAGCCACAGCATCCAGGCTCCAGAATTAGTGAAAATACACACACCACTTCTGGGAGAGAAAAGTTATAGCCTGGAAACTGTTTCTAATCAATGGGAACTGGCTGGCTTTTATAGTAGAACATTAGATTAAATAAGATAGCAAAAAATATTGAGGCAGTTCTGCGTTTGCTGAGTGCGCACCCAGCGAGATGGAGAACGCAGCAAATGCTTTTGCATTTTAGCTGCAGAAGAAATTCTGATTAGATGCTGCTACACAGCAATTGATAGTGAGTAGGTATTCAATCAGAAAAGTGGTTTTCTTTTAAATATTACAATCACATGGTACAGTACATCACTTGTGTCAAGTTAAATTTAATCATATCAGTGTACTTAAAGGAAAAAAGTTGAATACCTGCTCATATGCCCATGCCAAGAGGGATTATATGAGACTTTACGAAGCCTTTTCCTTTAATTTAATATTCTGATAGCTGTGTAGAACAATTTTGCTATGTATTATATCCTCAAGCTGATCTATTCCACTGTCATTTTAATGCACAGCAATATGTCTGAACTCATGGTGACAGCATCGTGTGTCCTGCCAATTACTGACATTCTCCCATGTAACAGCAAAGGCATTTTCCTTGGAACAGCAATTAGTTCTAATTTTAAGTGTTGCTAATTTTCCTGAGAGTAAAGCAATATCATCATCTGCTTTTAAATGTGTAAAAAACACATTTAAAAAGAAACAATAACCTATGTGCTCACTAATGCTTGCTGATTTTTGTCAGATTTAGAATCAGGGATGTGAAGGACTGTGTTCTGGAAAAGGTGTCTGAGCAATGCAATACTGGATAGCTTTTTACTGAAATGCACTTTTTCTACATATGTTTAATGGCTTATCTGAACAACACCAAAAATCATCACTATATAATCCATCAGAAACAAACCAGCTTTCAGCTGCCAGAGACTAAATACAACAAAAACTTTGAAATGTGAATTGAATTCTGGGAAAGCAATCAAAACTGTGAAGTGACACATGTGTCAGGCATGCACTTAGGCAGACTCAGTCCACCTCAGAATACATGAAGACTGGATGGATAAAATTCAGGATCCAAAATAGGGACCTAAAAGGCACAACTCACCTCTACACATTCAGCAGGTCTATTTTGCCAAGCCTTTTAGTGAATTCTCCTCTCTTCTCATCCAGATCCTGATTCCCTTTTCCCAATATTTTAAACCTTCCTTTTCCCCCTCCCTCTTCTTCATGTTGTCCTTCTTTACTACTTCCTCTGTCTACACCTGCCCACACCAAGCTGAGTCTCCCCTTTAGCATTTACTGCAGCAATTGAGAGCAGAGTAGATACAGAATGTTATCTGTTTTACAGGGGAACACATTAATCCTGCCTGAGCTACTGAATGGAAGCAAGGCATGATCTCCACATGTATCTTAACTGGGATGCAAAATATCCCATGTAATTTTGGAGCTGTTCTGAACAGAATCAGGCCACAGGGCTGGTATAGTTAAAGTCCTTTTTCATCTGCTCTCATTTATTCCAGATACCATTGTAGCCAATTGATCCAAAATATATTTTTGAACTTGACACAGCCTAGGAAATATCCATTTGTTGGTCTTGATGAAAGGGTAAGTATATTAACTTATACTCATATAGTATATCTATAAATACATATATTTATTGTGTAAATAACCACTAAGGCTTCACTGCTCCTTGGTTGGCTTCATGTATTATAAAAGTGTTCCATGTTTAAAATAGACTCCTAATTCTACAGCTATTAATATCTCCCCTGCCAACAGTTCTAAAGAATAGTAGGGGGAAAAAATTTAAAAAAATCAAATCAGCTAGATTCAGTTAATAAAAGGTCAAAATGGAAATTTAAATCCTCCAGTAAAGAGGTCTGCAGTGACTAACAGCATCAATTAAGAAAAGCAATGCACACTAAATTAAATTTTAATGTCACACACACATATATGTGCTCATGGTATCAAACTAAGAACCAAATTCAATGGAGACTTATGAAGCATAGTAAATTAATCTGAACATGTTGTTTATTAATAAGGATTATGAAATCAAATTTTCAAATTATTGTTTTAACTTCATTTTAGTAACACAGATTGAGCACCAGTTAAACAACCAGAATTCAAGGCCTCTCACATGCTTCAGAAGCCAACAAATTATGATATAAAATATCTCCAATTAAACAGAGAATATGACATCAATTCAAACAATTCAAGCAGTGCACATTGCAAATGCCTCTATTGCTCTATGCAGAAAAGTGAGAGCAAGGGTGAAGCTACCCTGGTTTTAATCCCATTTTCTCCCTTTCTTGGTTTTTGACAATTTAAGCTATTTTCATTTCCATTTCTTACAAACATAAACCAGAAATTTAAGAGCATGGTTTGCTGCTAGAACTTTCTTGTTAACATCTTCCATCCTGTGAATCTCAAAGAGCAATATCCTTGCACCTTTGCAGTTAAAACACCAGTTAAAAATAAATAAACAAATTAGCAAGCTCCTACACACCCTGAGCCACAGAGCCCACCTGAATGGGGGTTCCCATTGCCTGAGGTGAACAGAGTTTTAATAGAATTACACAAAACAAAAAGGCAAATAATTTCAGACTAAAAGCAGAGCACTCAGGAGTCAGTGCAGAAGCTCAGAGGAGCTTTCCCTTCAGCAATGCAAATTCCTGATGCCAACAAACTCCACAACAGTGTAACTTGCAGATCTGCAAGTTTTTAAAATAATCTCTGGTTGTTGTGTCGGTTTTGTTTGGGTTTTTTTGTGGTTTTTTTAAGAACAATTTCAGGCAAGTTTTATTGAAAACTTACCCATGGTTCATTCCCAAATAGCACTGGGTTTTGAAATACAAATGACTTTAGTGTTAGACAGGAATAATGAATCCACCCTAACAAAACCCTCTACACCTGTATCTGCCAGGTATGCACCATTAGTCAGTTCTATGTTAACTGGGACCTCAAAGAAAAAAAAAAAGAACAAAACATGGAATTTAGATGAAAACTAGCTTTTACATATGCTTTCAGGAGAAAAAAGAAAAAAAATATCTGCCATAAATATAAAAATCATCAGAAATGGGTGAAGATACTTAGAGGTATGTTTGCATTTTCAGTCTATTTAATCCAGCTAACATTGTCAGCTCAATTCAGAACAGGTTTCTGGAAAGCAGTAGTAGAAGAGATGCCAACATTCATAAATAATTATCTAATCTCTTTTTTCATGTATGAAACTTCTACTTCTCAGAAAACTTCATTGTGCAGGATCACCTCTGAGAACCAAACTGTCTCCCTAAAGAAAGTACCAATTTCTCAGTGACTGTGGAAGAAAAGAGGAATTTTAGATGTTTTCAAGAAAGCAACCAGACCAAGCAGACACAGAGAGCTGGGTTTCAAACAAGGAGATCCTTTCCCTTGAATGAGCTCACCAGGTTTAGAAATTCAGTAAATCCAAACTTTTACACTCAAATAAAAGCCCCAATTTTTGCTGCTGTAAATGGCAAAGCCCTGAAGCTATTTGGCAGCAACAGGGAGATTTGCACAGGCTGCACAAGTTGCATTTCACTTTTAGGAGATAGGTATGGCCCATGAAGACGCTCTGCTGAATGCATTTTTTGTTTCATGTATCAGTGGTTTTGCTTGGCAGAAATTGTTGCATGTTTTGAACTCTAAGCCCCAGATGTGAGCAAGAGCAGTGCAGCAGAAGCACAGCAATGATGCAGCAAGACTCATCTATTTCCTGAGACACTGGTGGATCAGATTTTGGGATGTGGGCAGTTTTTAGGAATATACTGCACTTTGCAGTCAGGTGATGATCAAAGAAACAACAATGACCAACATGTCACCCTCTGCAAGGGCAAAGGAAATTTGGAAGTTCCTTACATGGATCTGCACAATCAGCTGGTTTGGCTTTTTGGACCCTAAAAATGGTTCAGTGTATGCAACCCAGTTCTCCAGTGAAATACACAAATTCTGGTAACATATTTATTCTGTCTCAACCAGGAGACTGTGAGTATCCAGCTGGAGCTTCTTGAAGTTCCACAGTCATTCCTGCAATGATCTGTGTGGGCACTCCCTCCATTTAACAGCAGACTTGTGGAAAACAAGGGAAGGACAATATGCAAGAATATCCCTTGATTGGTAATAAGGAAAATATGCAAGAAATACTGTATTTGCAAGAACCACTCATTTTGACAATTTATGTTCAAATGTGAGCAGGGATACCTGGATTTGAAAAAAAGCCTGCACTTGTGAACTCAGAAAAACAAATACCCTTGCTAGCTTAAAAACACATTCACTCACATGAGAAGAAAGGCTGCAAAAGGAATAAATACTTGGCCTGAGAGATGAACAGTGACTAGAAAATAAAAATCTGCCCAAAGTCTCAGCAGAAGCAATAGTAACCCTTTAGGTTATACAAGTGCACACCTAAGGCTGCTATTTTTCATAGATTTAAAGCATTCCTTCCCTTCTGTTAGGGCTCAATGCTACTTTGATCTAAAAACAAACGGGTGACAGAGGATCCCACTCCCTAAAGAGCCAAGAGAGAAAGTGGCAGCTGGACCAACCCCACCCCTCCAGTGGCAGCAAGGCAGTGTAGGAGAGCCTGGAGGTACAGACAGCATTTGGAAGCTTTGCATGTCTGTACTACACCCATTTTTATCACAGCACTAAAGACAAAGGCTGGGCAAACTCTCCAGACAAACTGTTCCAGTGCAAAACTATTCTCATGGGGAAAGCTTTCTTTCATAACCACTCACTGCAGTTCTGCAGTAGGTGTTGTCTCTTTTCCTCCCACCAAACACCTCTGGGAAGAGATTTGCTCATTCTTGATACCCCCTTGGTGAGCACCTAAAGGCAGCTCTTGGGTCACACTGGAGCCTTCCCTTCTCCAGGCTGAGCAAGTGCAGTTCCCTCAGCCTCTTACCCTGACCTCCAGGACATCCTGGGGGCCTGTGCTGCACCTTCCTTCTGGTACAGGAGAGCCACAAACTGGGCCAAATATCTTGGATGCAATTTAACAAGTGCCAGGTAAAGGGAGAAAATCACTTTTGTCAATATTCTAGTTACCCTCCTGCTTATCCAGCCCAGGACACTCTTGGCTCCTCTGCTGCCAGAGCAAATACACTCCTCAGGTGGAAATTCTCTGTTGGAAATGCTCACAGGGGCATGACATGGAGATCTGGTCAGATGGGAGCTGCTCCAGGAACACCAGTGTTACAGATGTATACTATAATATTGGCTCATTGCAAATATTAAAATGGATGCTCTGTGTATAATGCTAAAGTAACTTTGCTATGAAAATTCAGTTTTTGTTTCTGTTGTTAATTAACCTTAGACACAGTAGTGAAACAGCTGATATAGATGTGCTTGTGTTAGAATGCCTGCTTGGTTGGGATAACATCCAAGGAACATATGATGAGGAGCCCTGTTAGTGATGTGACTATCAACACTGACCATTGGTAGAAAATAGGGACCAAATAGGGACTTGGCTGTATTGCCTTTGTCTCCTCCTGTACTTTATTAAACTTTCTAATCTTTCTACAGGGCAGTGAACTGAGGGCAGAGTGCTGATGGCTCTGTCTTTGTGGACAAGCAGACTGACAGCATTAGGAGCCTGGATAGTCCTGCTACAACCTTCTGGTGGCAAACAAGAAACAGTTCTGCATTACAGAAATTTCAAACTGGAGTTAGAATGTCAGAAACTAAGAGTTCTAGCAATAAGGATGAAAATATGCCTATCTGTTTAAGAAAATCCTGCAATTTATTTTATATCTATGAATCAAAAAAAAAAATAGCTCCACAGCCATTCCTCACAGCAGCCACTACCTGACATGATCATTTTAACACAACAACTGAGATAAAGAGAAGAGGGAATGGGTAGGACAGGTAGTGGGTGGTAGGATATGTATTTTCACGGTAAAAAGAGATAAAGGTATTACAAACACCAGCATTTACATGGAGAGTCACATCACCCACCACAAACCCGGGATTTAATAGGTTGCTTAAGAGCTAGGAGAGCTCTCCAGCCCAGCCCTAGCCCATTTAGCACATTAGCTCGCCCTAATGGGGAGCTCTGATCCAGAAACGCTCAGCACCTCTGCCTGCGGGTATTGCCACACAATGCAAATGAAGTTGTAAAGAGAAATCAACTCATCAATCACAATCACAAGGGGACACTGGGCAATGCAGAAGGATTAGCGTTCAGGTCTTTGCTAGCACCACTCTGCTTTAATTAAATACCACCTCGAGTGCTTCATTACCAGCAGAAATCTCAGCGTTGAAGGCTGGCATGCTGCAATCAAAGTGCTGCAGCTAATTAGAAATGAGAAAGAGAAACATGTTCATTAAAAAGTCTGGGATTCCCCTACCAGAAATGACCTACACCTCGGAATAAAAACTTGCCTTTCTGTGGATTTAGAACAATATATTAAATAGCTTTTATTCAGGTGAAATCTTTAACTTTGAACCACACTCCTGCTATTGTCTTTCTTACGTAAAGGCAGATTTAGCTGCATCCACCAGACCATTGTTAGAATTTAAAAG
This sequence comes from Agelaius tricolor, assembly GCF_023055355.1. Classification (NCBI taxonomy): domain Eukaryota; kingdom Metazoa; phylum Chordata; class Aves; order Passeriformes; family Icteridae; genus Agelaius; species Agelaius tricolor. The sequence goes on from NW_027269279.1 coordinate 12,220,513, forward strand.
ATTCTGGGCTTATGGTTAGCTGATAAGAGCCTTAATTCCTCTTCTTCTAACATTTGATACACTAATTTAAATTTTTTCAGACTTGGCACACTCAAGGGCTTTTTGCCTTACTTCCCTGGATATACATAAGCTAGTCATTACTATTTATGAAGGCGATGAAAGGAAACATTAAACAGTCAAAGAAATATAAATCTTAGATTCTAACACAGAGAGTGCAACAGCAGGATTAAAAACAAAACAAAATGAAACAAAAACCTGAAGCAAATACAAAGACATTTGCAATTCAAAGCAATACAATACAGTGGAAAAGCAGTTTTCTCTTCCACTTGACTGCCAAGTGACCTGACTCGGGATTTTATGGCTTTTCCCAGGAACAAGCTGAGAATATCTGTAGCTTCCAAAACTTAGCAGAGAAATCACATTATCGTGAGCGAAAGCGAGGAGGAGACAGAACTTGTGATTTGAGTGATAAACTAAATGTTTTCCGAATTTTTGGCGATGATAATATGGAAATAGAAAATTGCTTTTGGCCAGTAGCTTATTAGAGAAATTTACCTTTAAGGAAAAGACCTAAATAAGGCCCCTACATGGCTGACATCCCACTCAGCTAATTAGGGGGAGGCTTTCTTGTTCAGTTTTGTGTATCACACTTATTTTTAATATCTGAGTTAGGTGATTTCCAAATGCAAAAAACACCTCAAATACTATCAATCAAAAAATCCTATAGCTTTTTAAATAACCCATACATTTCTGTTTGAATAATGTCCAGAAAGATCAACTTAAACTTTGCCTGAATTTAATTTTTCAACTATCAGCCAAATGCTGAACACTAATGAAAATACTCTTACTTCCAAGGGAAACAGATGGCTTTAAATAGTTACTTATTTCAACATATGGAAACCAATCACTGAACTATGAAGAATCAAACAGCAAACTCTTATCATTATTAATTTTGACTAATAAGAAAAAATATAAGAAAAATATGACACATAAAATAATCCAGCTTCTAAAGTAAAGTCTGCTTTAGTTTAAATTGCAACAGAACAAGGAAGGTTTTAAAAATATTTGTTTGAGCTACAATGTTAGATAAAAAAAAATTAAAAAATAAAAATGAAAAAAATAGAAAAGAAAGACATAATTTTGGTAGAAAATAAAGATAAATGTAAAAATGTCATCACAAATCAATCACCAAATAGCCCCTAGGATTATAAATTCCCCTGTACAGAGTCCTCCCACTGTGAGCAGGAATTGAGGAGCTCCTGGAGCTCACTCTGAGCCAAAGCTGCTCCCCAAACAGGACACAAAAAGCACTTGCAAAGAAAAAAAAAGAAGAAAAAAAAAAATTGGCAAGAGACTTCATGAGAAGACAGCAAAGGAACCGCGGGGCAGGGAGCAGTGAAGGTGGGGAGGAGCTGCAGGGGCAGCCCTGGCGCTGGCCAACAGAGCAGAGCTCCCTTTTCTCATCTGGAAAGCAAATTCAAGCTGGGTTCAAGTGCAAAGCAAGGCACAGCCAGCACACCAGCCCTGCTGCTCCTGAGCAAAGAGTCCTCACCAGCCATGGAAGGATGGCTGAGGCTTCAGAAAAGAATTAAGAGCAAATGAATCTTACCCTGGTCTTATCATTGCAGTTTTCTTCAGTCAAGGATGGAGAGGTTTGCCAGCTAAATCTGTGTCAGTTTTTTGACTTAAATAGAATATAGCTTAAGTGCATTAAACTAGTTTATTCTGCCATCTCAGGCAGCTGGCAACTTTTCTAAAGCTGCAGCAAAACTTCGCCATTTTTGCTTCATTTTTTTTTTTTCCTTTTTCTTCTATCAGCTTATATAACAATATCTTTTAAAGGCACCCCTACATTATCCTCAGCTGGTGGGCAGAATTGTGCTGTCTTTAGAATAGTTTTTAGGAGTCTATTTCTTAAAAAGAAAGAGAAGCTGCTTAGGCGTTCCATGATTTCTGTGCAGAACATTCCCTATGTGGGAGTGCCTCATCTGCATAGCGGCATGTGGGTAGGATTTGGACAAGCACACTGAAGGATGTGACAATCAAAGACAGATATGTGGGAAATCTCTTTTAAATGTAAAAAGACCTCACCCAGCTTTCACTAATTTAAGTAAACATAATTTCCAAGGGAGGAATGAATGCATAAACTATCATGAGGTAAAAACGGGCTTTGAGCGCTGCAATTTTTGTTGTGTACTAAAATACACCCAAGAAAAATTTCTTATTCTGTCCTAGGTCTAACACAGCAAAAAATCAGTGAGAAATGGAATTTTGATCAATGTTAAAAATTTGCATGTGATTTTTCCAGCTAATGACATGCAGAACAAGTTCTAGCTGATTTCTGCACTGACATTCTGTCAATGTAATAATAGATCCCTCTTTTGACGTAGCTTGACTGCCATTAGCATTCTAAATATAGTCAACTGTTTTGTTAATATCTCCTCAGAAAAGTGAAGTAAAAATGTAAAACAGAAGGCAACCTGGGCAAGTTTCTTGTGCACAGAGCATGTTTCCAATGCTCTGCTCTCCACAAATGTGTAAATCCAGCTCCTGACCAGCCTGGAAGAGCAAATTTCCAGTTTGGACCAAACTGAGATGACTAGCCCACAAAAAATTCCTCAGCAGAAGCCAACATGAAAGCTTGGTTTTTTCAAACAAGAGCCATTTTGAAGCAGGCCATGGAGCTGCCCTGTTCCTTGAAAACTGAGCTGAGCAGCCAGACTCAGGCTCCTGGCTGGGAAATGAGCCATTGTCCCCACGCCTCAAAAACTGGTCATGGCTGTTCCCAGGCCTCTCTTTGCAGGATGCAATCACCCAGCAGCTGCACAGATTCCAGGGAGGTTTCTGCCGTTTTCATGGGTCCCCAGCGTGCTCCACTCCTCTGTGGTTTGTTTGATGGGGAGGATTTGGGAGCAGGAGTGGGGCAGTGCCAGCCCTGCCTCTGCAGCCTGGGCACAGCAGTGCCAGCAGAGCAGCACCAGCTCCTGCTCCCCCTCCCTGCAGCCTGGACACGCTGGGACAGCACAAACCTGCTGGGCTTTGGCTCCTCTGGGAAACAAACACTGAATCAGCATCCTCAGGTCCCTTAATCCTAAATTTAGCAAACCATTCCTGCTACTAAAGCAGCTATCATTGACTCCCTGTCAATTTTTGAATTAACAATGGGGGTTTGTTTATTTCCTGGGGTTCCTTTGTGGTGCTGTCCTAACTCTGCCAATATAGACTTGCACAACTCTGAAATAATTTCACTAAAATGAACATGTTAGCATGACTTGGGAAGCTCCTTTCCTGCACCATGAACTTCAGCTTTCAAATAATCCTAAATATCTACTGTAAAACTTATTTTTCAGTTCAGACACAGGTTAGGCCATCCTAAAATACAGAAATATTTCTGTCTCCTCATTACTATGTGTAAAGTAATGTTTGTAGGTAACTTTCCTGCACCATGAACCTCAGCTTTCAAATAATCCTAAACAATATCTATTGTAAAGCCTCTTTATTTTGTAGTTCACACACAAGTTAGGCCGTCCTAAAATACAGAACTGTTTCTGTCTCCTCCTCCTTTATTATGGGCAAAGTAATGTTTGTAGGTAACTTCATTCACAAACAGTGGCAATAAAGTAAACAATCACCTAAACCAGTGTGTTCTGTGTTCCTAAAGAGCTCCTTACATTTTCATACATATTTGATATGTCATTATTGCATAAAAGATGCACCACCTTCAGTTCGGTGTTAAATGAATGAATGTAAACCAATTGATATTTTAACCTACCATGTTCTAAAAATACCATATAATGGAAAAAAAGCAGGGGAATGAAATGTTAAAAACAGGTGGCAATCTGGGTTATCTAAAGTGACCAACCTATTCTATTTCTTATTATGACTATCTCACAAAAAATTCACAGGCAGGTAAAACAAACAAACAAAGCCACCTCAAACTCAAACAACCTTCCTAGAAAGATTAAAAAAATTCTCCAAGCTGTAGTCAGATGGCATTTTCCAAATTAACCTGGAGGTGCTGAAGACCTCTTGTGTGTTTTTCTTTCTGCTGAGCAGTGCCAGCACCAGTTCAAGCCCAGTATAACCCTGCCATCTTTTAAGTGCCAAGATAACTCATAAGATTTGATGGAAAATAAATAAAATAATGAAGAAAGAAATAAATAAATGAAACTTCAAACTTCCCTCTGAGCAGCTTAGACTCAGACTGTGCCTTGGTGCAGATGAGCACTCACACCTCTCCCTCTGCCAGCCCTGCTGTAAACACAGACTGCTGCACTCCGGCCTAGATGTTTACAGAGTGAGCTTCAGCTGCCTGCTCTGATCATTTCATTTCATGCCATTCCATGGCCATTAACATCCAGGTTTAGCAGAGAAGCTGTTTAATTGTTCAGTCAATTAATGGATTTCAATTTACTCTCATGTCAGTGGCATTAGGAATTCCTACTACCTACAACGGAAAATGAAAAATAAAAAAGATGCTCGCTTCACAAACATGAGAGATGTACAACAATCAAGTGATTCATATCAATGACACAGAAAAGACATGGGGGAAAATAAAGGGCACCTCTGTGGAGTTTAAATCTAAAATAGGTTTGGGCAAAATAAAACCTGAGTCTGGAAGAGGCACTGCATGTATCTGCAGATGTCTGGGTTTTGTAGCAGATTAAACAACATGATGCTGGTGTATTGTTAAAAATCAAACCCACCTGCCTTTTTATGCAGAAGCAGAACATGAAAGGCTCCATCTCAAAGGCAGTCCCTGCACACTAACCCTGCCTGGTGCAGCAGTTTGGCTGCCAAACTGCTTTCATGTACCTGCAGCAGGACACAGGGGTGGCAACAAAGAGAACTGCACTAGATCAAAGAGAAAGGGCTCACCCATTTCCTTATTATCAATTCTTGACTGGGAATTTGGTCTCTTTTTGTTCAGACTTGAAATTTTGCCTTTGAAACACCTGCTGGAAGAACATCCACCCCAATAATGACTCAGTTGACATTTCTTACACATGTGCCCATAAGAGCACAACAAATGTGGTGAGGAGCAGTAATGAGGTAAAGCCTGTTGTTCCCAGTTCAAATACTACTGGGATTATTTGGCACAAGTCTACATTATACAATACAGAAAGAAACTGCCTCAGAAAGCAAATAAAGAGGGAGTCATTGCCTCAAACTAATCTACAGCTAAATGCAAATTGACTGAAGATTAAAAAAATTACAAATGACACAAATGATTCTAAACATGTAACGTGTCTGAGAGAAAAATGAGTTTTCAGAAAGAGGTTCACATAGCTCCAGATAAATGGGAATTGTGAAGATGCTGAACAGGGTACCTCAAGAGCTTCTCTTTCTGGAAAAGGGAGGAATACAGCTCTTGATTAAAGGCTCCCAAGCGAGAGCCTCACTTTCTGTTATGAAAGGGATGCAAGGACAAGAACCACAAATAACCAGAAAACCCCAGTTCATCTACATAACTGAACCCCCAAATCTAAAATTGATATCTGTGAAAAAACCACCAAAACCAAGCAATAAAACCACACACTATTTCTAAAAGAAACAACAAAATCCATAGGGAGATACAATGACACACCACTGCTTATCCTAGTCAACACAGCTTCTATAAATTTAAATACAAAACTTAACTCCCAAAAGTTTGGAGCTTTTTCTCTCTTTTTTTTTTTTTTTTTTTAATTTTCACATCAGATCACTTCTAGTCCCTTTGGGACTATGAAAAGGACAGAGGAAATTTAGAAAGGTTACTCATTTTTGATCTCTCTTTCAGGTACCCACATGCTGCTGAGAAATAATGACAGTCAGGAACAGGAATAATCAGGGAAACCTCAACTTCTACTTTCATTTTCTTAGAAAAGTACAACTGCAACAAACCCAACACAACAACACTAATTTAAAGTCATTTCTTACTGAATTGTTGTTTGCAGTGCCTGCATTTCATAAACAAGCACTAACACCCTACAATACTTGGTCTACATTTTCTAAATTCCTCTTTTTCTAATGTTGTGATTTTAAGAATGGTCTGCTTAAACCTACCAGAGTAAATTATTTTAGTCCTGTGAACTCACTCAAAAAAATTACAATCAAAGAATCAATCTAAGGTTTTCTAAAATGACAAGTACTAAGACTTCATGTGTTTCCAGCACTGCATTCTTTCACTAGCATTGAGTCAGTCTGAGAGAACCCCTTTCGTGTGAACCCCTAATCGTGACAGATTATGGCTGTCTGCACACACAGATTTAAATGTGTACAGAAAGATCCTCAGCTGGTCTGCATTCTCAAAAATGCTCCTTGCAATTCAGCTCAATATTTTGATATTGCCAGAATACAGGTTTGATATTTTTCATATAACACAATAAAACTATTTTGTTAACAGCCCAAACCCAAACAACAGGTAAGTGACAGTACACAAAGGCCAAAGGGAAGAAAGACCCAGTAACAAATAGATTCACAGTATTTCATCACTTTTGTTCAGAAATCTCTTGTGGTCTGGTCCATTTAGCACCTGCTGAACTTAAACTCCTCTTAAAAACTGTCAACAACTGAGACTGATTTTCAGTCCTGATCCCTTGCTGGTGTAAGCACCATTTGGAAAAAGAAAGTCATCCTTCTGGTCCTGCTCTAATTCACATGCACAGAAAATGATATGGATTGGTCCCAAGCAGAAACCACAAGAATTAAAACAAGCCCTGTGAACTTGCCTTGCATGTAACTGCTGCCATCTTAATAAGGTGAGAGCAGCTTTGAAATCCCAGGCAGCTTCAGAAGCTGCAGCCCAATCCCTGCCATATGGAGACAGCCTGGAATCTGTCAAGTTCACTTAGTGAATTTTATCTTTGGGGAATCAGTCAGGCAAGCTAGATCAGAATAAACAGGCTGCTGTTGAGATCTGGAGGCTAATGCTGGTACAGACTGGACTACTGAACCAAAAAAATCAGTCTTAAATAAACATGTGGTACCTAGAAAAATTAACAATAATTAAAGCTGTATAGGCACAAAAACAACTAGGTGGGATTTTTAATGGGTTCTGAAAGATGCTTTTCTCACCTTGCCTACAGGAAATAGCCAGACTTTCCATTTCTTTCCATTATTCCTAATGTAGAAAGGTATAACAACAACATTTAATGCTTTATATCAGCTTTAAGTATCAATAATTGAAAATATCCTATTTAAACACTGTGGCTAATTAGACACACTTCTTTATCAGTGTTGAAGGAAGCATAACACAGTGAGCAATGTCATGTTCACACAATCTCCATGCAAGCCCAAGCTGCTGCTTCATGCTTCGATAGGAGATGAAAATCTGGGGTCTCCAAACCTATCAAATTCTGTTCTGATGGATGGGGATAAGATAGACTTTTTTGTGCTCTGGGTAAAAGCCAGAATGTTAAATGTAATCTTCTGCACGTGCTTTTACTGATATTCAGCATAAAAATAAGCCTTATCCATTTTTATTAGTTGGTCTGAGCCAGAACCAATTCTTTTGATGTCACCTAGCTTATAAAATGCAGCACTATAGGCAAGGGAGGTTTTAAAATGCTTCATAGACTTTATCCATTATATTAATGGGTTTCAGATTGCAATCTGTGGAGCACTTTCTGGTGCTGCTCCACAGGCAGCTGGCCAGTCACCTGGAGCTGGCTCCTCTCCCTGTTCTCCTCTGTTTATTCCCTATAAAGACAGACCTGAAAAGGGGCAAACAAAAAAAGATGTAATGCCATTTTTAATGCTATTTTTCCTAGATAAACACTTGCAGTCCTTGCCACGTGACCATCCTGAGAGGAAAGGCAGCACAGCTTGCTGGCACTGTGGGCTGTACCAGACAGGAGAGGGATGAGAACAACAAGAGAAATAATCATTTTACTATAGGATTAATGTGATTAAACTTTGAACTGAATTGTGAAAACAGTTCGTTTTTCAGCATTCCCCTGTTTTTCAGGCACCAAGCTGAATTTTCCCACATCCCCCAGCAAGATGAACTTGCCCTGACTTGGTATTTTCAGAATTATTTTTTGTTTAAGAATGTACTGAGAAAACCTCCTTAAAAATGGTATATTGCACTAGGAAAAAACCCCACTTATCTGAATACTTTAAGTGCCACTTAGGCTTCATCAGGGAATTCAATTTATCTGTTCACATTAAGTAAACAAATAAAACTACACTGACCTGGGTCACCAGGGTAGGAAAGATTTCTGGGAACTTAATGAGTAAATCATAATTAACAAGATATCTGTATTTACCAAATTCTTTTTTAAAAAGTGGTCTTATGCTAATAGCCTTTCATTTAAATTGTTTCTTATTTTCAGATATGCATTTTCTATGTATTTTAGCTGTCTTTCCTTGGTCCTATCACTTCACCTCGATGGAGAAATACAGCCAGCAGCACATGAGATTTTGGAAGTTGCACAGTGACACCAGTCAGCCAACCCCAACAGAGTATTCCTAAACAGGGAACAGATTCAACAGCTGAAATCACTTCAGCTATCAGTAATAGCTGCTATTAGATCAGGAAAACATTGGTGAGTACATGCCTGAGCAGATTATAAATAGCAAACAACAGGAGAGGGGTTCATTCAGAGCAGCACTGGAATGGGCATTTACTGGTCCCAGTTCCACAAAAGGAGCCTGGGAATCCAGATCAGTGCTGCACTGGCACCTGGGAACAGCCAGATCTGTGTTCTACTGGTACTTCCACCTGGGAACAGCCAGATCTGTGCTGTACTGAAATTTCCACCTGAGAACAGCCAGATCTGTGCTGCACTGGCACCTCCACACCTGGGAACAGCCAGATCTGTGCTGTACTGAAATTTCCACCTGGGAACAGCCAGATCTGTGCTGCACTGGCACTTCCACACCAGGGAACAGCCAGATCTGTGCTGTACTGAAATTTCCACCTGAGAACAGCCAGATCCCTGCTGCACTGGCACTTGCACACCTGGGAACAGCCAGATCTGTGTTCCACTGGTACTTCCACCTGAGGACAGCCAGATCTCTGCTGAATTGGAACCTTTTCCCCCTGGGAACAGCCAGATCAGTGCTCCACTGAAATTTCCACCTGGGAACAGCCAGATCTCTGCTGCACTGGCACCTCCACACCTGGGAACAGCCAGATCTGTGCTCTACTGCAACTTCCACACCTGGGAACAGCCAGATTCCTGCTCCACTGGCACTTCCACACCTGATAACAGCCAGATCCCTATTGCACTGGCACCTCTCACACCTGGGAACAGCCAGATCTGTGTTCCACTGGTACTTCTACCTGAGGACAGCCAGATCTCTGCTGCATTGGAACCTTTTCCCCCTGGGAACAGCCAGATCCCTGCTCCACTGGCACTTTCCCCCCTGGGAATAACGGGGCTGCCCTTCCCAGCAAGAAAAGCCTGACTGAGAAAGCACCAGGGAGGCAGGAGGAGGGATAAAAAATGCTCAATCCTCATTGTTTGTGTGGGGATCCACCATAGCAATGTGGGAAGTTTACATTTAGGTTTAAGGAACATCTGCAAGTGCCCCTAATTTCTCCTTTACCATGCAGCCTCATAAAGTCTAAGACCTAAATATTTATTATATGTGATGATTAAAAATCTTTGCTTTCCCATGAAGAAATTTCCTACTTAGGTATCTCTCAGCCCAGAAGTTTTCTTTTCAGACAGATGAAATCTCTCACAGTTAATTATGTGTGCTTACTTCAGACATGAGGAAAAAATTGCTTCTATCTGACATATTTCATCCAAATATATATAGATCATAACATTCTAATAAACCACTTTGTTTGCAGTGATGACTTTTAAATAATTTTAAAATATATTCTACAGTATTTTTCAATCATTCATGTGATAAAACCCTCCAGATGATAACTTTTCTTATGGATCTCAAAAAAAAGTTTTTCCAAATTTTATAGTTTGTTCATTTTCTTTAGGGAATCTTCATAGAAAATTATTTACACTGGTCATAAAAGCGCTACAAAAGGGTAAACTTTTAGCTAGTTACCAGCAACAGCTTTAAAAAATTATTGAAAATAAAATCAGTGTAAAAGCTATGCCTTTAGCTCTCAGTTCAGAGCATTCTACAGAAACCAGGAGAAGCAGCAGCAGCAGCATTTCATCCCAACTTCAATAAGCAGTAATCAACTTCAATAAGCATTGATATCCAAATAAGTAGGTTTTGTTTAGAATTTTTTTTTTTTCTCATAGGAGGAGGAAGAGGCCATGAGCAGATGTTGCAGGATCTCCCATGATCATCTCATGGCAAGTTTTATGAAATGTCTCAAAGCCCCATGAGCAGGCATAAAAGCAAAAAAAAGTACCAAGACAGATCCACATTAAAAAGAACAATTTTCCCAGAGCCTCATCCTACATGATTTATCACACCAAACACAGATCTCACACGTGCTCTTTGTGAAATAGATTTGCTCAACTTCTCTGACCAACACCAGAAATCCAAGTGGTTCCAGTGGGCACACAAAATCAGTGTGTGAATATTTCATTCATAAATATTGAATAAGAGCTTTTCTTTATAGGAAAAAAACCTGGAACCTTCACCCTTATTCCATGGTGCCAAAATTGGGGCATAATTCCTTATTGTCTCTAAGCTTCACAGTAAGGTCTATAAATAGGCAATGATATCTGGACTTCTTGTCATGTTTATCTGACCTCAATATATCTGATTTAAAGTTCTCAAGAATTCTAATTGTCACCAATTCTAATCTAAGTACACTTCAAACTTAGTTCAAATTTAAGGTAGGTCACATAGGATCCTATTTCAATTCATTTGCAAAATGTGTATTCTTTTATGTACCTATGATGATAAAAAACAGGCTACAGAAGATGGGATATTTTCATTCCTTTTGTTGTTGAACAGGATGTTCAAAGGCTCTGTCAAATATTTTTGCTGGATGTGTTTAATCCTGGAGCTCTCAGACACAGCTTGTTACCTTCTTTCCACTTCAACACAGTTTCCTGATGTATTTATGAGGCTGAGACTAAACTAGGTCTGCTTGAAAAAAAGTAAAACCTAAGAAAAAAACCCCTATTTTAACCAGGTTAGGCTGAATCCCTGTTAAGCAGTCCACAGTTTTATGCTGTTGTAATAACCTGGACTGGCAAAGAGGTGCAACATATACAACACGTGTCTAAAGAGAAAGCAGCACGTTAAGGCTTCACTGCAAATAGTTCCAAAGTTTATAAAGATCAGATTTTAATGGGTATTTTGCTATTAAGACACTGCAAGAAATGGTGACTGAAAGAGAGGAACAGTTTACCAGAGGCACTGCTCTGAATGCAGCTGACACATGGCACAGCAAACTTACTGCAAGATCTGAATCCAGCTCTGCTCAGGACATGGCTCTCTCTGTTCCATACCAAACCATCAGCACTGGTGCTGGCAGGTGCTGATCTCAGAAATCAGGCTGAGAAATGAACCAAAACATCCAAATCCCACCCCTCAGACTGAGGGGAGGCTGTGTCTCCAGCAGTGAACCACTGCACTTGTCATTCCTGCATCCTGATAAAAAACAGGGTACAGCAGATGGGATGTTTTCATTCTTTTTGTTGTTGAACTGGATGTTCAAAGGTTCTGTCAAATATTTTTGCTGGATGTGTTTAATCCCAGAGCTCTCAGACATGGCTTGTTACCTTCTTTCCACTTCAACAGATTTTCCTGATGTATTTGTATGAATTTGTATGTATTTGTAAGTATATGTATGTATTTGTATGAACATGTAAGCCTTTGTATGTATTTGTATGCATGTGTATGTCTATGTATGTATTTGTATGTATTTGTATGCATATGTATGCATTTGTATGCATTTGTAAGTATATGTATGTATTTGTATGTATATGTATGCATTTGTATGTATATGTATGCATTTGTATGTATATGTATGCATTTGTATGTATTTGTAAGTATATGTATGTATTTGTATGTATATGCATGCATTTGTATGTATATGTATGCATTTGTATGCATTTGTAAGTATATGTATGTATTTGTATGTATATGTATGCATTTGTATGTATTTGTAAGTATATGTATGTATTTGTATGTATATGCATGCATTTGTATGTACATGTATGTATTTGTATGTACATGTAAGCATTTGTATGTATATGTATGCATTTGTAAGTATATGTATGTATTTGTATGTATATGTATGTATATGTATGTACATGTAAGCCTTTGTATGTATATGTATGTATTTGTATGCATTATAGGTATACCCTAAAGGCATTTTGGAGATGAAATTTAAGGATGCAGATGCAAATTTCATATTAATATAAAAATGGTGAAATTGGAGATGCATCAGGTACCAGAAAAATAAATACTTCTTGGAAAGAGCTCCAAAATATCTTTGTGAAGGGATTTGTGAAGAAAAAGGAAGGAAATGGAATTAAAAACAAAGAGCTCAGAATTGCAGCTTTTAACAGTCTGAAACACTTCAGACCTAACAGCTCAGCATTTCCTTAGAAATTTGAATTAAGTCCCTAAATACTTTCTTTCCAAAGACAAAGTAAAAATAAAATTAAAAAAAAAAAGTAAAATTGGTGTGACAAAATCTTATTTTTCCATACAGTGTGCACTTCTCCACCTGTGAGAATTGTGGATTCTTACACCTGGGCAAGGCATCACCTGAGGACAGGTCTAAAGTTAGTGATCCTTGATGCAAAGGGGTGCATACAACAAGAAGGAAAAAGAAAAAAAAATGCTCAAAAAGGGAAATAGAACTTATCATGCAAAGATTCAGGTTTGTAGGTGGCAACAGCATCAATGCATTTCTTTGCTTTATTTTTCAAATAATCACATTGCTTGGAATTTTAAATTTGAAAGTAGGAAAAAAAGGTTTTAAAAGCTTGAAAGCATAAAATCCTTTCTGTCCTCACAAGTGAAAAACCTGCACCCAAGAGTGACAAGTGAACCTGCTTCTCAAATAGTGCTCTCTTACAGAACACTGCTGCATACCAGCTTAATATTTGATTGAAATAATTATACACATGATTTAAGTGGTTCCTGCTGCCTTTAGAAGATGGTTTTCTATCATGGCAGGCATCTGCCAAAGTTACAAAGAGCAGCTCCTTTAGAAGAAGAACACAAATGCAGCATTTTCTGGTTCAGATTTCTGGAGCCCTTTGTTTTGTATATTTTTTTCCCAGCCTCTGAACACCCATCAAGCCCATTCTACCATTTACAGCAAGAGCACAAGAACATCTCTTCAATGACAATTGAAATGTGCTACATTTACTCCATTTTACAGCAAACCAGAAAAAAAAAAAAAAAAACAACAAAACCCTTTTTACTCAACTTTCAGTAGACCTGAAATGATTGAATTGTTCAGAGGCAGCTCTCACAGAGATGTGAGAGCCAGGGGAGTGCATTTGCCTTCCCTGCACTCTCTCACCTCCCTGGGCTTCATCCCAGGGGATTTAGGAGCCTGCAGCCCCCAGCAGCCTGTCCCACTCCTCTGCATCAAGAGGAACACCAAAGCTTGGAAAAGCAGGGGCTGTGCCCCCTCCACAGCCAAACTGAAAGGATCTTCCCAGCTCATCACCCCCCTGGAGTATGCACCAATTTTGCTGAGAAATGTTAATTTTCAAAAAAAATAAATCATGTGGTATCCATTTCAAATATGGGAAAGGAAGCATGGAGAGGTTTCATGATTTGTGCAAGGCAACACAGATCCAATAATACCAATTTACAAACAGGAACTGAAATTCTCTTTTTTGACATTTGACTGCACATACAAGCAACATCAGCACTCTAAAAAGTTCAAAATTAACTATTCTAAATACCTAAGAATAGGATTAAAAAGTTATTGAAAACATGTTAAAACAGGCTAACTAACTTTTGGAATGCTTTTTTCAGCCTCCCAAAATTTTTATCCCTGTAGGACTTTGGCAGTTCTGAAATCCTAAACAAGATTTATAATATATTAATTCTCATCTCAATGACCACCTTGTCTAAAGGTGTGTGCCACCCACATCACAGAAATAACACTCAGGCCATCTTTATTTTACATTTCTGCTGTAGAAAAATGTGGAAGTAATATATTAGGTGAATATATCTGTATTATTTCCTTCACGTTAAAGAAGGCCTATTCTTGATCATTAAGGCAAGGAGAAAGTGGAAAATTCCAGAACTTTCAGACTGTTTTGGGAATTGATCCACAGCCCTGCCTAGAACACATCCCTGTCTCTTCTCCTTGAAGAAACAAATTATACTGGTTACCTCCAACATGCCTGTTGTCAGGTTACAGCTCCTGGGGTGCTCTGAAAACTAAAATTCAGCTCACTGAACTTTTCTTTCTATTTTTACATATACTCCAAACTTGCTGCTCTCTCCCTCCACAGAGGAAAATCTTATTTTACAACCAGGTTAAGAACTTTCCTCAGTGAAAGCTCAGAAATACCCAGCATTTTATTCACATCAGACTCTACTCCTTTCCATTCAACCTCGTACCTCCAGTATGTCAACTGAAATAGTTCTAGAGAATATCATAAAATAGAACCAGCTTTAGATCTCTCAGCATAGTCCTTAAAATCATATTCTGGACTGCCTGAGTAAACAAATATCATCATCTGCATGAATTTCTGTGGGTTAACATGTCAAAGCAGAAAAGTCACAGGAATGAATGGTTAAAATTTACCTCATCTTCCCCACCTCAGAGCCACAAGCTACAGCTACAGTTAAAAGAGCAAAAAAACAAAAATTGCCCTCAACCTCTATGAGTTTCTGGAAGTACATCCCCTTTAATATGTTCATGCTCCATGTCAAACATCCCCCCCTTAAAAGAATTTCATGCCATGTATTGCATTCAATATTGCAAATATAAAGTATCTGCTAACATTTAATAGCCTCTAGGTATAATCAGCATAAAACCAGCATAAAAGGGACTCAATATGAATACGAAATGTTTAAACCAAATGTGCTGGAGCCACGTGGGGAATTCTGCCACACACGCTGTCCTTTCTTCTAGGAGGTCCTTCACTGCCCTTGTAGGAGGTACAGCAAAATGATGTGGAAAGGAAAAAAAACCCCTAAGAACCATGATGCTGCAGCAGTGTTTAACCACAGCCTCAATGAAGGCAGCTTTGATCAGTTCTGAGGGAAAAGCAGTGACCTGTCCTTTCAGGAGAGAGTTCCCTCCTTTGATCTGAGCGCTGCGCTCATTTAAACCCAGTTCCAAGCGTTGGTGTCTTATTTAATACTTGGTTATAAAGATAGCATATAAACAGCTAAAAATTCATGACACTCACAAATCCCACTCCAGTTACTTTGTATTGGAGCTGTGTTCAGTTGGCAGCTTTGAAAGATGCCAGAGGAAGGTTCTAATGTGCTGCAAAATCTGCAGCAGGAAGTGGCAATTGCTGTATAGATCAGCTGAATAGAACCAAAATATTTATCCATTATTTACACACCCAATAGCACATATGCCAAGGGCTCAATTGTCATTTGTGCCTTTGTCCCAGGACATTAAATATCCATGTTAATGGATAAGTAGGATGTACAGCTACCTTGGAAGGATATACAGCTACCTCTGAGTGCCTAAAAGCAGAGGCTGTATTGGAATCATCCACAGCAAATCTTTTCTAAGTTATGGAAAATAAAGAAACTCCCAATTTATATATATATATATATACACACAAAAATGTAATATATGTATATCTCCATTAAGAACTGGAGTAAAATCTGCCTATTTATTTCAATTCAACTAATTCCCTGTTGATAAGAATAATTTTCATTTTTGCAGACCTTGGGTAAAATTCCAGTAAAGATAAATTAACTCTTCCTCCTCAGAGTGCAAGACAAGAGACATCCCTCTAGCCAAGATTTGGGACAATTAAAACTAATGATCACTGATATTAAAGATACATAATCCTAAAAATAAATTCATCCTTAAAAATTCCTTTAATATTTCATGACCTACCACTATTACAAATAATAAGACAGACATCTGGATTTTAGAGAATTATTCAGACTTTTCTAAAATTCACCATCTTTAGACCACTGAGGCTTATTCCACCTACCAGAATTAAGAAGAATCAGATTCTGAATTCAGATTTTAAACTGGAAATATTTCTGAATTTTTCCATTGTTGGCTAGGGTGCAAGGCTGTACTCTGCCTTCAGCCCAGCCTAAAATCCCCAAACTGATCCCTACAGAAGACATCACGTTTTGCTCCGTTTTGGGCATGGATCCAGCACTGTTACATTTAGATCTAAATCCTAGATATAAGTTAAGTGTTTCTATGATTCTAAGTGCTGGGAAGATGCCCAATAAATTTATCCTGATAATTTTAAGAACAGATGAAAATGCCATTAAAGTTACACCTAAATTACAAATTATTCCTCATTTTCCCTAGGCTGAACTCACAAGTCTGAGTATGCACTTACTCAAGATGGAACAATTCCCATATGACACTCCACAAACCAGAGCTTGCTTTCCCCTACACCAACTCCTTGTCATCTTAAGGTTGCCACATGGAAATTAAATCTTACAATCCTTAATTTGTACAATTTCCAAGCTCTCCCTCACATGAGAGCTACTGAGAATTATTCTCTTTCTCACTTAGCCATCTTTACATTTTCTATAATGATCCAAGGTTTTATTTCAATGTGTCAAAGATTAGTCTTTTAAATTTGTTAGTCCTTTAAAATTAGCACTACTTGAAATAAGTTCTTCCAAAACTTCAGTTGGGTTTGCCTTTTCTTTTTCAGTAGTAATTACCTGTTGTTCAGTCTCTCCTGTCTGATATTCTAACTGTTCTAAACAAACAAGATTCTTATGACTCTTTACATCAGACAATTTAAAACTCAGTTCTGTAAATTACATACCCTGACCTTCTGAACCCATTTATTGCACCTCTGCTTTTTTGCTATAGTTTTGGGGCGTGAATCAAGAAAAAATAGACTTCTCCATTCCTGTATTTGATTGGTACTTTGCATTTGATTGGAGTGACAAATGAAATGGCTCATTTGTACTAAAAGGGTTTAAACCCTGTTTTTTGAAATCTCTGAGCACTGAAAAACAACAAAACAAAAGGTATTACCTACCACAATTCCATAAAGAGTGCATAGCATTACTATGTAGCCATTTCCACATCTCAGGACATGTTTTCAACATTACCATGCATTAAATAACAACAACAAGTGAAGTTACTTTGCACTTTTGAACCTGCTCCCAATGTGAATTTCTGAACAAAAGTTTCACCTCTTCATAACTGTCTGCACAATAACCATGGCCAAAAGGAGAAGGTATGTCAAAGCAAAAGCCCCAAGATGGAATAAATGGAAGGGATGGGATAAATGAAATGTTTAATTTAACCTCCAAAATGTTCTAAGATTTCAAGATGGCTAAAAAGACTCTAAAATCAGGTTAAACACAGTTCATGTGCAATTAATGGCTTTAGGCCCTGTGATCCTTCCAGCCTAGGGGCTCACACTGAATTTGGAAGAGGAGTTCAGAAGTATGGTACTTGGTTTTAGAAAATCTCTTCCTCATTGGGTACCTGTACTTTGGGTGACTTTGATTTTGGAAAACTGCAGATTTCACTGTTAGCAAATTCACAACACTTCATAAACTCCTGGAACAACTTCAGGACTGAGAGCATTTCAATCCTAGAGGGAGGCAAATTTAACCATCAGTAATGAAAGGAGAAACCCTTGCCACCTCCCCGCTGCCACCCCCAGCATTACAGAATGCAGAACTGTAGCATCTTGCTGCACCAAAAAAAGGTAAAATACTCAAGGAACTCAGCCCCTTGGCAAATCCTGCTTGGGGATTGCAGGATGAATGACTTGTGTCTGTGTTTACAGCCTTTCAGCAGAGTGCTCACTGTTTACTCTGGAATTAATCCAGGTCCATAAAACTAGTGATACATCAATGTAACAGATGTGCTTAAGTGACTCTGCATTATAAGGAGATCTGCTTTAGTTACAAAAACTCAATAACCAGTTTCAGATGATTTTGACAACCCCAGTCTGTAATTTATCAGCCCCTACTGTACTAATTCCTGCTAGTGGACTGGTAGTCTCTAGTTCTAATGAATTCATCATTTCATTATTTGTCTTTTAAAAGTATTTAAACTAATAAAGGCAACAGTGTTGGAGAACAATGTCCTAGCCCTTGACATAAATCTAAATTACTCCTATGATATGTTGAAAACAGTTTGTGTTCATCTCATATTTACAAATTGCTGGAATGTAAACAAAGTTCCTTGATCTTCAGGACACATGGATGAGCCCAAAGCAATGCTAATGCTGCTCTCTAAAGGACCAACACAGCAAATAAAATGCAGGTGTTGTTTAACAACTGCTAATGCATTTGGCTTTAGAAGCTTTGTTAAGAGGTCACTGTCATTATCCACTTTTCCAATCAATATGTCACTTGCTTGCAACATAACTAGGAATATTTGAGTTGCAAGTTTCTGAAACATGTCAGAGCTATTTCAGAGAAGGTGGGATGAACAGCCACATGCTAAATACAAAAACAAACATCTATTTTAGAATGCTTTTTCTTCTTTTTCTATAATGTTGACCATAGAGAACTTCTTTCCTCAAAGCTAATAAAATCACTGAGCTGATAGCAGAAGGTAGAACTCTGGTGTCCTAAAGAGGACACTGGCAGTTTCTGCTCTCCAGTTTGAAAGGTCTCTGTGTGTGAGCTTCTGTCCCAGCCAGAAAAGGCCCTGAGTGCATTTTTCATCCCATGCAAGTTTAGAGGCTTGGCATGCAGACAGCTCTGCACATACAGCTCAGTAACATTATTCACACATTGTCTTAATCTCATTAATTTTTAAAAGGTAGAACCACTGCAGGTTTCATTGCATGAAATAACAAGGTGTCAGATGGAAGCAACTCTCCCATAAAGCAGCATGGTTTGGGGCTTCCCAAACTCTTAGGCTGTTTTTGACCAAAATCTAAATTTGAAGCATGATAATTCCTGAGGACACCTGAGCCCTAAATGTAAATATATGCATTTTGAAATGATCCATATTTGTAGCGAGTGGTCACGCTGTGCTGTTACTCTAACTATAATATTCCTGAAATGCCTTTACAAAGCCAGCTGGAAACCTTGACATTTCATCCATATTGTTATTTATATACATATTTACTGCTGCCACCTGCTTGCAACTTGGCTCACACCACCAAGCAGTACGTTTCCCTTGTTTCATTATACTTTGACATTTCACTAGAACTACAGAGCTGCCCATTTCTCAGCTTCCAATTGCTCTGCAGCCACTCTTGAATTATATTGGCTTAGTAATAGAATAAAGATCTTTCTCCGTGGTAGCACTAACCTCTCCTTTCCGTACCCAGATGGTACAAATTGCTGCTGGCACGGATAACAATGCCAGCACAGCTTCTGCTGCCTAAATGAACCCCCATAAACCCCACAGAGCTAGATTAGATTAGGGAATTGGGAGGTGGGGAGGAGGGCTGGCCAGTGGGCTCGGCTGAGCGAGGTCAGGATTTGGTGCAGGCTGTGTGTGGCTGTGATGGAGCACTCACACTGCAATGCCCAGGGAGCCCCTTCCTAGGGAAGAAAGCAAAATCAGCTAACAAAGTTAATAAACCTAATTTCATCAGCAGCACCACAACATGCACTTGTACTATTATGCAAAGAGCTGAGTTGTTTGATAGCCCCAGTGCCTCACAAAAAAGCCACTTTCCAAGGAATCGTGCTGGAAGGAGCAGACACCAGGAACACCCGGACTGGTCGAGTTTGCCTCTGTTCTGCCTCGCTCTGACACTTGTGAAGAAGGCAGATCACCCCTATCCACACCCTCAGACACCTAAGAACACATCTGAATTTGCAGTTCCTGTGTGCATATCCCTGTGTGGTGTGGTGGGATGGAGGGAAGAGGCCTGGGAGAGCTCTGGACCAGGCTGCTCTGCAGAACGGCTCACTGGGGCCAGTCTGCTTGACAGACAAAAAATGTTGCTGTGCTGTCAGTCCAAGAGTTGGTCAGGAGCTGTTTGAAACCTACAAATGGAAATCTACAGCCTGAACTTCTTTACATGTGACACAAATCTTCCATGATTTCACCAAAGTTGTGGTGCTTTACATTTAACACAGGCTAGAACACAGCCTGGCATACACAGGTATAATTCATTTTAAAGAAAATCCTCAAGGTGTTGTTCAGTATTTACAAGACATTAAAGTTGAGAAGAAATGTATATGAAAGAAAGATAACCAATATATTAAAAATTACTGTCAAACTATGGGCATTTGGCACTTGCATAAGCAAAAAAAACCCTATTCAACATGTTTCTAAGATAAAACATCTGCTCTATTTGTAAACCCTGTCCCTATGAGGAGAACAGAGGAAGGCTTCTTGTACAGTTAAAAGACGAAAGTCACAAAATTACTGCAGTAAGGGACAAAAAGAAGGAATGTACTGTAATTTTTCCAGCTCCTAATAGACATGGCAATGGTAAGTTTTTCCTGCTGATTGAAAAGAAACTTCATCAAAAAAATCCAAACCTAAGTTCACTTAGTGTTAGAGAGCAAAATGATACCTCAGGCTGCACCTCTAAATGAAACACAATGCTGTAACTAAGTGAAGGACTCTTTTTTTATTGTTAAAATTAATTTAGGACTATGCTAAAATGCTATACATGAAGCACTGATTTTTGCTGCTGTTCTGATGACAACCACATCTCAGGACAGAACAGGAAAAGGCAAAGGGTGAACATTTCTAACAAGGCACAGGCAGGAAAAAAAAACCAAAAAACCCATGTGACTGAAGAACACAATCTTCAGTTTGTAAACCTCATTTGTGTCTTAGCTGGGAATGAGCAAATTCCCATTCATTCATTCAGCCTCAAAATAAAGGCCAAATTTAAAAACACAGCTTAGTTTCTTGCTTCTGTTGAGGCCCTGCAAAAAGTAGATGTCTCTTTAAAAGCCAATCATCATCTCTTCTGAGAATCTGGCTCTGTAAAAACTGCCAGGTGAGACAAGAGGACTTGGTTGGAAAAGTCTCAAGGGGGAAGTAATTTAGGGGGGAAGCATCAAGTAGGAGAGGTGAAATACCTTTTTTTTTTCCTTTTTCTTGCCTGTTACATCTTCGGAAAACAAAGAGTGTGGCACTGAGTGACCTCCACAGACTGCCTGAGATCCCCTCTAATATTTTTATTCTTCTTCACTTTGGCTTGCTGTTTCCCTTGTTTAGGTTGTGCTTTCTTTCCTCCATTACAACTTCTGGCAATATTCTGCTCATTTGACAAAAAGAAAAAGAGTTCAGGGCTGTGTACCTGGGTTTAGTTGACACTTGACATCAGACACTGTAATGGAAAAGAATAACCCTGAACTTAGAAACTGAGTGTCAAGAAAGCAAATGTATTTAGAAGGCTCTAGTTTGCACAAACACCTGTTTGTGTATTATTAATTAATATAGTATTGAGATTAATATCTCAGCCTGAGCTGCTGAAGATGATCAGGCACACCCCAGCTCACGAGGGGTGACAAAACCTTCACCCACATCCTTCCTGGTGAAACCACAGATCCTGGGAGGAGAAGCAGCACAGATCTGCCCCAAAGTGATCCTGGGAGGAGAAGCAGCACAGATCTGCCCCAAAGTGACCCAAAGTGATCCTGGGAGGAGAAGCAGCACAGATCTGCCCCAAAGTGACCCAAAGTGATCCTGGGAGGAGAAGCAGCACAGATCTGCCCCAAAGTGATCCTGGGAGGAGAAGCAGCACAGATCTGCCCCAAAGTGATCCCCATGGATCTCTCAGGAAATCCACAAACCCTCAGGAAGTCCTGCCCCAGCCAGGGGATGCAAACCTGCCTGCCAAGCACCCCAAGGCACTGCTGGGGCAGGGGGAACCTCTCAGCTCTGTGTAGGAACCCAAGAATGTAAAATTGAGCAGCAACGCAACTGAACGCGCGGTTTCCAAGCTGCTTCTCCTCTTTAATCAGCCCCTCCAAAAGCAGCTCTAAAGGGAAAGAAGGATTATTTTCCCTTGAAGTGTTCCTCCAGTCCCTGTCCTTCGGAGCAGCTGACATTGTGCTCCCCAGAGAATGTGGGAATGCTTCCCTGGGCTTGTGATCCTGCTCTCGGGGCTGGCTGAGAGCAGCGCTTGAAGTCACCAAGAAAAATCACATTAATCAAAATTAGCAACAGAAGCTGATTGTTTTACTCTTCTTCAGAAATGACCTGACCAGCAGAAAACCTGGCTTCATGTTTTGCTTTTATCTCTGAAGAATTTCCTTGTGCCTTTGAAGAGTGTTAAATGCTTCTGTGATGACACCTCTCTCCCCCTGCTGCTTTGCTTTTGAGCCAGAGAAAACTTAGGAGAACTTTATTCCCATTAAGCTTTTCAAACACTGATTTGGAGACAGAGCTGAAATTCTAAATTTTAAAATGAAGGGCAGACTTTCTCCTCAGTCAAAGTAGTTATATTATCCATCTGAGTCAATAAGAGAGCATTTTTTGCACATCTCCTAAATTCTGTTCCTGTGTATAGAACCGCATATCTGTGGCAAATTCAGCAGAAATTGCTTGGTTTAATTTCTAGCTGCAAGAAAAACAAATGCAGACACAGCAGGAGGCAAGGAGGGAAGAGCTGTGATAAAATAGGTTGAACACATGCAAAGTACTCAGGATATCTGAGGAAGAACAGTTAAGCAGTATGATGTCACCTATTGTAAAAGTGGAAAAATAGGTTTGGAACTCTGCTACTTGACTTGGCTCTAAAATGCAATGGTGAGAGCACAAGTTATACACCATTTACCAAAACCCTAGAGTGAAATTTTGTTACTCATTATACATAGTTCATGAAACAAACTTCACTAGAACCTTGATGTGAAAAATTCTGGACTGCTCTGGACATTACACAAAGAAAATGCAAAACATTGCTAAAACTGGAATGAAATCATTTGAAATTTTGGTTCAGATGCTCATCATCTCATTTGATTCACAGATCTATCATTTCTGGTTGATGCCAGAGCAAATGTCTTGTAAGGTCACTTTACTTACATTGACACACTATCTAGTGTATCTATTAAAGTTGGTTTTAGTTAAGAACAGCCTTTACAAGTACATTGACTCATTTTCTCTTCTCTATTACCACACACATTTGTGTTACCATGTTCTGAGATCCCCCCCTACTTTGTCAAGCCATTTTAGTAATTTTCTGCAGTTTTTTCTCATGTGAACATACGATTTCCTCATCCTATTTACCTTTTAAAGACCAAGTAACAGAAAAAGAAATAAGCGAGAATTAGATTAGGGAAAAAAAAGAAACAAAAACAATGTATGCATGGGAGAAATAAGAAATAGCAGCAGGCAAAAGAGAGGATGAAATTAAAACACAGGAAAAGAAAATGTTGTACATGACCTAGTAAGTCTTGGCTTCATTTACCATGCCTTTGCATTTCAATTAAATACCATGGAGACATGAATATATATTAAAGAGGATAATCTTTGAATTACCTGATGAATGCATTTTTGCAATTTATACTTGTAAAAAGTGAGAAGATGGTAATGCAATTGTTAATCAGTTGCTCAACTTAATGGAGTAACATAATTTAAAAAGACTTACATCTTAGCTAATTCTTTTAATTTTTATTCCCACTAAACTGAAGTAGTCTTTATTTTAACTTTGCAAAGCTCCAACAATATGTATTTATCTTCTTTCCACCATATAACTTAAAAGAAAATTATATAAAAGACAAGGAGTCAAATTGCACTTGAGGAACAATGTAAAATGTTAATTCATCTTAGAAACATCACTTTTCAAAGAAAATATGTTTTTCCTACACTCGCCAGATAATATTTTATAATAATATATAAATAAATGGAAACAGAACTTTCAAGCAGTCAAACTTTCACACTGTAGCCTGAATGTCAAAAGCTGATGTGAATTTCAGTAAAGGAGGTTAAACCACATTTTTGTAACCACCTAATCTTGTTGGATAAGTCAAACCTAAGAAATACATTTTTATATAGTTCTTAATAGTAATAATAGGCATAATGGAGACTTTAAAAAGAACCGCTCTAATTGGAGAGAATGTCAAAAAATGTTCTTTTTTCCAGAGCCAACAAACTACTAAGGGAACACAACGAGAAATCCGTGTTTAGACTACCAGGGCAAGCCTTAGAACACAGAAACGTGAAATGCTGAATGAGTTTTTTACTCCATCTGTGCATCAGAACAAACCCAAGGTGGTCCCTGCAGGCCCGAGTGGCAGTGACCACACCTGGCTGCAGCCACCACCCTTCACTGATCAGCAACATCAGCCAGAGGAGCCTGGGGAAGGCATCAGCTCCTGGCCACCAGGGCCCTGCTCCTGCCACGCCAACCCTTCCCTGGCCATGTCACTGCTCCTTTCTGCAGTTTGTCAGCACAAGCAGCATGTGCCATGTCTTCTATTAGCAATCAAGCCCTACAATCCCTATTGACAAGGCGGACAACAATCCACTCTCGTAAAAGATTCATGACACAACTTTGCACTCTCTACTGCTTGCTTTCTCATAAAACCAGTGCAAATCCCATCAAAAATTTAGCAGAACCCCTGCCTCATCTGTTTAGGCCTGAAGCTAGTTGCAGGGACAACTCATTAGGGACAAGCTCATTAAAACCAGCCCTGGAGCAAAAGCAGTTTGCAAGTCTCCTCATTTTTATTCACTTTCACCTAGCCATTGCAGCTCCTTGTGCTTCCCAGATACAGAGCTTCTAATGATAAGCAAGGCTGTTTCCAAACTCATGCTACACCAAATGCAGCTCCTTCTGTACTCCAAAGCTAAGAGAATGAACTCCTGTTCATTTGTAGGGCTTAGATGGTTCTGTGTGGAAAGGCAGCGTCAGGAAACCCAGAGGATTCTCTTCTGAGTACATTAGCAAAAGGAACTGTGAGTAACTATCAAACACACACTAAAATCCAAAGAGAAATCAAGATGTGCAGAGCTAACAGCAGCAGATACACACGCCCTAGGATTCAGTCACATGAGAGTGCATTTGCTATTTCATTTGGTGGTTTTAGCACCTTTCAGTAGCTAAAATCGGCATGAATGAAAAACATTATTTTTTAAAATAGAAAAAAAGGATAGGGAAAAAAACCCTCAGAAAACATTTCCTTTCTCCTTAATAATAAAAATTGTTTAGATAAAGGCAGGGGGTTGGAGGTTGTTTACCTCTTCTGTCATTTGCAAAAGTTACTTTTGCCATGAGCACCAGCTGATCTCACTAACATCTCAGCAGATGATCTCACTAACATCTTCTGGATTAGAGGTCTAAATTTAGGTATGGTAATAAGTAGCCCAAATACAAGAGAATTTGCAAATTATCCACAATTCTGAAGACTGGTGATCCTGGGGTGATTGCAGAGCTTCCTTAATGTCTGTCACATACAAAGAGAACTGCAAATGTCTGCCAGGATGGATTTCCACTCCTCCAGACCTGTGATAACAAAAGCTGTGAGTCCTGCACAGGCCAATTTGTGCACCAGGAGAAGGAACAAATTCATGGAGAGCCTGCCTCAAATGTCACGTGCTAAAAATGGTCTTAGAAGAGCTTAATTCTAGCAAAAGTTGCTGCCATGGGCATGGTACAGTTGTTCAGACACAGATCCATGCCCAGATATGCATCAGGCTTCTGAGGAGTGCCTGACTGAATTTGGGGGAGCAAATATCTGCCAGCATGGCCAGTGTGTTCCAACAATTCCACAGACCAGCTTTCAAAACCAACCAAATTCTACTTGCCCAGAAAAAAACAAGAATGTAACCAAGAGTCCAAGAGAAGCAGCCCCTTATTCCACTGCAATCCCACATGAATGGTTTTCATTTACATTTGTACAAGCGTGCTAATATTCAATAATGTATTTTCACCTTGCACAGCACTACAAACAGGATAGTTTCTTGTTCTTGCCAAGTTCATTCTGTGCTCAGCTTTTGATGGTGTGTAACAATCTCATTGACAGTCTTCAGCCCGTCACCCAAGGCAGCACATCATCAAGGCTGCAGCATTTTTCAAAGTCAAAATGAAATTAAAAAAAAAAAAGATTATTTTGCTTTCCTTACTTCTGTCCAACTATGCAGCCAGAGTCAAAAGTATTTATTTAATGTGGAAGAATTAATGATTTGGAAGATCACAGGCCAAAACTGTCAAAGACTATAAAATCTGACATGCACAACCTTTCCTAACAACAACAAAAAAAAAAATATTGCCATGAAAACTGTTGCAGCAATATAATTACTCTGCTCTCTGTCAAGTGCCATGAGCACACAGCACCTCAAGACACTCAGGTAAACTGATGGGCTGTGAGGTTTGTTTCATGCCAAGGCCCTTTCCTGGCTGCTCAAGGCACAGCATCACTTACCCAGCATCCACACAAGCCCTGGCACAGAACATCAGCCCTGCACACCATGCTCAGCTCTGGGTCAAACAAACCAAGCCCACTTTGCACCAAAAGGGAGCAGGACCATTGAATGGGTAGTTCAAGGAGCAGCTCAGACAACAGGAAAGCACAATTCCCCTTTTTGACAGCATTTTAGAGAAAAAGTGGCTGTCCCTCCATTCAGCAGTCTGCAGTAGGGGCTTCAATTCATTTACATGCTTGAGTAAGAGGCACCCACACATTAAAATAAAGTCTTAGTCAGAAACATTATTAACCATATCTTGTACAGTTTCCTTTGCTTCACTGTGCACAGGATGAAAGCTGAAACACCATTAATGCAACCCAAGTAATGAAATCAACTTTTCTGAAAAATGAGAACTTAAAGAGCAAGCTACTTAAATTTAAAATTAAACAAGCTTTACCGAAAAAACCCCAGCCCACTTTATCTAATCCACTGTGCAAGTTTCCAGCATTTTGAAAACATTAAAAGGGCCATGCTTATTTTTCTATTATTCTCTTGTGTCTGCATTAAAAATGTACCTGAAGGCTGCAATCCTACATGTCTCATAAAACCTGCTGCAGATATGGAAACTTCATAAGACACGAATTTGTAAAGGAGACAATGGCAATACAAATGCATTTAGAGTGAGAATAACAATGTTACTTTTGTCCTTTAAAAACCAATAAAATTTATCAGAAAAGCAGCTTAGCAACACAACTGAAATTCAAAAGCTTTGAAATATAAATAAATATACATTTAATAACACTAGCTTTTTGATTCTCAGACAAATATTGTAAAACTTTATGTAATCTTTCTAGCAGCTTTTCAAAGCCACCTTAGATATAATTCTGCTTTTAAATTTCACTATAAAATGTGAGAGGAGTGGAATACGACTCTTGGCCACATTAGCTCTAGTTTTTTTTCTCAACTATTTTCTTAGATAAACAGGTGATCTCTCAGCTTCCATGTAAACCATAAAATATGAGCAACTTCAGTGTAGAGCACTTAGAAAGGATGTGAATGCATCATATATGTCACTGACTGTGTGGGGGAAAATCCAAAAACAAATAGCTCTGATAAGGTTTCATTGCTGCAAAACTGAGTGTTAACAGCATCATATAAATAAAACTGAAAGATGCAAATAGGTAATTTGGATTAAGCATTTGGATTACTTGTCATTAGTTATTAAGTCTTGCTCCAAATGAACTTGCTCTAAGGCACTAACATATTTGCAGATACTGTGACTCCTTTTCCCGACAGAAGTGAAAACACACCAATGCCATTAGAGATGAATTTAGTGTGGCTCCTCCAAGCAAAAATGCAATGACTTCATTGAGCTTCATTACTAACACAACTTTCCCTCATTAAAAATTCCAAACAAACAGGTGTTTCACACACTAGGTCTACTTCTAAAATTGCTTTCTTTTTATTCCCAGGGATACATCAAGAGCTGGGGGAGAATTCATGCAGTATAGATCAGTCAGGCATTGACAGCACATCACACTTTGACAAGCTGCTTGGCTCTGTTTAAAGTCTAAGTTAGGCCTTGGCCCATCAAGGCCATGGCTATTGAATTATTGACAGCCTCTCACTGTGGTGCAAAGGCAAGGAGTGCTACAGCCTCAGCTCAGCAAAGATGAAATGGAAACCCTCTCTGAAGCTTCCTTTAGCACGTTAAAGGAGTTTTAATGGTCTTGTTTAAAATTCAGTAAGAGAATATATTACGCTGATTATATTTTCACCGGCTAAACAAAAAGTTTGGGATGCTGTGGAGATTATAAATGAAAACTACACTAAGTATGAACTTGATCTGCACCAAGAAACTGACTGCTGCTGAATCCCAAACTCACACCAAATCCTTCAGCTTTACATACCTGACAATTTTCACCATTCTGTGCTGTTATACCTGGTGCAATCAAGGGCAAACAGAAATATGGATGTTCCTCATCATCACACACACAGGCTTGCTTTTATAATAATAAATAATAATTTATTTTATTTTTTATATATTTATTATTTTATTTATTTATTTATTTAAATTATATTATAATATAATAATAATTCATTTCTGCTCACACCATTAAATCTGCAAGCCAGTGCAATGGCCAGTCCATGTTTCCAGTTTGCCAGCCCTGACAGTTCTTTCTCTCTCCTTTCCTTTCTGGTTACCAGAAGTGCACCAAGGGGTGTCTGTAAGGAACTGACCACCCCAAGCCTGGTTCGTTTGTTTGTTTTTCCAGCAGAACTCTTCTGCAGGTAAACCACCATTCCTCCACAACTAGCTGATTAATATTAACAATCCTCATATTCTTACATAATTTCTTTTCTTCTTCAAATTTATACCTGCCAAGCTTTGCTTGCATTTTAATAGCTGATGTCAGACAAGCAACAAGCAGAAAGTTCCATCTCAGGACTATAATTTTAAATACAATGAGACTCACATCAACTGTCTCACAGACACACGGAAAATTATTCCACGTGGACTTCTAAAGTGCATCCTAAAAGCTTCACAGAATGAGGAGGTTTTTTAAAGAATTTAAAATGATGCTCAGGGAGGGGGGAGGTGGGAGGGCATTAAGCAATTTGTCTAATGTGACCCTATACTCATTTCTCCAACATCACTGCCAATATGCTGCCTCCTGTCAAAGCAACAAAGAAAGCCAAACAGCACATCTAAATTTGTGTTCATTTGCCTTCTGCAGGATTATCTTTGCCATGTCAAGCATTATAAGTAAATCAAAGATGCTTCTCAGGGGCTGTAAGAGTGGGGCTAATCTTCAGACAAATATTTAGAAGGCAGCTTAGCCTGTTCTGGCTTTAATCGTTTCCAACTGATTTGACTTTTTCTAATTACAGCCTTTACGTTATAAAAGCCATTTTTATGTTGCTGAAGAGCAGTTTCACTGCAAATACATGAAATTTTGCTGAGTTTCTGTTCCCATGTTGATTATGGAAATGGTACTCTACAGCTTTCCTCTAATTAGAAAAAACACACTTCACACAACATCAACAATTTTTGACATTAATGACAGAGTGACAGTGTCCTTTTGTGTGTCTTTAAGTAACATCTCAAAATATGACACCACAAAGCCACCACATCCCACTTGGGTATCATACCAGCAGCAATTTTCACATTTTTGCATATTATATTTATTCAAACACAGAGCAGCATCTTTGAAGAAGCTGTTTAGTAACTTAACCTAACAGAATAAGATAATTAAACTTCTGGATAGTCTGGGTTGAGGTGCTTTCCAAACCCATGAACTTGAAAAATTCAAACACTCCCACACAAAGCAAATTATACTTCTCCTTTGACAAATCAGCCACCATGGCTACCTATTACTTTTAGTATTTCCTTGCCTTCCTATCATTCCCCATAATGAACAGCTGAAATAATACAGTTTTGCCTTTTTTTTGCCTTTTTTGCATCAACTCACAGACACTTCTGGCTGTTTAATGGAAATTAACTTCAATCCCAATGCTGGGAACAACAGGAATCAAGGCAGAGGAGCCACAGCACGCATAGCATAAGTCCATTCCAAATTCTATACATTCCTAAGGAATGTTTTCCTAGAGCAGGAAAAACCTTGCCATTTACAGTCCAAGCTGAGCCCAGAAAAAGCAGTTTTGATGAAATATAAATAAGGCAGGTAATAATGCAGATTATTTCTGGCACGACTTGATGCAACAGACAACTCTGAACACTGCAAACTTCCTTTCTCTGTGCAGAAAGAATCAACAATAATATTGTGATACAATGAGAAAAACAAAAAGAGGATTAAAGGACTAAAAGTTGATATGATTTTATTAGGTATAGACAAGATGCTATAGGAGTAAAATCTGAAGGAAAAGGCAACTCTGAAGTCTCCACATTGGAGACATATGCTTAAAAATATGCACACATCACTTTCAATACTGAGAGTGGCCGAATGAAACTGCTGTAGGATAAAAGAGAACACCAGGCAGAACTGAGCTCCAGAAGGCATTTACAGCCTGACCTCTCTATGAAATAAGAGCTAGCACCACCACAGAATCTTGCCTAGTGCTGTGACAACAATGTCTCCAAGTTCCTTTCATTTCTCTGAACAATTTAGACTTGCTGACACAATCCTGTGAGGTGTCAACAAAAAGCATTTCTATGTCCCCATTTGCTAGAATGGAGGGCATCAATTACTCAGGCATCAATTTTGACTGCTTTATTATTCTGGAGACTTGCTCCATAATAGCTTGTTATCCTTTTTGCAAAAATTAAAACTGTACTATTAATAACTCTTTGACAAGGCTTCAGATCTCAATTACATTAATAATAAATTCTTGGCTTTATGTGTGAGTTCCTCATCTTTTTCATCCATAACGAAACTCTGTAAAATTGGCAAAGAAACTAGAAAGAAAGCAAAACTGCATGATATTCCTCAAAAAGAACTTTCTAGCCTCCTACTCTGCTCAGTTTGCAGATGTCCCAAGATGAGCAAGTACTCTGTACATTCAGTAACCCTGCTTGGTTTTATCTGAAGTTCTGGAAAGCCAGAAGAACCTGAAAGCAAAGCCCCCAGAGAAGCAGCTGGGAGCAGAGGGCTCTGTGGTTGTGTCTCTGCAGTGGATCCTGGGTTTGTGGTTTACAACAAGCAGGCAGGGGTGGTTCCAGCACAGCAATGGGATGAGCCATTGGTGCTCCAGGTGCACTCACTCCTGACCACACAACCTCCTGTGGGTGCTCCCCAGAGCCCCCTGAGAGTCTCTGTGTCCCAGACTGAGTGCCAGCCAGGCACCAGGGCAGTGGGGGTGGCAGACAGCCAGGAGCCCCTTCCTAACACACTGCACTGACCCAATAAAAGGGTTGGGTTCGTTGGTTTTCCTTTGGTTGTTTTTCTTCTTTTGTTTTGTTTTTCCCTGAACTGCCCATTTTAACACTTAGACTACATATTACATTGATAATCCTGTAGGTCCAAGGTGGAAACATTGAGGAACAGAAAATGATAAACATGACTACTCCTTTACTTGAAATATCCTCCACTGGGCACGTTTTACACCAGTTCTGAAAGACTGTAGAGGGTCTGTGTGCAAACCAAATTAATTTTGGTTTAGACCAACACATTTCTCATGGGGCTGACTATTCAAGACACTGCTATCAAACCCATCAAAGAAGCAAAAACTCTATTAGTCTTACAGTTGTCCAAATTACAGCCCCAAAGTCCTGCCATCTTCATCAGTCAACCCTCACAAGATGAGGCAGAATAATCTTTGCCTGTAGCTTCCACACTTGCATCTCTAAAAGTTACCACATTCTAAATAATGACCATTAAAAAATCTCAGGAAAGGACCAAAACTGATGCAAATGGGAGCAAACCAAAACCTTTTGCTGCTCTACAGAAAGAAGCATATATAATATTAGAAGCAGTGAAACCGAGTCACTTTTCCAAGGCATTAAAGCCAAGACAAGCATTTTCAGAGGTGATTATCTTCCACTTGGATATCCCAGTACAATCTGGTGTTTTCTATTGCTGTGAGGAAATAGACTCACTGCTGTGAGGAAATTGAGGTCTTGATGTGTCTGGGAACAGAACTATTAGCAGAGCCATGCTGACTGTACGAACTTTTTGGGTTTTTAAACCAGTTCTTCCTAAGGTAATCCCTCCTTAACAATAGAGTTTGTTTGGGACTTTTTATTTTAGTAAATATATGTTTTCCCCCTCTCTCTGGAACACTAAAGAGCCAACATGTCATGTGTCTGCCTGTCAGGGATTGTCAGATAGGACAAGTTTGCTATTAGTGAACTCTGCATCTTACATATATAGAACAAGTCAAAAAAGCATTCAGATGGTTTTACAGAAATAACCTTGCAAGGAGCAAGGGTTAGAAGTTAGAGGGCTGAAGTTGATAAACAGTTACACATTTTCAAAGCAAAAAAACCTTCCAGATGTAGTGCAGATATTCCATCTTACAGTTTACATCAACATCTCTCTGTAGTGGATTGAGACAAAATCTTAGCAAAAGGCACATTATCTCTCATTTACTTATTACTTGGCCTTGGCTCCTGAAGAGAAACCATTGACCCAAAACAAAATAAATTCTCTCAAATATTAGCAATGGGGTTGCTAGAATTTTTCATCGAAGAATTATTTGCCACCAAAAGAACCCCAAAACATAAATGCTATGTAGTTTTTAAGCTATGCCATAAAATTCAAATATGAAAAATATCCTTGACACTCTGTAGAAGTTTTTGATGAACCTGAATAATTTTTGGATTCAATCAGTCATCAGAATAACTTCTGCCTTAGACTGTCAATATTGATTGTTTACATAGGCTTTTGCTTTGTTTTTGCATACACCAACTTCTGTAAGCTAACCATAGATAATTTCAGGAACAAAAAGAAAGAATTAAATAATGTACCAAATTCTGCATCCTGACATGATCAAATGGGAAAAAAAAAAGGAAAAGAAAAAAAACAAGGAAAAAAAAAGGTGAATTTTAATGTTATTGAGGAAAAGGAAAACACAACAAAGAAACACAACATCAGATATTTAAAAAGAAAGCTGTAATGCATTCTACTATAAATAATTCTTATGCTAATAGCTGGGTAAGAAATCTTCAAGGTTGAGGCTCCATTTCCACAGCATCAGCCACTGTCCAAACACATATTTGCTGTTTAATTAAGAAAGGACTCACAATGTCCTACACAGGACATGCAAAGTTCCAAATGCAGCTCTGAGCTGTCCTGATTTGAATACAAATAAATGAGCATTTTTAAATATTCCGTATGGTCAGAGGGAACATAAAACCATTCTTGAGTATATCCAGTTACTCTTTTTCTTTCTTATTTTCCCTCTTTCCTTTCTCTAAAATTTCCATGACTCAGTGATGAGCTTGCAGGAGGGGCTGTTCCCAAAGGTGGTGCCAGTCGTGCAGCTGCTCTCACAGGTGCCCCCCAAACCTGCACAGGAACAGGGGTGAACAGGGCTGGGGGTTTGACTCTGGCCAGATGAACCTGCAATAAATGGGTCACCTGCACCCAGATGAGTTTCCTGCCTGGTTCAGTGAGCAGCTGCACTGACACTCACACAGGCACAAGGAAGGGCAGGACATCCCCATCCCTTGCAGAGTCCTTTATTTCCCCTGGGGTGAGGATGCAGCCACGTTTTTCCACTCCCCAGCAGAAGCAGCCTAGAGACTCATGGGAGGCACAAAAGAAGAAGATTCTATCAGCCTCTTACTGATTGTCCTCTGGAGAGTGCAGACAGCAAAAGTGCCAGAAATGCTTTGGGCTTTTAATTTTTAATACATGCTCAAGAAAAAGTGGAAGTTCTCTAGGAGTTTATTGTAGAAGTACCACAAGAGCAGACCAAATACCAGCCTTGGTTGCTCTGCCATATCACTTGTGGAAGCACTGGAGCCTGCCCTGCCTCCCCACCCCTAAAACTGTGCTAGCATGAAAATTACAGGCCTGGCTTCACTGAAGGACAGCCTGGGCCCCAATAACAGCACTGCTCATTGCATTGCAGTTTTTAAAAGCCTTTTCTCAGAAATGAAACTCTCAAACTACCTGCCAACCAGGTCTCCTTAGATACACTAAAGCCTGGCCTCCAAAGGAGAAAGGAACAAAAGTAACACCAAAGGTCACTGTTTGATGCTCCATGTCTCTATTACACACCGTACTTCACTAAAATACAATTCAATTTTACTCTTACAGACCAAACTGAATTTATTGCTGTGGAAATTGCCAAAGCAGTCTTCCCCCAGCCCCCTCCTGTTTACCAGTTGTCTCTTTTTTGTTTTTGATAGAACCACAGGCTGTGAAAGCAGGCCATCCCCATGGTATTTAACCATTTCACCATTTATATTTCCAATTGTGAGGTGCACTTGGAAGGCAGCAGAGCATCAGTGTGCCAACAGGATTCCATCAAAGAGAGGGAGAGGGTCCTGCCCACCAAAGCCAGGGCTCAGGGGGCTGCAAACAGAGCTGGGCTTGGCTCTGGGCACAGGGCAGGTGCCCCTGAGATTCCTGCTCTCCTTGTCCCTGCACACACCTGGGATTTCCTTCCAGAGCCAAATTTTCATCCTGGCAGCCTCACAACCAGTCCTGAACATTTCCCTGGAAGCAAAATCCACTTCCAGCCCCAGACAGAATGTGGGAAACCCTCAGCATTCCCCCAGGAGCAAACCTGGGCTGCATCACAGGGAGCAGGGCATTTGTAGGACTCAAGGTAGGACTTTGAGGATGAAAGAACCAAATCCTGCAATGGCCAATTTTGTAATTAATCTGTGGGAAAACTGGAAGCTGTTAATATAATGAAATCTGAATCCATTCAGATTTCATCCATCTCACACTATTTTTTTTTTTCACCTTTACCCATCATTAACAGTCTGGCTCCTTCAGGGCAGCAATTTTGTACCCTTCCATATCTGTGCAGTCTTTGCAAATTTCCAGCCTGCAATCACCAATTAAACACTGTTCTACTTCTCTGCCACTACTGCCCATTACCTCAAGCCTTCTAAAAAAAGAAAAGATGGAAAGAAAAGAAGTTGAACAAAGTTACAAAGTCTGTTGATATGACATAGAAATCTACTTTTTAGATAAATCTTTAAGTTTTAAAAATACAAAAATAATGTTTTCCCCTATCACAGTTACTAGCTAATGACCTACAATAGTTTTTGCCTGCATAACTGTGCAAATCTAAAATTCCAGCTACTTCCACAGCACCTCAGAAAAATCAGAGAGGCTCCATTTTCTACAAAAATGGCACAGAACAACAGGAAACAAAGGTTATTTTTCAGTGTCCCTAAAAATAATGAATTGGCAGTATTTCACCCTAAAACTAAAGCACACTAACTACTTAAATAAACAAAATTAACTTTAAAGACCTGGACATTGAGCACTCCTACAGACAGATGCCCTGCCAGTTCTCAGTGATGTGCAGCCAAAGAAGCTACATCTATTTTCTATGTTCTGCATCCAGTACCTTCAAAAAGCATGAAACCCAATGCAGAAACAGTTCTGAGAGGCCTTTATTATTGTTATTATTATCATTATTATTATTGTTTTGCTTATGGTTTTATAATACCAAAAAGCTCATAAGCTTCCATATAATAGAATTTGTGGTATTTTTAATGTGTAGTATTTGCCACATAAAGAAAAATCCCAAATGAGTGTACAAGAGAAAACACTCTATTCATGCCTTCCATTTCCGAGAAAAGACAAATGATAGGTGTTATTATTTGGCTGCCTTATAAAGAATTATGGGATACATTTTTGCAGCCATATTAAAAATGAAGAACAGAATGTACCATTGAAGACAAAATGTAACAACCAAAGAATAACAGGGTTCCTCAAGTAAATGTTTCCTGCAAAATGGGTTCTGCAACAGAATTCAGGTACATGTAGGATTCCCTCATGGATCCCACCCCATTCCAAAGGATTTTACACAAGGTGGGAATTTTGGGACTAACACACCTCATAATGGGAAAGTTTTTCTATGTAGCTGGTAGCTCCAGCAGGACAACAGTAATATGTGAAAGGAAAAATAAGAAGCAGGAATTCTGGAGTGCCCTGGTTCAGGCTTTGTTCCTGCCCTGTCTGCTTTGGCCAGCCAAATGAAAATAGGCACATAACACTGGCACCAGGATTTTCCCATAATTTGTACTTCTCTTTAAAAAACCCAAAAGCAGAACAAACAACACCTAATGCTAAAACAAAGCCACAGAGCAAAGCAATTTTTAATGTTTTGGCAGAAAATGTGTCTTGAGTCATATCATCACACATGACAGACCTGGGGCACATTCAGAAAGGGAATTTTACAATACCAGGATTTATTAAATTTATCTATACGTGTGTACTGCATAGGAAATTATCTCTCAACAGCCTGAAAGCAGAAAACTTTGTCCACTTTTGTTTATTCTTGTCCAGTAGGATCAAATGAGAGCATTAATTGTCATTACAGGTGACATTTTTGAGGTGTCTGTGGCTCTCAGTGGGATGAGCTGGCTGAGCCTGAGCCCACACACAATCAGTGTGTGTTTTCCTACATTTTAGCAGTCCACTTCAAATTGTTAATGCATGCTAAAGTAACTTGCTCATATTACATGCTCTAAAGCTTGTAAATAAAATATATTCACTAAGGTATTCATGGAACACACCTTTATCATCAGCAAAGTAAACCTCAAGAATAGAAAGGAGATAAGGAACTTTAAATTAGAGCAGTTGGACATTTTTCACATTGTATGCCATTACAGAATTCTTTTTAAATCCATTCCTTTAATGTCTTCAGAACAACTTAAGGTAATTAACAACTCTGTCAATAAAGTAGCAAAGTATAAAACAGTGCATCTTTTAAAAGAACACTTATAAAAACAGAGAATGTAGGCTTCAGTGTGAAGACTTTGTATCCTACCAAGAAAATAATTAACCGGAATTTAATCCTTGATGTATTTTAGAAAGGGGTCAAAATAATAAGTAGTAAATATTTAGCAACTTTCACTGAGGCCTTTCATATTCTCCTTCTTTTAAATACCACTTAGAAAAGTTAACTCTCCATTTCACTGGTGCAGTTCTCACTTGTAAATGCATCCATTATCACTTCAGAAGTATGACATCAGTTACCTGTCAGCAGGCTTGCAATTAAAATAATGTTTAGAGAAAGTGGAGTCTGCTTGTCTATTGATGCAGGGCGACAATTGTCTGTAATTTTAATCGGGGTTACATGCATGTGCTGATAAAAGATGAGACCTGTTAGTGTCATTATTTTGCTTTTACCTTTAGGTATTCTGCTTTTTGGTTTTTTGTTTTGTTTTTTTTTTTTTTTGTTCTCTACTATGAAAAATGCTCGTTGCGATGTTTTAAAAGGAATCCCAAGTCGCATTAGAATAGCGCTGGAAGCTGCACACTGCGATTAGATAAAAGGGGCTCAAATGCGTTAGGAGGTGTTGAGTTAATAGGAAAACAGCTTTGATTCAGTAGCCTCTGCCTGACGTGCCACTACAACAGAAGTAAAAAGGCAGTGGGCAACTCCCCTCTAATCACCTCCTGTTAGCTGCAACTATAGGCAAATTGCTGGTGAGGATTAAGTGGGGAGACTATCACAGGATCAGTGTCAAGCAGAAAAAAGACTCAATTTGTGAGCAATCATGACTCCCTAATCACTTCCCTGAGAGCTTTAGGAATTACTAACAGTAGTCTTTAGAAGCCTGGACACTTCAGAAGCACCGACCCACAGAGATAAGGAATCGCTTTTGACCACAAAAGGTATGATTACCACAGATGGAACAGTTAAGGATAGAGATAATAAAATAAATGATGGCTGCAAAATACCGAATTTGCCTTCACCTACACTGTACATCGTCAGATGACTGAGATTATGATATATGTGTGTCAACGTTGTGACTGCAAGCTGAGATAAGCTGAGGCTTGTATGGTTTGGAGGCAGCATTAGAACAAATCTGTCAGCAACAATGAGAAGAAAATGCCGTACCATTGCAATACTGTTCCACCTATGAACAGTGGAGCAGATTCTACCCTGAACGTATTTTCCAGCAGTTCCTACACAGTTATTCCCTGTCGATTTTTTTATTCCCAGCTATTTTTACTTGTAGTAAAAAATACAAATAAAATGAACAACGTAAACACCTGCTATTTAATTTGGAGACAATCTTATTGATATTGACTTCCATTTTTTTATGTATCATAACCCTCCATTAGATTATAAAATTCAATAAAAACCACAAGCACTAGCTTTGTAACACCTGACAGATCTATAATTGCAGGGGTCTAAAAATCAACATGCCCAATAAATGCTACCACTTTAGAGATTACAAAGTTTACTCTGTCTTTGTAGTCTGAGTTGCAAAGCGATGGGCTCGACTGCCCAATCAAAAATTACTTTGCCTGCTATTGTTTTACATGACATAATCCCTCAGCATCAAAAAGAAGAAAATAAATGGATATTTCACCATGCTGCAAAAGAAGTACAGCATAAGACATTGTTCAAAGTAAGGCATTACTTGATCCAGGAGTAGATGGAAATGTATAGCACAAGCAAATGTCAGAATGAGACCTGACTCACAAACACAGTTATTGTTTACAGGCTTAAATGAGTTTCAGCCATAGAAAGGAGCAGTTATAATAAACTCAAAAACAGTTCTTGAGAAATAAAATGTCTTATCATTGATTCTCTGCTCAGAACAAGCCCCAGCAGTTGCAGTGCTTTTGTTGCACTGCAAGCCAAAAGTGTTCATGCACATCAACACTTGCTGCCACTAACATTAATATAGAAAAAAAGGATAAAACACAATTAGGGTGCAGCAATCAATCAATGCCAATTCCTCCCACTAATGCACTGATAATCTCAGAGGCAATGAAAATAAATAAAAAAGCCAAACAGAAAAGCTCTGCCCCAAAGTCTTCCACGCATCTGGAACTTGAACTGGAAACAGCATAACAACATTAGAAACTACGTTCCAGGGACAAAACAGGCCCCTCCACAGAAAGGTAAGAATTCCCAACAAAGAGTAACTGAAAATTAACAAAGACAACATGTGCACTATGCAGAATTATGAGCAATATTATTGAAACACCACCAACACACACTGAATACTGAGACTGTTACACCAGCTCCCTTACAGCACACACTCGTAAAGACTGCCAAGAAAAAGAAAACCTTAAGTTAATAAAATAATTCCTTGCAGCTAAATGCTAGAAGACATGACATAAATGGATTTTCAATAGCTAATATGGGATTTGGATTCATTGATTCTTATGGTACCCTTCCAACTGGAGATATTATTCTACCATGGACTGTGCTTCATGCCTGTATGTATGCTGCCTGTGCTGGCATTACCTGAGAAATCTTTTGTCTTTCTTGCATCAGTGCTTTTAAAACACGAGAGAAACTATGAGTACGCATTTTATTTTTTTTTTTAAATAATAGTTTTAATTAAAACCAGTTGCAATGCACGTTATATAACTCCAAAATAGCTATATAGTTATAGTATTCTTTTTTTCTGACCACTTGAGGAGTATGGAATAGGTTAGAAAGTACAGCACCCCATCCTACCTTCAGCAAAAATCACACGAAGAGTGTTTGCTCCTTTCCCAAACAGAACTACCAGCTCTATGTGCCCATACATATTTATAAAATTATTTGGAGCTAGTTTACCAATACTTTAATTGAGAAGTTTTGTATATTTCACAATGTGTTCCTATACAAGAAATCCGTGGTATTTCACTGTGAACTAACAAAACCAAAATGTCTTCACGCTGCTATTCGAACTGGAAAGAGCACAACAAATGTATTACAAGACAGCAACTTCGCAAAACTCCTCCAGCCCGGGCAGCAGCGCTGCGAACGGAGCCACCGCCGCTGCTGCTGCCGCATGCCCGGCGCGCTCCCCGGAGCGGACACATGACCCGGGGCCGCCCCGCACGGGGCGCGCTCCGCTCCGCGCAAACACCGCGCAAACACCGCGCCCGCTGGGGGCTGCGCGCCCAGCCCGCTGTGCCTCGCCGGTCTGGGAAAAACCTTCCTCGAAAAAAATTAAAAAAATATATATATATATAGATATATAAAAAAAAGCGCAGAAAAACCCCACGAGCATCACCAACAAAACCCCCGCAGTTTGTCCAATTAGCTACCATTAACCTCCATTTTCTCTCCATTTGCACCCTCCCTACGCAAACAAGGTTTCTAAAGGGCCGGTTTTAATGAGCTGGAATAAGGAGAGGCAATGTTGGTCTGCCCGTGCAGTGCAGTGCTCCCTAAACTAACAGGCAGGCACTGCAACACATTTCTTGCCTTCTAGGTCAGCATTAACTCTAGTTTTAGCAGTAGTAGCTAAAGGCAACTGTACTGTAATCAAGCATCTCAGGGATGGTTTTCCTTTTTTTTTTTTTTTTTTTCCTGTCTGTTGTTGCTGCTTCGTTGCAGAATCCCCTGTTTTAATATACAAACTCACCCCACTGTGAAGTAAGCCCTTGCAGGGTTGGGTAGCCACGAGAATATTAGTGGCTAGTGGTTAGCTCCATGGGAAGGAAAAAAAAAAAATAGAGAAGAAGAAAAAAGGAAAAAAGGGAAAAAAAAAAAAAGAAAGAAAAAAGAAAAGGGGGGGGGGAAGAAAAAGAAAAGCTTTCTTTAAAAAAAGGCAAAGCGTCAGGGGTATGCGTAAGGGAAGGGAAAAGGATGGAAAATTAATAATCCAACAGGCAGGTTCCCTCAGTGTTATTAATCATGCTGCTTCTCACAAGCTAGAGAGGAGCTGAGATTTGCACATGGGAGGGGAGGGGAATGTTCACTATTGGCCAACGAGCTCATTCCTATACATCTCAGCCAATCCTTCTTTTTTCCTTTTTTTTCCTCCCCTCTCCCCCTCCCCCCCTCGCCTTAAGGTACAAATATATCTGAGAAGCAGTTACAAAACCCTGGAAGATGAAAAATCATGCTCCCAGGCTAGGCAGTGCTTGGTCCAGTTAATACACTATAAACTTTATTTGAGCTGACTTCTCATTTGATCCCCTTGTGACAGGGTCAGTGAACGGCAAGCAATTCCATCCCAAATCATGCCATAATCGAATTGCTGCCTATTTCCCGAACCTATAATGAAAAAGGCAACCGAAATAATGCAGGTAATGTTGGCAGCCTCCCCTTGCTGTCGTACATTATTACTGCCGATTGCTTGCCTCCATTTCCCCTGTACTCTAACAATGAATATATTTCACAGCTCACTTGCTTTCCTGTGTGGGTGGTATGGCATAGACACCTACATGATATGAAAGAAAATCTAAAACAATAGGGTTTTGTTTCTGTGCACAGCACCTAACAGGCTGCTGGTAGGAAAGGCAATTTTGTCAAACTGCTACAGGAAAAAACAGACTAGTGAGGCTTAACCAAGACTTTGGGTAAAAACACCACCCAACTTCTTTTTATCTATTTAACCTCAGCTTCAGCTGATCATCTACATAATGATTCAAGCATTTATTGGCACTCCTTAAATAAATTGCATTACACAGCTGCTCCTACAAGGTTATTTTAAAGTTAGGGTTTCCTAAACAAACTACTCTGGAGACACAGGAGATGTTCCTCTGCCAATATGCACGTTCTGCAAGAGCCACGTATTAACAGCCTGAGAATTAGCTCCACTCCAAACAGGAGAATCTCTACCAATTCACTGAATTATCACAGCTGCTGAAGCAAAATCTGCAATCTCTGCTCCCAGCTCTGCTCTGCCTGTACTGACAGCAGGGCGCAGAGCAAGAGCTGCAGGGTTTGGGTTACAGCCTGTTTAGCACTCCTGTCCACTACCAGCCTAGACCATGACTGCTTTGAAAAACACAGACTGGGGCTGCATAAAGCAGGCAGTAATCATGAGGTAATTACATTTTCAAATGACATAAATTAACCACAATTGTGAGAAATATTCCCTTTGATCCACCGCTGGATGGCATAAATATGACTGTTTATATAACCCTTTACTTTGAATCTCACTTTAGAAGAGTTTGAAGCATGAAGCACGCAAAGCAAAGACTTACATAATGAACAGAAAATGTATTT
Source organism: Agelaius tricolor (assembly GCF_023055355.1). Taxonomy (NCBI): domain Eukaryota; kingdom Metazoa; phylum Chordata; class Aves; order Passeriformes; family Icteridae; genus Agelaius; species Agelaius tricolor. Next base: position 12,262,391 of record NW_027269279.1, read on the forward strand.
AATAAGGACAAGGCAATACTCCACTGCATTTCCCTGAAAAAATGCACACAATGAAAATCAATGTGGATAAGAGAATACAGCAGTATCCTATGCAAAATCCCAGTGCTGACAGCCTTGAACTCTGTTCCAGCCTGAATTCAGACCTCAGTTTCTACCCAGTCCATCAGCCCATGCCAGGGCACACCACAAGGCCAGCCCAAACAGGAAATTCAGCCCATGGTTATTCCGGCCTATGAAGACATTTCAGAGCAAATACACTCACCCATTTTATCATAAATCAGCATCAACCATTTGGATCAAGTTATTTATCACCTCATGCCCCAACATAAAGAGGAAAAACAATTTTAAAACCTCACAGCTGGAGTGCAATGAGAATTCTGACTTGATATTTGGAATTACAGCTGGTACCTTTCCATTACATTGGCACTATTGATTATATTTACAAAGCTAAACACTACGGTGTACAACTGCAGATTTGAATGAGAGCACTTAACCACATGACTTTCAAAACACATATTTTAATTTTATCTGGATTATAATTGGTAATAAATGATGTTTTCATTAATTGGCCAGAACCCTCATTTCATTATCTCAGACAAGACAAACAGGGACTGTAAGTAGGCATTGTAATTTTAAAGTAATGCAATCCTTCATCTGACTAGAATACAATATGAATATTTCACTATTTGAATGACTAATTTTTCACTTCCTGCTCAGGCAGAACTGATTTGAGACAGCACTCCATTTTTTAAAAAAAATATGCATGGGTTCAAAAGTGCATGCCAACATATGGACATAGAGTAATTCTTTAAAAACTCAGCACTGGAGGCTATGAAGAGCAGATCTTATACAGAAAAAAAAAAGATCAATATAAAGAAAAAATTGTTCCAGATGTAATTGAAGTCATACATTTTTACATGACTTCTGCTATACACCCAATTACTGCTATTTATCAAACAGCAGACAACATTGAACCTGGCAGCATAAAAAACAAATTTTACTAAGTTAGGAAAAAAAAATTAAAAAAAGAAAAAAAATCATCAGAAAGGGAAGGAAAAAAGATACAAATAATAAATAATTCAATATTCCTGAGGAAAGCTCTTGCAGAAAAGGCCTGACTGATTCAAACATCAGACGTAAGGCTGACAAGAGATATATCGATTTAGACAATTCTATCATTATTATTCCAGCCTGAGTCCTTCAGAAAAGCTGTTCTTTTTGCCCCTGTTTTTATTGCTGTAACTGCCAACCTTTCCTCTTCTACCTTCCTCTCTTTGAACTTGGATTCATTATGGCTTTATTCTCAGTCTAGCTATAAAACAGTAAGTAGAAATCCTGGTTTCTATTTGAAATCTAAGTTCAGTTAAAGATACAATGGTGGAAAATATTTGCTTTATGTACATGCAACTTCAATGCTTCCTTAAAATAGGTCAAGTGCTTCTTGAAGTTTCTAATTATAAGAACAGGCCTTCGACTTCAGGATTAAATACATTCAAGATGACAGCACTGTTTAGCTCCAATTTAACTTTGCTGAGTTCAGACCTTTACCAAACTTACCACTGGCTGCCCCTAAGCTGATATGTGGACATAAACTATTTTTTGTACACAAACTGATGTTTTAGTTTGTTTTCTCCACCTGAATAGCACTGCACCGCTGGATTTGTTCTCAACCAGAACCCAACCGAACAAGGAAAACCCAACCCAACCAAACAAGGAAAACCCAACCCAAAATCCTGGTAGGTCAGTGGGAATGAGTAAAATGAAGCTGTATAATTACTGGAAGAAAGAATTCCTCCATTAGGCATCTGCAAGCAGAACTATTCCTTTGCTGTTCCATGTGTTAATTACAACTGGATAGGATATGCCACAGAAAATTAACAGTCTTGCCAAGACATCAGAGGTAAACACACAAAACAGGAGCTGCTTAAGGGTCAGGAGAGCAAGTCAATTTTGAAGAAAGATAAAAGAACTGTCATGTATATGATTGCTTATGAAAGAGAAGAGGGCAATCCTGCCTTGTTATCATCAGTTAATTAGGCACTACAGTCAGGCGTGCATACGCGGCAACATTTGCCATGGTAATCAAATGTATTATTCAAATGTGAAACAAAACAAAAGCAAGGCAACTCTGACAGGGGAGAATGCAATCTGCCCACACAAAGGTGCTGAATTAACTTTATCTGTTAAAAGGAAACTCGGGAAGATGTTACATCAACTTTCTCAAACCACACTGCCTTGAAATTCAGACTGCAATTCTGCTTCTAAAGAAAATACTCTTTTCCAAATTTGATTCACATGTGGGGTGATGACCTTTGCAAGCAAAGACAAGGGTAATGAAAAGCAATTGATAGTGCAGTAGGATTCTGTTATGTCTTTAATATAAATATGACACTGAGACTAACAAATGCACTCTTGACAAAGCGTGCAATCTCCCGAGTAAAAAAAGAAAAAAGAAAGCAATATACCACATTTTCCCTGTCCTGAGCCATAACTGCAAGGAAAAATAAAACTAATAACTGCTCTGCAAATGATGTGATGACACCATGTGATAACTACCCTGTCTCACTGAGGCTTCTACCATGTTGCTGTACAGCCAGTCTTTTTTCAGTTTGTACAAAATGGATGCTTTTTGGTGCTAGTTTTATTTGACTGGACAGAAGACATCCAGAACTAAGTTTGGTAGCAAAATTAGGATCTTTGCCAGGGAATGACAACAAGCTAATGGCTTCTCATGTCTTAATATTAAACTTTTAGACAACATAATTTTCAGATCATGTGTTTCCTTTACACGGGATTGGCAAGCAAAATCCCACTGGATTTTTTCACCTTCAGCAAGCTGTGTGTCCCTAAAGGGGTGACTGGATAGAATGTAGGCTCCCTGCTAGGAGTATGGAAAGGGAGAGCAGGGCACAGCTCCTCAGGAACACCTGGGGGAACTGGGAGAGGGATTCCAATGGGCTGATCAGCTTCATGTCTGCAGGGAGGGGATGAAGGACCTGGAGAAGAACAGATCTGTCAGGAGCATCTGCCACAGCTGCTCCCTAAGCAGGAGCCTCTGAGCCTCCATCCTGTCAATGCCAGGAGCCCCAGTGCAGGGGGCAATGTGGTGTGACTCCATGATCCAGCAAGGCTGGACAAATGCTTTACCAAGCTATACCACAGCACACTAGTACTGTACTACAGAAAAAACCCATGACTGGCTGAGACAGCCAGGACACAGCTATGAGTGATTGGCTAACCACTCAAAACAACCACCACCAGTGTCCAATTAACAAATCACTTCAGGTGAACAGTTTCCATAACACCTTCCACATGCACAAAGCAATAGCAGCAGTGAACAGAGATAAGAATTGTTTTCTCTTCTTCTCTGGAGTTCTCACTGCCTTCCCCAGGAAAAATCCCGGCAGAGAGAATTATGTGGCTCTGTCTGTTCAGAGAATGTGAATTCCACACCATCCCATGCTGCTTTCTCGAGGCTCCCAGCTCCTGGGGACGATGCCATGAGGGAACCTCTGAAATGGTGATAATCTCATGGTGCTTTATCACCCCCTGCCTCCATCCTTTGCTGAGGCAAGGAAACAAACCCTGAGGGCAGGGGCTCCTCCAAGCAGCACCAGGACCTGGTGTGGCAGAGCAGACACAGCCGTGTTCTTGAGCACTCCCTGCACCCCATAGCTACTTCTGCAAGCCTAGGAAATAACTGATACTTCTGCACACCCACTTTGTAGTTCTTCAAACGTTTTCCAATTTCATATTCTTGCATAACAACTATGGCTTCCTTCTATTCTGCCAAAAAACCCCACTGACAATACAATAAAGAAAATATATCTTTGCTGAGTGGGCAGGTACTGACCAGCTTCGATGATTAAATTATTCTACAAATACCAGTGAAAAGAAGTAATAAAAATACAAAATTATGTAGCAGAGTATTATCTATTATGCTATTATTTTGAAGACAGCTGCCATCAAAAGATATATATCCCCAGTGAAAATCAATGCAAATGGAATTTATCTAACAAATCTGTATTATTTTTTTGAATGTCTCTCCTTTCCAATCCCTCATTTTCCTGCACAATATTCTCAGTGTTTGACCATCTCAATCAAATACTAGAGAAGAAAATAACACGATACAGAAGTCACTCTTCTGATCAAATTAGGCTAACATGGATCAATATAAAACCTTAGTGCATCTGCAATCTCAGAGTCTTCAGTGTCCAGGCTTTCAGTAATCTCTGAGAAAGAAGTAATATCTGTTTCCTTGACACGGACGTTTTCTTTTAGTCAGTCTGTCACTTCCCATTTCAGTTAACAAAATGTTGGATGCAGCTCATCATTGGACAAATATTACAGCCCTACAGAATACAAAATGGGAGGAATTGTTTCAGGCTGAAAATTTAATACAAAAACAGATCTGCAAGGAATTCTCCAAACTTTAGAAGACAGAGGTACATAAATGTGAAAACATAACACTACATATACACCTTATTTTTCCACCAAGCATTCAGAAATGTTTTAAATTTATTTTGGAAGAAAAAAAGGATAATAATAAAACCCACATAAAACAGGGAAAGGAAAAAGCAGCACCTTGAGAAAAGAAAAGCAGCACCAATACAACTCCCTAGCCTCACAAATAGGCCTTGTTTTACCTTCTAATCAATGCAAATATTTACTATGATCAGAGAGAGATGACCTGGCTACTAAATCAGTTCAGCATTCATCTTGCTAATACAAACAGCTATGTTTTCATAACCTAGAGATGCAAGCATCTCGTGGTCAATGGACAAAACATCTGGATTGATGAGAGGTGTGGGGACACAGAAAGAAAATAGCAACCTGCAAAAATAACTCCATTTATTCCTCTTTACATTTCACTGCATTTCCAACTGTCAGATTTATGTAGCTGGAACCTGAAGTGAGAATGAAGCAAATAATGCCTATAGCAGATTCACATTTGACTGGTACCCACTTTAAAACTGCACTGCCAACTGTTCCAAGGCTCCCTGAAACCCCCAAGCCTTTTACCAAGGATGAACAGCACCACCCATCCCAGAAAGGTCATAAAAATATGAATGAGAAAGAGAATGTAAAGAGAAAGCCAGATATATATGGAAAATCAGGAGCATTCCTGCCACTCAAATTGTGGAAACGTGTGAAATTAAGAGAAAGAAAATGTCCTTTCTTACTATTCTGCCTAGAAGGGAAAATTAAAAGAGAAAGAAAAACAAAACAAGCTTTCATTTTTCACCCCATAGGGCACCCATACCTATTACATCACATATTAAAATTTGTCAGACTTTGCTTTGTATCCACCCAAACCTATTCTGATTTCTGCCTAAGTGTGAAACTCCTTATGCTACAGCTAAAGGAGCAGTGAAATTTTAAGAGCACTACAGAAAAATATTTCTCTCTTAAATAACTCTCATCTTAGAGTGTTTCCCATTTAAAAAACTCTTTAGTTGTAATGGAACTCACTTTGTAAGTGTTCCACACAACAGAAGATGTGTCTTAAGTGGCAGAAAGTCATTGATAGCATATACAAACATCTACCAATAGAGCTGGGCTTCCATATCTGCATAATTCACAAATGTTAATTAAAACTCTGCAGAAGATCTTCAAGTATAATGCCTGAATTTTGAGATTACATGACACTCGAAAAGTTCAAATAGCTCACATCTTACTGATGCACAACATAAAAACTGATTTTCAAGAATAAGGGTCAACATGGCACCGCAGCATTATTACAAGGAACTCAATTTACTGTTTCAGCCTCTTCATTTTAAGATATTGCAGTTTTATCAATTTTTTCCACACTTTAATTTGTTTGATTATTAGGCAAATACCATATCAAAGCAGTGAGACTAAAGAGAAATTTCACGCTCTTGAACTTCAGTAAGAAATGCCCACCAGCAAGAAAGTGAATACAATGCAATCTTGAATTGCCAAGGCTCATCTCAGCCCCAAAGAGAGCAGGTAGGTGGTGCTTAGAAAAATACAGTTGTCTGGAAAGACTAAGTGCATTATGAGAAGCTTTTCTTTCACAGGACTATTATTTCCTGATTATAATAGTGTCACCTGACATTTTTTCTACATCAGCAGGAAATAACAACACTTTGGGATTTTAAAAATCTCTTTGAATGTGTAAAATAATTTAAACATATGGTGTTCTGCATTATCTTTCAATGGGATTGTGCTCTGAGTGGGTATGGATATGATTATAGCATTAGCTTTTCCTCTTTTGCATTTAGAACATTTTTCCTCTGCTCATGTTGATAGGGGGAAAAAAAAAGTCTCTTCAATCCACTAAAATAAATACTTCTGTTATATTCTATTGCTCCAACAATGAATAAAGCAACCATGCAGGTTTATAATATCAATTCACAGGGTTCTTTCTGCTTCAGTGAACTGTTTCTGAAAGGTTCAGAACAAAGCTACAGGCAGATCGGACAAAGCTGCTGTAACAGGATTTACATTATACTCCAACTGATAAGAGAACATCAGAGAACTGCTCAATCTCCAGTACCTTGCCCAGAGTGGCACAGGGCTGGAAGGATTTTGGCTCTCAGCACCTGATCACAGCATCTGTATTACACCTACAGCTCAAACACCGCTCCAATCTCACCTCTTCAGGATAATTTAAATTCCCTCTTGTTCCTTTGCACCCTGTTTGTCAAGTGCATTGGGATGGGGATAAAAGGGGATCCCAGGAAAGCTACAGTAATATTGAGTTATCTACTGTACGCACATGGTTATGAAAGGGAGCAAATTACCTACAGACTAACATCTCCTGAGATCTAAAGTAATTAAAGTAGTCTATATTCAAACCATTAGTTGACACTTCTGGGTGGAAGGAGGGAGAGCACATCCCAAGGGAAAGCAAACATAATGCTCAGGAAATAATGAATTAAATACCACCAGGTGAAGTCACTACCCTGGATTTCTTGCAAGCAACGAGTTTCTTTGTGCAGTCTTAGCTACAGTCACATTTTTGAACATGTTTCTCCCTCAAGTAACTGCAACATTTTAGGTTTTTCCTTCCCTCTCCCTTAACCACCTTTATCTTTGCAGCCTACATTGCAATCAGACCACTGCCAGACTACCCCAAAGAATCCTGGTGTCCTCCTTGCTACTGAACATTCAATAAACATTCAAACACATTTGTGCACAACAATAAAGTGAAAGCTTGAATTAAAGCACAAAAGAAAACATCATGGCTTTTCTGGAATGTCAAGCTGCCATTCTAGAGATTCCCAATTACCTGCTAGAGGTGATTCCCTCAAAGTTCCTGCCTCAGTGCAGCACCTAACACAGATTTTCTTGCATCACCATCACAAGCTGGTTACACCTTTCCTGGCAACCAGGACTGTCCACAATCCAGCTTTCATCACTCAAACCATAGCAATAGTCGAGCAAGAGTTCCAAAACAAGGAGAGCAATTAAAATGCACATTGCTTTTGATGGCCTGAGCACAATGGCTGCACTCACCAGGGAGGCAGGATGGAAACTGCTCCGTGCCAAGGCTGGGAACCGGCTCCTGCTGCTCGCCCGAGCATCCTGCACTGCTCTGCTCCCAGCAGCCACAGGCTTGGGGCTCCTATTAACCTCAAGCAAACCTCGGCTTTTGGAAGCACATTTCCTTCCCAGAATGAGACAAACCCTGCAACAGAGCTGATCTGTGATCTGCAAAACTCCTGACTCAGCAAGACACAAAGCAAACAAAGGAAAGAAATGTCTTTACTGAAGGTGGTAGGAATAGGGTGTCTGTAGGAAGTTTGCTTATTGGAAGGAAAAAATCCCAAACCCACCAAATACACAAAGTTTAGTAATTGGAACAACTCGCTAAAAGCACACCCCATCACCCAAAATTCAGATAACAACATAGTGGAATATTTCAGTAGACTGTAATGAATGGTTAAACCAGCCTAATATTCACCCATAGCCTGCGAGAGAATATCTTCCCTTCATAAGAAAAAACAGATTTTAAGAATGCAATACCTACATAAACAATGCAACCTGTACCAGATAGTTTGATTCCTGATGTTCAGTTACAAAAAAAAAAAAAAAGAATGATCTCAAATCTGTAGGGAAGGTGTTCCTGCTTCAGAAAAAGCTTTTAATGCCTGTGTTCATGAAAAGGTACACACTTGTTCTGAGCAACTTCCACTTCAGCTGTAAACTTTGCCTTGGCTGTATGTTCTTTGGCAACACCTGGTGGAGTTTGGATAAAACTACAATAATATTGTAAAAGAAAAGTTACGGCAACTCTTGGATTTTTTGTCTAAATGCTTCTGAAGAAGTTACTTAAACTGTTCACAAAATGCAAACTTCAAGTTAAGAGGAAACAGTTTCTTGGGTTTCACAAAACATCAGTGGGTATTTTTATAATATCGAATTCCATATTACAATAATTACAAAAGCTAGCTTTGACTGGACATTAGTAGCCAGCTTGTTTTGCACTATTATAAGGAAAAAAGAACAACAAATAAAATTTTAAAAAGCCTTTGACTTAATGTAACCCAGAGAAAATACAAGATTTCATGTTTACTATAAGTTAACTGTCACTCACAGCAACAAATAGAGGAAACTGTCATCTCTACACACAAAAAAAAATACAAATAAATAAGGCACATGGTTTAAAAAGACATTTTAAGAGAAAGTGTCTGACCCCATTTTGTATTTGCTCTGTCCATTCAGTCAATAACAGACAGAAGTTATTCCAACTGAGCAGAGAGCAAGTATCTGCTTGTGGCACAGACCTCCTGAAATTATAACCCATCAAAAACTGTTCACATGGTGGGGAGGAGGCCTCTCCTCCAAGTGATAGTGCAGGGAGTGTTCAGCATAATAGGACACAGGGGCTGTTAAATTAGTCTCGTTAGAAATGCTGTAATTAACAGAAGGGAGCCCAATGTACTTATCACAGGCAGCCACTTGTATTCAAATCATGCTGAAGAGTTCTGAGGCCCAGAAGCACATTTCTCGTTTTTCTTTATCTTTGTTCCCCTATCAAAGCACTAAAACCCAGCAGCATTTTACCCCAAGAATAAAATTTAAAGAGAATTTGTGTTTTATTTTATCTTTATAGAGCCTAGTAATAAATTAATGAAGAAATCTACTTTCTACAGGTGAAATTATCTTTAATGGAAGACTTTCAGCTTATTTAAACCTAGGTTAAAATTAAACATGATGCTTACAAAGAATTGTACTGATGGTCAACTCTTTTTTGGTAGCAATCTCTTCTATTGAAAACAATTTTAGATTCTGATGTTTGGAAATGCACTATCTCCTTTGCAAATTGGCTGTGAGATGTCAAACATTTTTGTCAAGCCATGTTCAGAAACAGAGCGTGGGATTACTCCACAGATGTGAAATACCTCACAGATCACTGCCCATCCTTCCAGCTTGCCTCTGATACATTCATTTTACAAACAGATATAATGCTGCAGGTTGAAAGCTAAGCCAAGGTGAGGTGCATGTCAATATGTTACTAAAATATCCCCATGGCAAAGGGTTTAGATGTTAAGCATTTAAGCATAGAAGTAACACCATCCATTTAAAAATGAGGATCTAAACCTCAAATTAGGACCTAAACTTTAAAGAAGGAGCCTGCTTTCATTTTCTCCAAGCCTTTCACCTGAGCACTATAAAGCACTTGGAAGTAATTAAGGAATTGAATTTCCAAGAGGTCTGGAGAAGAGTATAGGGATCGCTCAGCCTGCCACTGAAATGCAGCCACCTTTTAGGTGAAGCACAGATGCACCAGGACACCCTACAAATGCTTTTGAAAGAAAAGGAAGGGAAAACCCTTTATCATGTTAAAAAAAATAATAAATCTAATTTACACCTTTAGCGTCAAGTTGTGATGTTTCATCACCAAGAGCAGCAGCATCCTGGGGCTGCTAAGAATCTGAAGTAAAACTTCCTGTGTGTTTTATATTTTTCTATTCTGTTGGAACATTTACAAACCTGTCTTTAGAAATAGGTGCTTTAATGACTCAAGACAAAAGCAGAGTGGTTTCAGCTTTGTCTCAGAGTGCAGACTCAGTGTGTGCTGAAGGTAGAGCCCAATCCTCATCACTGCACATTTCCACGTTTCTGATTGTAGAGAGATGCCTCTTTAAATTCTTCAGCTCAGAATTGTGCACATCTGAGAGAAATGCATTTTTTCAATTAATAGATTTGGGCCTTTTTTTTTTGTTTTGTTTTCACTTCAACTAATTTAAGGGGCATAAAAGAAAATAAAATAAACAAGACTGTTGCAATTTAGATCCTGCATATCTTTCATTTACTTTCGAGCTGCTGCCAGAAAAAGGGAGCAAGGTAGTAGACAAAAGGTCCAGCAACTGAAGTACAAGATTCAATTCCTTTAAATGCATTTAAAGGCTCTAAAAGCCACGTTATAGTATCTTCCCCAAACCATTCAGTTTCTGCTAGATTTAGCACTTTTGTCCCTTTGTATTCGCAGACTTCACATAGCTTCTCCCAGGCTGGCAGGCCAACATATTAGAAATAAAATGCAATTCTGGTATCTGACACTTCAATTTAGCTTCTTCAGTAGCAAAGATCATCAACTGCACTGCTTTCTCCCATGACAGAAGATCACCTAAATATCACTTAACTGATGTGAGCTCTGTTGGTAATGCATACACTGTCTCCCCACTACATTACCACCATGCTGCCTAGAACAAAAATCAATTTTTAATTGACTGGATTATTTGAGGAATGTGGCCCATCCACTGTGCACTGCTGATAGATTCTCCTGGTTTTCCTGTCAGCAAAGACTGTAAAATCTGAAGCAACTTCAATACAGTAATTCAGGGATTTATCCAGAAGCCATATGAACAGAACAACATCACAGTGTTTTTCAGTACTACCTCTCCATTATTCTCTCTCCTGGCTAGCCAAGTGAGGACTCTAAACCACAGTACACATGAAAAAATAAACCACTGACACGGGTAAAATGATGAGCTTCTCACTGCAATGAAAACCATGCAAAGAATCCAAATGAATAAAGACAACAGAGGACTAGAGAGGACTTGAAAAAATCCTGTCAAGGCATGGAAAGTTACACTCCAGAGCATCCAACCTGCAGGATCCAGGAACAATCTGCAATTCCTGGGCCCAGCAGCAGCCAAAGCAGGATTTCTCAGCCAAGTACCACCCCTGCTTCTTCAGTAAGCACTGCTGCTCTGAGATCCACACCCAGGCAGTTAAGGCACAGGGTTGACACGAAAAAATAACATTACACAGATGAAAACATGGGGGTCAGGGGGAATAAAACACTCAACACTTCACCAGTAAATACTGCAGTAAGCAATTTCACAAAGCACAGCATAAACTGTTCACTGACTGCTGTAGAGACCCTGAAAGTCTCTGCCACTTTCACAAGTTTTCTGACAAGTGGATAATTTCCCTGAATTTTATCTCTCCTTTTCTTGCTGCTGAAACAAAAGACAACTGCACTGATGTCCTAAACAGAAAATTCTAACCCTGTACCACAACCCTCTCCAGCACAGTCAAGTGTCAAAACTCTGCCCTGACTCCCTCTGGTTTTAATTGATTCTGAGCAATGTCAGAAACCAGCACAGCAACAGAAATTGTAAATTAAAGGTACTGCTATGTGGCCAGGATAGATCTATATATGAGATATGTTTGGCTTCTGATGTTTCTGATTCTCATTTCACAAACATCCAAAATACACATTGGTTTGGGTTTTTTTTTAAATTTAACCACATCCATTAGAGCTGGACTAAATATTTGTGTTACCTGCAGTACAAATTGGCCCCAGTCAGTGTTCCAGCCAATAAACAAATGGATCAGGGGGTCTGTGCTGGCTGTAACAAAGCTGAGAGAGGACAGAAATCCCTGATCTTGCATAAAGCCAGAGTGACACAGTCAGGGAAGGCTGGATTTGGGTTAGAGCTGTCAGTACAAAGTGGGCCTGGTCAGGTTTCTCTCAGATCACACCTTGTACCCTGTTAGCCTGAGATTTCTGATGCCCTGCAGAAAACTTTTCCACTTTAACAACAACAACAAACTTGGGTATTTTTTCAGAGCTCTATCCACTTTCAAGCTTCTCCATGAGCTCCTAAAGTAGACAAGGACAAAGAAATATTTCAACTTTTTGTTCTGGTTTGGTGGGGTTTTTGTTTGTTTGTTTTCCCCCTTTTGTTAGGGTTAATATTATTATTTTTTTTCTTCTGGTGTTTCATGGCAGTGACATCCCCAAAGCTTAACTAGATGTTAGATAAAAACAAGCCACTTGTAAATACACAAATTATTCCAGGTCTCTGAATATTTCAGTAATTGTCCATCATTACTGAAAATAAGTGTGTATTTAAAACTAAATTTATGCTTTGAAACAAGATGAAAGCATGATTAAAATTACTTTAGAATACCAATTAAAAATTAGAGTAGACCTTTCTGCCTTATCTTTTGGAGTCAGGACTATGGTTTCTGTCTAGGTTGATCTTTTTTTGCTAATATAAAATGACAAAATGCAACCATAACTGATATCCTCCATACCCAAATTACCTAAAGTACTTCAAGTAATCAGCTCATGATTGGCCTCTGCACAAGAGCTCTATGAACTCATCCTCCCAACAGCCCTTTCCCATGCTGGTACAGAACTCTGAAGAGCAGCTGCTTAGGAAAAATGGGTTATAAAACACAAAAATTTCACCCTGTTCAAATAATGCACATGACTGGATCTGGTGCCCATGGATTCTTCAAGGTGCTCTCCCATTAACACTTGGGATGTTAGCACAGCTCAGCTGGGATGAATTCACAGCGGGGTGTTATGATCTGGAGCACCCCAAAACCAACTTGATTTTAGGAGATCAAAATCTCCAGTTCTCATTCATTTGCTGATCATGGTAGTCGAAAATTCGGGAGTTTTAAGCTTATTGAGAACTATAAAACAGTATCCTGAGGATGAGTCCATAATGCAAAATATTCCAGCCCTATTTTAATAAAACCAGCAATAACCTGCTACACTTACACAGTATTAATCTCTATTTTACAAGTAAAGGAAAAAAGTAAAGGGTGAAATCAACATTTCCAAAGATCACTTAAATGGATGCAGACTGATTGGTTGTTCTAAAGGATGCATCATCCAAAATAAAGCCCTTGAGTGTAAAACATGGCATGCATCTCCTGAGACATGTAAGAAAACAGATTTCCCCAGAGAGAAAGAAAGTAAAGATTTTGCTAGAAGCAAGAGGCCTGATATTTTGGTCTTCTGAGTTTACCTTTGGAACTTTCAGATTCTGATGTTTGGAAATTCACCCTCTCCTTTGCAAATTGGCTCTGGGATGTCAAACATTTTTGTCAAGCAATGTTCAGAAATAGATTCAACTTCAAAAAAATTCAACTTCAGCAAGTGCACAAGAGTTCTGTCTGGGCAGCATTTCCAGATTAGAAATCTTCAGTAAGAGCTGCAATCCAGGCAGGCTGGGCTGGATTTGAGGCAGTACCTGGAGTACAACAGGAGCCTCAATGTTCCTGCTGCTCCCAGTGACTGCTGCTGCACCTGGGACTGAGCAAGGGACAGACCAGCACACAGCAGGGTCATGGACTTCCAATGGAAACTCTGCAGATCAAATCTGAATTTTAAAATCAATTTTTACAGTTGGTGGGTGCCTATAAAGCACTTGCATTAAGTATGAATAATCTTCATAACTAACAATATAAGGCAGTAAATGAAAGCATCACTGAATCCTCCCTCACCAAACCTTAACACTCGGTCAGATGAGCTCAATTACCCCAAATGAGGAAAAAAACCCCAAAAACTTAACTAATATCAATCTTAGCCAATAACAAAGCTGACTATTATTGTACTTATCCCCTCAAAATCAAGCAGATTGCTCTGGTGGGCTGACATATCTGTGTCACAGAGAAGGAAAACTGAGTCTGAAGATTTGTCCATCACTGGACAATCACCCAGTGACAGCCATATTTAAACAGCACTGTGTCTGTATACAATAGAATAATACAAATAATACATATATATATATATATATATATATATATATATAATATTATATATATATGAATACATATAAAATATATAAATATAAATATAAATATAAATATAAATATATATATATATATATATATATATATATATATATATAACTAGAATACCTATTTCTACAATACATAAAACCAACTAGCAGAATTGAGAATTTTGGTTTTTATCTGTGTAGGATTTCCTGTCTACAGAAAGCCAGTAATAAATAACCCATGCTTTGGTCAGCTGTCTTCTAATTTTTACTCAGTTCTTCCTAAAGCATCTTTTCTTGACTCCTCTGTAGGTAACAGGATGGACTGCAAAGCTCTCCTCAGTGTTGCCAAATCCTCCATGTTGCACAGAGAAAATTCTGCAGACATTTATGTCAGCTATTAACAGAATCTTCCATGCAATTTTGCAGCTACATGTCTTTGTTCTTTGTGTTATGTAGGAAACTTCTATTTTACACTTTTCTAAAATGCTGCTTCAAACAAGCAATGATGGCAAACAGGGTCTGCCTCTGGCTGCTTGCAGGCTTTTTAGCTCATGAACAGAGATTCCTTCGACCTATTTTACTTCTATCTTATTTAACTGTTTCTGATAGCAGGTTTATGTCCACCCTTCATTTACAGAGATCTAATTCCTTCCTAACATTCCAAATATTTTCATTAAGCTGCAGTCAAGAAATCCTAATTCTTCATGACATAAACTTTATGAATTTAATTTAGGTACATATACTGGTAAAATGTTTTGTGTAACTCCAACATTTCTGCTTCTCCATTTCAAACATTCATTTAATAATGCAAGTCTATTAATCTGATGAATGCTAAGTACAGGACAATGTGCAGATACCTAATTTTACCCAGAGGGAAACAAAACAATTTCCAAAAAGCCATCACTTACTACAGCTCTCAGTTGATATTTCAGGAATCTATCTGTCCCTTGGATATATTCAGAAAGCATTCTACAAGCCTACAAATGCATCTTTTTAATAACAGTACCACATAATACTTCACTGCTACACAGAGATGAAAAAGTGCAAATGTTTTATCTATCCCCAAAACAAAGGTAATAAGCCTTTGTCTTGGCTTTTTTGCAGTGCTTTAAGCATTTACCTTAATGAGCTTTGTTTCTCTGTACCTCTGGAGAATAGTATTCTGCCCAACAAAACAATTTATTGCCCACAATGTTACTACTGCTGATAAAATCTTAGCTCCTCCAATACTTCTGCCTTGACAGCTAATACCCTAATGTTTCATTTACAGCTGAACAAAGCAGCTTATCTCTGCTAAAAGGGGAATTAGTTAGTAGTAAGAAATAATTTCAATCATCTGTTCTGCTTCCCAAGTAAAGTGATGACTTGGGCATTCTTGCTTCTATCTGATGACAGGTGTGTTGCAGTTCTTGGAATACAGAACAGGTCTGTCACAGAAGCTTTGTAACTCCTACAATGCAGCTACAGGGATTAGGGAAGAGTCAGGTCTTGGCTGTCAAAAAAAATCTGCAATCAGCAGAGTGTGGCAGTCAGCACTTGTACTTTACAGTTAGGGCACGGACTGCAGGGACAAAATCAGCTCTGATCAATAAACAGCTTCATTTTCCATCTGAGCTCTACAGATACAGGAATATTCCAACAAGTTGATGTAGATGTGAAATTCCTTATTAATAAGCAAATAGGTTTTGTTGACAAATCAGGCTCTATGGCCTGTGCTTTGCAAAAATGGCTTTGATTATCACCTTACTGTGGAACCACCTAATTATTTCTATCTCCAGGAATGAAAATCAACAAGGATTTTATCTACATATCACACACAGCAAATCAGTTGTGGGACTCCTCTCTAGAGCAGCTGATATATACTTGGGAGTCTCTATGGCAAAGGACAAGGACTGATCTTTCCTTGATGTCTGCATGACCTTCCTTTCCCAACAGCAGTTTTTTATGTTGGTAGATAATAAGGTCACCTGAATACTTCAGGGAAAGCAGCATGACATTTGCCCACACTGTATTTTCTCTGTACTAATATTTTCTGTGAGTAATCATTTAGTTTGCACTGAGTTTAAAAGCATTACAGAAGTGATTACAACTGCAGCCCCATTCTTGAGTTCCCCAATATTTGATTCTTCAATTAGACAACACAATTAATGACAATTAATCATTCACATAAATGACAATTTATAGCTAATAGTTTTTAAATTCAGTATCAGTTTTATCAGGAAAAAATTATGCATTGGAGGTGGCACTGGTAAAAAAAAAGTTGTAGTTGGAGATGAAAGGGCATTAGATAAAAATATCAACATATTATTTTTTCATGCAATAATGCTAAATTAAGTTGGCATTAGAAAGAGGCATAGCCATGCTGCAAGCTGCTGTGTGATCCCTCACTCAGAACAGTTGTCTTAGTGGAGCTCCAGTGGATTTAAAATTAATTGTACCTTCTTTTCTGAGATCCTCTGTAATCCTATCTCACATTCTTACGTCTGAATCACAACTACATGTTATAAATCCCTTTAAAAATTAATTTTTAATGCACATGGCAGTTCCACTAGCACTATAAAGGTGTCCAACATCTGTCATGTGTGATATCCAACTCTTTCTGCACCAGGATTTCACTGACCACTTGGTGTGTTCTTGACCAGCTCTCCAGAGACACCAGACCAACCCAGCTGTATTCTATTCATGTGGCAATCCAGGCACCTGATCAAACTTTATATGGCTATAAGGTCATTCTGCTCCTCTGCTATGAGAGATTATTTAATTCTACTTTAATGTGTTGTTATTAAAAAAAACCTGAATGGCCTGAGCAGCCCTTTCTATTGAGGGATGCATTTCTCAAAAAGAAAAAAGGAAAAAAGTGGTATCACAGAGGATAATGTCATATGCTTGTTTATTCAAAAAGCCATTGACTAAAATCTGAATTTGTACTTTAAGTGAGCTTAACAATGAAAATCTTAAATGCTCGCTTGGCTGCTGCACAACATGGCAAATTCTGCATGACTGCCCAAGGGAAGGTTGATTAATCAAAAGGTTGGGATCAGAAATGAGCAATCATTTCACACATATTTATGCAGAAACCCAACAGTACTCAATTAAATGCTGCTAAAATCCAGAAATGTGAATTACTCCACATATCCCCAGACTATAACTGTCCTGAGCTGCAAAAAGAGCACCCAGGCATAATGGCTCAAAGGGTGACCCTGTAAGGATGTAAGGATGTGGCTGGCAGAGATTTCCTCAGAAACAATCAGCTGCAGGAGGGCAGCAAGTGAGCAAAACAGTCCAAACTATTTCTTGTTCTATCAGCATGTAACATTCAGCTAGCATAACCACAGACCTAAATGCTTGCTACTAATTCTATTTTTTTCTTGTTTTTAAAATCTTTTCCTACTACTCATCCTTTCATCCTTTTCAAATTAAGCGACTCAAGTGGTTGAAATGAACTGATAGCACAGAATCATCCAAACACCAGCATGTTTCATTTAAAAAGGCCAGAAAGAGAGCAAAAATTAATCCTTGCATATTCTCCTACCTGTATTTCAACCTTTTGTTTGTATGCCTGCATAAATACTGATACATGCACACTGCAAATGGCTCCTCACCTCACCTCTAAAATAAGCAATTATCCAGATATAATAATGAAAACATGGAGAGAATTTTTATGCTCATATAAATCATCAAGGTGCACATTGGCACTGCACTAAGGCCCTTGGGTGAAAGTTTAAAATGCTTATTTAGCTGATTGCTGAACAAAAATAAATGCTCAAAAAGGCATGGCAGGAAAATACAATGATTATTTAAGAGTGTCATGAAAGGTTTAAATCTGATGAAATAGGTGGAAGAAAAATACTGCTACCTAACCTAGAAAGGACAATTTTCCTTTTGCTTTACTGACAACCCTCAATAAAAATATGAAAGAAGGAATAAGTAAATGCAGCTGGAACAGCAACAGTTATAGACAGCTATATGTAAAATGAAACTGGGAGAGGAGCTGGCATGAAAGAGAAACTTCATGCACTCTCAATATCAAACTCCTAAGTTTATAAATGCATATTTACACAGTGCAAGGTCCCAGAGTTCTGGCTCTGAAACATTCCAGTGAAGGAATATTAGCAGATGTGGAGCCTCAGAACCTTGAAGATGGAGCAGAATGAAGCTGGATCTCCCCCTGATTGATTTCCCATGGCAATAATGACAATGCCTACATGCACACAACCCCAAGAGATCTATTTGGCCTAAAATTTAATTTTTAGTGCAGGTCCTGTGCTGCTGTTAATCTTTGCAAACTATTATTTTACTGATGCATTAAAGGGTAAACACAGAGCTGTACAAGACTTAACTCCACTGAAAAAAGCAGCAGTGAGGTTTCCCTTCACTGAGATTTTACCTCTGAAATTAAATTTTGCACTAAATAGAAGTTCTTGAAAAGTAAAAGTATGAGTCAGACTTTATAAATGAAAAATGTAATTAAGGAGCTGATTCTGCAAGCACCAGAATTGTCTTGAGCCACAGTGTAGTTACTACTTCTGACATTTAGTATTATTTCAAAACATATATTTTTTTTCTTTCCCTGCACTTACTATTAATAGTGTTTAAAATATACAAATTAGACAACATGCACAGAAAGATGTGGAAACTACCCATTTGCTGCACACTGTGTAAGTTCAATTGGCCATAAATGCTTAAGAAAATGGAAAAATGGCAAGAACATGGGCTGCATGCACTGAGGTCACTTCTGTTATTTTTTTCCACCTCATCATACATTGTGTGAGCTGCATTTCCAATAAACCTTCCCCTGAAAATAAGCTAACTTCAAGCAGTAGGCACTTTTTTTTAATAGTATACCAACTATTAATACAAATAGTATACAAATATACTATATATAATAATAGTAGGGTATATATAGTATATATATATATAAATATATAATAGTAGGGTATATATAGTATATATATATAAATATATAATAGTAGGGTATATATAGTATATAAATAAATATACTATATATAATAATAGTATACAAACTAAGTAATTCCTTTCTCACATCAATTTAACAGAACCCCAGAAAACACAAGGTTTAGGAAAAGCAGCACCATCACCAAATATAGTAGTAGCATGTGAATTACTGAATGTTGCTGAAAAAACACAGATTTCTTATTTTTCATGGACAAATTTAGCTGGTTAATCCTATCAGCCACAGGGGTTTTGGCAGTTGAGAATGCCAGAGCATCTGTGACTTTGACTTTTCTTGGAAAGAAAGCAGAGCTGGAAGATAACTCCTGAGTCAGGGAGTTGAGTCACCTGCTAGGAAGCCACATGATGTCATTTTTCTTAAGGGCAGAAACTCCGTCTCAAAATTTGGTAAGTGCCTGACCTCCCCTGGCCCAAGCTCAACCTGGAATCCTGTTTCAGGAACTCCCTGATGTGACTATTTAAAGGTTCTTTTACATGTCTCTGTAAATTATTATGGCCAGCACGCACCTCTTTAGCTAAAAAGGCCTTCCACATCCTGTCCTCTACTCCCAAGCAGCCCAGAGAAGAACAATGCCCCCTTCCCATCATTTCCTTGGCTTCACCAACCATGCTCAGCTCTTTTCCAACACCATCAGCTCTCTGTTTTTCCCCCTTCCAGCCTCTCCCTGCACCTATTCCATTTTGTGTCCATCTGTCATCACCCAGCTGCACCATGTGGTTCACAGAGACACTAACTACACAGACCTGGAAGTCTTGGATATCCCATTAGCTGTGTGCTTGAGTTTGGGACAGAGAACCCATAACATTGGCCTGGCTGCTTTGGAGCTATTACAATATTTAATAACACCTTGGGCACAAAGGAATGTGGGGTGTCAAGTACAAACCCTCCAGATCAATAACCTAAATTTGAAATTAGGCTCTATGACCTGGTCACACAAAAGCAGCAGCTCTTAAATGTTGAAATTTGTTACAGAGGAGTTTCTTTAATTTCAGTAATACTTGGTTTTACCATGTTAAGTACTGCAATTTAAGAATTGCTCTAGTGACAAGAAATAAATACAATAAATACCTGTTGTCGCAGACATCTTTTATGAAAAATCCTTTCCTTAGGATTTTTCCTCCTGAGAAGCTGAGAGGCCTCAGGAATGAAATATAAACATTGATTATCTGCTGCTGTGGAATGCAACAGGTGCATCTGGGATTGGTCTCAAGTGGTTGTTTCTAATTAATGGCCAATCACAGCCCAGCTGGCTCAGACAGAGTCTGAGACAGAGCCTTTGCTATCATTCTTTTTCTATTCTTAGCCAGCCTTTTGATGAAAATCCTTTCTTCTATTCTTTTAGTATAGTTTTAATGTAATATATATCATAAAATAATAAATCAGCCTTCTGAAACAGGGAGTCAGATCCTCATTCCTTCCCTCAACCTGAGACCCCTGTGAACACTGTCACAATCTGTCATTTTACTAGCAGGGCCTGTGATTACACCATGCAAAGTCTGCTTAAATAGTTGGAGAATATTCTTTTAAGCTTTTGTTCATACTCATATGTTATGTCTGGAGAGCTATTTGCTCACTTGCCCTAATTTTCTTTCTAAATACCTCTCTATTATCATGGCCAGCAGTAATTAAAAACAAATTATTTTTTTAATGAATACACTGGAGTTTCTTTAGGTTTTAGGGTAGTTTTTTTCCAGTTTACAACAGACTACAATGCATATTAGAATAAAGGTGTCTTTGTTAGGTGGCCACTTGAGGATGAAACTGTCAGAACATATGGGACGATAGGAGAAGAACACAACAAAACAGAGAAAGCATTTTGTTGGATTAACCAAAGAGGAAGATTTTCCAATATTGTACCCCCACCCCAACACCACCAGCCACTCATCCCACTTCTAGAAAGTAATGGAAAGAGAGCTTAATATAATGTAGGACTCTTTACTCACTATGGACTATGTAATACCTGGTCCACCTGGCTGAACACTACAGGATATGGAGATGTCTCTGAGTGTGAGCTCATCAAATATGTGAAACTGCTGCTGTGAGTGCATGGGCTTATACTGTCCTCATCTTCTTCTCCTAGCAAAAAATAGAATTGGTAGATTTAGCACTTGAGGTCAGGTCCTCAAGGGGAATAACTTCAACTGAGCTGTAAGCGCAAAAGTGAAAGATCTGGTCTATGGACTGTGTAAAATGTTGTCCCTTGTCAAAATATTATGCTACTAGAACTGAAGACCAAGCTGACATGGAGTTTGTGGTCTAACAACTCTTTCAAAAAATTCAGAGTCATTTTTATCACCTCAACAATTTTACATTTTTGGCACCTCCATAAAATATTGACATTACCTGCACGTCTTTTGACCAGTGATAGATTTATTATAAACTTATAATCAAATAGAGCTTATATATGAGCAACATGATCCACAAAGACATCTCATTTACCAGTAAGAAACCATGTACATTTTCAAACAGATTTATCTCACTGCATTTTTGGGAAGGATATGTATGAGTCTAACTGATGTTCCTTACATGCCAATTAATGTAAATACTGTAAGCATGCAAGCTAATGCAAAACCAAAAGTCATTTTTAAATAATATGTGCCTAAAAGGAACAAAAAAAGTAAAAAATCACCTTTTATTTCAGAATAACTTAGTTATAAGAATGATTTATAGGCTGACACAATAATTAACACAAACAGAAACAGTCTCACTGACCAAGCTTAGTGTTAAGTCTATAAAATACACATCTATTTTACATTATATATGCACATACAGTTATTTTCAAATAACTGTGTGTATGTGTATATGTAATGTAAAATACACATATATTTTATAGACTTCAAAATTATACAGATAATTTCTGTACAAATAGACATAAATATATATATGCGTGTACAAAGTACTTCAAGAAATTTTAACACCGCAATTTGAAATTTAAAAGATTAGCAGATAAATTTGTCCTCTAAGTTTACTACATGATCTTATAGATTACTTCTGAAATACACAAAACTATGAAAAATATCAGTAATTACAGACATCTGTCAAGTGAAACACAGCCCTGATGTCAAGCTGCATACACAGCTCATATTTTACTCAGTCACAGCCCACTTTAAAGAGCACAACCAATTTTATTGGTTATTATCATATCTAGCAACTGAAATTTTATATTACTGATACTGATAACTAATGCTAAGCAATGTGGTTCCATAATGCAAGATGGACTGAAAAAACATATATATAAACAGTGAACAAAGATACTGGGAAGACAGATATCAAATATTCCACAGTAGAAAGCGCCTGCCTCTAGTGTTGAGAAGGCAGATTGCCTTCCCCACCACCCCCTCTTACTTGCCAGTCACTTCAGCTGAGCAAAGAACTCAGATCCATCCAAAGAGAGACTCCTGACCTTCAAGGAAAACTTCATTTTTTACTCATCTTCTGAGCCCTTACCAAGTTTACCAAGTCTATGTATTTTTCACCGCCACTTTTTTAGCCAGTTCTGTGTGCCTTCCATTCTGTCCTGATTTCAGCAGGAGGAGCTTCCATCCTGCTCCTGGCAGCTTGGCTCAGCAGTTTGATGAGCAAGGCAGAGCCACAGCAGCACCCAGAACACCTGACAAACTCTGAAAGCCAGGGGACAATGGCACAGGCATTTCCTAAACATGCACAGCTTCAGAGAATCACCTGAGATTGGTCTGGGGAGGAAGGGACCTTAAAGCTCATCCCATCCACGCCCTGCCATGGCAGGGACACCTTCCACCACCTATCCCAGGTTGTTCCCTGTCCAACCTGGCCCCAGGCAGCCACTGCAACATTTCCTGCTAAAATCTAACCTGTCCCTGCCCTCTGGCGGTCTGAAGCCATTCCCCTGCCCTGTCCCCTGTGCCATGCCAAGGTTCAGAGTATCCCAGGTTTTTCATACACATCAGTAACTCCTAAGTCTGCCCAGACCAGAAGGGCACACAGAGGCTCCTGGTTTGGTTCCTGCATGTCCTGCATGCTCTGAGGGCTCCTCCAAGGAGCAGAGTTACTGCACAGGGGGCAGTGTGCATCAGCACTGCCAGCATTCCATCACTATTGATGGAGCTCAAACCAAAATCTCCTCTGGAAGGTAAAAACCTCTGTTCATCTACAATTTTTCCCTTGCTGAACAGCTTCATCAAAATTGTTACTCTAAGAAAATAAATAAAAATGTTACAAATAGTATTTATAATCTTCTATTAACTAATAGAATCTAGATATTCTTCAAAAGAGTAGTTCGTCTTTTATCCTAATTTTTATGGTTCATACAGCACTCAGAATCAATTCAAGAACTGAAGTGATTCAGTTTCAATTCAAGAACTGAAACTTCACTATCTGAAGCAGTTATCTTTCTTCAAAATTTTACTTGATATTCTCCAAACTGTTAAGGAGAAAGATGTATCAGAAAAGGATAAAATAGATTATACCATGGGCTTAATTTCCATTTTTCTTTCTAATAGTTTTTTGCATTCAAAAATCTATTTGCACTGTACTTAATATTTTACATATAAATATGACCAGATTACATCATTATGCTAATCTCTGTAAACCCCATCTAAAGCTTGTTTGTAGGTAACACCTTTGCAGACTAGATAAATAAACGGAAACTCAAATTTCAAGATCTACACACTGATTTACTTTTCTTGTCTATGTCAGAAAAGGAACAAAATACATGATGGAAACAAAACTATCATGGTCTTTTGTAACGAGTTAGGGGCAAATACTTGAAAACTGACCAAAACAATCTGTAAATATAAACAATCTGTATATATAAACTTAATGAATGAAAGGTTTTGATTATTGATGAGCAAAATATGAAAGCAATTCACACTGAAGCTCAAGAAGCAGCCTGGGTGCAGAGCAGGGTGAGGGGTCATGGAAAGCTGCATTGCTGCTTGCTTGGTAGCTGTAGATGAATTCCAGTGCTGCTAATTCCAGCTGGCAGACTGGACTGGAAGCACAAGAGCAGGAGAGCTCTCCTGAGTGTAACCCACAGCACTCGGGATAAAACAATTGACACAATTTCAAATTCTCTGTCAGGTGTCTGTCTGCCTCCATTCTTTCAGAAATCATGCAGAATGCCCAGCTAGAACTACCCAAAATTCCTGTTCTGTGTGAATTTCCTAAAATCCTCGTGATTCACCTCCTGTCAGCACTATGAGAAGCCAGTAACAATGACAGAAAACCAAAAATCAGATAACAGAATAAAAACTGGCATTAAGAGTTGAACACCATTACCTCCTGAGGTTGCTGACAGTCTGGTCAGAGGGAAAGTCAGATAAACTTTGCCAAGCATCACTCTGGGAAGTTTTGAGAAAACTCAGAGAAAGAATTCAAATAATCTTTAATCTTTACAATTAGTGTTTTAAACTTGTTGTTTACTTTCAAGATGTTTACCAGAAAAGTGTTGTTCTTAATTAACCAATGATGTGAGAGGTGTTAACTGAGGATCAGTCAGGTCCAGCTTTCTCAGAATAGTCTATAAAGAGAATGTGATGTATAATAAACTTCCCATTTACCTTCTGAGACAAGTCTGTGTCACCTCATTCAACTGTCCCTAATATGAGAGCAACAACTTCTGTCATATAAGTGCTTTATCAAAAAATCATGGAAATTATGGATCTTCCATACAGCTCACATGAGTTTCATACTGTAAATTCATTCTGATCCATCACTCCTTATCTGCATTTTCTTTAGCATTTTGGAAAGCTCTGCAACAGGTACATTAAGTGCAAGACCTAAACTAAATTTAAGAGATTTGGGAGGCTTACAGGTTCTTGTTTTAATTACATTACATGTCTTTAAGTAGAAAGCAATTTAGTCTGAAGTGGCACTTAGGCACCCTTCCTTTACAGCCTCCCAGCAACACTGCTGGTTAAAATCTTAGCATCCAACATATCCTGATTTCATAGTTTAAATAGAAAAACATGAGGTAGAAAGTTTTATTTTCATTATATAGCTCAAGAAGTGTCCAGTAAGCAAATGATCTTTTCATTTAGTACAATCAAAACCACTAACCATCAAAAAGCTTTTTTTTTTTTAAACTCTGTGATTGGTTCATTGTAAAGACCACCCACAATGTTATGAAATTACAGGGTTTGAACTGCAGGAAACATCAAAACTTTCTAACATCGTATTGTCAGTATGCAGGAGAACTGTCACTGTTTAATCCAAGTTAACAAGAATGCCAAGCACTTACATTTAATTAAAGTTATACATCATTTTAGATAATTAGAAATAATTATGAAGAATTACCATTGTAAATAAGGCAAATAATAATATTTTAACTGAAATGTGAAGTCTGAATTCAAAAATCCAAAATAAACTCCTGGGAATGCAAATGCACCATTATGCAAACTGTTTTCTTTAAGTATGATATAATTTATGTAATGAAATAAATCTATGCTGTTAAAATATTTAGCAGAACTGAGAATAATGAGTAGAGATAGGATTAGTTTAATTAGTTTACTGAAATGGAGTTCTTATAGTGGCTAAGTGTGATATATTAGCTTTTGTCACTTGGAATAAAAAAAGAGGTAATTAGTTCTCATTCAAATATATTGTTTTCTTTGAAGAAGGAATTGTAATATTTTAGCCTGCACAATAGAAAATAATACATGGAGCATAAAACTTATCATCTTCATCCAAGAGTACATCTATGATAAATCAGAAGAAAACAGGAATAACTTCAGCATTCAAGAAAGGAATCTTGAGTAGATTTCACTTACACTGGTGCAACTCCACAGATTTAAATGAAATGACAACACTCAAAGTACACAAGTTCCATCTTCATTTATCTCTGCCTAATTTAAGGGTTTGTGACAAATTTTGTCTCTCCACTCAGCAACCACTACTTTATTACCCAGAAAATCCTGTACTCTTGTCCTAAATCAAGGTTTTTATCAAAGTGACTCAAAATGACCAGGAGGAATGCCTTCCTCAGTAATATTTGCTGTTGAGTCATAAACATGCCTATCCAAAGGTCAGAAGCAAATTTTATCTCCGTAAAAACAGGAAAAAGAAACAACACCAGGTATCCTTGGATAGACTAAGCATCATTTCACCACCAGAAAATTGCTTAATGGCAAATGTACGTTTCTGAAGGCATCAGTATGGAACATATTTAACAAGGAATACACAGAAAATGATGTATCCATCTTTTCCAAGAAAATGTGAATCTTCTCCGCTGAGAATGGGGGTTTACTGCAATCAAGCAACATAAATTTATTTAAACTACAATCTAAAGGCCTAAGAAATTAACCCTGTAACAACTGAACACGTGCTCACAAAAAAACTTGAACCAAAACAAAAATCCTATCCAAAGGAACCCCCTGTGGTAACACACAGATGGGAGCATGAGGAATACAGAGAAATGAAAGTCTTGCAAAGCAATTGATATATTTTTCAGTTAATAAAATAAAGAAATTATGAATGAACCAAATTAATTTTATTTTAAATAAACACTCAGGAAAATGAAACCCTCTGCTGCAGCATACTGAAAAGCCTCAGGCATTGGTATAATAACAGGCCATGTATCATTTAATCTTTGATTTTTTTTGGAACAGAATTGTTGCATATGCAGGAGCTATTTAGAATCCTGGATTAGAGAGTTTGAATGATTCCATACACAAGTTTAAAAGAGCTCCAATATTGAAATACAGCAAGCCAACCACAAAAAGAGATTTGCTCTCCTTTTTTTCCATCTCCCAGCCATACAGACTTAGACACAGCACCTCAGCCAGAAGTTCATAATAATTATTACAAGGTAAGAAATGCACCTTGTCCTCAGGTCCAGCTGCACTATTTAGGCTGATTGTTTGGACTGAACAATAACATGAACAACTGAGCTCTGCAGGGCATGGGGAACATCAAAGCCACACAAAGCCTTCACTCTCCATCTTTTTGTCAATATTTCCTACTTGTATCTCACCACCCTCAGACATCACCTCCCAGCTGATTTTGAAAATAAACTTTGTACTTCAGAAGTGCCCAACTTGGGCTTTTTTAAAAGATCCTGATATTCTTACTTGAGGCAAGTTGTCCTGTTGCTGTTAAGAAAGGGAGATTTATGCATCTGAGAAAACCATCACTCTATTGCTGTAATTGGCAAGTTGAAATATAGCAAAGTCCATCATGCACTGCTGCTGCTGATGTTCCTCAGTCTGGAAATATGCTTCTTCTGAACACATTGTGCAGGGCCCAGAAACTGATAATCCATGGATTACACTGATCTTCTATTCTTAGATTATAAAAAAGCTGCACCAAAACAGTATTTGGAATTCTAAAACTCACTGATATCATAATGAAGGCTGGAGGAGAACTGTACAATTTGATTCGCATCTTTTAATTGTAAAGTCTGAACAATAAATTCCAAAGAAATTAACTTGCTGCATGATCTAATAAAGATAATCAAATCAGAAATGATTTGATAAAACCAAAGCACACAGTTTGGTACCCAAGAGACTGATACATAATTCATAAAGTTGCCACATTTGGTCATTAGGTCAAATTTATTAACTAAGTAGTAAGCTATTCTGAGAACTGCCTATGAAACCAGGAGATCTTAAACAAGAGCAGGAAGTATAGAAAAAACTTAGAAAACAGGCAAAAAAGTTATTATAATTGACTTTTTACAATATGGTTTGTATGAAACTACAGGCCAGACTGAAGACTAAAGAGGTGTATCTGCTTTTCTAGACATACTTCCCTGTTATATTCACCTCATTTCAGTCCCCCCATCTCCCAAGGGAAAACACAGTGGGCTTTGGATATTGGCAGTAAAAATGCTGAAATCTCTAGAAATGCACAGGAGGATTGGGGTTTTTAGAATGGGGCATTCAGGGGGGCAAGATGGAGGAATCTGGGTGTATCCAGCCTTTCTTCTTGGCCTCCATCTTCTGCTGTGATGGTGGCACTTTTAGATTGGTTTAGAGTAGAAGCTCACTGTCTAACACAGGTGATAGGTATTGGGAAGGAATTGAAAATATTGTACAGGTAGTTTTTAGTACAAAGACATAACAGAGGCAGAGTGCCTCTGACTCTCGTGCTGAACGGACCTCAGCAGGGCAGGAGAAAGAATTTTATAGATGAGATACAATAAACAACCTTGAGACAGAGAAATGAAGAGCCCTGACTCCTTCTTCAAGTGCTGAGCTGGAAAAGAGCCTTGCTAACTTTTCTCAGGGTCACTGTGACCAGCTAGAGATCCCAACACTCTTCCTCATGGAGTGCACAGGGATAAGGGTGGAGTTTCAGAGTGACCAGTGCTCTGAAAGCAATGACAGAGAGGTGGCCAGGACAAGTGATCTTGATGAGAGAGGCTCCATTTCTGTCTGCTCAAGGGGTGAAGAACCAGCCTGGCCAGGAGCACCAGAGGTGCTGATCCACTCCCTTCCCCCAGCACTGACCAGCACCTAGGGACACATTTGCACTGTTCCTCTGAGAATTGCACCCTTCCTCTGAGAATTGCACCATTCCTCTGAGAATTGCACCATTGCTCTGAGAATTGCACCGTTCCTCTGACAATTGCACCCTTCCTCTGAGAATTGCACCCTTCCTCTGAGAATTGCACCCTTCCTCTGAGAATTGCACCCTTCCTCTGAGAATTGCACCCTTCCTCTGAGAATTGCACCCTTCCTCTGAGAATTGCACCCTTCCTCTGAGAATTGCACCCTTCCTCTGAGAATTGCACCCTTCCTCTGAGAATTGCACCCTTCCTCTGAGAACTGCACCCTTCCTCTGAGAACCGCATCATTCCTCTGACAATTGCACCCTTCCTCTGACAATTGCACCCTTCCTCTGACAATTGCACCCTTCCTCTGACAATTGCACCCTTCCTCTGACAATTGCACCCTTCCTCTGACAATTGCACCCTTCCTCTGACAATTGCACCATTCCTCACAGCTCTGTCCTCACGACCTCACAGGGTTTGTACACCTGATGGTGCCAGAAGCAGCTGAACTTTTGTGCTGTGCCAGAAGGGAAGGCTAAAATTCCTCCCGTGGCAAGAGTTATGAAAGAAAAAAAGAAAGTGAGAAAGACACAATGAAGTGAATCTCTGCAAAAAATAAATGCTCAACTGTTTAAAACATTCAGCTGACAGTTAGTAAATCCCTTTCAACACCTTTTTTAATCCAAAGAATCAAATTTTGGGGGGCAGAATTCTTACCAGCTTAGCAGCTCTACCTGCACCTGCACCCACGTGTTGGAGAACAAGTGGGTTTCTTTCTCCCAGGAATAAATACATCCTGTTTCTTAAAACAGATCACCTACACAGTCTATTTTAGGAAGCTTGTCAACACAAACACTTTTTCTGTGTTAAAAAGAACAACTTTTAACCCTCAGGAAACCCTCCCAAAGTTTGGGAATAAGGCACAAAGACAATTGGATCACCTTGGGGGCATTGGTCGAGTCTGCCAGCGAGTTATGGACACCCAAAAATTTCTGCACTACCAACACCCTTTTGACTCATTAAAAAATCCTGCATTATCCAATGTAATACAATTTTAGAACAAGAAGCTACATGATGATGGCAAAACTCCACTGGGGCAGCCTGCTCATGCCATCAAAGACCAGTTCTCAACTGTACCTAAATAAATTACATTTTGTTTCAGTTTTTCTTTTGTTTTTCTCTCTGGTGGAAGAAGAAAGGATGTGTCTCCAGACACAGCCTGGCAGTAAATCACAGGCAAAACACCACCTAGGCTGACATAAGCATCTGATGTTCCTGCACAGGCTCTATTCAGTGCAGTGTGATGGCAATTCCAGTGTTACACACGGTTATGGCACCTCCCTCAGCGACAATAATGCACTTTATGGCTTGAAAAAACCAAATTGATACACACCACCACAAGATGTCTGATTATATGAACATAGATCAAAGTGGATACTGACACAACATTGACAAGACAGTAATTTCTTCAATTCAGCCAAGCTCTAACAGAAATCCCGTATAATGAAAGTACATTCTTGTGGGGTTTTGTCCAGTTACATTTATTTATATCTATTTCATTGCAAAAAAATATAATAATATGATCACACCAAGCTTTATCCAAGTGTGTATTTTTGTCCATAAATCTGCACACAATGCAGACACCAAGAAACAAGTACTAAGCATATATTTATTACATTATTCCCAGCATCCTGATAAACAAGAAAAGGTTGATATATAATCCAGTGTGGCTGTTGGAACAAAACACATGGACTCTGTAGAGGTATGAGAGGTTTAAGGTCAGACAAAGATTACAGGAGCTCTTTCTAGCCTATGTGTTTTATGGGAAAAACCAGTTGAGCTACACTAAAATCACATCTCTTATCTGGAGTTTATTCTGTATTCATACCCTTTCTTTTAAGATTATGAAAGGAACTGATTCAGCACTTTTAATAACCGCTAGAGCAGAATCACTCAAGGAATCCAATTTTCTGTGAACGAAATGTACATTGAAATTCAGAGTCATGTAAGAAGTGCCACAGTATCTCCAAACCTCTTAAATAAATAACCAGAGTACTAAAATACCATTTTCCTTTCTCTTCCCAAATTTTACTGTGTTAAGATACACTAAAGCTGAGAAGAGACACCAAGTGATAGAGGGATGGGCTGATGACAACAAACCGTCCTCTTGCTAATGCAACTTGCATGTAAAAGGGGAAATAACACAATTACTTTAAAAGCTTTTCTTGAGGCACAGACCCTGCTTTCCACTGAACAGCCATTATCACACAGCTCCACTCTCGTGTTTGCCCACAGTTCTCAAATCAAGGGTCCAAGGATGGATCAGACTCCCATATATGAAGAGGAGCTCAAGGGGGAATAAAAGCAACTTTTATGTACGTGCCTCTTCATAAAGAAAACTGACAGCTCATACAGTAAGATTTTAAACAGATTTCTGTTGGTTTGGGGTTTTTTGTGCTAGGATTTCCAGTCAGCACACAGACACCTCAAAGCCCTATCAGAACTTGCTGGGGTAATGGCACAGTTTCAGCCATGAGCAATGGAGCCCTACCTTC
Organism: Agelaius tricolor; assembly: GCF_023055355.1. Taxonomy (NCBI): domain Eukaryota; kingdom Metazoa; phylum Chordata; class Aves; order Passeriformes; family Icteridae; genus Agelaius; species Agelaius tricolor. The sequence goes on from NW_027269279.1 coordinate 12,293,393, forward strand.
ACATATTATTTCAAACTACTTGGACTTACAAAAGCAACATGGTACAAGTTATTCATTTTCACTTGCAGCAACATTGCTCAGAATGACTGAATTCTTCAAGCAGTTGTTACTAAACTTTTGGAGTCTGTAAGGACTAGTGGCATATTTAAAATATTTAAACTGCAACCATGCCTGGCTGCAATACCAAACTCAGCATACCAGTAATTTGTTTAAACCACAAATACACACCTCTTACACACTATTAAATGATTCCACTCTACACAGGCTGAAAAGATTTTCCTTAAAGAAACTTGCTCCATCAATTAAACAAGAAGAAGGAGAATAAACTAAGACTCGGTTAAGAAATATTAATGCCTATTTGGTCCTGAAATCAGTGGCCAATATATTGAATTTCAGTCCCCTAAGAAATAAAAAGATTATAATAATTACCTCATTAAAAAAAAAAAAAAAACAAAGAAAAAGGTTCAAGTGCTATATGTAGTTTTTAATCAACCTTGGGAAAACTTGGCTTTTTAAGTTCATTGTATTTATTCTGATTTAAAAAACTTCCTTGTGTAAATTGACTAAACTCAGCTGGGGCAAATAAAGAAAGAATTACCCTGCAATTTTGCTGAGCTATGAAGGTTTCCCCAGACCTGCCAGTGACTGAAGGGAAAATCTGAAGGCATCCTAGACTCTTCTAAAGCAGAACTTTGCCTTTATGGCCGTGCAGGTGAGGGGAGAGGACACAGTGCCCATGGGCCAGGGCTCCCATACCTGCAAGGAGGCTGCTGGAAAAGCCTCCTGCCCCCCTGTGCCTGCCTGGCTCCCTGCCCATGCCCCCTGCCCAGCGTGGCACAGAGCCAGGCTCACATTGCTGGGACCTCACCCAGAAACACCGCGCTGAGATTAGAGGAAAAGCCCCACAGATAACAGCGCATCCAAAATCACTCTTTGGAGAACAAACTTACCAGGCTTTTCTCACAGCAAGCAAAAATTTTAAGTTCCAAGGGAAAAAAAAAAAAAAGAAACAGCTACGCGGATGTAGCAAATATACAAAAAACAGTTTGCAAAGTTATCTGTAAGTTTCTTAAAAAAAAACCAAAAACCAAAAAAACAAAAAAAACCCAAAAAAACAAAAAAAAACCCCAAGAAAACAATGAAAAAACCAAACTTGCTTGGAAAGTTGTTGGGGTTTTTTTTTGGGTTTTTTTGGTTTCTTTAGTATATTTTTTTTTCAATTCTTGTACCTATTAATAATTTGTGATTTCAGCCCAGAAGTAAAGATGAAGCTAAAGATGATTCAGAAGGGATGATGGTCTGTGTTCCTCCTTTTCCTCACCAGGCAGTATTTCCCAGGAAACCACAACTGAGTACTTTTGAGTCAGTGGTGGATTTCAGCCTGGGAGACAGAAACATCCCTTCCTACCAGGACCCATTATTTACTTTGCAGTGGAATGACAGCAAAGTTTGTTTCATTCCATGGAGCTTTGCTGCAGAACAAGCAGCACAGTGAATTCCAGCCCACCACGTCCTGAGCTCGCATCCTTTCCATCAGCAGAGCCAGGGCACAGATGCACAGGCTCTGGATCCCTGGCACTGCTGAGATGCTGTCCTTTTCTGGATGGGTTTTCCTGGAAGGCTGTGTAGGCTGACAATCTGCAAGTCTGAGCATGAAGACAAAGGCTAGAAAACAGCAAATATATTCTTGCTAGAAACTGCTTTTAAAAAAAAAAAAACCCTTACACATTCTGTGGGAATGCTTTAGAAGGAATGTTCTCAAGTTTGCAGTTTTGGACAAGGTTTAATTTGGGCAGCGCTTTGCTCAGCATGCTTGTGACTATGCAGATTGTAACTCTATAAAGAGAATCTAAAGAAAAGAAAAACCTGAAAAAAAATGGATATTTGACTGCAAAAAAATCAGCATACGAGTGATCAGCCCACACAAAGGTGGTTATTTTCCCTTAGTTCACAATGAGCAAGCCTCAGATTTTATCAGGTCTTTTTAGAGGTATAAAAGTGCTGTTCAAACCCCAAATTAAAGGTCACATCACGTCAATGCCACCAATCACCACCACTGGCAGCTAAATTTTATCTAAATTATATTTTTAAGGGAGACAAAATGAAAACATTTAAATCAACACTATTTTAGAGGTAAAGGCACTCCTACACAATTATCTTGCACACAGACCTAAGAACTCAAAGCAAATGAAAGAAGGAGGAAATGTCTTTGTTGTGTAAAATTTCAGAAGTCTGAAATTGTAATTTAGCAGTATATTATGTCTAGCATACCATTGCATGACATCCTATACTCCAAAAATATATATTTTCATGTCTCTCAAGCCCTATTTTATCTAAACTTACTGCTATACAAATCCATTATGAACTTTGTAAACTCAAAATTTCTAAGCCTGCAGACAAATTCTAAGATATTCTAATTTCATTACTCCAAAAGCAAACCTAAATCTTTCCAAAAATGCACATCTCATGAGGTCTCTGATATTCCTCAATTCATGTGTCACATATTTGTGTATAAACATCTTGATGACTGCATTGTAAGCTTCCTATATATTGCAATATTCCTATATATTCCTTCTATTTCCCAATTACAAACAGCACTCATTTAGCATCAGGTATGGCCTAATTTCCAACTGCTGGAATAAGAGGCTTCAATGCGAGTTCAGCATAAAAAAAAATCCATTTAAAATTTTGTTTTCCCATTAATAACTGAACTTCCTTTTGCCCCAACAACTCTCAAATGTCAAATAACTAAATAACACAGCCACAATAATAGCCCCAAACCCAATAAAGAATAAAGTAGCCTTTCTTGCCTGTCAGAGGACCCCATTTTCTATTCTGAGCAGGCAAGCTGAAAGCACTGCTCTTCTGTCATTCCCTGACAGTTATAGACTAGCTCTGCACCTTATTAAAGATTAAGGCTTGCCCAGGCATTCTCTTTTGGCCATCTCCTGTCTGCAGCCCAGCATTTATTGCAGGGCAGCTGGAGATTAGCACCACACATCCAGCCTGGAGAGAACGCCCTGCCTGAGATGAGACTGCATAGCCAAATGTCACCAAGGCATGCAAAAAGCACTCCCAGGAAAAACACAATATTTCACTTTATTTCCTTGTTCTAGATACCCATGTCCTCTGGGTTACACATGCAAGTGATCACTCTCATTTAGGTTATTTTTATATTTTGTAGATGCTAAAAAAATCAACTCAAACCACTAACAGGCTGCCTCTTTGTGCTGAAAAGGAGATTCTTTTCTTTGTTAAAAAAATGATGAACACAATTATGCAAGAGTTATGTAAGGCTCCATCGCGTGCAAACATTTGCTACCTGGTTTTGGTCTGATGCAAACACATTACAGTGAAAATTCAGCAGGCTGAGCTAGTGCACAAAATCTGTCCCTGCAGGGGATTTCCATCCAGCACCGTGTCCCTGACTATTCAGCAAAGACCATTTTGAACCATCAACATTTCTTGGGATCATCACAAACAATCACCACACAATTTTTACCCAAAAAAGTCACAAAGCTTACATGATCCCATGGAACATGAACCACATTTTTTTTAAGATCAGCATTTTAAGGACCACTTTTAGTTATTTCTCAACTGACATCCCAAATTATTCATTGAATATCATCATACATTTTCCTGGCTACCACTTGACTTTCATTTTGCTTCCTATGACTTTTGAAGACATGCTGAAAAGCAGTTGCAAATGGTCAACTAGCACAAATTGTAAATAAAAAAAAATTGTTCCATTGCAAAGAATTCAAAAGAGAAAAATAAATATTTTAACAGGTGATGGTGATTTTTCATGTAAAGAAAATTTTGTTTGAGGACAGATAGAACATGTAATTTCCTTGCACTTCAATAGTCCCTGACTATTTAGCAAAGACCATTTTGAACCATCAATATTTCTTGGGGGCCATCACAAACAATCACCACCCAATTTTTACCCAAAAAAAGTCACAAAGCTTACATGATCCCATGGAACATCTAACATTGTTGTCAAGAGCTCACTTTGAAACACTTTTTTTTTAAGATCAGCATTTTAGGACCACTTCTAGTTATTTCTCAACTGACATCCCAAATTATTCATTGAATATCATCATATATTTTCCTGGCTACCACTTGACTTTCATTTTGCTTTCTCTAACTTTTGAGGACTGCTGAAAAGCAGTTGCAAATGGCCAAGTAACAAAAATTGTAAGCAAATAAAAATTTGTTCCATTGCAAAGAATTAAAAAGAGAAAAAATAAATATTTTTAACAGGTAACGGTGATTTTTCATGTAAAGAAAATTTTGTTTGAGGACAGATAGAAAATGTAATTTCCTTGCACTTCAAATGGGAATTATGAAGTAGTAAAATATTCCATCTCTTTCAGTAAAGTTTTACATATACAAATAAAAACTTACAAAGGTTATTGGAAAGGTTTAGGCTATCTTAACTGGATGCTACACCAGTAAATGCAGGATGATCAGAAACTTATTAAAATGCTGAAAATGAAGGCAGAGATTTCTGTTTGCTTAAGAGAGTATTTTCAATATTGGTAATTTATTGTAAAGTTTTATCTATTCAGCCTTTTATACGAAGGGCTCCATTCACTCAGGATCTAAACCAGCAGAACTTCACTGGGCTAATGAGTCCATCAATAGCTTATAAAGAATTAGACAGATTAATGTCAATTTTAACAAAGGCAACTTATCAGTCAAGTGCCAAGCCCAGGAGAGCTGAGGAGCCTCCCTGAGCTGCAGGTGCAGACATTTATTGACTGCTGCTCTCCCCGTGGCCATGGCCAGCCTGAGGTGGATGTGGTGCCACAGCCACTGTCCAGCCACGCTCCCAGCTGCTCCAAGAGGAGCATCCCTCAGGGAATCCTGGTTTTTACCAAGCTCCAGGGCTCAGGACACGGCATCCCCCAGTGGGAGCTGTGCAGGTACTGGGCTCAGTGCCTGCCATGGTTTTTGTGGTGGAGGAGGACTCAGACAGGAATGGGTCACCCTCCTGAGGTGGTGATGACCCTGTGAACGTGGTCTGTTTGCTCTTTGGGTGCAGACTAAAACACTGAGACCCCACCTGCTGAATTATTCCCTGCTCAGCCATGATAGAGGTGCTGAAATTGTGCTCCATGGTCCTTGGAGCACAGCAAGTTCACTTTTGGTGGGCTCTGTATTCCAACAGGGATTCGAGAGATCTCCTTCACAATCCCTGCATGATTCTCATCACAATATTACTGCATGACACCTTTGCTTGAAGCAGGAAATCCAGAGGGAATTCCCAGCTGGAAGAGTGGTGTGCTTTTCCTGTAAAGCACCTCTCAACACAATTAAAAGCCACACTGTAAAAATAACCAGTGGCTGTGGCATCCTGGGGTGGGATGGAATGAAGTTAAACAGAGGAAGAAAAGCAAAGGAAAGGAGAAGAATATTCCACAGCTCTAAAACAATTATTTGCTATTGATGCAGAAATATCCTTATTCTCAGTATGAGTCAAAATACATTAGCATTCCATCTGCCAATGCTGCAGCAACCATTTTTCTCCATTTCTGTTTGACCTCAAGCCTTTTATGCATAAATGTCAGGGCTCTTTACAATTAATCATGTCTACCACAGACTAATTGTGGACAACAGTAGTGCAATTAACACAAATTTGCTTCAAATATTCATGAACATTCAAAAAGCATTCATTGACACAAGTGTTAGTTACCTAACCACAAAAAAGTGACAATTCTTTTCTCTTTGCAAGCAGCCTCTGCACTAGGAAGCTGAGCACACCACCAAGGGTAGGAGCAAGATTGGAAAATATTCCACCAATTCTTAAAATACAATTGCTTCAGTGTGACTTATTATAAATATGTATTGGGAGAAAACAAGCAAAATAACAAATATGAAATCTATTCATCTTTTAAGAGTAGGGTAATCCAGTGACTGTAAAGACACGAAAACATATTTTGTCTAATAAAAAAAAAATCCTAATTCTACTGCAATTTAATTGAAAAAAAATATGTTTAAAGCTGGTTTAAAGAAAAATCTTTACAAATCAGAAACAATTAGACCTGCATTGTTTGTCTTGATTCATTCTCAGGACTATGCCTGGTATTGTGTTAATATCTCAGCAAGGAACTAATGGCAGAAGTCTCTTTAAGCATAGAAAGCTATTTGTAAAGCCTGACCTAAACACAAAAGATGTAGATGACATTTTCCTCTTTTATTTTTATTTTTTAATACATGCTTTACATTAAAGAATTTCTTGGACAGTTGTGCTATTTCTAATCAGGCCCCATGGCAAATATTCACCAACCCTCACAGGAATAAACTATTCTCACTTCAAACAATTGTTACAGTTTGAATCCAATTGACTCTAGACAAAAGTACTGAGATAATCAGCATATTAAAGCCAACACTATAACCATATGTTAATTATGTAAATGATTCATTTTAATCAGCTAGAACCATGTAAAGAGTTACAAGGAATGCAAATGTAGGGAGTTATTAAAAATCTCATTATTATTCATCTTGGTTCCATGCGTGAATGTATCCATCCAAACAGATGAATTAATAGTTAGATGAAAGATGAAAGAGCTAGAGGGGAAGTCTGTGGGAAACCATCTGTCTTGCTTTGTATCCCTCCCAGGCTTCAACCAGCCTGCAAGAGCTACATGGAGAACAACCCCAGAGCACACACAGGGACTGTCTGCACAGCACTTGGACCAGGAGGCAATGCTGCCACTAAAATAAAATACAAAAGAGAAAAAAAATGAAGAAAAAAAACTATAACTCTTCTCAATGCTTCCCAAACTGGGCCAGGAGGTAGAAAGGGAAAGCAGAATAAGTTCAGAGGAATGGGGTTCAGGGCTGACCAAAAATATACGGCAAGTGTTGATTGACACAAAAGCTGTGCAGCATTTAGAAGAGTGATCTAAAGAAGGGCCTCCTACTATTGTCAATTAGATGTTCACAGACATTCAGGACTGACTGGGACTGTGGCCTGAATTAATAACTGAACTGGTTCTCTTAATTCCAGCAGAAATCCCGTTTGTGGGAAACCCAGAAAGGCTTTCAGCAATACTATGGGAGTCCATACTTTGTCTCCTTCTTCCAGGGAACGTGGGGGAATTGCAATGAATTAAGTCTCGTTCCTGCAAGGGCTATTTTTCATTTATCCATTCTCTGAGTTCCCTGAGCAAAGAAAATGAATTCTACACAACAGTCATTTGTAAAAGAAAAAGTAAAGGGCCAAATGCCTTGGTCATTGCTGACTGTGTCACCATTTTTCAGCCCTCCCAAGACAGTGCAACATCACCTCTACTGTGTAAGAAAACAAGGATTAGCTGGAAAGGTGGTGTTTAAAGGCACAGAAGGAATAAAAGGGTAGATTCACCCTGCAACTCCTCTCAAATCTTCCACAGCATATTATTTAAAATTCAAAACACAATTTACTGCTAAAATCCTTGGTTAAATCCAGCTGCTACTACTCTGCTGGTGAAATCCAAACTCCATGAACAAAACTCATGAAGAACACAATTACAACATGGAAAAATATGTCTACTCCCAAGAAAAAAATTTCCTTCTAATATAAAGAGTTAACAGAAGTAATTTTAAAAGTGTTTGCCAGTTTTCAGAAGCTTTATAAAGCTTTGTTCTTCATACTCTAATTCTTTCATGCTTTCCTGCCTGATGTCTCCTAATGCAGTTTCACTGGAATCATTCTATTTTTGATCTTTAATCCTTTTATATGTTTTTTTTCTTTGCTTACTCTTGCATGCCTTTGTAGTTTATGTAATTGGGTCTTTGCACCATTTTAGCAGGGTTTAGCACTGCACAGCTTGTCAAATTTAAGTAGAAGTGAGAATAATCTATCGCTGCTATAATAAATAAGCAAGTAAATTCACATATCACCGACCTAAAGTGAATGTTTGCCACAAAAAATTGTAAACTGCAATTCCCCTCATTCTGCCAAGGCTGGCAAAGCTTTTCTACATTCTGTAATCCAGAAACAAATGCAACTGCACAGAAAGTCCTTCAAATCCCCAAAAGGTCATTAAAAATGGCTACACATGTGCAGTGAAACAAGATTTCATTAATTTCTTCTTGAGGTGCCTGTGTAAATTCAACTTAGGGAAAACTGTTTGACAGCTTTGTAACTATTGACTGGCATTCTTCAGCAAAGCTTCAGTGAGCACAGAATGTGATTTAAGCATATCCCAGTGATGATAAACATGGCAAATTAAAAAAAAAAGAGCATTCCTACACCACCTGAAATAAAGAGCATTTTAAGCACCTAGCAAATCTTTGCTAGTTTAAAAATCATTATAAATTCTACCTTAATATATATTAAATATAGCATCTTTTACTATCATCTTCAATCATCAAGATTTCCATTCTCTTTACAAGCAGGTTTTGTATTTTACAAAATAGTTTATAATCCTGATAGAAACTTTAAAAAAGCCACTCTTGTTTTCCCACTGTCCACAGAATTTAAAACTACACACAAGTCCTTACCATGAGTCTCCTACAAAACATCACTATAGCATTTTAATTCTATACTATATGCAAACAGATCAAAACCTGTTTCTGAAAGGATGAAATCAGCTGTGAAAGCTTTCAGAAGATGAAAATACATGAACTATATGAAATACATGAAAAAACATTAGGGTCTAAGAGAAACAGGACTCTACTCATATGCTCCACACAGAAATCTCTCTCATATAATTAAATACACAGGCATCCTTCCCTACATGCATGAGAAAAAATATAAAATATATGAAGCAAACTGAGAGGAGTTTCCAGCCTTCCACTCATGATTTTGTCCACATTACAAGGATCACTTCCTATTTATGCAGGCATTGGTTCATAAAGCCCAGCACAGGGGAGCAGGGTGAATCACAGGGAGAAAAAGGAACTGCAGGAAGATGGTACAGACAGAATCCCAGAATGGGTTGGGTTGGAAGGGCCCTTAAAGCCCACCCAGTGCCACCCCTGCCATGGCAGGGACACCTCCCACTGTCCCAGGATCCTGCCCAGCCTGGCCTTGGGCACTGCCAGGGATCCAGGGGCAGCCCCAGCTGCTCTGGGCACCTGTGCCAGGGCCTGCCCACCCTCACAGGGAAGATTTCCTTCCTTATATCTAACGTAAACCTACTCTTCAGTTTAAGGCCAGTATGATAATACGATAGTTTTAATTTACTAAAATCTCGTTTATCAACCCAAAGCAGAAACAATCGTAGCCCTATTGTTATAGTCCCCTCTGTTCTGTTGTGATAGAAAAGGGGAATTACAAAGTAACTTGACATATTTTTCTTTAAAAGATGCTCCAGTATCTGCACTTTGTGTCTGAGAGGGAGTCAAAAGATGCTCTCATCTTTACACATTTCTCACCACATTGGACCCTTTCCAAGCTCTCCCCAGTGGTGGTCAAGGGGGGAGGAAAGCTCTCATTCTCTGAAATTACACACTGGGTTCCACAAGAACAAGACTTGGCAATGGTCACCTGCAGGCCCTCAGGAATTGCTGTGAGGTTCCATTTTTCCATCGCTCACTAAACCTGATTTGCTCACAGGGTTATTTCTGCTGCACACACCTCAACACATTAACACTCCTGTGAATAAATAAGGAAAAAAGGCAAGGTTCTTTTTCAGGTTTCTCAAAGCAGAAATGTCACAGATATCAGAGTTTTTGAGTCACTTTACACAAAGCAACGCAAACAAAAACTAGCAAATAAATCCCACTTTGCTAAGGCTCATTTATTTCACTTCACCTTGTATTTCTTCATCTCTCTTTTCCATGGCCTCTTATCTGCCTTTTCCTGATCACAGACTATTTTTGATCCATGCTTCACCATTTTAGATCCTATCATCAATATTAACAACAGGGGACAACTCCAGAAAATGTGATTGCATCTGAGTGCTAGGATCCTAATTCAGGGAAGCACTTTAGCATGTGCTTTACTGTAAATTCAGTACGTCTTTGAATGGGAATATTGCTAAACACATGTCAAAATGCTTCTTTACTGGAGGCTGTCAAATGAAATATGGATTAATTACAATTTGTAGCATGAGCTTTTAGAGCACTGTGGCTTCAAAAGAACTGAAGGATTGGTGTATTCATAGTTTATGTTTTGTCACCTACGTTCACAAATGAAAAAGAAAAAAAGGAGAAATTCTATATTTAAGACAATAACTCAGTAAAAGTTAAGGTCAGGTAAATCAAGGGCTGCCCATGTGCATTTTGTTTGCTGTTCTGCCTTGGATTTAATCAGTTATCAGTAACAGCCCATGACCCTTCCCCACAGTGCTGAGGTTAGACAGGAGAGCACGTTTGCCTTGTACTCAATCTGTTCCTTTCTGCTGTGACTTCAGCCCCAGTGTCCCCTCAGACAGACATGGCCCTGTGACCCCAGGGCTCAAACCCTGCCCCACTGGACAATGAGGTTTGCTCCTGCATTCCTGCATTCCTGGGCATTGGGAGCCTGATGGAAACAAACCCAGATGGAAGCAGGGGCTGCTCCCGTGGCTGGGACATCCAGAGGCACAGGATGCTTTGCCAAAGCCATGCACACAAACAGATGCTGTCACACACCCAGCAGCACCTCTAAATTAAGCCTCAGCTGAGCTGCTGAAGAAGGGATATGCAAAAATCACTAAAGAGCTAGCCTGTGCTTTAAGCGTTTTTCCTCCTACTTGACAAAATTTGACAGCCAAAAACGGCAGACAAGGCTTCAGAGTGCTGATTATTTAAATAGATTACTTTACAAATGTCACTCTTTGCAAACACATAGGCAACATGATTGCTGTTTCTTTCAGCACTGTATTAGATACAGACTCAATAAATGGGATGTTTAAAAAAAAAATCCAAACATTTATGAATCGTTTGAACCTACTGTACTGTGTCTTGTTTACTGCTGCTCTAGGAAGCTTTTCTTAAAATAACGTGTTAAGTCTCAGAGGGATTATCCTGAAATGAAATTTTTAATAACAGCAAAATAAACTCATCCTTCACAGTGCTCTGTGTCTCATGACTTACTGTTAACTCTCACCTCTCCTCCCATCATACATCTGTACCTACTAGCAAAATTTTATTACCTCCTATGCCCATTTCAGGTATCTGAAGCAGAGTTATGTTTCATACGTGTTCTGGAGAAAAGAAACTAGATGCCTAAATAATTCTGCAGATCTAAAAATCTTACCCATAATGGCTCACAACTGCAGGAGGCCAAGACAAACTCCAGAAGGTGAAGAAATGAGGATTGCACTGCTACAAGGGGAGAAGGCTGAGGCTGGCATTGCTATCTCTAGGTAGATCATGACCCACTAGAAAAAGGGTGGAAATAATGCATTTTGTATGCCCACTCTCCATAAAGCAGTGGGAGGTGAAATTGCACAAGAGAAGATGTGTAACTCAGGCACTGGGGAAAAGGAAAGCCCTCAGTGCAAATGCAAAACGCCTGCAGAGGTTGGAGAGTCCCTGTCCTTGAGAAGGGGCTCAGCAAATGTCTCAGGAGTGATGCAGGCAAAGCTGATCTTGCTTTCAGGCAGAAAAGCAGATTATTTGATTCCACTAGGGTTCTTCCTCCCCTATTTCCTCTAGATTTTTGATATAAATCTCTTCTAGGAGGTAGCACACTTCCAGAGCTTCCTCATTTGTTTGAGGATATTTTGCATTTTTAATCTCACAGACAGAAAACACAGTGGGAAACAGTGGCTGGGAGCAAAAAATAAAGAGAAATAGAGCCCTGTAATGTCCAAACTGCAAGGGTAATTAAACATGCAAACAGTTCAGTAGGGCAGCAGTGAAACTGAGGGAACCAAAATTACTTGGATGTTTAAAACAAGATTAAATATCTTCCAAAATGTCTGCTTTAAGCCAGCCTCCAAGTTCTGTAGCATGTACATTGAAGAGGACAGGCTGAATTAGCATAATGATCTTTCCTGGCTTGAACATCTTTCCATCCATGAACTGGAAATCCCTCTTCACAGCAAGAAAATTTTCCTGTATAAATGTATACATTCACTTTCTAATTCTGAACGTGAAAAAATAACAATAAAAAAGATAACAAAAGCCCCTCAGGTTTTGTTACATTAGAGAAATGGCTTTCACCAAAGAGTGTGGAATCAGTTTTTAACAAAGTGTTCTGCCCTGAGACAGAGAGAGAAAAAGAAGCATATCACGTTCAATTTGATTTTTCTATTTCTGCAGTGGGTAACATAAAATCAAAGTCTCCTGTCCTGCTAGAGTACAAAGCTAACTATTAAACAAAGACACAAAGTGTGTACACAGGTTTTTCCCAAAAGGGTGTGGAGGGTAATTAACATTAACTACTCCATCATATTCTTGAATCACAACTGTTATTTAGCAAATAAAAGCAAACAGTTTTTTTCTTAATTTAAAACTTGTATCCTCTCCTCCAAGGAAACACAGTGCTGAAGCAGAATTCTTTAAGCACACAGAAGAACAAAGAGGTAACCCTAACAAATATTGACAATGCAAGAGTATCCGTATATTCACAGCCAAATGAATTCTTCAGCTTCAATCATTAGGTGAGGAAGCAAAATAGACACCAGGTATGCATTACATGTGAGACCCACCTCAGCAGCTAACACTCATCATTCTCAAGAAATTATTCCAGAAAGATTTTAAATGCTTGCTGGTTCACAGTGTTCCTTAAAAATACATCTGGGATCTGTTTCTGAAGGTGTCTGGTTCCCGACTCACCATCTATTTTTGTGATGAGGATGCCAGATCATATTTTTTTTGCAAAGGAATGGAAGAATGGTGACCAGAAGCTAATTTTAATTAATAAGATTAGAAAAAGTTATTTAGTAACAGAGCCATTTAGTAACAGAGAAGTGTTTATATTACATTAAAAGAGATAATATTTCTAAAAGACATGGGAAAATAGCAGAGGTACATAGAATCTTTTGTCTGCCAAAAGTGCCAAACATTGAGAAAAATATGCCTTACAAAAGTCTTCAGAATACTTGAAGAAAATGAAGCATTAGACAGACAATTTTGCTGTATCAGAAAAGAAGTGCTCGAAAAACAAATAAAACCATGAAATATGGGTTTAAATAATGACAAAGTCTGGCTCTGATCCAGAACTACTTTTAAGTATTTCAGGTGTCTGATCTTGACATCTAGAACTCAGGGGAGGAAAATCTCTACAAAGCACTCAACTAACAAAGTGAAAATGTAAACCAGAAGTTCTCATGCCTCCTATCCAGAAGAGCAATGCTACATATTTATTAATATTTTGAGATAATCTCTCCCGTGCTAAATTAGACTTAACGCATCACCTCTGCCCTCCTTGATCTCCCATTTCCTCTTGGAACCCAGAGAATAAAAACACCTTGCTCAGCATTTTGCTAATAGTCTTCTAGGCAAAGCACTTTATGTTAAAAAAAAAAAAATAGCTTGGTTCTGCAAGAACCAACCAATAATAATGCAAATGACAAATTTGCAGGCAGACACCTTAAGCCAGGATTATGCCGACCTCAAGATGACCGCAGAGCAGCACATAAAAAGTACATTTCACAGCCACTTAAACAAGACAATGCTCCTCGAGAAGGAGCACCAGAGATAAACACATTGCCACCACAAGTTACCACACACTGAATAACTTTGAGGCACGTATAAAGACCATATGCTGTGTCAAGCAAGGTTCCAGGCACTCCTCAGAACTCCATCAGTTCCAGGGGATTTACAGAGAGGTTTTTAAGAAATATTCTCCCACGGGAACAAATCGTGTTTTCCAGAAAATTAGTGGAGTGCCACTTTTTTGCCCTATGAAATGCAGGTAACTGTGTCTCATCACCTGCACCTGGGACTTTGGACAATGCTGCCCTATTGCTGCCCTGAGTAAAAATGATGTGAGATATTAAACCCAGCTTATGTCCATCTAAAAAAGAAGTTAACAAAAAAACATTATATGGAGAACTAAGGCCAGAGGGACAGGGAAAGACCCTTTGTAGATTTGTGTCTAATTACAGGCAAATAAGAGTGGAATAACAAAGAAGTTTGGTTTAGAATTCTCCTGCATATTTCAGTGAAAAGGCTTACTGGCTGCCCAGAACTCACAGACTCTGTTTACAGACCTGGCACAGAGCTTCTTACATTATTAAAAGCCAGGCATTACACAACAGAAATGCAATGTCTGCCTTGCATTTTTGTGTCATCCCTCCCCACCCCAGAAAAAAAAAAAAAAAAGAGACTGATATGAAATGCCCACTGACATTTTTAGGTCAACACACGTTCACAACGTCTGCATAATATTCTGATACAACAAAAATAGTCAATCACTGCAATTTTCTGCCAGCAAAGCATGCTTTTCCACAATAGCCAACTCTAATGGGTTCAATTACAATACAAATCACAAAATATAAGAGCATTCGGTTCTCAGGGTCTTTTTCAACAGTAGATGCTATTACATCACTGGAAATGACAAATCCTACTCTCTGCATAAACATTTCATACGTGAGTTCAAAAGTCTGCAGTGCCTTCCTCCCTTCACTACCACTATACTTCTGAAATCACAAAGTAACTCACGTTTCAGACATAATACGCAAAAAAATATATCCCTGCAGTCATCATGAAGATTTGCCATCATAAAGCTGATTCCAGTGACAATTACACCCAATGTGGAACATTACAAGGCGTAATATCACAAGCTTTTAAAGTCAGTTGGCAACATTACACCAAATGCCTCTCAAAAATCAGATTTCAAGTGCTAGCATCCTTGAAATGCATAATAAATTCGCTCATGGATTCCAAGTGTCCCCTAAATCTACAGTTGTGTACAGTATAGCTGCATCTTAAGGACACATGCAGTATGTGGGGGCACAGACTCTGAGCTGTCAGTCACATTTCCTTTGTTTTTCACACAGTGACACTCAAAAACCTGCCACAGATCAAAGCTCATATGAACTTCCTTCCTTCCAAAGCCGTGCTCCCCTGTTGGGAACATCCTCAGCAGCCTTGGCTTCCAGTACAGGATGTCTATACTGGGCTTAATTGTGCCTAACAATCCTCTTGGCCAGTGGAAGGCATTTTCAGATGGGAAATGTGCACCAACATCTGTTACATTTCCCTGTGCCTGATTTTAACTGTTCCTTCACGGAGGAAGGCGTAAAAATAAAAACATTCATCTCTGCAGTAAAAAGCCCATGTAAAAACTCACTCCAGTCAACCTAGCCCAGTAAGTCAGTTAAAAATGGTGCTCAGAGAACCCTGCCATGGACAGATTTCATTTCCTGCAATGGCAGCAGTCCAAAGGTTTGAGTGAGTTTCAACAACTTCCCTCTACAAAATAAGTCACCCCAGGAGCCAGGGAGGACGCTCACTTTCCCAAACACACTGACCAGTGCTAGAATGAAACACATCCATCCATTTCTTTTCTCACAGAAGGAGCGGTTTTGAAAAATTTCTTTGGGTATCAACAATTTCAGGTAACCTTCAGAAGCATTCAGAAGTAAATCCTTGCACACAATGCTTGCCTTATATTTAAGATTCTGAATGGTTCAACTAACTTGGAACTACACTGAGTCATTTCTGCACACACTTTTAAAAAATGAATGGGAAACACCAGAATTGAATTGATAGGAGAACATCAAGGAGGAAGACCAAGACTGGCTGACCTTTTAAGAAGGGGGCCTAACCCCAGCTGCTGAGTTTCACCTGGCCTCAAATCCTCTCGTATTTGGGTAGCAAAAGTGGGACAGATAGTAAAGTTTTAAATGAAAAGAGGTGACAAAGAGAAGATGGAAGACAGAATCTTTTTAAGAGGTGGTTACAGACAGTTTTAGGATTTCAAGTTTGCTTTTTTTCTGGTTTTAAACATAAGGCAAAAAAAAAAAAAGATAAACACCTCCCTCCCCCATAACAGCTCAGCGTCTCGATATAAGATTTTTTAAAAAGCAATAATCAAAAGTGTAATTTATTCCTGTGTTCCAGAAGGAGGGGTTGCCCCAATTCCATTCCATTTCCCTGAGAGAGAGGAAAGCTGGTGCTGTGTTTTCCACGTTCACCTCAGAGCAGACTCTTGCGTGACTTGTCACAACAGAACACGTTGGATTGCTCATTCTGCTGCTTCTGGCTCAGGACAAGGTAGCAAAGGGAACCTTCCTGGGAATGGAGATCAAGCACTGAACCCATGCTCTCTATAGCACGGACCTGAGCAGACACCTTCCAGGTAGCACCAACTTTAAACCCACTCTGCAGTAATTAGTTGCTACAAGCGCATAAAAAAATATAAATTATTCAAGACACTGAGGGGATCAGCCCTTTTCAAGTATGGCTCAGCCTCCATAGAATCAAATTTTGTTGAGATTCTATTAACAATCCTCATGACTTTATTAACAATTTGCCTTTTCTGGTTTTTGTGTACAAATAGTCAGAATTCCCTTCCATCCTGGTGGTTTTTGAAGGCTCTTAACAGTGTTCATGTTTTGGGGATTTTTTGTTTTGCCCTTTTAGTAACTGAAACGAAAATCTTTTCATTCTAACTGAGCATTGAAATACAGTTGTAGAGGTTTACCTTCTCTTTGTACCTCAACTGTTATCAAGATGTAAATTAATTTAAAAAATGCATTCATACACCATTTTTCAGTACAATTCCAAGTCAAAGAGATAGAAAAATCCAGCAAAAGTGAGCTTATTTCATTTTAAAAAGCTGTTCTGTATTTCTTAAAATATTATAAATATATCTCTAAAATCTTTTTGCACTAAAAAGGTGGTCAAGCACTAATACAAATCTCCCAGAAACAACATCAACACAAATCATGTACACATAAAATACATATCCAACACTTGGAGAATAAGGAACAAGAGGGCAAACACCTTCCCACTTGCTCTCCCAGATCTGAAGCAGGTCCCATGGTGCAGACCCTGTTCAGCATCCAGCTGAGCCCAATCCCCTGAGCTGCCCTGACAGAGCCAAGTCATCTCCAGGGAGTAGCAAAGGCTTTCTCAGGTTCACTTCAGTCAGCACCACACCGAGGCTAGCAGGAATCCAAGAATGATTCATTCTGTGTTATTATCTCCAGGATTATTCACAAATGCAGCAAGATGTGCTTTCCCTCACCTACAGTCACCTTTTATTTCTCAACTAAATGTCATCTTGCTTTTAACAGACTATAGGGCTATAGCTTTTCAAAAGCCTGTTTGGTTTTTTTTTTTCCTAAACCTGTTCTTATTATAGTCTTTGGAACACTCACCCATGTTTAGGTTCTGTTTTAACATAATTGTAAGGTTTTCTCTAGAATGGAAGCAAAATGTTTGGAAATGCCCTTTTTTCCTCTTTCTTGGTTTCAAGTGTCAATCTGATTTGTTCTCAAAGTGTTTGAAACATGCTCATGTTCAGCACCACTGGCAGTGAAAATAAAGACAGCTGATGTGTACCTGCACAGCTGCTGGTAATTCACAGAGAAACCCTTGCATCTGCATTTTGGCAGCACTTGTTTGCCTGGGCTGGATGTTTTGAAGCTTACATGTCTGGAGATGCATTTTACTGAATCTGCTATACATGGAAATTCTACAGAGAAAGCAAAGTGTCACAGACATTTCTCATAACAAACCAATATATGGACAATTTGCTCCTCCATGACTTTTAAGTGCTACTAATTAGCAAACTGGAGGGCACTACATGCTTTCCAATAGTATGGCAAAGTGAGGACAGAGACTTAACAAAAGTGTACCTCCTGCTCTATAAGATGAAAAAGCATTGGAATGATAAGAATTAAATAATAATTTTACTCTCTCAGAATTAAAAAAAAGACAATAAAAAGCAGTATAGTTCAGATCAGTTCACTGTTTTCAGTAATTTTAGCTTTATCTTAAGTTGCTTTTACAGAAGCATACTTAGTAAAGTCTGATTAGTTTTTCCTTGATGGCAAACATTCCTTGAAATGCACCATGTTTTATTTAGTTCAAGGCCTCAAATAAAATGAGAGCATGAACCATTCTGACTCCTGAATATACAGGTAAGAGACTTTTAATTTTTTCTCACTTTGGGCAGCAACAAAACAACATGTTGATTTAAAAAAATAAATTACATTATTTAGTGATTTATTAATTCAAATTCTATCAGAATTGGAAGATGAAGTCATTTCTACAAGCTCTCTAGCTCATGCAGGTAGAGAAAGAAAAGGAGCCAGGATATCAGAATTTACCCTAATCCACAATAACATGAGTCTTGTGAAACACAGGGAGAAAGTCTGACACAGAAAATTTACCTGGGTCAATTTCAAATTATATATTTACAGTGTTCATGACTTGTCACTCCACTGGAAAAAAACCCCAACATTTATTTCCAAATTATCTGTGAAATCTGACTGTCAAATATTTGTCAGGTGTGGTTTCACCACTCTTAAATAGCAATTGAGCAATGCAATTTCCAATTGGTTCAGGTAAAAGTACTTATACTTGAAATAACTGCACCCTTACTGTACTTTTTGCACAACCTGATCTACTGAAATAGACATTTCATATGTTTTTTTTACAACACCCTCTTTGAAACCAGGTCTGAGGAAACAGTTACCTGCACACCTCAGTTAAAAAAAGCAAGCAAGCAGACAAGCCAAAAGATGTATTTGACCTGGGTTTCTAACATGAGCTCATGGAACACAAGATAACTTACCAGAGGGTAAATAGGTGAAATATTCAAGCAAACTCCATTAAAATGACTGTTCTATATTTAGATGTACAAGCATATTTTTATATCAGTTGTGAATCATTCTACTGAAAGCAAAAGAACTTCAAAGCTCTATCTCCTGTCATAATTCGGCCATCAGAAGTTTTATTACTGATGATTATGCATGAGTCAGAAAAGAGAAAAAAAAAAATCAGCTGAAATTCCAGATCCTTGGAAACAGCAGTATCAGCTTGCTGGCTTCTAGCTGGGGGAGCCAAGTCAAACAATTGGCTTTTACAGAGCATCCAAATCTTAAAAGCTTTGTCTTACTTAGGGGATGAAAAAACAAATACAACTTATCCTAATGATAGCTATCTCATGTCTAGAAATCATTTTTTTTCTTACAGACTCAAATATTCTTGTATTTATTCCCCTTAAAAACTGCTGCAGTCAGAAAGGCCCAGATTTACCCAGTTTTTGCCATTCTACCACACTCCATTGCAGTGTATTATCCAACACACGAGCTAGTGACCATAATTACAGATCATCATGTCCAAAACTCACTAATACTGATATCACATGCAGTAGTGGAAAAGGAAAAAAAAAAAATCTGCCTGTTGAGTGTCACATTAAATCTACCAGGTGAAAAAAGCCCTGACTATAACAGAGCATTGACTGAGCTGACAGAATAGGAGGTCAAAGAGGTAATGCAGCATTGCCTTAGCCATTGGAATTATGTCACCCATTGATTTCCAAAATAAAGGCCAGGCAGAAAAAATTATGCAGGTGGCAGGGCAGAATAACTGCTTGTTTCTTAGCTGAAGTAAACCTATTTAGATAAGCTATTTTTCTTGTTAAAATTGTCTTTTTGGTCAATGGGGAAGACATTCCATGTCGTTACCCTCCCTCTTGCCCCTGAGGGCTCACTCAGCAGGTATTTGATGATATCTGCACTTCTTAGCAAGAATTAGGGGCAAGTTAAGAGAACAAACTTTTGCAATAGCAATAACCAAATCCTTTCCAGCTGTCTGCAGCCTCCTGAGCAGCTGACAGGTCTCACCAACAATGCTTACTGGCTACTGATCCATGGATTGAAAAGAAAACCAATTTAATCCAAAACTGTATGGAGGAGATCACCTTGGGTGCCATCAAAAGGCACAGAGAGAACAACGAAGCCATCAGGCCTGGCCACCATGGGTTTAAAAAGGCAGGTCCTGCTTGACTGGCCTGATGTCCCCCTGAGGGCAATGAATGATGTCCTCCTGCCCAGTGGATGAGGGCAAGGCTGTGGCTGCCCGACAGCATTTCCCACAGATCTGTCCTGGAAGCTGGCTGGTCGTGCCTTGTATGGGTGAAGGGTTCTCTGTGTGAGACCTGGGTGATGCTCTCTGCATGAAATCTGGGTGGTGGCCAGGCTGAGGGTGGGCAGTGGAGCTGCCCCAGCTGGTGCAGGGCACCAGCAGGATTCCCCAGGGCTCAGTACTGTCACAGACATATTTTATGAAAGATCCTTTCGCCAGGATCTTTTCTTCTGAGAAGCTGAGGAGCTTCAGCTTCTCCATGTTTTGCTGCTCTGGAATGTGATTTGGAGAATTGTTTACCCAGCATGGGAAATTGTTTTTACTTGATGACCAATGACAGCCACCTGTGTCAAGGCTGTGAGCAGTCACAAGATTTTATTATCATTCCATTCATTTGCTAGCCTTCTGATGTCTCCTTTCTCTTTTCTTTTAGTATAGTTTTAGTATATAATCTTCCTTTAAAATAATATATTTAATCAAATAATAAATCAGCCTTCTGAAACATGGAGTCATGATTCTCAATCTTCCCTCATCCTGGGACCCCTGTGAACACCACCACACAGCACCAGCATGAGCTCTGTCCAACAGCTTTATCCACACTCTGGAAGGGGACTGAACATCCTTCAGGAGGGCTGGGGATGACACCAAGGCTCTGCAGAGGGCCCTGGCCAGGCTGGCTGGGCCCAGAGCAGTGGCCAGAGGAGTCCAAGTCCTCTTTGGCCACCAAGGGTGGGTGCTGCCCTTTGGCCACCAGAAGCTCCTGAAGCAGGAAAGGCCCTGGGGGTGCAGAACATGACCCAGCCATGACACCTGGAATCAACCACAGTGAACATGACCCAGCCACGGCACCTGGAATCAACCACAGTGAACATGACCCAGCCATGACACCTGGAACAGCCACAGTGAACATGACCCAGCCACGACACCTGGAATCAACCACAGTGAACATGACCCAGCCATGACACCTGGAGCAGCCACAGTGAACATGACCCAGCCATGACACCTGGAGCAGCCACAGTGAACATGACCCAGCCACGACACCTGGCTTGGATCAACCACAGTGAACATGACCCAGCCATGACACCTGGAATCAACCACAGTGTGACCAGCAGCACCAGGGCAGGGACTGACCCCCTGTGCCACTGCTGAGGCCACACCTCAAATCCTGGGGTCACTTCTGGGCTCCTCATGCCATGAAGGACGTGGAGGGGCTGGAGTGTGTGCAGGGCAGGGAAAGGAGCTGGGGAAGGGGCTGTAGCACCACCAGAGCAGGGGCTCAGCCTGGAGAACAGCAGGCCCAGGGGAACCTTCCCATTCTCTACAAGTTCTTGGCAAGAGGCTGTAGCCAGGGGGGGTCGGGCTCTGCTCCCAGGCAACAGAACAAGAGGAAATGGCTTCAAGTTGTACCAGGGGAGATTTAAATTGGATGTTGGAAAGGGGCTGTCAAGCATTGGAACAGGTTGCCCAGGGAAATGGTTGAATCATCATCCCTAGAGGTATTTGAAAAGGGGAAATTAAAAATTAAGCATAGATGTGGCACTTAAGGACGTGGATTAATGTTGGACTTGGCAGTGCTGGGTTAACAGTCAGACTTGATAATCCTAAAGGTCTTTTCCAAGAAACAGTTCTATGATTCTATGATTTCCAGACTTTTAAACATTGTTTACAAAAATGTTCAGCTATCAAAACAATAAAGATCATATTCATCACTAACACCACCACTTCACGTGTGCTAAAAGCACTTGTGATACAAAAGGGAGAAAAACTTTGCAACTCTCAGACTGAGAGAAGAAATGTTAGATATGGTCTCTCAAAAGCAAGACAAGAGGCACACTCAGATGAATAGGATTGCAATAGTGAAACAAATTCATCCTCCACTCACAAAGCACTGGGAGTACAGTACTAGGAGCAGGAGAGGCAGAACACAATCAAGCCAGAGAAAATCTGTATTTAAGCTAAATCATCTCCTTACTGCATTTCAAAGAGGCAATTCAGCCAATGTAAACAGAAATTAAGCTCTGCTTTCCACTAGATCTTAATGCAAAACCAACAAAAACAACAATCCACCACTGCGGGCAACACTGGAAGAACTCAAACCTCTCCTCATTGCTATTTCAAATGTATTATTCAAATAAAACCTACGAAATTACAAAAGCCTTTTTCGTGTAAAGTGACACAACAAATCCATAGCATTCCTCAAGACTGGCTTGCCAGAATGCCAGTGTGATTTTGCAGGTAGCCTAACACACTAACACCTACAAGAATTCAGAATGTACCCACTGCTAGCACTTCCCAAAACAGCACTAAAACAAGGATTTTCCAGATGGGTAGAGTGATGGCACCGTGATGAAGTCTGCACCACTACTTTTCACAGCATATTCTAGGCAATTCTCTCAGCCCTAAAATAAAATGGAACAGTCTCCAGATTACCACTTTTTCAGTTGTCAGTCAAACACACTGGTTAACCAGTTATGGAAAATCAGATACACAGAAAAAAAAAAATAAAATCAAAGTATCTTCAGAATAATCTAAGCTTAAAGTTAATGTACTTAAAAGAACAGTAGTTCCCAATATATTGAATTATTTAATCACCAGCCGATTTTCTGTTTTTCTTCTCCAACTCACCCCTTTATCACTACATAAATAAGTAAGCAAATAAAAGCAAAAAAAGAAGTTTTTAACACTAACAAGTGTTAGTTTTTAACACTTACTTTTTTAACAATGACCACAAGCTTAAATCCTCAGAACTCTTAGAACTTTTCTGGTCACTATGTCAAAATAGAAGCATATTTTAAAAAATACCAACCATCTTCATAAATAATCCCATTTGATAATCCTATATATACAAGTTCCACCTTTTCTATTAAATAGAACTGTCTCTCTTTCCAGAGCCTTGCAGTAGTTTACTGAAAAGCCAAAACAATTTCAACTTTAATAACTTTTATAATAATGCCTATGAACGCCTCTTGCTCTGCTAAATGGAAATGGAGTTACCTAACTCAGCCACGTAATAAATAATTTAGCATCCATTATTAAAATGTCATATATTGCATGCGTATTTTCAAAATATTTTATCGTAAACCTAGCATTCCAAGAAACCAGAGCAACTGCAAACATTTTATATTTAGGGGATGGAGCTGATATGATCTCTCAGATATTATTTAACAAAATAACAGTATTATCCGCATTGTGGACAGTGCAGCCTTAAAACAAGCTTTGTAATTTAATGATGAGTGGAGCTTGGTGTCACATCTATTCCAGGAACTGCAAGAGGGCACAGGAGCACACTCATGCAGGCTGCACAGCCTGGCCAGGGCACAGGGAGCTTTGCCATCAGCACCCCTGAGTGCTCCCATCCGGACATACGGGCTCCCCCTTGGGATCAAATGACTCAACTGGGATGGGGACCAAGGGCAGGAGAAGAAACCTCTTACTGGATTGACACTTAATCCTAGATGGCATTTCTTTCATTTCCCTTGCCAGGAGGAGCAGCAGGGCGGTTTGGACACAAGGTGGGCCTGGCTGTGGCTGCACTGCAGTCCCTGCCTGGGTCCTGTGACAGCCCTGAAGCCACCAGTGGGCTTCTTGTGCCAAGGCAGAAAATATCTCCCCACCCACAGGAGGCATAGAGCTATTTATGCATTATTTGTACTTTCATGTGATCTTTTTTTTTTTCCTCAAATAGTTTTACCCAGGAGAAGGAAGGAAGAGGCAAAGACATTTTCTCATTTAAAAATGCATTACTAAGTCATAGGCTAGCATTCTATTAAGTTTAAGGTATATTTATTTACTGGAAAATAAGTTTGCATGTATATTTAATGGAATTTGATACACACCAACATCTCTGTAACCCCGGCCCTTGTGTCTCTCCAAGAACAAAAGCATTTCACTTTCCATCATCTCACTCAAACACATCATTTCAGTAAAAGGAATACAATCTAATACATGCAATTGGGAAAATGCACATGGCTGCTCATGTAAGGCATGTCCAGAGTTGTACCCACAGAATCCACCCCTCTTCTTTTTGTATTCACACATTCCACTACTCCCTGACAAGAGGCTGTGGCAGAGGCGAGCAGAGGATGCAGGGCAGGGTTTGCTGATCAATTTAGGAGAGGCTGGAGCAGCTGCTCATCCACAGCATTAAGTAAAACCATAAACACACGAAGGTGCAGGACCTCTGAAGACAAACCTTGCTCCACAGAGATCTCTGTTACTCAACTGTGCAACACAAACAAAAAAAGCCTCCCAAACCAGCCCCCAGATCTCTAGGCACTGCCTTCATACACAGCCTTGGAATAAACCCAGTTGGAAATCATGGGGAATCCCTGATCACAGGTACACCTACTTTCTGTGGTCTACCATGCAAATAAACAAACTGGCATCTTATAAGCCTATAAAATGTTAAAATGTTAAAACTGCCTCACATTCAAAAATAGTTCAGGGTTGTGGTTCTCAACCTGCAACCCAGAAAAAAAAAACAAACCAAACCAAACATTTACATAATCAGTTTATAAAGGCATATTTCTGAAGAAAATTTCCATTAAAGTTCAGAATGTTATGTAATTACTGCTTGGAAGAGGATGATATAAATATTCCTATCCAATGTCCTTTGCATTATTTATTTTAGATACCTAGATTTACTTTAAGAGAAAAACAATAAGCATCCTGGTGTCATAAGCTGACCAGAGATACTGTAAGTGCAGGTAAAATCTTGGGGGACAAATTGCTCAAACCATTTAATGCTGCAATTCACTCATTAGGACAATAACGCAGATGTGTGCTTGATTTCCAAAATTCCATTTTCAGGTTTGGCAACAGGGAGAGAGAAGACAAGAGACCAGAGAGGTATTCATACAAAGAACACTTTCCAACTGCATAGCTAATACCTATTTTTTATTTCAGCAGTTCCTGACTATTTCAGATCCACGATAAAGGAGTAACAAAGGCCTGGATATATCCTTCTAAAGAGAGGATAAAGAGGAAAAAGATTGAAATAAGGCATCCCAAATTTTCAAAGGGCCCTTTCTTCTAATCTAACTGCTTGGATAATGCGTCCACAGTGGCATTTTGTAATGACAGCAACTTTCCAACAAATCAATAGTTATTTAATTCCCAACAAGCTCTCGAGTCCATTAAACCTGATTACATTCACCCATTTCAGTTGGGTGCAGTTATTTTTCCTACACCGGCACTTAATCTATAACAGGAACTTATGAGAACTTTCAAAAGCAATTTCAACATCAATCAGCATAGAGTGAAAGGCACGATTTGCTTGTAATTATTTATTGGACAGGATGGCAGAGGGTCTGACTGAGCTCCCGAGTCCGACCTTCACCCCCAAATTCTAATGGCTGTGAAGGCCTGCTGGATGTGTCTCAGTGCATGAAAAGCAGCCTCAGCTTGCACATCCCACGAGACACAGATTCCCAATACCTGATTAACGGCCACTGTGCAGTGCTATATTTCTATTTTAGACATATGTGTCTGATATTAAGCCTGAAGTGAAGAACACAACCCACAGTCTTCTATTACTGGAGGGACCTATATGGAAACCCACCTGTTTCATGCTGTGCTTGCCCCTGTATGCCAGCAAGGTGCTGGAGAAAAGGAGCACAACGAAGGTTTGCCTCTCCCTCACAGTTAATGTGACTTATCCCTAGCACAGCACAGAAATGCCCTAACACACATTTGTGTCTTGACCCTGTCAATGCACAACATCCAACAGCTATCACTTGCACCGTACAATTCTATCAGAATTTATAAATGCTGACTTTTCCTGATGTCTTCTAATACTGTAAACAGGGTGCTTATTGCTTAATTAGCATCTACACGCTCTATTCAGAATCCCAAGTCTAACAGAAGATACTTCAGTAGCGCCACTTTTTGATAAAAATAAAATAATAGCAAAAGCAAACACAAAAACGACAACCTGGTAGCTGCCAGCTGACTCCTAAATATACAGAACTCTTGCCCTGCAGCAAGATCTTACATTTGAGGGCTCAAAGGAATTAATAGGATGTGTATAAATATTCTTTACAGGTGATATATTTCTATACACACAAAACCACAACCCCTTTTTCATTCCGTGGGACGCGTGACACATGAATTAATGCATATTTAACACTATTCCTATTTGCTGTGCTAAAACACTTAACCTAAACACATCATGGTAAGTTACTTTGTCTTCTGACCTGCCGTGGGAATGCTGACTCCCTCAGAAACCTGGAATGGATAGCAAATCCTCTGCCCTGTGGTCAACCTCGTGAAGCAAAGGCATGAATGTTAAACAGCAGACAAATCAATACAAGCAAATATAGCTCAACTACACCATTTATTCAGCCATGAGAGATGTCAATACACAGATTAGGGTGATCTATCTTTTTGATTTCCTACTGTCTTCTCACTGACTACATGAGAGCTTTTGCCTGTATTAAAAGTGTTTGCTTTCTCAACCATAAAAATTCCAATTATTGCTCTAAGTGCACTAGAGTTAAGTTGCTTGTTGGAAGCAGCCTTGCATTACCTGAACAAGTCCAGCGAAGTATGGTGCTGCAGGCAGAATCATTGGCACTCCATAGGGATGTAGCAAAACTCCTTGAGACGACAACATGGTTTAAGTGATAGTATTACTCCCACTAAAGCTAAACACATCAATTGAAAGTTAGGGGAAAATCTATATACCAACTTCTTCCAAACTCAGAGCTAGAACCAAATAACTTCTGTCAGGGGCAAAGCCCACATCAGCTGTAAAAAAAAGAAAAAAATTGACGTCAGCAACACTTAATGTTAAAATTTTCTTCAGAGACAACAGATAGAGACAACAGCTGCAAACCTAACTCTACCCAAAAAGGAAGGTGCTATTTTGGGAGCAGCTTAAGTAACATGACTAGCCAACTACTCTTTATCAGTTCAGATTTTTAAGTACTAAACACATAGAGATCAAATTCTGTACAGATCTACTGATTAGAAATAATTTTTCCTATCAGTTCTGGCATACACATGACAACAGTTACTATCAGAAGCCATTTTCAAAACAATCAGGTTTATCATGATTGCATAATTAGACATTTCCCTGGATTTATAAGCTGTTAAACAATGTTCACGTGAGCATTTACACTTCAGTCTGTTATACTGGGTATATACTCTGGTTTGATTCATTATATTTTTCTTGTTTGTTTTGAATAAGTGAGCTAATGCAAGCTAACGACTTCTATTAGTGTAAATTATATTTTAATGGCTTTTCTAACCTTTCACAACGTCTATGTTGTTAAATTGAACATAACTATTTTAAAAGAACACATTTTCCCATTAGGGTATTTCAACCCTGTTCTCCAAATCAACTTACACTACTGGTGTAAGAGACAAAGGACTGAAATTTAGGCTGGTTTCCTCCCTAAATCAAAACAGGTTTGACTTGAAATGTACTGCTTGCAAGACATTCTATTCCACAGCTCGTTTTTACTTTAGACAAAACCAGCTTGGTCATTAACACCTGTTTTATGTGCTATGTATCTTCTATTGCAGATGTAACTAATGACAAGAATTACAATTGAGCAAGACTATTTTACTTCAATAAAGAATTAGTTAGGTACTTAAAACTCCATGTTACAAGTGAAATAAAAAAAAAAAAATCTCCTACAGTCTTCGAATTATCAGGGTGCTTCACACCACTAATTTCAGCTACTTGATTTTGTTGCATAATTACTTTTCCAGATAACTAATTGCAGACAAGATTTGATGTGATACTCAATTATTTAATGTCACATTTTGACCATCGCGGAAGGTTTGCAGTAATTGATTCTCGCGTATCGGGGTGGCCGTGCCGCAGGATTTGGAAATCTCCCTGAGCAGCTGCCTGCTGGCCCTCCCCAGCGCCAGCCTGAGCCCACTGCTAACTTTAGATGTGGCACCGTGACCCTGGGTGATGCTCCCTGCAGGAGCTGCCAGTGAGGCCAGCCATTGTCACATGATGGAGCCATGTTTACCCCGCTCCAGCTCCTGTTTCAGAGCTGCTGCACTCTGCTCTTGGGGATGATGCTGTTCTCACTGCTTATCTGACCATGCTTAGCTGTAAATCCCATTTCTTGGTCTTATCTTACCAAGGAAGAGAAACTCTGCAGTTTAATTACTAAGCAAGCTGACCCATCACAGATTTTTTTTTTTCAAAAGAGTGTCATTAATTCCAATACAAAACCAGTCACTAACTTTCACAGAGAAATACCTTTGGTTTATGTATATATGAGAAAGCAAGTTGCAGTCACAACTCGCTCATTAAAAATACTTAATTTCCAAAAAAAAAAATAAAAGTTCATTTTAACTATTGCTTATTTGTTTCATCCAGCAGAGCAAGCTGCATTTGAAAAGAAAGCAGATTTCTTTCACCCAGGAATGGAGATTATAAAATGGATTCTGCAAGCTTTACACAAATGACTCCAGTGGGACAACTGACATAAATACAGACTGTTCAATTGCTCTGTAAAATACCTGGCAGGTTTTTTAGTTTCAGCATGTATATATTTGATAAGATGTTAGAAAACCTGAGGAGAAAGATTTGCACAGGAAAGTGCAGGCTCAAGGGAAGCTTTTCTGTGATCTATTTTGGGACAGATTTTTTTGAACATTTTCTTTAATTATTTTGGCACAAGGCAACCTGCTGATGAAATTTCCTGATGACACAAAGTTGGAAGGTACTGTCAAAACTGCAAAGGATAAGGATATTACATAGAAAGAACTGCTAAATCTTATGGGCTGCATTAATCAAAATTCAATAATACAAAATGCAAGATCATGCTCCTCCTAATGACAGGAACTTCGGAGCTAAACTCAGGAGGAAAAAAAGCAAAATCTCATTGCATCTGTTTAAAGAATTTGAGATGCTAGGGAGATGCAAATAGGAAAAAGAAAATTATCAGTATTTCTTAATTTTAATTCTTAATTATTTCTTGATTTCTTAGAGGTACTTCCAACAGAATACAGTTTTCTTCATCCAGATTAAATAGGAAAAAAAAAAAAAGGTCAAATTCAAATACAACCATTGTAGATAAATTGCTTTTTGTGTTCAGGGGAATGGAACAGCTATGTTGCAACAGAAACCTAAATTTGATTTGTTTATCCCAGCAAAGCAATCTGTGAATAGGGAAGAAAACAGTAGGAGGAAGAGACTAAGCTAAGGACAATCCTGACACTCTAAAAATCCAGAAAAACCTAGTTATGAATAAATTTAGGCTGAACATATTTTTCCAAGTTCGGGGGTTTTTTTTTTGAAGTATTTTGGTCTTGTCTAGTGAGGGTCTAGAACAGCCTTCCAAATCCACAGTAACAAAAAAGGGTGGCTCATGACAGAATATGATGCAAATAGCAGTGGTAGTGTGAACTCAGCAGCTTCCAGGAGGACACTTCCAGCCCTTTGCAAGCAGCATAAACATTGCAGAATAACACAAACATCAAATGTCTGAGCAGCATTGCTATTTCCTACAGTGCAGAGAGCGATAGACAAACACAAACGTCGGGAATAAACCGTAATTACCTGGTTTAATGCAAGGATGCTTGGCTTGCCTCACTATAACAACATGCTTCTACATGTCTAGGTGTGGGGCTCTCCAGATGCAAGCTCTGCCCTGGTGGCTGGCTCTGAGGTGATGTCCCATGTGTGCACCAGCTACCTAAGGCCTCACAAACCTCTGTGAACCAAAACCACAGAAGCACAACAGAGCTTTACTCGCGTCTCCTCCCCACGCCAGGCTCAGAACTTCTGCCAACGCCTCTACATCAGCTCCACCGCTCCAGATCAACACGTTTCCTCTCCCTCCCAGCCACACAAAAAGCAAATTTCACTTGGGTTTTGCAGCTGGCCATTAGTATCAGTGGTCACTGCTGTTCTGCTGGAATGTGTTGAATAAATGAAATTTGACCACTCAGAGTGCTGAGGAGTGAGAGAATGAGCCAGAAGAGTATTGGTGAAGCTGAGAGTTCTGCTTGACTTCAGCATGATTAAGGTCAAGCAGGGACCTAAACACTTCTGGGAGGGCAAAGCCAGAATGGTCAGGACATGCACATCAAGCACCTCTCTGATGTCCCTGGTGGTGCCAGCACTCATTTCCTGCCCACTGCAGGGTTCCTCCTCCCTGCAAAAAACTCACTCTGTGTGGGTGGAAAAGGGGACATCATCTATTTTAAACAACTACACAGCTTTCATTTCCATTGCATTCTAGAAAATTATAATGCTGTTAGGAAAAAACAAAAAAAAGCCACGTTAAGCCATTTTCAGTGTGCTCATAGAGGGTATGCTACTTTCAGCTGTTCTCAAACCCTAGTTGGCTTTGGTTTCTTTCATTAAAAAAATTAATGGATTTCCTGAAACTAAAAATTGATTTCAGCAATGAGAGAGGAAGAACGAGTAAGAAAAACACATGAACACTAGCTTTAGATGTAAAATGTATATAGACAAATAAAATGCACAATCTTACTTGTTCAAACTATGCAGAATTTTCCAAAAGGCAGGTTTTACTAATGAAAAGCTGCTTTTAAAGATGAAGAGCATATCTTAAGCAAGGCAGGGTAGGAGTAGGTGGTTACAAAATTCATATGTATTTCAGGCCCAGCAATCTAATACCAAAATCTCATGTTTTAGCACAGACCTGAAGAACTGACAGGAGTGCTCTAATAGCAGTTTCATTGAAGGCTTGCTAAGAAGTCATTTAAATAGGAAGGAAGACTGCTGTAAAACATGGATGCACAGATACAGAAATAAAACTAGAAGTATGCCTGAAAACTGGACTACACATTCAGGAAGAACAAGAAAAATGAAAATGGTGCTCCAAAGATCAGAATTTTGATTCCACCTGCATATAAGATGTTAAATGGCACATTAGACAATGACCAAAATACTTCCCCAGGCAAAAGCAGATGCCTCAGTTTTGCTATGGTACAAGGTGGGGGGAAAAAAAAGAGAAAAGAAAAAAGAAAAGAAAAAAGAGACTTCAGCAACTTCCCTGGGGCCACAATGCCTGGAAAAGGCAGATCCCTGCAATGCAGTCATCAGCCAATCAATGATGTATGCTCTAATCAGATTCTGACAGAAGTAATCTATTTAGACCATCTTTCTGCCAAATAATTAATTCTTCTTAATGCCTGTATCTAGTTCAAAATACCACAAACAATAGTTCTTCCAAATGCTGCACAACACCAATGAACTTCAAATAATTTCTGCTTCCTTCCTACACCGGCCTAACTTTCTTGTCTCTCAGACCATAAATAATTAAGGTACCACTTGGGCACCCTCTTCAGAGCTTATGCTATGGCATATTTGAATCTTTTAAGTTCAAGTCTCCTATTTCTGATCACCTTTCCCATTGTCCACATGCTCTCCATTTTCTCTTTAAGGTTTCTCAGAGGTTTTCTGGTACAAGAAACCCCCAAAACTGAAAGGACAGATTGGTTTCTGAGTCTCCTGATAATTTCCCTCCTCCACAGCAACTTTAGATTCCTGTCTCTAAAAAAGGATTAGCCATCAGCACCACAGATGCTTTGAAAGAGAAGGTGAGCTGCTGTTGATTAGCATTGCCTGAGGTGAGCTGGCATTAAAGGAAATATTGATAGGCAGAGAAAGCTGTCCTGCACATCTCCCCCACTCTCCCCAGCACAGCTGCTGCACTTTTCTTCCAAAGACTATTTCCACCTTTCTGCAAAAGCCATTTAGGGCCAAAGGCTCTTCAAGTGCACCAGGAGCACCATCCAGGCTTGCCCCATCCTCAGCTGCTCCCTGTTCTCTCTGCTCTGCATGCAGAACGTGTAGGAGCTGCTCGTGCCAGGTACCAATCCCCTGCCAGCTCCTCTCACACAGAACAGCAGAGCCAAAACACAGCAAGGATTTTTACTGACTCCTAAAGCAGAAAATGGCCCCTATACAAACCTGCTATCTGCTGGTCTCATACTGGTAACCAGCACAGCAGATGTCATCAGAGTTATTTGAGTTTATTAAGCATCTCAGGTCACACTAGAGAATAGGGCAAGGATATAGAAGCTGTTTAACAGTGGGAGAAACCACCTTTGTCAAGCATGTGGGATACAGCATATTTAGAATTAACACCTTTTTCTTCTGAAGTTAAATTTTCCATTGAAAAATTACATTTGCATCCAACAATTACATGAGCTCTTGTGAACACATTTAAATCTAGCAGCAGGTCAAGATGACCCCAGCTAATTCTCCAGCCCAAAACCAACAATGCTTCAGTCCCACTCAAGTTCAAATTTTAGCCTCTTTCTTCTAAATATACAATGATAGTAAGTTTGGAGATTTCAAAGATAAATAAATAATTCCAGTCCTGCCAAATACAAGAGCTTCACACAGAAGCTAAACCTTGGGAAACAAGTTTGGGAAATTATTTGTAGCCCTAGAGAAATTAAGGCTGTTGCCCTGTAGGCCAATTGGCCTAGCAACACCTGAAGTGCAATATTTCAGTAAATGTTGGTTTCTGAGTACACAGTACATTTCTGAGCCATTCCTCCTTTCCCTCTGGTTTCCCTTCCTTTCCTATTGCCAGTGATGTGCTCTGAGCCATGGGCTGCTGCAGTATCTCACTGGCTAAACAATGGTCTGTTTACTTGGCATTTCTTTTGGAGTGCTCCCATAAAAATCACTTCTTTCTCTACCTGCACTGCCCCAAAACAGATCCTTTTATTACCTTTATCCAGCACTTGTCATCCCCTTCAAGGGCTCACTTCAGCCTGTTCCTACCCAAGCCATTACTGTCAACAACTCCAAGATGAATATCCTTTGTCTTTGCTTGGATATTGTGCTCCTTCACCTCCTAACCAAACTCCAAATGGCATTGATGCTTTCTCCTGAAATTGCCTGCTACCAGCTAAGACCTTCTCTAAACACCTATGAACATTCTCTTTCAGCCCAGAAAACCTCCTCTTGCCACACAAAAAACACAGACTGGGGATGAACTGGCTGTCCAGTGGCATGGTGACCAATATCCCTGCTCCTCTGCAGCTCAGCTCTCATTTGTATCCACCTCTGATTGTAAATTCCCTTAAAAAGAGTTGAATCAGGTACAAGGAGATCACCACAATGACAGCAATGTAAAAGAACACACACACTTATAAGATACACCTCTACTTAGCTTCACATTTTCCAGAACTCTTAAAAGTGAGGCTCGCCCTCTTTTACATACATTGGAAATCCTCACTCCCTGCTCAGACTGGATTGCTGCAAGATCAGAACTTGTCCCCTGACAGCAGGGAGAGGGATTTACCCTTCAGTGAGTTGCAAGACACCTTCACTTACATAGGTGATAAATGTATGCTAGAGAGAAGCAGCAGGTTAAAACTGGAGTTAAGGGATCCCTCTGTGCCTGGACTTGCCTTGGGCTACCACAGAAACCTAAGGACCTGTCATCAGCTCTACATATCAAGGCACAAAAGCCAAGAACAATCTCTGAACAGATATTCTCAGAAAAAAACCAAATAGCTATAGGTGCCTTTTAACTTAGCTGCACTATCATACCAGTCAAAGATTTTGGACCACAACCACGTTCTTATCCCAGCATTTGTGTCAAAATAAAGGCAGGATCGAACTGAAAACTTCAAATATTGCATGTGCTGTGCTTTGCACTAGGAAAAAGAATGACATTGGACTGCAAGGTGCCACACAGAAAAGCCAGAAAAGCTCCTAAAGCTACAAAAAGTGGTGGAACACACCTCCATAGGCCTGCCCAACTCTGTTTGTGAAGGAAGCTTCTCTGTGTGCCTCCTGGATCACTCAGAAAAGTTAGCTGCACAACTGTAGGAAAACACTGTTGCTTTAAGTACCAAGAGCTGATTTTTACACACAGACATCACAACTTATTCCCAGCACTAAAGATGTGTTGCAAAGTTCTGCTCTTTGTTTCTTCTGCCTTAGTGAGCCCTGCATTGTTTTCCTTCTCTTGCAGAGAGCTCCACGCTGGCTTTTGTTACACAACTCTTATCAGCTGTACCAAATCACTTGAATTTTCCCTGTTGGCCCTTTTGAGAACACACTCTCTCTCCCATCTCCAGGCTACTTCAGATATCTTTCTCTACTCTGCTCCTGAGATTATCTGCATTTTTTAAACCAGCTGAGATTAGCCTCCAATCCATGAGACGTTAAGCAGCTTAGAAAATTTTGTATGAAACATAGAACACTTTCAAGATCTCATGCTTGTTTGATATTGTGCAGTTACACGGACTAACTACTGAAAATTATGTACACCTTCCACAAATGATAAGCAGTATCACATCTTTAATAAAGTCTCAGGTGTATACCTATTTCACAAAATATGTAGTAGAATCATGCTTGCATATATCTTCCTTAATATCTTTCATTTATTCTTCTCCTTTGTGTGCTGAATACAGGATGACCAAGAAATATGTATTTCTGCATGTATTTTGTCAGCAGGTAAGAACAGGCTGTAATCTTCCCTTAGGGCATATTCATTTGCAATTACAGCCCAGCAGCAACAAAAACATTTTTCCTTGCAAATCAGGAACAGACTGACTCTACCCAATACCCGCTCTTAATAAATCCTTGTGATATACCCAAGCCATGCCATGAGAGCTCTTCATCCATTCCACACAGGATTTTGGGCAATATCTGAGCACTAACCAGTCTCAGCACCTGTCCAGGGCCATATCCTTATGGGCACCAACCAACACCTCCAAGAGGATCTCAGGAATACACCCAAGCTGTACAAGAATAAACCACCTGCCTGTCACTATCACATCCCAGGCTTTAGTCGTGTGCAGATGACAGACATGACTGACAGTCACATATTTTTATTGCCAAATCTGGTCAAACAGACTTTTCTTTATTGCTCTAGTCAGGCTAGTCTAACTCCTGTATCACAGGAAGCTATGACTTCTTCTTGACCCCAATTAGAACATTCATTATTCATCCAAGTACAGTTTTCATTTGCTTCCCTTGGGAACAGCAGAGTATCACTGTGAGGATCTTTCAGTACAACTTCACCCCCTTAATACACTCAGGATTTGCTGACAAGTAACAGCTACTTATTCCCCCGAGTCAAGCTCATATTAATAGGACTGCACAGTGAATCATGAGCTGGTATTAAACCCTGCCTCCTGCCTGTATAAATACATCACTCAAGCACCCTACCATGCCAAGTGCTATGGTTTGATTGCAGAAGCCAGCAGAGGGTAGATATCCTGAGTGAGCAGGGTGCCTTGGAGAAACAACCAATTCAAACCCCAAAATAATAAGGACCCTATAGGTCTTGAAAGGGATCAGAGGGAATTTCTGTTCACTACTGACAAGTTTCATATTTTCACGAGATAAAATAGCAAGACTTGAAGGCATTACATGTAATGTAAGTCATAACTCTGCTCAAGACACTGGCAGTAGTTTAAGTACTAAAGTTTAGCCAAGAGCTACAAGCAAGGAGCATCTAAGGCAGACAGGATTCAGGATTTGGCTGAAAGCATAAGAAAGTTCAGCTGATAGGAAGTTTGCCTCCAAATCTGAATGGCAGAAAGTTAAGAAAGCTTTTTCAACTTCATTGCTACTTCATGTCTGAAGTCAATTCAGTCTCATAGATATTTGCTAATGCACTTATTTGGAGGCACACCTATCCCACCCCTAAACTCAGTGCAGGGTCCTACACTTGGCCTGTCCAGGCCAAGCTAAAACCTGGCTTTCCCTGAGATGGGTCACATCTCTTCTGGCCCAGTCTGAGGGGCTGTGACTGAAGCCAAACCAATGTCAGTGGGGTGCTCTGGTACTCTGCAGGCACCTCTTTGTAAAGAGCTGGTACACAGGAGAATTCATTTGGAAGAACAAAATCCCCTGGATTAAGCTTCAAGGACTCTTCCTGGTAACACAGAAAATAGCTCTCACCTGAAACAATCACATTATGTGTTTACTTTTCTCCCTTCCCCTAAGACCTATTAAAAGTATTCTACTTATTCATTCCACATTCCAGTCCTATGTATTCCTCAGCAATCTCAGTGGGCACTGAATTCATGGGAATCCTTGATTTCTAATGATGTCTCCCACAACTTCCTCAGGACAATGTAAACCTAGGGGGATCATGCTACAGCTCAGAATAACAGCAGAGGAGAGAAAGCACCTAAGATCAGAAAACCAGAACTCTGCTCTATCAGGGCCAGATGGTAAAAAGCCTTTCCTGCCATCCACTTTTTTACTTTTTGTCTATTCCATTTGATATTAGGAGTGAATAGAGAAATCATGGCCTTTTTAATCTCACCTTCATTTAGGTTTTAATCAACTGTGCCACCGCCCTTGGAAGGGACCAGCAAAGGACTGGGATAAATTTGTGCAGAGAAGGACAACAGAAGAGGATTATTTCTATTTTTATTGAAATCAGTGCTTTAGTGAATACTCAAGTTATTAGGTGGACATTAGTAAGATTTTTACTGCTGCAAGAAATAGGGCAAAGAATAAGTAGTCTCCTAAGACCTCTGAA
The DNA here is from genome assembly GCF_023055355.1 of Agelaius tricolor. NCBI lineage: Eukaryota > Metazoa > Chordata > Aves > Passeriformes > Icteridae > Agelaius > Agelaius tricolor. The sequence goes on from NW_027269279.1 coordinate 12,329,776, forward strand.
GTTGTCAATTCCCCTGCAGTGCAAGATCAGACACCAAAAACTGAACTCAAACCCTTGGACTGAGAGCATCTTACCTTCTCTCAAAGGTTTGTAATAGTGATTTGTTCCTAACCAGAAGAAATGAAACATCTGATACTATTTAGTAAAGAGCAAATCAACAAAACACACGTGACTCAGCGCCAGGAACAAATAAAAAAAAAAAGAAATGTAATATTCCTTTGCAAATTTGAATTTGAGGTGCTCAAACATGAACTGTACAGGAGGTTCATAAGACAGACCTGACTTTTGCACATCTGGATTATAAATGCTATTACTGGAACATCTCTCTTGCATTGCCCTGACAGAAAAGCACTGAAAAGCTGCTTCTACAGAACTGTCAGATTTCAGGATAATTAATGAGGCAACTTGGGGCAATGGATTCTTACAGAAATTATTTTCAAAGGTTTTTTATAATTACCTCTTGGTTTTTCTTATTGATGGGTCTTCTCCACAGCCTCCCTTCTCAGACACTTGTGTGATCTGCTTCTAGTGCCCAACAATATTGTGTTTTTGCACTGATATATTTGGCCATTTGTGGTCAAAGAGCTAAATTTCCTGATTTATCCTCAACCCTTCAGCCCTAATTAGCCCTTTAGGATCAAATGTAGAAAACACTGAAATATTCTTGCTCTACAGCCCTAAGCCCTTGTGAAGCTCTGAGAGTAACCAGTGTCCATCACCCTCACAGATCAGGTGCTGCCTGCTGTAACTCAGCTGCCTTAATCAAGCTGAAAACAGCTTTCCCTTGGAGAGTTTATAAAGCAGTTGCAAAGTTCATTTTCTTCTGGAAATGGGCAGAAATTACTTGTACAATTTTAATGTGAATAAACATTTAAAACTATTCTTGAGCAAAATATACGAGAACACACTGACAGAAAGCGCACATTCCCTGTATGTTGCATTAATTTCACAGCAAAGCCAAGGCTAACACTCTCAGCAGAAGTCAATCAACTGATCTACTCCAGCAGAAACTCTGATCCTGCTTGTGTCACCCAGGAAAATTCATGTCTGCATTGCATGCCAGAAGAAGAGCCCAGGAATGCCCCATTCCCACAGAGGAATGGAGCACTCCTGGCCTCCTGGAGACACCTGCCTGGGCTGTTTGGCTGCACACAAACACAAATGTTTGTTTATAATGAGCACTTCTCAAGAGACACACCCCACCAAACTTAGTAATAAATAGAAAACTAAAATGAAAATAAACCCTTGCCCCGTGCCCAGTTTATGTTTTGAGGGGGTTTCTGGAAACACCTTGAAAACAAAGTTCTCTGCTAAGAGCAACACCCCAGCATTCCTTCACTTACAAAACTGTAACTACAAGTTCCTGTTTGAGTTTCCATTGTCAAAACTGCCAGAGTCATTTGCCACATCCATTAAGGAGCAGCTACTGACATTTGAAGGGACAGACCTGAAACCCCTGTGTAGATTCCAGGTAGGGGAGAGGGAGATTACAAAGTATTTCCAGCAAGCCCTTGCATTAAAAAAAAACAAAACAAAACAAAAAAACAGGGAAGAATCTACAGTACATGCTAAAAATTATGGCCATTTTGCAAAATGACATTCAACAAGCACCTGAAACACCACTCCTTCCTGTTGGGATGCATAATTTTCCAAATAACCATGCTTTTTATACTATATATTATATATATAGTATAAATATATATATATATATATATATATATACACTATACTATATATTTTTTTCAGTTATTTATGTACATAAAAGGGATAATTTAGTTCATAGAAGCATAGAATGATTTGGCTTGGAGGAGACCTTCAAGATCATCCAGTTTCAATGCTCCTTCCCTGGACAGGGACACCTTCCATTAAAGGAAGTTTGCCAGAGCTTCTTCAGCCTGACCTTGAACTATTGGAGGGATGAGGCATCCACAGCATCTCTGGCCAGCCTGTGCCAGTGTCTCACAATCCTCCCAGTAAAATGTTCCTTCCTGTAAACCTACTCTCAGTTTAAAATCATCCCCCTCGTCCTGCTACTCCATGTTCTCACAAAAAATCTCTGTCCATCTTTGCTGTAGGCTCCCTTCAGGCACTGGGAGGCCACAATTAGGGCACCCCAGAACCTCCTTTTCTCCTGGCTGACCAATGCCAGCCTTTCCTCACAGGAGAGGTGCTTCATCCCTTCATCATCTCAGCGGCACCCCTGGATTTGCTCCAACAGGTCACACAATGGGTCAGGCTGGAAAGGACCACACTTGGTCATCTGGTGCCACCTCCCTGTCCCACCAGGGCCACCCCAGAGCCCAGGAGTGTTTCCAGATGCTCCTGGAATATCCCCAGTGAGGCAGACTCCTCATCCTCTCAGGGCAATCTGATCCAGGGCTGCATGCAGAACTCCAGGTGGGCTCTCACCTCACAAAGGGTTTTGAACCACCTTGTTCCAATGGAAACCTGCATTCCTGAGTCAGGCTCAGTGGATTAACAACATTTCCAAAGCCTCAGAAGTCCTGCTGTCAGGAGCAACCCCAGCAAGCTGCAGCTCTAGAACTGTGGGCAGTAGCAGCTCAGGAGCCGTGAAAATATTACAGACTCATGTTCTCAAACATTTTTAATAGGTGACTTTCTGCAATGATAAAAGCTACAGAAAGTCTAATTTTAGGATCTGTTCATCATTTGTGTCTGGAACATTTTCTTCTACATTTTATTTTGAGGCAAAAACAAATCACATGCTGGGCAGTTGCAATCTTTCAGTGATTTGCCTTAATGCATCCAGATACAGTATCATGGATAGCAGCGTTACATAAAGCAACTTCAAACAGTTGACAGGTACATTAAACCAAAACAAAATCAAAAGCAGATTAGCACACAAGCCATTTTCCATCAGGGAATCCATTTGTATGAGAGTCAAGTTCCACAGAGACACCTCCCTGCCTGTACAGCACAACTTCCCTTGCCCAGGGAGCACCGGGGATGCTCTGCCCTGAGTCAGATCTAAGAGAGGCAAAGCTGTTTGAACCTTGCCTTCCCCAACTGGTGCCTTGGTTACAGCACAAACCTTTACTCAAAAATAGTTCAAGATACCTAATGATGCCTCTGTAGTAATAATTTGTCGGTAGCTGTTTCAGTAATAAATGAAAGTTAATGCACATTTCTAATTTCTGAATTAGCATTCGCAACTCAGACATTACTTCAATATAAAACATATGGTGAAATCAAATTAGTAGTGAGAAAATCAACTCAAGCCATAGAGAAACTTGAAATTTACCATTAAATAAAAACTGCCGAGGATCATCACTTTTTTTAAAAGGAACAACATAAATTCAACCAAAATAAAAGATTAGTGTGCAAATACTAGACAACTAATTACATAATGTACCTTTACAAAATTGCATAATATGGGTGCAGCTTATTTCCCTGTTTGCTGTTTGAAAAATAGATTGTTTAATAACCCATCAAAGCTATCTGTAAACCACGGCAACAATAGAGCAGATGTTGACTGTTGTCTTGTGCCTCACAGACATAATTAAATACAATGAAACACTCATGCACCCAAATAATGGAGGACAAACAAATACAGCAATGCTGTAAACATAATAAACCTCATTTACTGGGCACCTGCCTTGTATTCATCTGTGATATTTAAACCAGGGAGGGAAACAGAGAAGGTCCTGATTTGCCTGCAGACCACAAAAACTACAAAGAATTCCTTGCAGTCCAAAGGAGCTGTGACTTCTGCAGTACTGATGCCCACGCTGTTGACTTCCACAAAGCTCAGAGGCAATCACCTTTTCTACTGTGACCAAGCCAGGACAGGGCAGCTGTGCTTTCTGAACAAAAAGGTACCTGAATTTATGACTCTGAACGATCCAAAAAGGGTAAGACACACTGTGCCTGCTGTGTAATGAGAGTCTTAAGATGCCTGTGGAAAACCAAGTTCCCTTTGATTGCAAAACACATTCCCTGAAATTATTTCCTGTCTCCTCTCCCAGCCTGCTTTTAAAGAGGCAATGAAAAGCAAAGATTAGGTTCCATAACTATCCAACCAAGTGGTTTTCTGCTAGGACCATGTCCCATAACATTCTTCAATACCCTAGTTCACATCAAAATTTCAGAGATTTTTAAAAAACATCCTTCTTTATCTTCATTTCTATAATCAAATGTAGATACATATTTTCTTTCATAATATCAATATTGTTCCACTATTTGAAAAGGATAATTATGTCAATCAATACAAAATTAAGTACCTCGTCCTGCAGTTGGTATTAAGAAACAAAGTTTCCAGGCAAAAATGCAACTTCAAAAATGATCACGTGTATTGTAGAGGAACACTGAAGCTTATTTTTGTTAATAAAAAGAAAAATTATTTTAAAATTATAATATGAAATAAGTGTCATTATTTGTTTTTATTTTAGGTAAAGAATATAAAACTACTTTCCTTACTGCAAATGTATTTTGCCTTTATATTTCATTTAGTTATTTCTAAGAAACAAGACAGAATATAATGTGATCTGCATCTCTTTATGGTAATAAAACCATGCTAGTCTCCTTCCATAGACAACAGTATAAAGCATAAATCCAAATGGAAAACAAATGGAAGTATAATGCCACTGTGAAGAAAACCAATCAACCCTAAAACAGCTGAGATAGATCTCATCCAGTAGTTCATTCATTCTTTATAGAAAAGAAATGAAAATATTCCTAGGTGTATCAGATTAAAAAAAGAAAAAAATAAAAACAAAAAACCAACCACCCTCAGCAGCTCTGAAAGGTTGTAAAGCACTAAATCCCTTTGATTTATGAGGCAGCGTCCACCGCACTGAGCAAAACAACTCAGCATGCCAGGACCCTTTTCCCTGAAATTCCTTTATTAACAGAGCCCGGCTCTGTGAGTGAACCAAAGCACTGGTGCAAGGTGTATAAATCATTAATACTCTGCCTTGCAATGGCTGAATTTCCTGGGTGAGCTGGGAAGCCTTCCTGCACAACAGGGATTTGGGGCTTGGAATTGGCTGCTATGAAATGTACTTCATCATCTGCCGTGTTTGACGCTTCCCAATAGCTTTGTACTTTTCCTCTCCTTTCTCTCCCCCAAGCCCAGCAACTGCAATAGAAATTTATTGGATTTTATGTCTGCAAATAAAAGGAAGAGAAAAGCAGGAAAGGAGCAAGCAAGCCTATTTAGAAGCAGAATCCTTTCCCTTTAATTTAAAGGCAGGTTGTGTGCAAGTAAAATCCAGTGCTGAGAAATTAATTTGGTATTTTAGTAATTTTTAGTTTGCCACTCTAAACTGAAAAAAAAAATAAATTAATCCAATCAAAGAAGGTTTACCCCTAAGAAGGAAAAAAAAAGATCAACTATCACAAAAAATGTGACTCCTCTCTAAATGAAGTAATCTTCTATTGAAGCATTTATTCATTTATTTTAATAGCAGGCAGGAAGAAGGGCTCAAGAACTCCTGAACTCTGCTGTTTCAGTGTTTTTACTTTTGGTGTGTGAAAAGGCTTTCCAAAGAGCAACAGGCAATTTCATGTGCACATGCCAAGCCTGGTATTCCAAGTGAAGCTGGCAGAGATGGTATCAAAAGGAAAGGAAAAAAATAAACCAAGCCCCTTGGAATTGCAGTTTCTGAATGTTCCTGTATTTTTACAGCATGACTTGCTGAACTTGGGTAGGGGATTTCAGGACTGAACTATGTGCAATACAGGAACAGCAAAGTTGAATGTTTTCCCAAACTTTGAGATGAAATAGCAAGTAATCTTGATGAAACATTCTGTGCTAAAACATTCCTGCTGGGGCTAGACTTGGGAAAACCTAAGAGCATGACAGACAGAGGAATGCTGAAAAAGCAGTCTCAAACCATATGCTACCCATCAGGGAAAATGACACCCATTACAAAGGTAACTGACGATCCAGTCAGTGTTCCAGCCAGGCCAGAGCACAATCCCAAAGGCACCCGGCACCCATCCCAAAGGCACCCGGCGCCCACCCCAAAGGTACCCATCAGCAATCCCAAAGGTACCCGGCACCCATCCCAAGGGTACCCGGCGCCCATCCCAAGGGTACCCGGCGCCCATCCCAAAGGCACCCGGCGCCCATCCCAAAGGCACCCGGCGCCCATCCCAAAGGCACCCGGCGCCCATCCCAAAGGCGCCCGGCACCCATCCCAAAGGCGCCCGGCACCCATCCCAAAGGCACCCGGCGCCCATCCCAAAGGCACCCGGCGCCCACCCCAAAGGCACCTGGCGCCCACCCCAAAGGCACCCGGCGCCCATCCCAAAGGCACCCGGCGCCAGCACCCCCAACAAACACATTCATCCCATCTAAGCCATAAATATTTAAGGCACTTGGAACGCTGCTTTGCCAAAGTGAGCAAGCTGAAGTCACAATAGGGAAACATTCCAGTGGGCCATTTTACACTTCTGCAGCCATCCAGCAGAGTTGAGATTACAGGAATAAGCCTGCAATGCATGCAGGAGTCCCTCTGCATCACACAATAATGACATCCTGAACGGAAATAAATGAAGCCCCTGCAGTGCTATTCTGTCAGCTTTTGAAAGTAAATAACTTCACTTCTGACAAGACAGAGACATTTTTTTCCTCCTCCTGCCACAGAGCATTAATTGAGCCATGCAGCCATGTAACATCCCAGAGACAGGACTAATACATGACAAGGAAGGAAGCTCACAGAGGGGACACTCATGGAATACATGGGCTGCCCAAGTTCTTTTCACCCCCAAATTTTCACATTAGCTCTGTTTTAGCAAAATCTTCTTCTCACAGTGAACTTTTAGCCTTGTTTTTGCCTCCCTTTACAATGTTTACTTTAACCTTTTTCAAAGAAATGCTTCCATTTCACACTGCTTCATGAAAGATTCTGCTTATCATAAGCACGTATTTTAAAACTTCTTATCTTTCCTTGTTGGCGAATAAAGCTTCATGCTCATAATCAATATCTATCATTAACTCTTTAATGTATACAAGACTTACTGTCCACAAGAGAGATAATGATGATTACTATAAAACAAAATGCTATGAGAGGCAAAACCCAAGATATCAACTTCAAAACTACATCATAATTATAATAAACATTACTGCAAGTCAGTAAGGAATTGAGGCAAGGCATATTAGAACTATAAGTACATACACAAACCACAAATATGAGATGACACTATAAAATTGATGTACAGTTATCAAAAAAAATCATATGCAAGGTATTATAGTTAGGAAGAGAAACAATTTCTGGTGCATTTTGAAACAAAGGGTTAAAAGGTAAATTTAGAGATGGTCCAAGATGAAAGCACTTGCATCCTTATTCACGAGTACTGAAAATCTTAAATATTTCAATTCTCAAGTACCACAGAATTTCTTTCCATATCTGGAGGAAAAAGTAAAAAATCAGTGACTCGCTCTGAACAAAAAATAATTCACTGAACACTTCAGTTCTTACTACAGTATCTAATTTTGATTCTGCCTGTGTTCAACACAACGAGAGAGAGCAGGATCAAAACACTGCGAGATCTCCCCACAGCTGGAGCCTGCTCTTGTGCAAAAGACCAAAGGCCCAACTACAACCAGGCAGGATAGCACAGACATTAGATATGCTATTTTCTCTAATTAAATTCACTGGGCTGCTGCACTGACAGAGTGGGAGGGGAAGCAAAATGTAAAAGAAGTCAATGGTGCTGCACTAGGCAACTCGGAGGGAAATGAGCAATGCCAGCAAGGAAATGACAGCAGGTTCTCAGGAGGGCTCTTGCACTACACATCACACTTTAAAACTGATAAATCAATCGCACATGCACCTTTAAAAGGCAGGAAAGCTTGAAGGATTCTTAGAGGGTGTTGACTTCTCCTTTCCACCAACATTATTCTAACTCTATAAAACAAGGCGATAAATTCCAGTGTCACAATTTTTATCACTTTCATTTATACCAGCTATTAAAAACTTCAAAAATATTTTTAGCAGGACTAATATTAACACGATCATAGTACTTATTTACCAAAGCAGAAATACACACATTGAAAACCAAAAAAAGGTCAGACTAGTTTTTAATGGCTACGGTCAAAAAAAAAATCTAAAACCGAAATATCTATTGGCTGCCCAGGGAAAAACCCCTGCTTACATAACCACCACACACTTTCCTTGGCATAAAATACCACACCACTTTTTTTTTTTTTTCCCCCAGAAAATATCCATCCATATACATATTTAGCAAATACAATGAATTGGGATAACTTACAAATAGCCCACAACACAATATCCAGGCATCCCTTTTCAGATAAAGCCTTTTAAAATGTTCAAAGAGGTCACTTAGTAAAAAACAATCAATCTAAGCCAAAAATATTCACCTGCTCCTGTCACACTGAAGCTCCTTATAGTCCAAAGCAGCAGGTAACCTTCTTAACAGATTCTTCTGGTTTGTTGAGGAGTTTTTGTGTTTGGAGTTGGTTTTCTTTTTTTTTTTTTTGGTTGGGGCTTTTTCCCCCCCTTCTTCTAGTATTTAAAGAGGAGAGTACTTGACTAAAGCACCTCCTCTCCTTTTGTGAGAGACTGACCTTGTTTGACAAGGCTGGAGTTAAATGCCCCAAACCAGCTCTCACTCAGAATGAGAGCTGCTCCAGCACTTGATCTCTGAGCCACTTCTCATTAGCCTCTGGAAAACAACGGAGACAAAAGCTATGCAAACGTGGAAATGGGCTTCAGTCACAGGTGGAGTCACAAACACCAGCTCTCGAGTTTGTTGGTGAATACCAAACGATCTTATTTACCCTGATGAGGATAAACAGCAAGCATCGTTCCTGAAATCCGCATTAGCAGCACTCCTGGATGCAACAGCTGCACTCCCACCTTTTGAGGGCTGTTTCATTCATGCACTAAAATTCCCTCGGAGTGCCACAGTGCCCCCTTAGGTACAAATGCATCCACAGGATAAGGTCTGTAGCATGGCAGCTCCTTTTTTGTTTTAACAGAGTGCTATAATTCGTCTGACATAGCACAGCCTTTTACCCTACACATTTGAATAAACAAGCACTGCGTTTCTCTAGGGGCAGCGAAGCTGGTTAAATGAATCAGAAAACCCTGAAAATATTGCCTACCCTCAGTCCATCAGCTACTGGACAATTATTCAAGGCCCAGCTGTAAGAAAAACAGATGGTGAGTGAGCATCAGTACCGTGGACTTCTTTGCACTCATGCAGTCATAAGCAGAGGTTGTACGTTCTCACATGAAAATGGCCATGAAATAGCAGAGAGAGGAACAAAATCGTGCCAAGACTCCAATTTATAAGATAACAGATGCTTAAAATTTTCAAGAACTAAAGTCAGATTAACTGATTTTACAGGACAGCCACAGAGTGAGTACTGTAAAAGGACCAGGCAAAGAAAGGCAGTGTTCTCATGATTGGTTTCAGCAGTGTCACCATAAAACATCAGTTATTGAATTCTACTGACATACCTGAACCTTTGAAGAGTCACTGAAGTATAAAATGCAAAAACTAGATACTCAGAGCTGTAACTGCAATGGTGGCATTCAGCAATTGATGTGCTTTTGCTCTATTGAAAAAAGTTAAACTGTATCCGGGAACTGTTTGAATTGTTCATCCATTCAATTTTTTACACAATTTTAGCACAACGATAATCTGTTCTAATCCTTATTCCATTATTGACAGTATTGACTGCATCAATTGAAATTGCTACCAAATAAATCAACGTTGAATTAAGCCATGAAGAAACAATGTGATAAAAAGTCTTTCAGGCTCCTATAAATCATCAGATCCAGAAGCATGACATAAGTAACTGAGAGGGGAATTCAGCTTTTCTCCATAGCCATACTACTTAAGGCCCAAATAAAATTACACTAATTTACCATGTAAGCAGTAATGGAATAGCTGAGGTAGAGATGGAGGTTTTGTTGGTTTCTGCTTTGTTTTCATGGTGGATTCTTTTCATCATTGAATTGAGAGCTGTACCATGAACTACTTTGTTAAAGACAGAAAAGGTTGATATTGAAGTTTCAGTTCAATTGTTTTCGATCTGTGAATGTCCACTATGAGCAATTGCTCCATTTAAGAGGAATTACCCTTTGTACAAACCACTTCACTATTTAAAACAAAGCACATCTATCATCATTAAACAGAAAAATAAAATTACCAATTTTAAAATAATGACAGCTGCATTGTACACTGTGACACGGAATATTCCGTGATGTTTCAAAACAAGTTTGTTTTGTCACTTGACTCACAAAACCCCAACAGAATAACCAGCAAAACAGACCACAGGAAAACATCAGTTACCAGAGTTAAGCCTCCATTAATATATGACAAATCCCAATTTACCAGCGGTCGACATTTTGCTGCAAAAATTACTTCAGTTTGCCATTTGATGCAAACTTGTAGTCAGAAATTGGGTTTTGCATTGATATGCCATAATAAGGAGAAGAGGAAAAAACACATGCACACAGCTGTTTCTAACCCCAGGAAATGTTACCAAAAGATGGGGTGCACTACAAATGCAACTTCCCTTCCCCTGTATCTTTAAATATTGACACTAAGGAAAATTCTCAGCCAAAAGCATCCACACTTTCCCAGCTGACCCTGTCCTCACAGTGACGCAGTGAAAAGGCAAAGCCCCACGTCCTCCCTCTGTTCGGTGCTGCCACTGCCACAGTCCCTGTGGGCTGATGTTCTTTGAAAAGTCACTTGGATTCCCATAGTTAGAACCATCTTATTAAGAAAATGTCCACATAATTTCAGACTATTTCAAACAACTAACTCAGAAGCATTCTCAAGTTGCTGTTGGCTTTTGGAAGTGAATGTCTTATCGAGAGTTAATCTATAACATGACCTAGGCCTCTGTCCTTTATTCATTTTCAACTTTATTTTCAAGAGTTAAACTCAAAATATCGTTAGGTAAAGCATCATCCACACATAAACTGTTTTAAAAAAATGCAGTTCCTCCCTTGGCTCTTAAAACATTACACACATGTGTAAAGTGAAAGATATCAGAGCAAATGCTCAAGTTTCTAACCCTGGAAAAAGTAGTACAGCACTTCTGTAGCACACTGTGGAAAACAGTTCATCCATTTATCCTAAACTAACTGGCCAAGTGATGTCACTTGCACAAAGAAATTATGGCCAATTTTAAATTACTACCAAAGCACAAATTTTTCCAAATTATTCATTCAGCTCCAAAGAAAACCAGCATCCTTGGGGCTATGAGGATAAATAAATATTTAGTGACAAAGAGTGGCTTGCCCATCTTGAGAAGAATGCAATGTCTTTCACAGTCTTCCAAGAAAGACACATCTCCAATTGTAAAACTTACACCTGACAGAATACCAATGTAAATACACAAAAATAAGAATAATTATCTTCATAAGTTCTAAATAGGCAGCAAAGTTTAACAACTGAGTTATAACTCAGTTATAATACAGATGTCTGTGTTCATTTTAATTGAGGTGCCAGTGAGCAGACATATCTCAAGTGCAATTTTTAGAGAGAAAAAAAATACTTGATAGCTTCACAATATCTATTTACTGCTGGTCACAGGTTGCACAGGCAGGGGGGATTCACCAGTTATTAAGTTGCCACATAAAGCTTTTAGGTTATCTGTATTTAAGATCGATAGAAAACTTGATAGAGAGAGAAAAACATTTACAGTTTCACTAAAATAGTGATATTTGCAGTAAACGTACAAACCAAGTCTTTTTGTCTGTTTGCTCTAAACTAGCTGATAGAGGAAAAAATAGCAAAAATCCCAAGTAGATTGTCATGGTAAAAGTTTATTAATGCTTTTCAAAAAAACCCCAACTACTTATTCCTTTACTGTTTAAAACCAGAACCATGTTATATTGGCTTTGCAGGTGATATCAACTCAGTCCTCTCTGCCTGGATAATTTTGAGATAAAGTAGCATTGTTTCTAAAGAAACACTTAACCAAATGCATAAAATAAGAGACCATATGTGAATTAAGAACATGATTATCTGACTCTCTAGGAATTCAGAATAACTAAAATGCCAACCAGCAATCAAAAGAAGCAACAAGCAGAGAATTTCTGAACCTGCCACAATTTTCATCACAAATTTAGCAGACTTTTCAACCTATTATATAATTGTGATTAGCACACACAGGATGATTCTAAACTGACAATAGGATTAAGGAGATGAGAAAGCAAACACTTAAAAAAAATTCTCTCAGTGTAGCAGTTAATCCACTTAAAGAGTTAAAAATTATCCACTAGATATAGCGCTTTGTAAAGTGCATTAGCAATCACTTCTCATCTTCCTCTCAGATGGAATAGAGGCAGCTGAATTCCCTGTTTTAAAGTATTCATTAGAGTTGCACACTTTCTGAAACCCTACAGCAGTGCCATGCTATAGATGTGTTTGCATAATGATACTGCAATATCTCACTGAGGAAGGTTATTGGAGCACCCAGCCTCATCTTTGTGTTATCCTTTATCAGCTCCTGGTGTGGCCATGTTGACCTCTCACCTGAATTCCCATTTTTCCTTTCAAAAGCCCTATCTTTATCACACAACTTGTTCTTTGGCAAACTCAAAACAACAAATCCAGAACAAAACACAGGAGTACATTTTGTATGTACCCACTAAGTGCACAAGTCACACCGGATCATTAAAAAAGCTGATCTATAAATGCCATTCCCAAAACAGATCCAGAACACAGAACTACCAAGAACATACATTTCAGTTGGGGCATGCAAATGACTGAAATTTAAACACATCATATTTATCTGATGCAAATTTTATTGCAGACATATGAATCCCTCCCACACGCATGGATAATCTAGGGCGCATGCAAGAATCTGTTATTATGCACTCCTAAGCTCTAAGTCAGAAATGGTTTATACTACACTACAGCAGGAAGAAAAAAAGCCTACAGGAGGGTTTTATCCTGAAAATACTGGTGCTCTCTTCTTTCAGCAGTAACAGAAAAACAAATATCCCTAAATAAAAATAAACTTTAAATCTATTTTATCTATTTTTTAAGAACAAAAAGAAATATTGTATAACATATTTCAGGCTTTTGTAAATGCAGAAATAAAGTTAGACTTTCAGGGAAGTCAATATGCACAGAAACTGTTGTAGTGGAAGTTGGAAGAAATGCCCCTATTTGTTACAGTAGGTACAAGAAGATTTTTTCCTCCTGAAGTTTCAAGAGAAGTAATAGGATGGACAGGATTAATCATTTTTGCATGATAGCATATTTCTGTCTTGGCTCTACACACTTACTAGATGACTCTGTAATGGTGGATTCAGTTATAAAATAGAGTAGGATATAAACATGATTCCAAATTACTAGCTAAAAAAAAAAGTGCTTTTATACAGTTATTTTACACTATAGCAGAGAGGGGTACCAATTATTAAATAATTTAGGAAGAGAGAGTGGAAGGAAATACTTAAAAAAAAATTCCTCTAAGCAAAAATGAATTTTTTTTTTAAATATAATTTAAAATTGAGTAGAAATTTGTATTGTTTTGCTGATACCCAAACATTTTTTTAAACCCAGTCCAATATACTTCAGCGATAGAAGTGTTCTGCACAGATATATCTTTATAAATCATCCTTTTCCCTGTGAACTAAAAATCAGCTTGGCTTTAATCAGCAGCATGTTTTAACACAGACTTAAAATTCCTGTCTTCAAAGAAGGCTTAAACAAAATTGCCATTGGGAACATTTACATTAGAAGTATAATTTATGCCTGCAAGTGAATAAAGAGCAGTCCTTTATGGCTGAAACTCTGCTACAGCATCCATGAGAAACGCAGGCACAGTACTGTGTTAAATATCTATAAACATCACCAACAGAGACACTGCAAAAAAAAAAAAAAATAAAATAAAATAAACCAACACCAAAAAAACCAAAAGATATGCGAAGGCTCGATGCTCTGTTAAAACATATTTTCTACTCACTCTCACATTCTTAAGTGCAGGCACAACACTCGCTCCACACGGTGGGAGACATTTATACAGTCTATTCACACAAAAAATACCTCCCCGCCTGCAAATCCCCCGAACGACGCTGACAAAGCGAGCACGGAGAGGAAAAGGAAAAGTTAAGCAAACTTACCTGCTGTAAGTACATAAAAGTCAAGGCACAGGAGAGCTGGGGACACATGCCCACATTCGGCAGTGCCACGCAGGTTGCACCCGTAAGGGGATGCTGCATGGTGTTGCTCTGAAGTCTACGTAGAACAAGTGAGGGGGCTTGCATGCAAGCACGTTTGCCCTATCTTGTCACTATGGGTTGGTTGGTATTTTTTCTTTCTCCTCTCCCTTTTGATTATTTAAATAAGAAACGGTGTTTCTCGGCTGCCTTTCCTCTCCCCAGCGCTAAGCCCCTACATTCGTTTGTCAGCTAAGGCAACTTGGTAGGTTGAAACTACGAATTTTTAACCGAGAGGAAAAAAAGAAGACACAGCCTGCAGCCTATTGATGAGCAAATGGAACTTCCTCAATGACAGAGAGCTGAAGCTTGTCTCACAACAGTAGCTGCTGACTAGGAGAGAGAGAGAGAGAGAGAGAGAGACTCAGTGAGGCTCAGTCGGCTGGTGCTGATGCTGCACAGCTTCTCATTTGTCAAATGGGTCCTAGGGCAGGGTCTTTACCACTCACCAAAATTCAAATACTGCATTTTAAAAATCCCTGGAGAGGATAGGGAAGGAGAGAAAGTGAGCGCGCTGCATCGCAGGCATCCGTGAGATCTGGGCAATTAGTGTCATTGCCCAGCTGGGACTGAACGCCTGTTATGATTCTGCACGCACACAGACACACACTCACACCCTTCCCCCCTGCCAGGACTCACACCTGACTGGAAAAGGGCTTTCCCCTTCTAAGAACACAAGTGTGAAGCACAAAGTGGAAAAGGGAAAGAATCTTGGCTAGTCAAGAGGATTCCGGCAAATAAACAGCCCTATCAGCAAATGAGCTTTTTTAAAAACACAAATTAATTTTCTATCTACATTTCATTCGCTATCCAGCTTCCCAAAGAAGCCTATAACAGCATTTCAGTGAAACTGTGCAGGAGCTGTGTAAGCACTGCAGCAGAAACACTGGGAATGAAACAGAATTCTATGGCATACTGTGTCTACCTTACTGGGGGAGGGGAGCACGCTTGGATAAAGACTGTATCTTAAAATTGGTCTAAAGCCCATCTCATCTCAAATTACAAATTTGTTTGACAGCTAGTCAATCTATTATCAAGGAGTGCCCTATCAGGTTACATGGAAAAATTACATTTGCAATTTTCAGAATTTAATGTTTACTTTCTACTTTGAGAACGATACCTCAAAATTAGTATTCCACTCTTGCCAGCTTTTTATTCACCCCCCCCCCCTTTATTTTATGGAGTAATAATTATTCATTAGTAGATCTAGTTAGTCTTTATGTAATAAAGTAGGATGTGACCTGCAAATCAAATAATTTATACTACAGCTTGTCCTTGAGGTCCTATATTACAGGTCTTTTTTTTCCTAAGATACAACTCAAGTATAACAGAAGATATTACTATTTTTAATTAGAATTTGACAAATGAATTAAATATTAATTCTTCAGGAAAGAAGGTCAAACCTCAACCAACCACCTAAGGTTTTGAAGGGGTTCCTTCTTTTAAAAGGACTCTGAAGAAGATTTGAAAATCACCTATTTTATAGGATACATAATTCCTACAAAAACACATCTGAGACCAAGAGTTTAATGCTAACAACAATAAGCAAATAACCCACATACAAGCAAAGTCTATTTCATCAACAGCATAACTGATTTGATATAACATCTACCCTTAAAAACAAATAATAGTCCCCGCTGAACTGGAAACAGAATCAAAACATGTCACTGCAACTCAGGTGCTACATTTAAAAAAATAATTTCTTTTTCACTCTACATGTGCACACATACCTGCACCCACACAAGCCTCAGAGACTGGTTTAGATCCACTAAGTCTTCTTCATGCAAAACTGAGTATTTTCCAGCAGAATCAGTTATTACATCATTTTCTTTCTCAAAAGCAGTCAATGCAACAAAACCAATGCACTCATAACTCGGTAATCAACACCAAAACAATCATGCACAAACTTACAATAAAGGAATTAGGTTTGGCTTAGGAAACATCCATGCTTTTGCAGTTTATCATGGACTCATCTACTAAAACAGCCCAGATTGTTTCATCACAAAACATACCAAAAAAAACCAAACAAAAAAAAACCAAACAAAAACCCCAAACCACCAACCAAAAAACCTCTCATGCCACAGAGCAAGAGCAAGTGAGGAGGAGGAGAAAGGAACCCTCTCTGTGCCCTTTCTCCTTTTTTCATTCTTTCTCTGTGCCTTAAGCAGTCTCCTGTTCTGACAGGAGTATGTCATGCTTTTCTTCATTCTTTTTCTTTTTTTTCTAGCCCAGAAAGCCTGTTCTTCTGCAAATGCCCTAAGCTGAGAGAAGTTTTGCCTCAGTTCAGTTTCATATGAAATACCATAAATAATACATGGCACTTTAATGAGACCTTATCAGCATGTTTAATGAAAAACAAATACGTTATGTAAGGTAACCAACTCCTTCTACATTATGTCAAAATCAAAGGCAGCATGCTTCCTAGCCAAACAGTTTGGAACTATATAAGCCTATCCAATTTCCCAAAGTGAGGTTCTGGAACATGGTGATGGTCAAGCAAAGCTTCTTCTGTCTACTGCACCATTTTACAGCTAAAAGGACATCCATAAAACAGATTAAATTCTTAAAAGCAGTGTGTTGAACAATTACTTCAAGAGAATTTAGCACTGTCAATGTAGCTAACAGTCATTGTAGAAGGGAATTTCTCATTGGCCTTTTATCCTTAATTTTCACCTAATTCCAAGTAAGAAAAACATGACTCACAAATACTATGAATTCCTGACATTTACATAATTATGTTATTAAAACAAGAACAGCAATATCTTAACTATACAAACCATCTGTACACAGAGAAACAATAAACATACATAATTCAGTAGTGTAAGAGACCTAAAAAAGAAACACAATTCTTTAGCCTGATATATGCTCCTTCAAGAGATGCAGGGGAAAGTCATTACCAATTTTCATCCCTTCCAAGGATAACTTGTCATTATGTCTAAAAAGAAAAAAAGGTAACAAAGTGTGTTTTATTTTTATAAGTATAAAATCAATGTCTCTTCTTGAAAGCCATTTCCTTGTTTACACACACTTTTGTCCCTAACCCAGCCCATTAATCACCCCAGAGCCCCAGTTATGGCTATATATACCCTAAGTGCCACCACAGCTGTGCCAAAGGGACAGCAATGCCTGTGCACAGCCTGACCTTGCCTGGCCCTGCACAGGGACAGGGTCCCTGCAGCCATGCAGCTCCACAGAGCAGCACAGACCCCAGGGACATCTCATCTGCAAATTGTCATCAGATCCATTTTTCCTTCATTTGGCCACAACCAGAGTGGGCAATTGCCAAGGCCACTTCACCTCCAGCACCCGACATTTCCCACCATCCTTCAGCCCTCTTGGGTCAGGAACTGAACTCACCCCACACTCAGCTGCTGATATTATCAGGTACCTGTCAATTAACAACAAATATCAACATTTTTCAATTAAAACAAACAAACAAAAAGAGGCCAACCATCAGCCCACATCAGCCTCTGTGGGAGAGCCTAGAAACATTCCAGGACATAAAACCTTCTTCCACACTAATAATGGATGCATCTGAAATGCAATGACTGCTGCACCACCAGGAGAGCCAACAGTCCCTCCTGCAGCCTCTTTGGGCTGCCCATGGTTTATGGCACAGCAGAGAACTTGCAGACAAACAGCTTCTCCCCACAGTCACTGAGAGCACCATTTGAAAAATGCCACCAGCAAAGCCTGGATCAATCTTGAAGATGCAAATAAAAACATGAAAGCAGAGAAATTCTGCAAAAAGGACCAACAACACTTCTCACACAGCTGATTTACAAATCCAAAGCCACTTGTATTTGCAATGCATCTGTTTATTTAGCTTAACACTTTCTATTCAAAGTCAACCACTCCATTCTTGTGACCTGGCAGTCAACTTCAAACTTAAGTCCAAATTTTGCATTTCCAGACCTTTGACCTAGCAGTCAACCTTTGGAATGACCACAGCAGACTGTCTAACATTCAAGGCATTTCCATCAGGTAAAGGAAGGCTCTGAAATAGATCACCTGCACCACCACACACCATCCTACACCTCAAACTCATCTCAGTAGTAGCCTACGTTAAGAAGTTTACACACAGAGGATGAAGCATTAGAAAAAATAAATCATGACTGCATATTAAATGCTCCATGTGAAGAAGGTAGTTTCTTCTCAGCTTTATAAAGTGGTTGGTATGGTACAAAAATAATTCAGGCAAGTGGCATAGAATCTAATAGCAGAGCAGTCCTTTCTCTAAACCCTCCTTATCTAACACCACATGAAGAAATAGCTCCCTGAACTTGAAAGCAGGAAAAGCACCATATTATAAAATTGAATAGATCAGTAACATATTTTGATAAATCACTATCAGTTATCAATACCTCTGCCTGTATTTCACATAGTATTCTATTTTCTGTAGCTATACTGTAACTTTTTTTAAAAAAGTGGGGAAACAATAGAATTTTTTGCTACTCTGTATTGCCAAAAAACATTAAATAAAAGGGCTTCCCGCTGTTCTTGTAAACTAAAAGGCAACATCTCATCTTTCCAGGGGTATTTTCCTGTCATGACTGTCCCTATTTCTAATATCAGGTTTATCTCTCCTTTAGTAAGTGGGTTTTTTGCACAAAGATCAGGACATTACAGAGGCTCATGCTAACATCAGGCAAGCAAGAATCACTAATTTTCTGTTTCTATTAAGCACGGCATTACATCCATTGACTTCTCCAGTACTTCATCCCCAATCTCCAAACCCTCTGTCGCACAGAGTTAACCTCTTCAGCACCACTCGACACACAAACATCCAGCATTAACTCTGAATTTTTCACAACAGAAGCAGCCAGGAGCCCTTATTTCCACCAAGGGGGGAAAGGCAAGAAAACAAATAAAACGTTCAGCCTTTAGAGAGTTAGGGGCGTGCGTTCCTTGGCAGGGGTGATCTCTCTGCTTTGGGGTACTCTGTGGGGAGCCTGGGGGGATGCGAACCAGGCTGGTTTAAGCCTTGGGGTGATGCGAACCAGGCTGGTTGAAGCCCTGGGGGGATGCGAACCAGGCTGGTTTAAGCCTTGGGGGGATGCAAACCAGGCTGGTTGAAGCCCTGGGGGGATGCAAACCAGGCTGGTTGAAGCCCTGGGGGGATGCGAACCAGGCTGGTTGAAGCCCTGCGGGCGGCTCGGGAGCGTGCGGAGCGGGGCCGGGAGCGCTCCCGCTGCGCTCCCGCTCCGCCGTTCCGGGCGCTCCATCTAGCGGAGATACGGCTCATTCCAGGGGACAGGAAAGCTTCCAGGGGACAGGAAACCTTCCAGGGGACACGGCTTGAGCCCGGACACAGCTGGCATTCCCTGCGGACAGCGCCAGCCCGAGCGCCCCAGCTCCCCCGGGATCTCCAGGGTCCCTCTCGCTCCTCTGCCTTCCCGGCCGCTTTCTGAGCTCCATCAGCACCGAGGCTCGATGGGCAGACAGTGCAAAGCCAGCGTGGCCGGTGCCTCAAGAGAAAAGGGGCTGGGGGTGAGCTGGGGGCACAAGAAGCATGGTCAGGACTAAGGACGGGCTGCAGTGGGCAGAACAAGAACGAGCGCAGCAGCTCTGCTTTTGCAAAGTTTAGGATGATGTGCCATTCCATAGTCAGGAAAATAAAAAAAATACCCAAATAGCTTTATCTCAGCTGTTACCTCCAAAGTCAGGAAGCAGCAATACAGGCAGACCCAAGAAGATGAAAGAGAAATTGGTGCAGCAAAAATCCTCTGTCCATCGCACTGTCCCCTCCCTCAGCACAAAGGGAACGCAGACGCCACGACAGACATTTCATTTAGGAGGCACGGGGTGCTCACACCCCCCCTGCGTTACTGTCACAACACCAAATCAACCTCTACAAACAGGTACTTAAAGCAATTCTTTAGGTCTGACACACTGGTACAAGCCTGCATCACAAAAGGACCCCCTGAACGCAGCTTAATAATTAGCATTTAGGTAATTCTTCAAATCACAGTCTTAGAAAGACAACTAGTGTGCCTTGCCCTATAATGGTTTTTCCATTAGGAAAATGTGTAGTCTTGCCCTATAAGGTTTTTCCACAATTCCAGATGAGAAGGCATGACAATATTATTCTTAGAAAATTAACTCAATGAAACTTAAAAATTCAGGATTTTGAAAAAAATTAATCTAAAGATTAAGGAATATTAACTGCACACAACTGTGTACACCTTGCTGATGTCCAGCCCATAGAATGGGAGGGCTACAAACTGCTCAGAAGGGTACAGCTGGGCCTGAAGTGACAAAGCCTACTTTTCCCTGCTGCCACTTGTGGTGTGTAAAGTACCAGACAGGAGAAAGAGAGAGTATTTGATACTGCATGTTTCACTTAAATTTGCTTTTATACAAAATTGTGTTTTCTTATTTTATATAGACACAAGTTACTTACAGTACTACACTCTCTATTTTGTTCATGTATACAACACTTATTTTAAACTAAACTAAACTTTCACATAAATTCATTAATCCACAGAAGTTTGCCCCATTTGTGTTGTTGTTATTTTTTTTTCCCTCCATAATTTGTACCACCACATCTCACACTTTGCTGCTGTTATAAATTCATAAGGAAAGAATTTAACTTTGAGGACAAAATAAGCTGCAGGAGAACATATCTTTAGAGCTTGTTTCCATGTAATAGTAATAAAAATTAAAATAACCAAAGTAACTTCAAATGTAATTGTAAGAATACACAGTAGGACAGCATAAACACGTGTTGATCAAGAAGGTTTTTTATGAAATATTAATCTCTTAAAAATTAAAAGGATGTCAAATCTCAGAAGGAGAATAAGTGATTATTCTCAGAAGGAGAATAAGTCATTAATTATGCTATTATGTAAAGGTTGCCTCTTTTTTTCTGTAGGAATTAAATTAACTGGACATCAGCACAGCTTCCTTCTACAGTGAAACCACTTCTTTTATTATTCTGCCCACATCTGGACATCCCCTCATATATTCTGAACCTGAGTCCACCACACTTAGTCCTCAGTGCTGGACTCATTTAATGTATACCAGGGAGATATCAACAGGCTCATGTATTGCACCAGGAAATCCTCCCTGTCTGCACTTGCCCTGGGCACTGCCCACAGTATGGGATCCCTCCAGTGCAATGAAGGATTCCTCTGCAGCTCCCTCCAGGACTTGTTTACCCTCATCTACCTGCAAAACTCAAAATATTCCTCATCATTTTGGCCCTGTCCCATAACATGGGCTAAGTCACTTCCAAATTCCGCTCAGTGACTCCATCTCTAGTTCTTTGTTTTAGCTTTAAATCTGAGTTTTAGTTAAACTCCCAGTTCTTATGACCAAGCCTGACAGGTTCTAGTTCAATACCCTGCTTCACCCCAAGAGATAAAGATATGACTCAGGAGAGCTAAAATGGAGGGGTTTGTAGCTTTAAGCTTCAGTTTATACTGAAGCACTACCAAGGGTTCCCAAGGTAGGCACCTACAGACCCTCCAAAATCCCATTCCAGAACTAAGATCCCTGATGCCATGACCCAGTCTCACTCCTGTGCCAGAATCTAGGAGCAAAAGGTTGGGTTTTGTTTTCTGGTTTGTTTTTTTTTTTTTTTTAACTTAAAATTTTGGCTCTCTAACCTTGCAGAATGACAAGCTTAGGCAGTGAAGGAGTTTTGTGTATGAAATTGATACAAAGCTGCCTATAAAGGATTGTTTAGTTTGAGATAGGGATAGAAGTACCACGTGAGAAAGTCCAATTTTAAACACAGAGTCAATATTGGCTCCTTTCTTTTCTTCTGCTTTATCCACCAACTTTCAATGAAGCAGTTGTTTTTTTTCCTAATTGCATTTCCCCCTCAATTGTCCAGGGATCCTGTCCTTTCCATATTACATTTCCAGTTGTTTCATTAGTGTAACCTCTTTCTGCTCATGAGTCCAGCATCAGCTCCCTCCTCCTCTCTTCACACTCTAATTGGTCTTTTTTTTTTTCATCTTTTCCTACTTCAATTGATAAGGTGTCACACTCCACACCACTGAGTCTTTTTTCCCCTCAGCTACTAACTAGAGTGAGAAAATTCATCCACAATATTTTCTCAAAGCCACTCTCATCAACACTAATCAGCTCTCCCTTGCTGTGGTGGCCATCCTTCTTCTCTCCTACCTGTAATTCCTTCCTTTCTAAACTTTCTTAAAGCAACAAAATTCACACTGAAAACTCTGGATTCACTCTCCTGTTCCTCTCTGCTGCTTTCTGGCATTATTTCAGCAAAGCTCAAGTGTCTCATCCTCCAGGATTCAGACCATCCAAGACTCAGTATTAAAATCTACTCCTGCTGGACAATCACACACAGATTACCTGCCATTCCTTAGTTGGAGACCTCTCTCAGTGTTCTGTGTCACAAACCTACAGCCAGACTCCTGGACTCGAGCATCAAACAACATTTCACCCTGGATGGGACCTTCCCCTCCCTTGCAGAGTGATTTCCAGGAACCAGAGCTCAGCACACCCTGCATGTGCTCTGTGCAATGCACAGGATGTGGAGCTGAGTGGTTTGCAGCACAAACAGGCTGGGCACCCTGGGCAGGAGCAGGTGAGCACCAGCACTTGCACACCAGCCAGCTTCCCCCTGACTTCCAGGAATCTCCCAGCCATGACAGGCACAAAACCCCTCACAAACAGAAAGGAAGCCTTAAAGCTTATTTATTCCAACTGTGCTTATGCCAGTCTTAAAGGATTTGCTCATGGGGTTCTTTAAAAGACAGAATCTTTGCCTCAAATTCCAAGTAACAAAGCATCAGAGAGACCAGTTCCCCTTTTTCCCTTTCACTCCATACTCACAAAAATTCTCCTATTCATATTCATGTACATTGAAGGGGAGAAAAAAATTAGCAAAATTCTCTTTGAAATGTTCTTATGCACATAAATAACGCTTCCTCTTTGCTCTCCTTAAATTACCAAAGCTAGTTCTCCAGCTAAGACTATGGTTTTGTCTGTTCCTTTAAGATTTAGAATTTGTTCATGAAATTTAAAATAATTTCGAGAAAACTCAGCAGCATCAAAATTTTAACACTATAATTAAACAAAAATTACTACAAGTATTCAAATTAAAGAAATTATCACAGAAATTTGAAAATAAATTACTCTTCAAATTGAACTCATTTTTCTTGCATCTGCAAGGTTTTGCAGTTTCTGACTTCTATTTATGGAATGCCTCCAAAGACTCTCAGATTAAAATATCAATCTTAAAGACACAAAGCAAAGTCATTTGGTTTTGGCTTAATTCTGACCATATAAAAATTGAGACTGGATCCTCTCTGTTATATTTTGTGAGGAAATTATACCTTGCTTTGTCATCTCTCAATATGATTCTCATACAATATGATTTATTTTAATATAAATAGTATTATTTATTTATTAAAACTACATAGAATAACACCAACACTTAAAAAAAAAAAAAAAAAGAAAAAAGACCTAAAAAGGGGATTTTAAGGAATTGCTTTTATGTGAATATGGTCTTTTCTGCAAACCTGAATGGTACATGAAATTCAGCTCTTGGAGTCAGAGAATATCAGAGAGGTCAGAGAACACCTGTTAATAAAGTGCCTGGACACATGGGGCTGGATGGACTCTCACAAAATCAAACCCTGCACACCTGTCCTGGGGCTCCCAGTCCTTCCCACAGTGGTGTCCAACTGATCCTGTGCACAGAAAACCCATTGGGGCCTCACTTCACTCTCCAACCTCATATTTTGTAGCTTCACCTCCCAAACCCAACTTCTCCTCTGGGAAAGGCTCCTCCATGGAGAGCCCAAGAGCACAAAAGGAGCAGAAACATTTCTCACATTAGGCCAAACAGGGCAGCTAAAGCTAACAAGGGGAAGCATTGCCCTCCTCCTCAGCCAGAGCCTGGACATGTTTATGCAAATAGTATATCTCTAAAACTTAGGTTTAATTTCTGCTCAAAAATGCATAAAAAGTACAGCAAACAGATAAAATTGTTCATTTGCAAACACTATATTTAAATTAAGGGACACAGAACAGAGAAGGTTCAAGCACCATGTTTTTGTACTGGTTGTTCAAAACAATAGAAAGCCAAGACTTTAAAAGTAACTTACTTTCCCTAAAGTTCAGGAAAATATATCTATATCCATAAAACATCCACATAAATAAAAACCACAATTCTACACAAGTCCTGTGCATTATTACAGAGATAAAGTCAACATTTAAAACCAGGTAAAAATTGCACAATTATTCACAGCAAATGCTCCCATACCTGTTGTTCCTTGCAGCTGAACTCAGCAGAGTGCAAGCTCTACCTCTCCCAAAGCTTTTATCAGCTCTGACCCACCAGGTGCCCCAGCAGGGCTCCTCCCACCACAGGTGCAGGTGGTGATGGGGATTGCTCTGCTGCAGGCACTAATTGGGATCAGCTGGGAATTTCAGCCAGGCCACCCAACAGCCAGCAGGTGCCACCAGCAGGTGCCACCAGCAGAGCTCAGCACAGCCACCCCACCTGCACACAAAGGGTTCCACCACATCTCATTCAGTGCCTCTCTCTTACTGGAAGGGAACCCCAAAGCCACAGACCTTCCCTCCCTGTGCACATAAATCCCTTCTGCTCCAGAGAATCCCAGCCCTTGCTAAGGTGCAGCACAGAGCTCCCTGGATCAGCTACACTCAGTGCACTGTACATGCAATTTTACCACTGGATCTTGAATTTTTCCCTGAAGCCAGTACTATTGGTACTAAAACTACATTCCCTAATTCTGATAAGAAACATTTCTGGGGTGTTACAATCTTATCTATCAACAAAAGGTTAAAATATGAAATCTTGGGACTGTCTTCACTAGAATAATAGGAGCAAGATGAAATGCAAGGACTCACCAGTAATCTCCAGACAGGGCAACTTCAGGATCCCAGAGATAAGACAAAACAGCAGAAAAACAAATGCCAGCCTAACTAAACCAGCCACTAGACTACAAATAACAACCAGTAAAATATCTGCAGCATTGTTTCATCCTCCATTTACCTTGAGACAAACTCATGGAACTGGTGGAAGCCTGAGCACTCGGTGAGTGCAGTCCTGGGCTCTGAACACAGAACACTGCAGTGCTGCAGAGAAGGCAGCAGGAACATTTTTCTCAAGGATTTAGTGATGCATTTCAAGTTAAACTACATTGTAAGTTTATCATTGTATCTAGTTTTATCATTTTCTACAATAAAACAATATTAAAAGAAGGGCAGTTCTCGTCGTGAATAATCACTTACACCTGATACCCACCACTGATCCTCAAAAAATTTCCCTTGACTTCAAGTTAAGGTGTCCTTTCATGTACTCCTCATTCTTACTTAAATATTTCAGCACCTAGTGCTGAAAAGTCAATATGATTTTCAAGACTGAAATAATAGGGAAAAAAATACATTTGAAACAAGCAAACTTTAACAATCTTATTTACCGAAATCTTGCCAAAGTGATTCAATTGCCATAAAATACTTAGTCAAGGAGCAGACAGCCTTGCTGCATAATTCATCAGTCATTTTAATCCTGTTGATGAGTATCAGGTTCTCTACAGAAATGCTTTTAAAGAGTGCTTAAGAAAAATCATTGTTAGTTAGGGAATTATGAGATGTATTACTAACAGATAAAACAATCCAGCAAAACCCACCCTATGGCCTCTGTAATGGCAAATGATATTCTTATAAAGAAAACTTATACCCCTGAAGTCATAGACAATCTGCAAATGCTAATACTTTACACAGAAATCTGAGTTAATAGGTTTTCCCCAGCATTCACTTTGAAATTACTGAAAAATACTTCACAGAAAGAAGAATTTGCTCAGTTCTGAGGTTGCTCTAGATCTCAGTTACTTGCAAGCTGAAAGCAAAAAATTTGATCAACAAAATGGAGTTGTACACAGTCCTAATTACTGGAGAAACTTGTAGTTTTTTTACTCTTTTCATATGACCTATCCCTACATGATTTTGTATATCAATAATGACAAAAGTAAATTACATACTTTACTAAGACTGTGAACTAAGTAATAAAGCCTACAAAACAGCAGAACTAAGTTTATCTGTGTAATTAGAATTTAAACATCCTGTTTTATTCCATACATTTCCCATAGAGAGCTGGACCCTCCCTCAGTCAGTTGAGAATATGCACAGGCAAAACAACACTGGAATGACTGAAGCTCAGAATAAGAATTATTGGGTTCCTTGCTTTTCATTCATTGTTTTTTGTTCTCCAGCGTTCATCCCTGCTCCAACAAAACTTTGGAATTGTGAGCCAGGGGCAGAACAATCAGTTGCTGCTGCACACACAGCCCCATCTGCCCCGGAATGGGAGAGATGTTCAGAAGAGGCAAAATCATGAGATTTCAACCCATTAATTTCTGGGAGTTATTTAATTGTTGTTGGTCAAATTTGAGCAGGTGTTCTGACTGACTTGAAAGGGCCAAAGTCAGGTTCCTGAAAAATATCCCATTTTCCCTGGTGACGTACCAAAGACTGCTAGAATCTCTTGAGAACATTGCCTTTCATGCATTTTAAGTACGGAGAAAACTCTGTACTTCTCTAAACTCAAGCATTTAATTCTAAAGAGTTTAAATTTATCAATTTAACTTTGAGGATGAATCTCACACCCGTGACACTACCTAATGAAGTGTTGCAAACCCCTCTCTGTTGGGATGGAGTGAACAAGTCAGCTCAGCCCTGCCCAGCTGTGGCTCTGGAGCTGATGCCTCTCCCTTGTCAGTGCTTATCACACCTCACTGTGCCCAAGAGTGGGATTCACTTGGGTTTGAGAGTCAGAGGAGCCAGCATGGAGTTCAATCAGCCCAAGTGCCCAGTGCTGCATTTTGGCCACAATAGCCCCGTGCAGTGCTCTGTGTGTGGGATGGTGTGGCTGGACAGTGCCCAGGCAGGAAGGGACTGGGGGCACCGAGGGACAGGGACTGACCATGAGCCTGCAGAGTGCCCTGGGGGCCAAGAAGGCCAATGGCTCCTGGCCTGGGTCAGGAATGGTGAGGCCAGCAGGAGCAGGGAGCTCATTCTGCCCCTGTGCTCAGCACTGCTGAGGGCACACCCTGAGAGCTGTGCCCAGCTCTGGGCCCTCAGTTTGGGAAGGACATTGGGACACTGAGCACATCCAGAGGGGGCAGCGAGGCTGGAGAGGGGCTGGGAACACAAACCCTGTGAGTGAGGAACCCCTGAGGGAGCTGGGGGTGCTCAGCCTGGAGAAAAGGAGACTCAGGGCTGCCCCCATCACTGCACAGCTCCTGAAAGGTGCCTGTGCTCAGCTGGGGCTGGGCTCTTTCTCCAGCAGCACTGACACAACCAGAGCACACAGCCTCGAGCTGTGCCAAGGGAAATTCAGGTTGGATATTAAGAAAAGGGTTTTTTTTATGGAAAGAGTGATAAAGTTCTGGAATGGCTGCCCAGGGAGGTGGTGGAGTCCCCATCCCTGGGTGTGTTTAACAAAGCCTGGATGTGGCACTGGGTGCCAGGGTTTGGTTGAGGGGTTGGGGTGGACTTGATGATCTTAAAGGTCTCTCCCAACCCAGTGATTCTGTGAATTCTGTGAATCAGGTGTGCCAGTGCTCCCTTCATTACACAGCATTTGTGGTGTCCCACCACTACCATGAGTGAGTGCTGGTTTCTGCATCTCCTTAGTCAAACTAAACCCAGCTTTACTTCTGGCCCACGTAATTTTAATTTATGTGCCAATAACTGTCCACACCGTATGCCTGGAAAAAAACAGCAGTTTAAATTTAGGAATTTCTGTATTTCAGAACAAGAAAAATTCAAGTGCTCAAGTCCTCAACCGTACACCTAATTTCTGTGTAGCTTTGTTGATAAATAATGACTTTCTGAAGTCTTGTGAACGTTGAAGACTTTCTGAATGTTGTTAAATGTGACTTTCTGAAAGCAAGTTTACAAACACAGGTTTTCTACTGGCAGTGAGGAAGTGCAGTTCAGGGAATAATATGTTTTTGTGGGGGATGAGCATTTTAATTTATTATTGTCTTTATCTGTTGTTATTGTAAATGCAGTATTTGCAAATATAATTTAAGTAACCGAGAGACACTATCTGAAAAATGAAAATTACAGATCTATTTAATGCAACAAATTTACTGATCCCAAGCAATCAAATGCTTGATTGGTTTAGTGCCACCCCCACAAAAAGAAAAGCTCATGTGCACACTGAAAACCTTCACTGGGAGTTTAAAAAATTAAGTAGCACAAACAAATTTGAGCAGGGTTTCCAACCTTGCTACAGCACCCGCAGTTGTAGTGGGGACTGGAGAGGGATGAGGTCAGTGGCAGGCAGGAAAATGTGATGACCTAATTCCCATTCTGCTGCCAACTCTGACCTTTGGATTCCATTTCAAACCCAGCTATCCTGTTACCACAATAATATACTGCAGGATGGACACTGCTTGGCTAATATGATATGTAGATTCCTCATAGGAATTTTATCCTTACAACTAAATTGCAGTTATGCCAATTATGATATATTTTTATGGGCATGTGGCACACTGTTTCAGAACAGGCTACAGCATTTTTTCCCTTGACATACAAAGAGACTGAAGAAAAAAAAACAGATGAAAAATTCAAGCTGAATTCCATATCAGTGCTTGCAACTTGAGTTGATTTTGTACAGCAAATTCCAAATGGTCATCTTCCATTCATAGATTCTTACTAATAAGGTGTCAAAATCTTAAAAAAAAAAAATTATTGAGTATAAATGACATTCAGACAAACAATATAGGAGCAGGATACATGGATTTGATTTGATATTAATATTTAAGAAGTAGGAAAAACATTCCAAATGGCAGCTGTGTGAAGCAAGCCACGTTGCCTTCACCAGAAATGTGAATTCTGACAAAACAAAATGATAGTTTCTTTCCAAAAGTAAGCTGTGAAATATTGATTTCTGCAGCATGTTATGAAAAGCTGGGCCTTCTAACCCTTGGTAATGATTGTGA
Organism: Agelaius tricolor; assembly: GCF_023055355.1. Lineage (NCBI taxonomy): Eukaryota > Metazoa > Chordata > Aves > Passeriformes > Icteridae > Agelaius > Agelaius tricolor. The sequence continues at coordinate 12,358,916 of NW_027269279.1, forward strand.
GAGGGAAAACAGTGAGATGAGCTACAATCTCACATTAATTGCACATGGAAATCATGTTTTTCAAGCTGCCTAATTTACTGTGAAACTGGAGGGACACAAGGAGCTGAAGAGAGGGCAAAACCCATCATTTATAACTTGCTTAAAACTTGTTTTTAAGTGGCTCTTTGCCAAAGAATTGCAAGAATACTCTTTGTAGGATAAAGGGGATGGAGCAGCAGGTGAGTCCCCTTGGGCCCAGCACCACGGGAGGGGCACCTGGGCACAGCTCAGCTCCACAACTCCCTCGGTGCTGATCACACCATTGAGGCTTCTGCTGTGAACAGCTGCTATTTGCTATTGATACCTGCAGTCAGAGGCACTGGAGAGAAAAGGATTTGTTTGCCAATGACAGCTTCTGATCATTCTGCAAGGGAATCGTAAGGAAAAAAATGGCAATTATCTCCAGGTCCAGGTGATCTCAAAAATGGGATAGCCTTCAATTAAATATGTAATCTTACTGCTTGTTTTCATCTTCAAGCACTAGAAGGATTTACAACACCAGAAAATACACTAAAGGGTCATTTCTGCTTCCACTGAAATGTGGGCCCCTTGTATTTTCAAAAATTAACCCTGTGATTTGTCATAATTCTCTGGAATTATGAAAAAAACACAAACATCCTATTTCAAACAAATAATTGAGAGGAAAATATTTTAATTATTCAAGCAGGACCTTGACTGGATTTACTGGGGATAATTACCTCTAAGAAAGCATTCCAAGCTAGAACTGATTAGAAAGTGGGAGAATTCTTCACAAGCCAGTACCCACACACTCACTATGTCATCTAAGTGTCCCACCTACTGAATTCCTGAAAGAATCCTTCATCTCAATGAATGTAAAGAGAAAAAATTCTGCAAATCAAAGATAATTGCTCTTAAACACAAAACTTACAGAGCCATTAGAAATTTGGAGGTAATTTTCAGATTTTGCTTAGATGAATAAAATTTAGGAGCAGATTCTCTTGAAATCTATAGATCAAAGAAGTGGGTATACTAAAATCTAGCTGATAAAGGAAAAATTAATCATGAATTGCACATAGCATGCAGGGTTTGTGGCAGAAGCCTGCTACTCTGTTGAGGCTGATGAGAAAAGCATCCTCAGAAATCTCAGACTGAACCACAAAATCACCTCAATCTTTTTCTTTCTCCAAACAGGTGTGAAATGCAGCTCAGCTGAAAACTGCAGTTCTGACTTGCAAGTGAATTAAGCTTCACAGAATGATAAATAAAATGTTCAGTAATGTGCTTTTGGTGTGACTGAATAAGGCATCTGGATAAAATTGAGAACTATAGGAGAACATTAAATCACTTTAAAAACATGCATGAACTTCAGAATGATGCTGTCATCACATTATTTATATTCTAGACACACCAAAGAGCTATTATATTTCAGGTCTTTCATAGCAAAACAAAAGCTTTACACAAGTAATATTAAGTATTTAGATGCTTTCATGCAGGATTTATTATTTCATATTTTGTCCTGTCTCTATATTTCTTTCAATTTCAACTGCATTTTTTGTCATTTCAGCTTTATACTGTTTGGTACATTTGTTTTGTTATCTATTATCTGATGAACAATCTCAATTGATGCAGAGCTGGATATGGCTGAGAGAACTTATCCCCCCTAGATCATCAAACTAAACAAAAGCATGAGCCAAAGAAACATAGCAGAAAAACCCCTCAGTTTTGTACTATTTAGGCAAAAATGTGTTTACACACCTTTAATGTTGATCTGAATTAACCATGTTATAGAGCAGCCAGCAGTAGAGGAAGTTATTTCACATAGTAAGACATAAATTGTCTTTTCAAAGATTTTTTTTTTCAGTGCTCTTCCTTTACAGAACAATATAAACATTCACCATGAAAGTAAATATGTAAAATTACATATTTCATTAGAAATGAACATAATAAATTAAATGCTCACCAACAATAATTAGATTTTTCTATCATCACCAAAATTTGGTTTTTAATTTAACTTTTAAAACACAGGCTTCACCAAGCTTATCTCCTTGATCAGGGCAATGCTGCTCCTTCTGGATTTCCTGTGATTGGGATTTTTTACACATCAGCCCAAAAATGCTGCTGCTAGGCTTTACTGCATCTACCAAGGCAGAAACATTTTTTATATTTATTCAGCTTGAAATTTTCCACTTGTCCCTAACTGTTGCTCTCTCCTTCTGCCAACTGTTCTGAGTACAGCCATCAAACCTTTTGCATAGTAACCTTTTTCATTTGCTTCAGAGCAGCTAAACATGCAAAGCCATCAAAATGTCAGAGCATCAGCAGCTCCAGCTCAAATCTTTCTCCTTTCATGGTGGTCTCTGTACCAATTTAGCAAACCTTTGCCTTATAGCCACATTTGTTGATGCAGTAGAAACCTACAGTTAAATAGGATTTCATGTTCTGTTAAAGCAAAACAAACAAACAAAAAAAAGCCTGTCATCAACTAAACATCTACCTGGAAAGCAGCTCTGATTTAAAGCATATTTGTAGGCACACAAATATAAATTATGTTGTAAGATTTGCATAACCAAGATTGATCCAACATAGAGAAGAAATTAAATTATTCAGCTGTGCCTGTTTCTGTGTGGTGTCAGGGATTTTTTGGCACCAAGGCACAGGGGAATGGGGTTTGCTGCTGTCTCCTCTGGGCTGGACTTCAGTTGATGCTCAGGAATTGCACAAGCTGTTGTCCTGATCATGTGAAAAGGGTTTTGATGACCAAGGATGGATCAGTAAGTACAGAGGGAATAACACAACCCCAAGGCTGGCCAGGAAATCTGGACTGCTTTCTTTGGAGCAGATTTCACAGAACTCCTCAAACAGAACTCTCAATCTTCTGACCCAAAAAAGACTTTGAGAATTCCTCTCTTTGAGAAGTGGGAAATGACATGCTCACGATGTTCCAGTGAGCCAGAACACAGAACTGAATTAACTCCTATTCCAAAGTGTGATGACAGGGTAGATCAAAAAGATAAAGTATAAACCCAGCAAAGATTATACACCACCATCTCGTAATAGGTGTAAAAATGCACATATTTTGATTCAGTAGATGATTATTCAAGCATACAGTAATTAATCTTTATTGTGATAGAAGCAACAGAGAGGAAAGACAAAATCTGAAGCTACTTTAAACTTATCCTATCAAATCCTTTCAGGACACATCAAAGATTTTATGTTCAGTCTGTTGGTTCAAATATTCTCATAGTGAATTATGTTTCAGGAGTTTGTTTCCCTTTGAAACAGAAGGTAAATTTTCCAATCCTTGTTATACATTAATTGCACCTTATGTATTTTCATTACTAACCAGCTATAGGAAAATTACCTTACTAGTTTTTACAATAAATGCAGAATTCTTTACTGGAGAAACCACCCACACGTCAAAGCCGTGAACACAAATGCTGACAATCAGTCTGACATCCAATCTGTTTCCAACCCACAGCCACAGAAATAGAGCACTGCACATTCCAAAAAAAGACCACTAACATTTTCGCCAGTTTAAAGTACATTAAAACTTCTTTGATTACTCAGAAGCTTTGCTCCTGCTCGGTTCATCCTTCCTCCAACTCATTCACATGTACAATTAAAAGATCATCAGCTAAAGTTTTTGTACTGGGGTTTCAAAAGGATGATAAGGCAGCAGGCTGTCACTGAAATTCAAGGCATTGAGTTCTTAATAATTTTCTTTAACAGCCATAACTGTAATTTGAGTATATCAATGACAGCAATTGAGCCATATGAATTATGTGTTGATTTCCAAATAATCAGAAATAAAAAATTGTAGGATATTGTATCTCTCAGATAAGAGAGAAATGAAAAGCAGAAGGGAAGGCAAAACATTTAAACAACATGAATATTATAAAGCATGAATGCTATAAAGCACCAATGTCTATTAGAATTCAAAATATCTTTGTGATACAGCATATAAAAAGGGGTTTAATGAAACAGTAATAAGATGTTTGAATGATTTGTCCTATGAACTGCAAATCACAAAACACCAGGAAGATTTATTACTCACAGAATACAGGAGCATTCTGGGAGTGATAAATTCCCAAGGGCTTGGGAGAAGCAAAGAAACCCTTAAAATCAGACTTTAACCATTACTCAAAGCAATACAAACCCAAAAACTAGTACTACTGAAAATGCACTCCAAGAGAGGCAGTCTGGTGAGGAGGAGGATGAAAATATTGTCCAGGGAACAAGTGCCTGGAAAGGAGCTCTAAGGAAAAGGACATGGAAGAGCAGGAGGAGGAGTGAACACGGGATAACAATGAATGGCAAATTCACAGCAAAGCCCAGGTGCAGCAGCCTGGGAGGTGTCAGGAGGCTCTGGGGAGCAGAACCCCAGGGATGGGATCCTTCCCCTCCCAGCCAGCAGCACTGGGAGCTTGTGCTGCCCAGGGTGAGCAGATGGACAGATGGACAGATGGACAGGGTGCAGGCAGTGCAGCACAGCACAGGGCAGGGATCAGGGAGGGGGGATCATCCAGCAGAGCCTGAGGCAGCTGGGGCTGTTCAGCAGAGGAGGAGAGGCTCGAGGGGTCCCAGAAATGCACATCAACTCCTCAAGGGAGGGTGCAAAGAGGATGCAGCCAGATAAATTAGCAGGGGCAATGGGCACAGACTGACTCCCATTACACCCTATTTAAACAGCAGAGAACTTGTTTCCTGGGAGGAGAACCTACCCAACAGTGGAACAGTGTTCCCATAGTGGTTGTGAGCTCATGGGGATGCCCCAAACCTGCTCCCTGTGCAGCTGATCCTGCTTTGTGCAGTGGATGGATGCAGCAACATCCAGAGAGCCCCTCCAGCCTGTGCCATTCTGTAATTCCATAACACCAAAACCCCAATTCTTCCACTTCTAACTCTTCTCTGGAATAATCAGCCACTTACCCTTCATCCACATCCAAATATCAAACTATTCAAGCCTCTGTGGTATATTGCTCTTAAATCTTTCAAAGTTCACCTACAGCTCCTCCCTCTGATAATCAGAACCTTCAACTGCCTATGTTACAAGTTAATTAAAAATATATGAAAGAAAAAATAAAAGGGAAAAAACCCTTCAGAGTTTATGTGGTAAGGTTTAGGGAGTGAAGTCTGTGAAGCACTAAAGTGTAAAAAAGTGAAGTGAAAAAATTTAGACCATCTATAATAAGGAGGTGAATGAAGAAAGAATGAATGAACTCAAATTCAAAAAGGTAATACTGCCAAGCTAAAATGTTTTAGTCATGACACACTTGGAAATTCAAAACCCAGTGATAAGGACTTTAATCTAGGATAAAGCAGCTGAAGATTTAACTCTGAAATAACTATAAAGATCTATGCATATGGATCTCTTATGACAGCAAAACCTTAAATTGCACAATGCCAACTCTATCCTCCTGTCAAAATATTTATAATTTATTAAAAATTGTAAAACTAAATATAATTTTGTTTTTAGCTGCTGCTAAAAACTAAATTATATTTATGATTAAATATTGCTATTTCTCAGCAACTATTACTGAGCCAAAAAAAATGGTCTTGAAGGTTTTAATAAGAACTCAGAGAGCAAAAATCCTCTTTTGTCCAGACCAACTCCAGACACAACTTTGCTCTTACTCATAATTCCTCATGCTGTGACAGTGGTATCCTTTGAACAGCTTTAGCATGTACTGAATGCATGACAAACATAGGAAACTGAAACTTAAAGGGGGAAAAATCCTTTAGTTCCAAGACAGATGCTCACTTCTGAAGTCTTTTCAACCTCCTCCTTCCCACTGTGTTTCATTTCAGAATTCAGCACTATCACACAAAAAAGAAGCCTTGCTCTGTCCATGGGGTAGCAGAGGGAATGTGTGTTCATCAAAACCCTTTATTGTCTGCCCCAAATTGGGCCTTTCCAGCCATGTTTGACAGCTGAATCATAAACATGATATTCTGTGAGCTTTTTTTGAGCTTTGGAATGTAACATTTTAAATCTACAGCTCACCTCGAATGTCTCTCTCTGATCAATATATATTTAAAGAGTTTTCCCTGAATTAATTAGCACTTTTATTTCATATTTACTACTGTGCTACTTTCACTTAAAAACAAAAAAAAATTGCCTGTTCACAAGATTTCACACAGATTTATCCACATCACTGAATATTCAGTCTTGAAAACAGAAGAAATTAAAGTTTTCCAGTGTCACAGCATTTAACCCCCTACCCAATCCACACACCTGCAGCTATTTGCATTTGATAACACACCTTTAATGCATGGAGAGCTAATTTCTGGCTAACCAGAAAGGCTCCCAGTTCCTTGGTTTGCAGTTTCCAGTGGCCCCACCATCACTGGAGCCACTCAAACTATTGCAGAGCCTCTTTCTGATGCTTTAGATTGGTTAGGCTCACTGTGAGAACCTGAGTACTGATTGCATGGCTAGAAATTATTCCTATTAAAATAGGGATACTAAGTTTAAAAAGAAGTGATCAATCAATATTTGCACGTACATGTAGGTATATTATTCAGCTGTGACAGAATGATATCAATAATCACCTAAAAGATTTTGGTTTAAATCCTAAAATTTAAACTTGCCAAATGCTTTGAACCTGCCTGTGTGGAATGTCATTGCAAAGGGAACACATCAAGAATTTGGCTACTGAGCAGATATGACTTGTGAAAAGTCAGAGAAATTATTCAAGTTGAACTAGTTAAAAAAAAATCAAAAATGCTAAAATTTACTTTACTTTAGCATGTATGGAAAGTAAATACTTATTTTCAGAGTTTTATTGTGTGCTGTTCTGATTTTACTTCACTCTGGTTTCTTTTGCCTCCTTCCTTGATCTCTCCCTTTTTCTGGTCCAGTATGCCCAAATGCACATACATAAACATTTTCATATAAACATGCATGCATCCATATCTCTCTATCTATATGTATATGTGTGTGTGAATATATATATATATAGGTGTGTATATATATATATGTGTGTGTGTGTATATATATATATATATATAGGTGTGTGTATATATATAGGTGTGTATATATATATGTGTGTGTGTGTATATATATAGGTGTGTATGTATATATATATATATAGGTGTGTATATATATATAGGTGTGTGTATATACATATAGGTATATATCATAAATAATATTTAAATAATAGCTATAGGAATAAATCATAACAAATAATAAATATATAATATTTAAGTGTGTATGGAAATGCCCAAGTTCCCTCTCCTCTCTCATGACAAACTTTCCCAAAGGCAGCCAAGAACCCAGCAATGGAGAAAGGCAAAGGGAAGAGAGAGCAGCACTTTGTGTGCAGCCCCAGCCAGCGCTGCCTGCCCAGCTTCTCCTCCCTGTGGGGCTGGCAGGCTGGAGGCACAGATGCCAAGCTGAGGCAGGGATTCTGCAGTGATGGCATCTGGCTCCTTGGCACACACCACTGATATTTGTGTTGGCTGCTCTGCTCTTGCCCCTGGGGCTGTTAATGGGTTAAGTCCATGATAGGATGTTGTCTGAGCCTTTCTTTTGACTCACCTTTGATTCTGCTCAATTTCTGTCAGAGTAAAGCTGCTCTTCACCCTTCTGAAGTCTTTGTGCTTTAGCTGGTGTATGTGATGATGTCATTTTGGATGGTCCTGTTGTGCTAATGGATGATTTGGATAGGGCAAACCACCTCTTTGTATATTTTACACTTTAAAAAATTATGTCTGCCAAAACCTATTAACACAAATACTTTATTCAAGGACACTGGTTTTTATTGTGATCCCCCAAAAAAAAAAAAAGATCTAAAAGTGTGAAAGTACCATAACCGTGATAAAAAGGAAGCAGTATCAAAATCTGATTCTATTTTATTCTAAATACTTGTGTTAAAAAAAAAAAAATAAAAATCATAGTATCATTCTCTATGTATTGCTGGAAATGTGGATGCAAATTTTACAGTTCAAAGTAGAAAGTCAGTGAGCTGCTTGAACACGTCACAAAAGGTAACTCCAACGGGCTTATCTCACAACAACATGGTTTCTAGTCCAGAAATATCAGTTTATATGACAGTAATTACTAAAACAGATGGGCAAGGAGCCAAAAAGAGGCATCACATCGACAGTGGGCTGAATGCAACTGGGAGCTCTGGAGCAGAAAGGAGCTGTGCCAGATTGTGTGGCAGCTGAGAGTCTCATTGGTGACCATTTGCTGTGCAATCTCAGACACATCTACAAAATTATGCATTCCCCATTGATTTCATGCTAAAATGGTTGAGGAAAAAAAAAAGAAAAAAAGCCTCTGTCTGAACTTGAACACAGTACCTGCTGACAAGTTCCTTCCTTTGAGTACTCAGGGTTTTCCTCCTTGTTCCTATCTGCCATTCCCAAGCCTGGCTGCACATTTTAGATCCACACTGTCAGGTGTTACATGAGTGGCAGTCAAAACAACAACAGAGGGCTGCAGACAGAATTAACCAATAGGTTCAAAATATTCCTAACATTTACCCCCCAAAAAATCCCACCACATATTTTCCCTTCAGGAAATCTATTTATGAATAGTGGTAAACTAGAGGTAAGCAGCACTTTGATAAAATGAACAGAAAAAGAAATCTCAACTCAAAAGACAAATTATCTCTAAAATGACTAAAGAAATGCAAAGCAAACCCAGAATTCCCTAACTGAGTCCTGTTAGCATCTGATCTTTGTTTTTTGGGGGTTTTCTCCCATAACGCAGTTCACACAAAACTTTGATTTAAATCTTTCTGCTGACTACTCAACCACTGTACATTTTAGAAAATGCATTTTTAAAATTATTATTAGAATTGGCTACCATTATGAAGAATACTAAAAATCCAGAGCTGATTGAGATCAATATTCATATGAATTTATCTCTAACAGCAATTAATAGTTTGCAAATTCTAAGACTAGAACAGCAACAGTAAAGCATTATCTTCAGTCCAATCTGATATCTAATGTTATTGAGATTTTGAACAACTTTTAATAAAGAAATCTTTTGGATATAAAGGCATTGGCACTTCCTTCTGAATCCCTCACCAGGCTGTTCAGCCTTGCAATTAATCTTAGCAGTTCATTCATTTTCCAAACATCCTTGCCTATTGACTCCTACAGAAGAGAGCTCATCCACTCACTTGGTTACATTAATTATCCAGAGCAGATAAAGCCAAGGAAATCTGTGAGACACCAGAGACCCCATTAGTTTTCTGTGTAAATTCCAAATTTGCTGCATGTAAACAGAAGGAGGCAGATCTGTGATCCTGGAGGGTCCCTGCTCACCTGAGCCTGGGACAGCAGTCCCTGCACACCCTGCAGAATCCCACCAGGAGATCCCAGGGGGTTTAGCTGCCTCTCAGAACTTTGGAGGCAAGAAGAAGGCTGTAAAACACTGCAAACCTCCACTGGATTTTCCCAGCTGGAGCATTTATGTGTGTTAAACCACATGGGGGTAACTCAGGTTAGCAACACTACAGAGAAGCCAGGAGGGTGTGAAAAGGTCAGGGGGGCAAACAAAGAGTAGGGGAGTGTCACCATCATATTTTCTGAAAAATCTCTTTGCCCAGGAGTCGTCTCCTGGGAAGCTGAGAAGGCTCAGAGAAAAAGGAAAACAATATTATCTGATTTGCTTCTCCTGTGTTGTGCTGCTTTGGGATGTGGCTGGAGATTGTTTATCCAATGTGAGCTGTTTTTACTTAATGGCCAAGCAGGGTCAGGCTGTGTTGGGACTCTGGGAGGAGTCACGAGTTTTTCATTATTATCTGTAAGCCTTCTGTCTGTGTCCTCTCTCTATTCTTTAGAATAGTTTTAGTAAAGCATTCCTTAATACAATATAGATCATAAAATAATAAATTAGCCTTCTAAGAACATGGAGTCAGATTCATCATTTCCTCCCTTCGACAGGGGCCACAGAAAATACCACAGGGGTGGGAAAGGACAAGGCAAAGGGAGAAGAGTAAATTATTTACAGTGTAGAATAGTTTTGATTTACCTGGACTTCTTTACATTGACCTCTGACTGCAATTATATTTCCTCTTGCTTTTTTCCTTCACAACACCTAAAAAGCAGCCCAGAGATGAACTAAATAATTATTGTGCACACTTCACTTTTGTCTCAGTTCCAACAAAACTTGATACCATTCCAGAGTCCAGATTTTTCTTGAAGAAAGTGATCTTAAATTCTTACAACTTAGCAAACATGTATGATATATTATACACTTTGCCCAAATTAAAAAATGTCCCCTGCATGTGCCAATGTCCTTTCTGCATGAGGCACGGTATTTGTTCTGCATAAATTGAAAGCAAGCTACTTTTTAAAGGTGGGGCAACAGAGGCCTGTGTGAGCAGAAAAATCCCACTCTCACTTGAATCACCTCATGCAGACAAATATTTCCATTTTTTCTGTGCATGTGAACTTGGCACTGTTTCACAGAATATCAATAATCTGCATATACATGTATGTATATACATACATATACATACACACATGTATACCTGCATGAAGGGAAAAAAACCCCTTGCATCAATCAGTGGCTTGCAGCAAAGTTCAATAGTGAAGATCCTTGTCTATTACCTTCAGTCAGTTAAAAGAAATTAAAATAAAATATTGTTAAAAAGCAAGAATTAATCTTCAGCTGACAACATAAAGCTCATCAGTGCAGGGAATTTTTCATTAGCCTAAGAAGGAAAGAAAACATATATGCACATATACAAAGAAATATATATAGATAATTCTGTAAATCCACAATTAAGTCTAGGGGACAAGAAAATGATAATCAGTCTGTATTTTCTCTAATAACACAAAATCATTCAAAATAAGAGATTAAAAGGAGTTAACTGAATATTTCAAGCAACTGCAAAATCAAAGTGACAAAACAATTTGGAAGCTCTGCTCTGGCTCTTAAAGAAGCTTGGGGCACCCTGTAAAAGAGGGGAGACATCTTTCACAGTGGGAAATCAAATTCTTACCTGAGGAAAATCCCAATTTGAGTGAAGCAAAGATTGTGTGAGTTCATATTGATTCTGTGTGTTAAGGAAACAATTTCTAAGAGAGAACAGTTCTGTTAGGGAACTGAAAAGGAAAGTATTATATAACAGAAACCCCACAGGGCCTGAATGTACTGAGGAGTTTTAATTGAAGTTTTAATTGAAACTTGAAGTGGGACTTGCTCCATGCGAAAATATGCAAGAATGAGCCATTATGAAAACCATTTTATAGCAAAAATGTGTTAATATCAGTTGTTATAAACTATCTGCTCGATAGCTTCCACAGACCATAGCTTCAGGAAAATCCCTAAGAGCAGCAAAGCTCCTGAGCGGAGCAGACACCAAGCAAGGCAGCAATGGCTGTTCCAGATCCAGGTGAGCAAATTGCTTCTACTGGCAATGTTTGTCACAGGGTAGGGGGAAGGCAGAAATCCCAGAGAACCCTGAAAGGTTCACTGGGCAGTTTGGAGTTTCCTGTGACTCCCAGAATGGCTGAAGAGAGGGGAAGGAGGAAGCAGATCCATGGCAAGAACAACATTAAGAACAGAGTCTGTTTAGATCATTCACCTTTCCTTCACAACAATTGCTACATGCTAAACAACACCAAAGTCTCAACTACAAGGCAAATAATCATAGAAATAACCACACAGAAATGCTTTTGTTTGGTTATTTTTCATTTAGAACAGTCATTTGACTTTCTCTTTTTCAGTTCGGAAGTCCTCTTGGGTCTGCCCTCGCCTGCTCTGTATGAACTTGGATAAATTGTATAGTACTGATTAAGTTCAGTAAATCTTAGAAATTCTATTATTAGGCATATTTTTTAATTTTTTAATCTACCTGGCTAATTACAACCTGAAAAGCATACATGCTTTTTATTAAAAGATGAAGGAATACTATTCTACTGAAAGTGATTGCTATTCTGGTTTTGTCCAAAAGCACCATCACACCAAGAAAACCAGGAACAAAGTAATTATTTGCATGTAAACCTAATAAAAATGCAATAATCTAGACTGAATATCCACAGCTTAATTTATAAAAGTTATTAAAATATTAAAATGTAATTAAAATGAAAATATTTAAATGTAATCACTGGGCACTTATAAGACAGTCCACAAATGTATGCAAATTACTGGGGTTTTATTTATTTATAAATAAATATGTTCACATACACCAATGTAATCTAAAAAGATATTAAAACAACGTGTAATAATCTCAGTACAATAATTTTATCCATTGGCTCAACACAACCTTTTGTTCATAACACCAATAAAAGGCAGGAAAATTAATCTCTATATTCTTCACCTATAAACAAATATACTTAAAGTGCATTATCTTTACATCCATTTGATTAAGCACGTATTCCATTCACAACTAAATAAAAAGAGCTATGTAATGGATAAAATGTTTGTACTTCCATGGGTGTTAGGGGCTGGAAATGGGTCTCTGTGGCTCCCAGAGGAGGGGTTTGGAGTGAGTGATGCTGCAGGACTCGGAGCACATGGAGAAGGTGACGGTGTTGGAGGGGCTGACCCTGCTGGAGCCCAGTCTATCCACAAACGAGTGCTTGACTGAATGGCCTTTCATGGAATAATACCTGCAAATGTGGCTCCAGCAAAGCTCCAGGATCCTGCACATTAGCAGAAATGCAAAGAGACATTTCCAAGAGCCGGGGCAAACGCTGGGGATGACTTCCCCTGCCTTTCACCAGGCACTGCCATTAGAGTGCTTTAGCTTCCATTAAGTTGTCACTTCCCTGTGCTGCCAGCTCTCCAAGGGGGACAATTCGTTCTGACAGAACCATGGCCTGTCACATGCACTCACACTCACTGGGAATGAACAGGAAAACCCCCAGAGCTGATGGATTTATTAGAGATTGGAGCTGGCACGTATATTGCTTATATGTACACAGCAAGGTAATTAATAAGCTCTAACCTGTCCACCTTAAGCACCTCCTATTTACTTGAATAAACTGAATTCAAGGCACACAAATGTAAATCATACCAAACTGTTCTTTCATTGGATTCTGAACATTAAATTTGTTTAATTAGCCCTTATTGATTACGACAGTTTTGTAGCAACAACATCCAGTTCATACATATTTTTTAATGCATAAGAATTGCCACACTGGCCAAGAGAAAAGGCTGATCTAGTCCAGAATCACAGGGGCAAACATTTAGGGAAGGAACAGAAGAAATGCCATGTGAGCATGGCCCTGGTCTGCAAAATATAACCCTGCAGCCAGTGACTGCTGAGCCTCCTGAGCCAGAGCTTCTCCACAGCTCCTGGCTCCATCCTGCTGGATTCCAGAGAAATTCTAAGCACCACAATCCTGCTCCATGTGAAGAAAGCCCATTGCTATGCTAATATTGAACTTGCTGGCTGACAATAGCAATGAGTGCTGATTCTTGTACAGCAAAACATTGAATTTTTTTGAAGCACTGATGAATGTCTAGGCCTCTCTTTTCACTTATCTGTCATCATTCCAAGCTCAAGAACCCTAATCTATTTAAGATCTCAACCAATAGAAGATATTTTGTACTTCTCACCTTCTCCTTTCTAGCCATTGGACATATGTGTGGTCAGAAATAGGCTTGCTGTACAAAACATGAATGCAAGAAGGATTTCAGCACTCAAGATCTCCACACCATTCCAGTTTTCTATCACAGAAATTATGGCCATCAGTCTTTAGTACATCCATTGCACTTTATGTTTTCTCGATAACTGTTAACAAGTTATTAATTATAATTTATCCTTGGCCAGATCCAATAAAGGAACTTTGCACAACCTGAAGACAAACTCTTTAATTTAGTTTGCTGGTTTGGGCTGGGAGAGAGTTAATTTTCTGCACAGTAAATAGTACGGAGCTGTGGTTTGGAGTTCTGCTGCAAACACAAGGAATCCCTGAGAAGTTTTTGTCAGTGCTGAGCAGAGCTGACACAGAGCCAGGGCTGCTTCTGCTGGGGCTGGGAGTGCTCAGGGGAGTGGACAGAGCCAGGACAGCTGACCCAGGGGATATTCCAGAATATCCCACACCACACTCAGCATCTGAAGCTGGAGAAGAAGGGAATGTTTGGGTGATGCTCCTTGTCCTGCCAGGCCCCTGTCCCACATGATGGAGTCCAGCTGGCCTGGGTGATCAATACCTGCCTGCCATGGGCACTGGGAATGAATTCCTTCTTTTGCTTTACCTGTTAAGTGTCGTTATCTCAGAGCTTTAGGTTTTTTTACAGATTCCCCTCCCTCCCAGGGTGGGCAGCAGTGGGGGCACTCCATGAGCAGCTCTGTGGTTCTCAGTTGCTGGCAGGGGTCAAACCACAACCTTTAAGTGCTATTTCACCTCTTTAGAATCTTGGAGAAATGAAGCACTGATGAAAATGAATGTTTTTCTGAAGCACAAGTCAATTAAAGAAGACACAATTACACGTGGAATCCTCACACAAGTCAGATGTAATGCAGTTTCTTCTTATAAATCCTTCTGGAGGAATTTGTCCTTTCTCTCTCTCTCTCTCCCAGTGCATCATCTTCCCTGCTGGAGCTCAGCTTTGTCCTTCTGGATCACAGATCTTCTGCAAGTTCTTCTTGGGCTGCAGCAGAAGGCACTTGGGCCACAAAGGGTGGCAGAGAAAAGCACATGGTGTCAAAAGGGAGGAAGCTGGGACAGAAGAGACACTGTTGTGCTCCTTGGTGGTGGCAAGAGCCAGGGCAGAGGCAGAGCCAGCTGGCTGGGAGGAGAGGATGACAGCCATCAGATCAGCTGGGAACAGCCAGGCAGTCCTGAACACCACCACAGCAGACACTTGGCCCAGCAGTGAGGACAGAACAGAGCCCGTCAAGCATTGTGAAGGACAAAATCTAGGTTAGGAAAAGGTTAGGCAATATAAAGATGGGTAAGAAAAATACACAAGAGAGACTAGAGGTGGGTGTGGGAGAGGCTGAAGAGAAAAACAAAAGAGGAGATGCAGAGGGGAGGTAGTAAAAAGATAAAAAAAGAGAAAATATTGATTAAATAAAATATTGATTAAATAACTACTCAGCAATATATGTCTCTGAACATACTGTAAAGGACCCCACCACAGTCACAATAAACTGTCTCTAGCTGGTTCTGCATATTAATATTCTTTGTTGTACAGTTATTGAATACTTCTGGTCTCACCTTTAACATTCCAAGTGAAGGGACACATAATTCTCTGTTGTGATGATAACTGAGAGCAGCCATGGCTGTCACAAAGGTCAATTGTTCAGTGAGTTTAGCACAATCTTTATCGACTTCTAATTATTACTTTTAGCTTTACCACATTTTGCTTCCTTAATTACAATTCTGACATATTTTAAGATTTATTTAAGATGCTGAGGTGCAGAGGCTCATAGATAAACCTTGGTGATTTTCTTGCATACAATGTGCAATGATGTGCTGGATTTAACCTCATGCAATAGCTGGGCTGAAATAAAATACTAAAAATTGATTTTTGTCAAAATTTAAATCATTTAGAATGAATAGAAAGTGAAGAGGATGTATTATTTTCTTAGAGAAAGACATTCTAAGCTAGCTGGTGCCACTGAACAGTCAAAATTGCATTTCTGGTATTACAGATACTTTGATCTAAATGATGCTGGCCTTCTAATTCCTAATGCCCTTTAATTCTTTTAACCTATCAACCTTCACAGGTTTGGAGTTTTGTATTCTCCAAAAACTCAGTCTTATTTAGAAGGCTTTTAGGATAATTCTGCTTGAAGAAAGAATCTTTTAAAGAAAAAAAAACAAAAAACTGAGCCTTGACTGCTCTGAATTTTCCACACCTACGTCTCAAGGTAAACAGAATGCTTCATGTAAAGCAAAGAAAAATTTCACCTGTTTACTTCCCTGCTATTGTTATTATCAGGACTTTGGGATAAGTGGAAAAAGTCAAGGTTGAGTGATGCCTTGTCTTGCCAGACAGTTGTGGTACTTGGAATCAGCATCAGAGAAAAATGAGTCGAGTTTTCATTAGGAGTAAATATGAAGCACAGAAATACTCAGCTGAAAAAATGAGTTCTGACAAACTTGGTTAAGTAACAAGCAGCAAACTGCTTCTTTTTACCCATATTTGTTCTAAAGTGCTTGTTACATTTTTTTAACATGCCTAATGACTGCAATGAAAATACAATTTATTTATTAACAAGCAGCATTTCCATTCTTTGACAGTTTTTCCCTACCCCCAACCCCCCAAAAAAAAACGCCTCCAAACTTTCAAGTAAGCTCATCAATTACTCTTAACACTCTAAATAGTTGGCAATGTTTACACAACATCCTTTCAGAGTTATTCAGCTCGATCTTGCAGCTCATTAAAAGGATCTCTATTTATTTGCTGTGTGTTACAGTTCTTCACTTTGGCACCACACGCAAAAAGGAAGCCAATTTTACTTTTCCCTGTGGTGTTAATTGGTAGAGCATGCTGCCTGCCTCTTCATTAATTATGTCAATGTGTATGAAACTTTCATTTTCATGGCAGTGTTTTAACAAAGCTTTGCAACGAGGCACACGAAAAGCCAGCAAACTCCAGTTTATAAAAAAGTGGGTAATGAAGGCTAGCAGCAGCCAGAATATAATATTTATTTCAAAAAGCAGCTTTTTTCCTCCTTATCCCTTTCAGAAAACATCTAAAGCAAGCACTTACTGAAGTAAACAAGATCAACTTTGCTGCTGAAAGTAAATAAATCTCCATATAACACACAGATAATGGATCTGGAAACACTATAACTTCACAGAGCACAAAGAATGAGAGAAGGACCTTTAGCCCAGCTG
The DNA here is from genome assembly GCF_023055355.1 of Agelaius tricolor. Classification (NCBI taxonomy): domain Eukaryota; kingdom Metazoa; phylum Chordata; class Aves; order Passeriformes; family Icteridae; genus Agelaius; species Agelaius tricolor. Next base: position 12,375,680 of record NW_027269279.1, read on the forward strand.
AAATGGTTTTGCTCCTAAAACCATTTCCAGATAATTTACTGATCTCATCCCATCGAGTGTACAGAAATCACTCACTGCTTGATAGCTCACTAAACACTGGGGCTTTGTCTAAAGACAAAACTACCACTAGCACAGCAAAAACAGGCACTGACCATATGAAATTCCTCTGCATGCCTTTAGCCTGGCTCTGTTTACTAACTGCAAGTGTTGGTAAAAGACTAACACTGAGCTTTCCTCACTAAAAAAATAAATTAAACAAAGAAGAAAAAAAAATTTTGTTTAGCTCTCCATAACTTCAGATGGAGCACAGTGAATTTCACTATATTGGAGAGACTGCCTAGAGACAGAGACTACAGCAACAAATCAAGTCTATGATGATCTACTTCAGCTCTTTCTGGAAATTCTGAAATGCAAAGCATGAAAATAGAGCAGAGCTCTATTGTAGAAGACATAAAGCATTACAAACTATCAATGAAATACTTTCACAAGTCACAATCTTGCACATAATTGCAGCTCACAGTCTTGGGAATCATGCCTAGAGAAGCTTTCATGCCACCACTGAGGCTGCAAATGCTCCAGACAAAAGTATTGGTTTCTCACCCCAGGTATCTTCTGACTGATAAAAAACGTGTGTGTCACCAGCGAATACCTTTATTTGAGAGACTAAAGAACCCTAAAAAACCAAAAAACCCCACAAAAACCTCACAAACCACTGAATGTACATTCCAGTCTATGATCTAAGCCTTTCACTCTCTACTTCTCTCCCCATTTATCTGTGATGGCTTTAAACCAATCTTGGCAGTGACATTAAGTAATAGAAAGAGGAAAAAACATTGAAAAAAAAATGTTTCCTACAGTAAGCCTAAACCCTAAAGCAACAAACAAAGAAATGTATCTGGACATTGAGAGCATTGATCCTTCAAGTGGTTCTGGCCAGGGTGGGAGGCAAGAGGGACTCGCTCCAGGGAATCCCAGACCCCAAGGTCTGCCCTGCCAGAGCCTTTTGCCCCTGGTGGAAGAAGGAAATTTCCCCTCAGCAGAGCTATCAGCCAGGTGCAGAACATTTGCAGGTGCCATTTTTTGGTTTATTTTGTTTTGTTTCTCCTTTTCCAGTGTCTATTATATGTTCTTTCTCTCAGGTTAGAAGTATGCCAGTACCCAGACTGCCTCTTCCTGTGGATTTACACAGCCCAGCACTACAGGACACTCCAAACCAACAAAATAGCCATACTATTAATACAGACATTTCTTTATGTACCTCTCTCTGCACTCAAGTGTCCTCAGAAACACTGCAAAACATGAAGCACACCCACTGTTTGCTTGTGTGAATAAAACAGTGCAGCCTCACTCAACTAACAGATTTGGTCTTCATGTATTTCTTCTTTCTTGTTCTCCATTTTCTCCTCCTTTACATCTTTGACCTCTCCATCTTTCCTTCTTGTAGCAGCACTCTGAACATCACCAACTCCCTGCTCTCATTGTCCTCTCACTCGGTTTCTCTTTGTCTTTCATCAAGCTTTAGCTGACTGCTCTCATAAAGTCTCTTAAATCCATTCCTGGCTTCAATCCTCCTCCTCCTCCTCCAGTTCAAGCCTCTCAGGACTCCCCTTCTCCTTTCACTTGGATCCTGCTCAGTGCTGCAGATGCTTCTCTGCTGGACAGGTCTGTGCTCTCCTGTTCCCAACAAACCTGTCTCTGGGCATTTCTTCTCTCCTTCCTGTCTGCTTGTTCAGTTCCTCTCCTCTGTGAGCTCCTAAGTAATTTATAAACACCATGTTCCTTTGCTCTTCCTGTCAGAAAACCTGCACTGAAATTTTATGTTTATTCTACTCTAATAACTCCTTGCTCCCAGACAGTTTGGAAAAGCTATGACAAGGTTATATCATGAAATATTTTCCACATTATTACTCCTTATCTTCATCAGGAAGTAGTTCTGCAAAGACACACAAAAAATTAACCTTGGACTGCAAGAACACAATTGAACAGCCATGCTGTAACTGAAACAAGACTAAAGGAAATACTCTGGAGAATTGTTCACCCTGCTTGCATTTCTTCTATTGCCTCAAATCATTTCAGGAATGGGTTTTGAAAATAGGTCCTAAAACATGGCACTTTCTCCTATTTCTCCCTAGAAGCAGCTGATCTATCAGGAGTGTATTGAACAGTGTTAGCTATTCCTCCTGAATTTCCTGTGCAGTTCTTAATTGCTATTTCTGTATAAAATACTGAATGAAAAAACATGTATTTAGAATTTCTTGGATAATTGTCTGGGTTGATACTAATTAGAAGTTGCAAAAATTACGTGGAAGTTTAAGAATTACATACCTAATAGAAAGCATGTGTGAGGAAAAGGGAAACTCTTAAAAAAAATAGATTTATGGTCATTTTAGCCAGTATTCATCAAAACTGAAAGCTTATATACCATAGGTAGCTAATTGATTTTTTTTCTCTTCCATATGTATTATTTTTTCTCTGTCACACAGATAAAATGTTCTTTGTCAGCAGCTACACTTCCCTGTCAGATTTTATACCTCAGTGATGATGGTTTATGTTCAGCAGCTGGCACAGAAGTATTCTCATGCACTTACAGCATTTCTACACTTCTCAGTTTTACAGGGTCAGGCTTTGTTTCCTTATCTTCTATCCCAACTTAAACCAAGCAAAAATATCCTAAATAAAAAGTAATTCAGAAGAGATTACCTATTCCCACATACCATCAGCATTACCAAACTTTTTTTGACTGACATATACAGTGGTACTAAACATCAACACAAAATTGTATTGCATTCTCTCTGGAGAATACAATACAACTGTATTCTCCAGAACTTGAAAGACAAAAGAAACCCCCAAAAAACAACAAAAAAAACCCCTTTGATTTTCACATTTAACAAGAATAGATAAGGTATTTCTGAATCAACCGTTGCTCAAAATAGAGCATAAGCTTTGGGAAAAAAAAAAAAACAAAACCAAACCCAAGCTCTAAAATTCTCAGAAATGCAGAAGTAGCTCCCCAAAATGTTGTACCAATGCTTCATTTCTTGCAGTACCAACATATTGCAAAGTCAGTTTGTCCAGAGCTGGTGTCTGGGTGCTGGCTGTTGCATTTTTGCTGCTTCAGCTGAAGAAATCTCTGTCCACTCCTCATCTCCCTGGGGACACATGCATCCCTTGGGAGCAGTCACCACTTAGCAGCTCTGGGCAAACTGGTCTCATTTCTTTCCTTAAGTCACGTGGAGTCTCTGCATCTCTCCCTTGACACTACATTTCCCAACCTACCGGCCATGTACATGGAGTTTCTGTGCCTTTGTGGTTTATAAACAGTTTATAAACCCCCACAAGCTCTCATTGTGTGAGGGCTGGACACACAGCCCAACAGAAGGCAAGAGATCTGGATAAAACAGCTCCAGGTGAGGCAGGTGCTTAAATATCCAAAACCTGCATTGGCCCTTCCAGAGCCAACTCATGGCTCTAGGAAAATGGAAAAAGCTCCTACTGATGGACGATACTATTTTTGCCAGATATATGGTTTTTATATATGGTAAATACAAATGACTTGCTTGCAGGCAGTTTGTCAAGGGATCAGTTCATTGTGACTCAGTCACTTTGGTATTTGCCCCTCTGGGCTGTTGCTATCTCCAAGTTTCCATCTGCTGTGTTAAGTTTGTGTCTTGATCAGGGACCCTGGGCACAGGCAGGAGGGGAGGCAGGGCTGGTGCCTGAGCAGGGCTCAGCCTTGGCTCACCCTTGGCTCACACTGCTCCTGTCAGAAAGCAGCAGGCTGGAATCAAACCAGGGCAGAGCTGCAAACCCACCAAGGTGAGTGGGTAAACATAATAATCAGTAATAAACATGCAGCCATTCAGCTTCATGCACACCATCCCTAAAAAACTGTCCTTCCTACAGAGAGAAAAAAGCTTGAAACAGTGAGATACATTCTGTTCAAGAGATGGGAAATCGAGTGCTACATGGACAGCAGCACTAGGAAAAGAACATTTCCTCTAGGGAATTTCAATTATTATTATTATGCTTTTGTTATTATTATGCAAACACTACACATATGAAATTTTTAACTGCACAGATCACTTCCTCCTGCCTTCTTACAGGCACAGATCACTTCCTCCTGCCTGTTTTCCCTCAAATGCTGCCTTCCATGGCACATAACTGGGATGCATCTGGCACGCTCTTCTGGACCCCACAGGCCTCAGAGCCCAGAGCAATTCCCTGCATTTGGACATATGGGCCCTAAGCTGCACTGTGCCACATCCCCTCCTCAACCATGACCATAACATTTGATTTCCAGCTTGGAGGGAAAGAGAGCAAAGTCCTCTGGATTTTGGGAGTGAGCCAACAGGAAGTGCTGAATGAATAAAGAGTCTGCAGGGGCTTCCTAGGGACCTAGCAGTGAATGCCCAGGACATGCTGACAAGTTTGGGTGCCAAAAACTCACACATCTCCTTGCTCCAGTAGTTATTAATCAATTAATACACTGTATTAAATAACCATACCCCTAAACAAGCTTTTTACCTTTTAGTTTCTAAAGCAGAAGCAATACCCATAACAAATCAAATAAATGCTATATTTGAAAAAAAAATATTTGCTCTATATATTTCATATATACTTGAAGCTCATCACTTCAAGTTATTTTTATTGATTCAAAAACATGTTAGCAATAGGTGAAATAAAGCAAGGTAATCAAGCAGAGGAGCACATCTTTTCAAGAACATGTAAAAATCAGCACTGTCCCCAGTGTGTGTGAGATAGGCAAGGAAACAGTAGAGAAATACAACTGATGTGGACTGATTGGGTGCCCCTCTGCCTGCTCCACACCTTCCTCCAGCTCCCAAGAGGGGCTGCACCTACAGCTGCTGCCTGAACTCTTGCTCTACACTTTTGGCACTAGAGATTGCACTGTATTCCCAAAGTTCTTCCAGTTCTCAAATGCTTTTTCCATCAGAAAGTTGTTGCTGCTGCAAAGTGAGCCCACTGCACAGGGAATAGAGAGAAAACCCTGATTACTTCCTCACAGCTTCTCTTTATGTACATGAGGACTATTATCAAGTCCTTTTCTCTTCCCCAGCTTTTCCCTGTAGGTCACATTTTCCACAGTTCTCATGCTTTCTATTGCTCTCCCCAGCACCTCCACTGATTCAGCCACTTTGTTCTTGAAGCATTCCCAGAATTTTTCCCTGCAGCTGAATCCTTACAAGTGCCAATTTTTTCAAGAGTTTTTCTATTTCAGAGGCCTTCCTGATGTTTACTCTGCTTCTGTATAAAAAATACAGCACATGTATGCCTTTTCTGCAATAGCAGGACACCTTTAATATGCCCAACTTTTGATTTCATGGGAACCAAAATCACTGTACTGCACATTACCTATGCAGTCATGATGCATTTACATTTTCCCAGGTAAATATTTTTAAGTGTGGACCTTTTAATTTGCTCTAAATTGCATTCTGTTCAGTCCCCCACTCATCAAGGGAATTTTTAATTCTTAAGATATGCTTGCAGGCTCTTTCAGATTGACATTCTCAGGTAATTTTTAAAAATATGTTTTGTATTCTACCATTCACGTCAATAATGAAAACACTTAGCTGTAGTCCTGAACCAGCCTTTTCTAAAATTGTTCCAAAACCATTCATCTACTTTGACAGAAAACCATTTACATCTGTTCTTGGAGTATGGCATTTTGTGGAGTGGGGTTCTTTGGTCGGTTGGTTTTGTTTTTTGTTTGTTTGTTTGTTTGAGGGATGTGCTGGGGTTTTTTTAAGCAGTGGTTTTACATCCTTTACAATAGTTTTTCAAGCTATCTTTCTGCAGAAGGAGCACCACTCTTGCTCACCAGACCCTGACAGGCAGAATCTTGCTGCTGAAATACCTCTGGAGTGCCTGTGAAAAGCCAGGTCTGAGCTCACTGTGCCAAGCTCCAAGCCAGATCCAAGCTGGAAAGCATACTAGCACAGAGCTGTGGCTGATCTACTAAATCCTGCTGCCAAAACACGGAGAAAAAACAGTTGTACACGCATTTTTCACAGCAGAATTCCAAATTAGGTTTGGGGAGGGGAAGGTGGCTCTGGCTATCCCAATAATGTCACTTTTACCCCAGAATGATTGTTTAATGCTTTTCTCAATGAAGACACAAATGTGGAGCTGCATTAGCCCTCCTTAGCCAGCAATAGCATACTGGGACATAGGTTTAAAAGAAAATTTTAAAAAATCCACTGAAATTCGTACCCAAAGTCAAAAAGAAATGTGGAAGCCCTACTCTTGTCAAGCCAGGTGAAATAAAAACAGTGATTTGACAGAACAGCATCCACACCTGCAAAGACCTGAGGTAAACTATTGTTCAATGAGAAAAGAATTAAAAAAAACTATATCCTGAGTACTTGGACAAGTTTTATGAAGAAAGATGGAACCCATAAAGGACTCAGAGAGGAGGCCTAGGGGAGCTGCACCAGAGCTCTGAGTGGGACAGCATAAAATATGAGGAAAGCAAGGAAAGAAAAGCTCCATCACAACACAACAAAAAAACCATTTACAGCTGAACACAGGGAGGCTCCTGTGCCACCACACAGCTTGGCTGCCAGGGTGAGCCCCCACAAAGGATTTCATCATCAGGCAAGATTAAAAACAGTTGCAGCAGATGAGAAGAAAATTTCAGGGTATTTTCTGCTCTCAGGAACAGTTTCTGTACGTAGTGCTTGCAGATTCATGTTCCTGATACCTTGTCTTTTTTCTTCCCCACACAGGTCCTCAATTGTTACAGTAATAAAAATGAATCTTACTTACATCTTGAAATGTTAAGTGCAGTGCTAAATCAAGAGGTGTATTCCTTGTGGGGTTTTAGGACATATAAAAAGTAACATGTCTAAAAAGCAGTCGCACATACCTTGATGATTTATTTTCACTTTATATATTGAAATGCAATGTTCTGTTATTATTCTCTTCCTTGGATTTTAAGTCCACATAACATTTCTTGGTCACTCCAGCTGATGATAGAGTTAAATGTTATGTTCTCTCTGCTTTTGGCTAAATTTCAATCCAGAGTGAGTCCATGGCTCACTGATACAATGAAAATTGCTTTCTAAAACTCAGGGTGCTTCTTCATAAATGACATTTTAAAAAAATGCAGAAACAGAAATAAATACATCCAATCTTAATGCTGCATTGAAAAGATTCTCTCCTATTGCTCAATAAATGTATGCCTTGAAGTGTCCTTCTGAAATCAAGTTCATGAGAGAAAAATGAAAATTGCAGTCTGTCATTGCTGCAAAACTCCAAATTCATACTGTTAATGGCAAACAAAAAGAACCCAGTGATTATTATATACCAATCACAGCTGAAGATAGAATTCTATTTCCCTGCATGTATAAAAAGTGCTGTCATTCTCATTTTCTTTTTTTTTTTTTTCATATATTTGGTTCCTGAGGATCCTCTATCTGCAAGAACTGTTGAAAGGTGGAGTTTAAAGCAGGTTCCTCTAATTTCTGAGTGTCTTACAACTTTTAGATCTATGAGGTGGCCACAGGGCAACTTCTCATGGATTAATCTTGTCTAAGGAAAGAGTAGAGACAAAACAATTATAACAGCCAAGAGTAACTATGAGAATAAAGGCTGAAAAACCAAAACTCTGCACAGCTAAACAATACTTGGTGGGTATGTGAAGACTGAGTTTAGCAAGAGAACAGTTTGATTGTTCTTTTGTTTAATAGATAGATAGGTAAGAGGAGAAGGTAATGAAGAAAATAAAGAGAGGAATGCATTGCAAGCCTTTTGCTGATGAACAGAGAATGTCATTAAGATTGATGGGGTTATCCAAGACGCTGCTATCAGCCATGCCAAAGCACACACACACCTTGGTATTTCCATCTGAAATCACAGGGATGAGATTATGCTGTGCCACAAAGGGCTAAACTGGCTCCACAAGGCCATCCAACGGTGTGAACAGTCCAGGGAGCAGTGCAGCAGCAGAAGGAATGCATTAGCATCACCCATCTGGATGATTTCTCCCAACACTCCTCGCTGAATTTCCGCCTCTGCCCGATAAGTGCATTATTAAAGTTTATAAATCCTGACTTGCAGAAACTGCTCTGCTTTTCACTGAATGCATTCAGCTCTATTGAGGCTCACTATTGAGGGCTTTCTGAGATGTCTCCTTTCTGCCAGGAGCCTCGGAATGCAGTTATTGAAAAGCATAGGGGAAATGTAGTGGGCATGTGTTTGTCACTCTCAGCAAATCCCTGCTCTGTGGCAGACATGATTTGGAGATCACCTTTGAAAGCTTATCTCAGGCAGGGATAAGGCAGCATTCACATGGCTTCATCTCCAGACACAAAGTACAGGAAATGTGATTGACAGAGAGATGTTCCATTGCCAGCTTTCTACTGAAGCCATTTCTACCCATGCCCTCCCCTCCAGGTACAAGCTCTTGCAAATGCATTTACTTTCACTGGCTCAAAACAAGAAAGTCCCAGTGTAAAGATGTTTAAGTTCAGCTTTAAATACAAATGAACACTAAAATCCTTCCTCCACTGAGTGCATAAAAAGAGATGAAGCACATTGTAACTTATCTGCCACAAGGTATTTTGAAAGGATAAAGTGAAACAGCTTCTACAATTATTATTTAGAGCGTTATTATCAAATTTATATTTAGCAAATTTGACTTTTCAGAATGGATTAACTCTTTTCCAGGAATACCATGCTATTAGCAGAGAACTGTAAATACACAGCATGGTGTGTTATCTTGAAAGGAGGACAAATTAATATTTACTACAACCTACTAAATATTTCATTGAGTAAAAAAGGTCCACTGACTTAAAACACTCCATTACAATCTCAGAAGAATCTCCACTTAACAGAAAATGTTCTGATGTCAAGCCACAGCCACCACCAGTTAAAATGTTGCCATGACAACCAGCACCAACTTAAGGTAGTGCAACGCGTAACTCGGATCCAATGCTGAGCTCTCTGCTCATCTACTGCAAAAAAATTCTTTTTCACAAGCAGAAATCCTAGAAGGCTGAGTGTATTTCTAAGCAAGCCCCTTGAGCAGGAGGAAATGCCTGAGAAACCCCAGCAATGACTCTGCTCCAAAGGATGCTGGTGGGCTCTGCAGGCACAGCCCAAACCTCTCGCCCAAACGGGAGCTGGGTTTGAGCAGTTCCCACAGGAATCCACTGCCTAACCAGCCCTAATTCACAGAGTAATTCCTGAATATGCATATTTCATCCAGGCAGTTTCAGATGTGCTCTTTTCTGCTTCCAAGTGTGAAATCTCAATTCAGGTCCTGCTCTCAGGTCACAGCTTGGCTCTCATTATTTGTGTTGAGTGAATCTACCAAAGACTAACAGAACAATCTGAAATACACAAACTTGCTTGAGAATGTTTTGCCTATGAAAAATCAAATAATGCTCAGCTTAGAATGGTACCCTTCAGGGTAAAAAATCCCCAAAATTTGAAATCATAAAGCATTATACCCTGTCCTTCTCATTCAAGGGGACATGGAATGAAAACATCTAAATGGTGGAAAGAGTTACAATCATTATCAATTCCCTTCACTGCAAACACAAATGCATAGAATTTGGAAAATTATGGAAATAAAATTGTAAAACTCACTTAAGAAATACTTTATTGTCCAGAAAGAGTTATTCAGACTATTTTTTTTTCCCTGTTAAAGCACAGCATTATTTTTGTACAAATTTACTTTATGGGCTTCTGATACATCATTTCAAGGGGAGGGTTGAGCAGATTCTTATAAAATAACTGCTTTAGGGGATGCCTTCCAAATAATTCTTGTGACTTTGTCCTCATGATTACAGTTTTCAAGAAGGCAAGTGAGTAAGGTGAAAATCTTTAACCCCTTATGCAGCAAAAAGTGCCATATTGAAACAGCATCCTTTACATACTGCACCACTTTTTTCCTTATTCTCAAGATATGTCTCATTATTTTTACCAAATTGCTATCAGATTTCTTAAATGACAGAACAGAAAAACTTTTAAATGCTCAATGAATTCTGAATTATTAAAGATAAAAGGGTACTTTGGTATATTTATTATCATGTTGCAGGAAATCATCATCACTGATGTCTGGATTAAGCTCTTATCTTTTTAAATGGCCTCTTCAGTGCTGAGGTAAGCTCAAAGATGCATTGCTACCAACCTCCAGAAATGAGTATTTTGGCGTTGTTTTGTTTGGTCGGCTGGGTTTTTTAACTACTTTTAAATGTTATTAAGTTTAATTTCACTGTGCAGAAAATCCCCTTTGAATAAAAGAATGAAAAGGTTGCATTTGGATGAAAGCTACAACATGTGCATTCCCCCAAACACATAACTTCTCACTTAAATAATTTCATTTTAGAATTATTTTCTAGTCCCTCTAATCAAGTTATTCCTGCTGAAAGTGCAAGGACAAATAAGGATATTAAAACACACACTGACAAGGGGGAAAATTAACAAAATATTGATGCTCATTGTACTGGAAAAAAAAAGGAGACAATTCTTTAGCCAGTGGTCACCCCTGTAGCTCCATCAACTTAAATGCCATTCCATTTAATTATCCTTGTGAGCAAGACATGATACAAATTATTCACTTCTGCAGTTCTGCCTCATGCCTGCGTGACATATTTTGCTGACACCGTGCATTGCCAATCTTCTACACTAAAAAAAAAAAATTATCAACAAAAGTTCAGAGATCACATAATCGAGGGAAATGCACAGTAACAAGTACAAGACTGGAATTATCTTTTACCAGATACATTAGGATAAACAACATAATCTCCAGAGGAAAGCCCCCTGAGATTTTAGAAATTTCAGATTTTCATTAGATTTCTCTCAGCTGTTTTTACATCCACCAAGGTTCTGAGGTGGGAAGCACAAAGTGGCTACAAAGACAGCAGAGTTTCTCTATGTGACATTCCAAAAAGTCTCTTTCATGGTGAAAAGAGCCAGGATTGAAGAAACAAGGGCTGCCTTTTTTCCCCACTTCCAACAAGATATTTTTTTCTGGATGGTAAAGCATTTAAATAGTTAGAAGGCTGTAAGAATCCACCTCCTTGGCAGCTACAAATTCTTTCTGATGAGAAAGATGAGGCATCAGAAAGTCTGCCTGGTAAATCATGCAGAGTTTCCAAATAAGCTCTCCCCTCCCATGGATTTTTCTGCAGGAGATGATGATCAGGCCATATGTTACTATGACAGATTTGGTATTTCATAACTGGAACCCATATAGCTCCTACATTAATATTTCCTCAAAACAGGGCAATTTTTAATAAAACCCAAAACCTACTTTAATGTCTACATCCTAGAAAAATCATGACTGAGGGACTGTCCCCAAAAGCAGCTCTATATTCAATTACTTTTGTAAATACATCCCCTTTTATTATTTTTAGGTTTTAAAAGACAACTAAATACTGCATTTAATAGTAAGCATGTGCCCTGCTGAAGGGAACACAAACTATAATGATATGCCTAGCTTAAAAGCAAATCTAATCTACTTGCTTATTAAATTTAAATGTGTTTAAGGCTGATATGGTTTGAAAATGATATGTAAAATAACAGCTTCCATGGCTATAAATGTCAAGTCTAAAAATTATATGCAATATAACATACAAAATAAATGCTGCTTCATCTTTACATTTCAGTGTGATCAATTCATTAAATGAGGTATTACAAGCTATGAGAAAATTTTACAACTCCTGAGACATAATTCGTCACAGTGTATTACAATGCAGCAAGGAAATACTTTAGAGGTTTTGTCATCAATGGATTAAAATTCTTATTAGAAAGAAGGTGGGGGAAAGTAGTTTTCTGATGTACCATGACCAAAATTACTCATCACAGCATATATTAAACACCTACGTGATCCTTTTTCATGAGACAGCCTCTGTATTAAATGGTTGTTTGGTTTTTTTGTGGGTTTTTTTTTTTCCCCCTTGGAAAATAAAGCAAGGAAAAGAAAGGTGATATATTTTATAGGGCCAAGATGTAAGGACACAAAGGACACAGAGCTTCCCTCTTGGCTTGCAACACCAAACCCAAATATTCTCTGTGGGTTTGCTTGGTTTTTTATTTTCCTCTTCCTTTTTAACTGCGACAGAGGAATGGTCTTTCCCACCTGCAGTGTCTTCCAGAAATAACATGGCCACAGATTTTCAGCCACTGGTTAGAGAGGAGCCAAGAGCCATGGTGCCAAGAAACTCCATGGCTGTATTCACACAAGTCCCCAGAAACCCCTCTGAACATTTTATCCTTATAGCAAACCCCATTGCTGTGTTTCCCCAAGTCCCCACAAACCCCTCAGAACATTTTATCTACACACCAAACTCCATGGCTGTGTTCCCCCAAGTCCCCACAAACCCCTCTGAACATTTTATCCTTATAGCAAACTCCATGGCTGTGTTCCCCCAAGTCCCCACAAACCCCTCAGAACATTTTATCCTTATAGCAAACCCCATTGCTGTGTTTCCCCAAGTCCCCACAAACCCCTCAGAACATTTTAACCTTACACCAAACTCCATGGCTGTGTTTCCCCAAGTCCCCACAAACCCCTCTGAACATTTTATCCTTATAGCAAACTCCATGGCTGTGTTCCCCCAAATCCCCCTCAGAACATTTTACCCACACACCAAACTCCATGGCTGCAAACCCTGTAAAGCCTCGAGAGCCATTCTGCATCTCAAACCTCCACAGCTCCCTACTCCAGAAAATACCCCCAAAAACTGACTGCAGCTCAGGGAAACTGCTCATTTGAGCCCTCTCAGCAACCAGGAGAGAGACACAAAGAAGATCCCCCAGGATGTGGCTCAGCCCACCTAAATCAAACCCTTACTCTGATGTTCCTGCCTCTGTCTCTGCTGATGGCATGGGAGTGCAGGATCTGGTTTAGAACTCGACCTGCTCTTGTCTCCGCCCTTCAGCTTCCCAACAACTCTGTTCCCAAAAGAGAGACCACTCACACATGCTTGGGGTGCAACACTGTTATTAGCTATGAGCCCATCAAATTTATTTTCTTCCTCAAATTAAGTTTGAGGAAGTTAACAAAAGCCAAAATCTTAGAGATGCTAGAAAAATTCTGTTTTCAGTGAGGTGAATGCCTGCTACAGGTACATAAAAATATGCTATACATTGATGGGTTTTGTATGCAACTCTTCAAAAGTCTTGAATGTGAAAGAATATTTTTAACATCTAAAATGTATTCAGATTTTGTTATTTATAATTAAATCCTGTTTAAAAATCCAACGTGATTAAGAACATTCAGGCTTAGGGCCTTTCAATAAGGCAACAAGACAACATCAATTTTCTCACCCAAACATTTAGAACAGCTAAAAAAAGGATAAATGTTACTTCTTTTGTTATTTGTCTCCAAAACAAGAATAATATTCATCGTTTTGGCCAAAATAATTTTATTTTTACATACCATTACTGTTTCCAACATCCATGCCTGCCCCTTGCCTTATCCCTTTCCCAATCTGCCGAATATTTAACACATTTGTCTTTCCCTGACATACAATTTGCTACTATCACGTGACAGAAAGACACACATCACCCCAGATGTTCTCAAGGTGCAGTAGAATCTGGTAATGGTTTTACAGGCCAGTATCTGGCCATGAATTTGTGCTGCCCCAAACCCATCCACATTACCAGGGGAATTATTAGGTGGCTGTATCTTTGCAGGCACTCAGAGCAAGATAACCCTAATCTAGTCTTATCACTTGCACACAAAAGCATTGGATCCAATAGGCTTCCATGTAATCCATCTCTGTCAACCGCATTAAGGAAATTACCTGTCAGAAATATCATGGCCAAGATTCTGTGATTAAATGCAAACTTAGAAAATGCTCAAGGGTATAGTAAAAAAAAAAAAAAAAAAAAGCTGCATAAAATTGCTTTCAGTTTAGTTTTCCTTATGTTAACGTTGTGTCCACAAGCATTTGAACAACATAAAGAATCAAGTAATTTATCAACCACGCACTGCGTTGCCAAAGGAAACAAAATATATTTTTAAATTTGTCATAATTCCGTGAAGTTGACTTCCATTATTAAGATGGTAAAAATTTAAAAAAAATCTTTCAAGAATAAAAAAATCACATCAGGTTCTTTTTTTTTTTTTGTTCCTCAGGGAGAGAAATTGTTATTGCTGATGAATATAGAAATGTCTAAACCCTCAGATTCACAATTTGAATACTATTTTTTTCCCTCAAAGCTCTTGTCTCTGCAAAATTTACCATTTAGGGATTACTGGTTACAAGTTTGCATGGCTCGCAGCACAGTCCTACACCTCAGGTCACTCAGGTCCAATCCACAATCAACAATCTCCATCAACAACTTTGGTCTTTTCCTTAGGCATCTTTCTGTAAAGAGGACAGAGCAATCACCATGTACACAATGCACTATTAACTGTGAATATCCTAGCTCTGTGCCAAAGAAAGGAACACAAAGTAAAAAATAAAAACAATTGACCCACAATTCTACAGCTAAACAGTTTTGAAATATTCATTGAAGAATCCTCTATTCTAAAATGCCCAATGTACTCTAAAGTAATCAAAGGAGGTGGAAACATGACAGTCTGAATATTTAGCAGTGTTGATTAACATGCCCAGTATGTGAGAGGCACTGACACACTGAAGAGACTCTAACAAAGGGCCATTAAGATGATTGAGGGACTGGCACATGTGAGGGAAGGCTGAGAGACCTGGGCTGGCTCAGCCTCAAGCACAGCAGGTTCAGGGGGATGTCAGCGCCCACAAACGCTGGCAGGGAGGGTGAGGAGGCTGATCCAGGTGTTCCCAGGGGTGCTGTGACAGGAGCAGAGCAGGGAGCACACGGTGGCAGCCAGGAGGTTCCCCCACAACACCTGGACCTGCTCCTCTGGGAGGGCCATGAGCCCTGGCAGGCACCTGGAGATGCTCCAGCTGGGATGGCTCCACCCTGGGACACCCAAAGGAAACCTGGGCAGCCAGCTCTGGGTGTCCCTGGCCAGCCCTGGTGGGACCAGAGCTATTGCAGAGGCCCCTTCTAACCACATCCACTTTATGGTTCCATTTCCCTCTTATCTCCTGCTTATCCAAAGCCCTCTGAAGGGCAGCCCTCGTGGTGCCTCCTCACCCCTCTCCACACTGCTATTAAAGCATTGTCTCTGAGTCACACCCTGAGGCACATGGGCACTAAGGAGCCACCATGTGAACTCTGAACCACCCACCACAGCCCTGTCAATCCAGCAGCCACCTGATTTATCATCCTTTTATCCATTCCAGTTTGCCCCAATATGGCTGTAAGAATCATAGGGCAGAACAGGTTGGAAACCTTGATAAAATGAAAGAGTTGGACATCCACTATCTTCCCTTCTCCTCACGAGACCAGATGTGATTTCCTCAAGGAAACTTCACCTGGACTACTGTTGATCAAAAAAGAAAACAAAAAATAAAAATCACCCCTTTAACCCAGTGAGAATGTTTGCCATGTACCTGTTTAACTTTACTGGAATTCTAACTCAACTCCATTCAGCTGGATGGAAGTTGCCAAGCACAAGGTCCTACACCCAAGCAGCAAAACTAAGGAGGACAAACAAAGTGGGAGCAAAAGGAGAAAACACTCAAATTCCAAGAACCTCTTCTTGTAAACCTAGAAGTGCATTTCCACCTTGACAAGAAATTTCACTGCAAAATCCTTGGTTCTGTCCTGCCACAAGTGATGCATCCAAATCCAGCCAGGTGTGGTTGAGAGGACAAGAGTGAGTAGTAGGTTAGAGCCTGGCAGAGTTTGTTCATTAGGATTCCTACACTGCTCCACATGTATGATGAGTATTTACAGTGAAGATGGAGATTTCTCTTTGAGATGGTGCTGGCACACCTATACAGCTGTCTGTACTACCAGAATTGTGAAAGCACACAGTAAAAGCATTCATACCTAGGAAGCTTGATTTGAGAAATGGAGATTTACTGGATTATGGAAGGAGAGGGAAGTGATAGAGCAGCAATCTCAGAAAACTGGCATTAGCATGCTGATTATAGCACAGCTACCTTCTGATTAAGATGAAAGGCTGAGATTCTACAAACACTATGAGGGGGTGAACTCTGCCAACTTTTTTCACTTGAGGCATCATAAACTATCAGATCTACAAGATGGGGGTTGGGGGTAAACAAAGTTTCAATGTGAAATAACACGACTACAAAGATCCCTTTCCATGACAAGAGACAGGATAAATGGGACACACAAAATGGATCTGTCCCTTCCCTCACCTTTGTCCAAGGTCAAGCTGGTGGTACACTGAATTTCTGCAACCAGCAGAAGAGCTGCAATTCTCCTCCTAAAGTTTTTCCTTCTGGGAAAAGCCAGTTTGCAAGCAGAAGGCTGCAGGATGCCTCCCATCCTTTGTGAAGACAGGACTAAAAAGCCATCTAAAGGGTTTCAGCTTCTGACCAGCAAAGGAAAGAAAGAAGATAATGCACTTTCTTGGCCAGAAGAGCTATTGTGGAACTTATACTTTCAATCTCAGTTAAAAGAACCAGTAACAAGACTCAAAGAGTGAATAGCGTTTGGACAACCTAATTTACATTTATACAATGGTTACTGAAATAATGAAGCTGATTAAGTCAAGGAATCACTGTTGTCACACAACATTTACAGATCAGAATCCATCAGCAGAAGGCAAAATCACACATAAAATTATTTTGAACCTTGCATGTTAATTATGAATCAGATGAAAGAAATAGTTGTGAAAAAATAGAAGTGGACCTGTGCTCCATGTGGCACTTTTATTAGTTACTTTATCACCCCCCATATGGGCTGCCAAGGAAAATTATAATAGGCCACCACTAACAACTACAAAAGAAGACTCTGAATTATTATTGATATTCTTATTAACCATGCTATTAAACTGAACATAACTGGGTCATGATCATAGAGAAGCTCTGTGCTCAAAAAGGATCCTGTGCAGGACAGAAACAACACAAATACAGCACTGCTTTTAGAGCAGCAACAAAGTACAGTAAGTACAGCTGCAAATTCAACCTCAAAAGCACAATTGACTGATGGAGATTATACCCAAAGTGAGCTGAGTAACACTTGTTTCCTAGCAGGCCAGTGCATAAAGCAAGATCCCTTCTTGGAATAACTCTCAGATTAATAGATTCAATATTGTTTCCACTTTAGTGGGGAGTGAATTCCATTAAACACCCTGCATTACTTCAGTAGCAGAATGTATATTTGCAAATGAATGCAAAGACTCTGGATGAGGAACAATACATGTTCTGGTCTACCAGCACCTATGAGCATAACTTTCTTTTAATTATCATATTTATTTCTTCTTTACCCTGTTTGCTGTCATGGGCTGGAGTTCTGGAATGATCTCACCACAAGTGGGATTTATGAACGCTCACAGTGCACAGAGCACACCAGGCAGGCTGTGCTGAACCTTCAGAGAGAGTCCTACAAGGAGATTAATGACCCAGCACTGTGACAGTGACTATTGCCACCACCCATCATCAGCACCACCTGTTATCAGCCACTTCACAGAAAGAAAAACCTGTCAGAAGCTGAGGGACTTAACAAATGTAATAAAATGAAACAACTGAGCAGCAGAGGTACAAATTCCAGGAGTTCCTGAATCCCAGCTGGGCACACTCAGTGCTCCTGAGACAGCACTGCCTCTCTGGGCCTTGAGAGCTGCAATTACTGCATCCCAGGGGTTAGGGGAAAAGATGGAGATGGGTGGGGAAAAGGGAAAAGGAAGAAGGGAAAAGGAGAAAAAAGCAGGGGGAAAGAGGAAAAAAAAAGAGGAAAGGGGGAAAAAAGAAGGGAAGAGGGAAAAGGGAAAAGTTAAGCCAGAAGATATTTTTTGATTCATCTTCCACCAATAAAATAATAAAACCAGAGTACTCTTTAGGCTATGTGAAAAGGATGAACCTGAAGGGAGTTATGATGTGGTTGTTCTTTCCAGGATCAGAGTGTAGTAATTGCCAGCAGGAAAGTTCCATGGGAGACATACCTTCTCCCACTGATGTTCAAAACAACCAGTGACCACTGCTTTGTATTTAATGGCTACATACTTGTATTTAAAGCCATTGAGTCCATAATACCCAAGTCAAAATCATGTTCTTGCTCTGTTTTCATACCACACTCTCCATCTTAGAATCCAAGAACAGAGCATTAAAGAATAATGACAACCATCTGTCATCCCTGTTTTCCTATCCACTCCTCACCTTCATCCTCAGTAAAAATTGAGTGTGTAAAGCAGGCCAAGCTGGGAAGGCAGAGCAGAGAACCTCAGGGAAACATGCTATCAGCAGAATCCTTCTGTAGACCTTGCATTGTGTAATACACATGAAAAATAATTGTATCACAGAACTGTTAAATAACCATATTGGATTTGCAAAACAAGATGCATTTTCCCAGCTCACTGAGAGCCTGTAGCATTTTGGAAATTAGCATACATCTGCTCCGAGGTATTCTGCATAAAATATTACAAAATGCATCTGATAGAAACAGATAATTCCTTTTAGTAAGGTATAAAGTTAAAATGGACTGCACTTTACATGATTCAGTGAGCAAGCTGGCATTCAGAGCTTAAGGAATAACTGAGCTCCACTTTCTTAGTCAATTCTGCCACCTAGCTCATCTTGGGAAAGCTCAGCCTGCTCTACTGAACTCCTGAAAAGCAATTTTCGTCCTGTTTAGAATTGAAATTCACAAATAACTCACCCAGCACACCTAAATCACTTCATTAAACACAGGTAACACGGCACATTAAAAGGAAGAGTCGTTTATGCCAGCGGTACCAAAAGAAAGTTTATGTGCATAGAAAATCTGTCACTTACAAATGAACTTTAATTCTGATTGATTCAACATACACCAAGCCATTTTGCTTCATTTAATCCCTTAACCACAGTTAATGTCCTAAAATATTCCAAGGGATTTTGATTTTCAAACTAAGGAAGAAAAGAAAATATCCTTTATCCACTCTAAATCAAAATATGCAATACTGGTTCTTGGATGCTAATATTCTCATTTCAAACTGTCCTTTTCTTGCCAATGTCTTTTAGCAGAATGAAATTTGTGCTGGGACAGACTTTGAAATCTAACTATAACCCAGCATGGCCTTCCAGAAGCAAGCATTGTTATATATAAACTCTTCTAAAAAAGCATGTTGTAGCTAACTTGTGATGATTTAAACAACTGCACATTTTTAATGTAGTTTAAAAAAACAAAAGCAAAACAACTCCCAAAAACCAAGCTGAAAATACGAGGGCTTGTTTGTAAGTTCTCTGAGCAACTATGCTGAAAAAGCAGGTGAGCAAGCAGAACCATAAAGCTGCCAGCAGAAAGAGACAAACTCTTGTTTTTTGGGGTTTTCCAAGCAGTGAATTCTGACACACAAACAACACAAACCCAGGTGTGGCAGAGCAGCCTGAACGCCTCCAAATTCAGTATTGTAATGTGGAGATGGCACAGCACTGCTGGGGAAAGGTTTGTGAGGAGATCCCAGCAGCACTGAGAGATCCCTGACACAATCTGCTCTGTGCTCCTGGATTTTGTCTCTCTCCTGGGAAGGATCTGATGCAGGGCACTGATGCTGGGTCTCTTTTACATCACAAACAGATCAACAGCTGTCATTATCTCCCATGCTTTTGCATTTGTGCTGCAGCTACTCTAACAGGCCTTTCCTTGCTGCCAGTAATCTTAATTTATTTATTGTAAAACACCAACCCTATCACAGAGTAAATGTTTTCCTTTAACATGCAGGTTGAATTTGGAAATGAGTATTTTCAAGTTATCTTTCCAAGGAATTACAAAGGGATGGATTCCTGCTAAGGGAAAAGGGTAAAAAAATATCAAAGAAAGAGTAAAGAAATATCAAAATTCCCCAGTAATATGTTTGTATCTTAGCGCTTCAAAATACTTTACAAAAGCTCCAAACTATACTACAAAGAAATCACCCTACTCAAAATGGGAAGAGATCTAAAGAATAAGACCTAAGAGTTACAGAACAACTGAAAACATACCCCTGATCTGATTCTAAACTTACACTTTTTCAAAGCACAGTATCAACTCCAAGGATATGGTAAAAAATACCCAGATTAAGAAGGCTCATTCATGTCCATACTTATAAAAATAATGCTCCTAATTTTCTGAAATAAAGAATAGCAAGGCTAAACCCAGTAAATACACAGAATAATTAAGATGTTATTCCCATCATCTCATTTTCCAACTTTTACCATTCAGCTTCAAGAATTAATAAAGAGAACAGGTATTATACAGAAGCAAAGCTCTGTGGAAGCTCCTTGGAGAATAGCAGAAACAGCAAAGTTTGACACATGAAGGTGAGGTAGAAGTCAGGATTTCCAGAAAACATTTTCTCCCTCATTAAAGAAGTAATGCCCTTCTCCTTTCTCCATTCTCTTCACTCCCCAGTGCTCATTGAAAAAGGGAATTTGGGGACAGGATGCAGTTGCAGCAGCTCCAGCTTTGTGTGTGTGCAGAGCTTCTGCGTCATTTCCATTCTCTCAGCGGGGAGATTCAAGGAAAACTCCAACACTTCCTACTTCTTTCTTTCATCAGACATTTCCCTACATTCCCCCTGTAACATTTGCTGTCCTCCTGCTATATTTTCTATTCTTAAATCTGACATACCCTTTTCTCATTTTGCTTTTATTCCCTCCTTGCTTTCTCCCCCATCCTGTCTATCCCTTCCCTCCCCTTCCCAAGTGCCACATTACAGCTCTCCTTTAGTCTACACCTTTCTCTGCTCATTCAAGCTCTTCTTTATTCACCTGTCAGCCAGAGATGGATTATTTTAAATGCTCCCTCAACCTTTGCTGCTTTCCAGACAGGCTGACAAGAAATCTGGGGACTTAGATCTAAACCAGCTTCAGAGCTCTCTGAATATGATGCTGACAGGGATGGAGCAGAGAGAGAGAGTTGAAAATGTGACAGTCCTGCTGTTGTCACAGGCCCTTAACAAATGGACAGAGGAAGTTTTACACTTCCTTAAGGTTCAAACCCCTTGTACACAGCTTCTGTGTTCTCAGCTCGTTGATTTGGTTTATTTTGGAATCAATCATGACACTGCTTTATGGAACAATTGGGAAAAAAAAAAGTTGCTTTTTTTTTTCAGAAAATAAAAACTCCATTATTTTCTTAATTTATTCTGGCTTTCTTTGCTTGGCCAGCAAGGGAGAGGTGTCTGGTGTTATTTTAGAAACTCAAAGTAGCTCTGCTCAGGGGAACATCCACAGTTTTCTAATGGGATAAACTGCAACAAGCAGCAGTGTAACCATTAGAATGGTGCAAACATATTTTTCTACAGTCAAATGTTCAAGTTGCTGCTGACTGGTCTTGCTCAGCTTGCTCAGCACACTTGTTCCTCTGCAATAACAGTAAAAACATCTGGCAGGGAACAGAGCAGAATAGTTCTGTGGAACAGAACCTGCAGTGATCCTCTAGTTCAACTGCCTGACCACTTCAGGGCTGAATAAAGTTTAAAAAAATCTTATTAAGGGCATTATCTTAAATCCAGAATATAGCAGAAGCAATTTTGACACCGGTTCTTAGCAGCTTTTAAACGAATTTCTCAGTCCAAACACAACCCTAAAACATTCTAAAAGAGAAAAGTGAAGGTTTAATTCTATTAATGTAGACACAGCCAAGGTTCTAACACAAATCAGAAATTAAAAGAGTAAAAAAGCCTCACAACATCATTACTGAAACAGTAGAAATTCCAAGTTTTCATAATAAAGCTTTTCTGCACCTTAATATTGACATTTCACTTTCTCCCAATATTAATGAATCTCAGTATATCAAAACTTTAGTCAGAAGCAATTTGCAATTTGTACACATAAACTGGGTTTCTCTCCCAAATACTTTTGCAAATCATTCCCAATATTCTATTTCTGCAAGTACACATAGAAGATATTATTACCATTGTTTCAAAAATGTCCAGCACCAGTAACTTGGCTGAGCCTTTTGTATATAAAATAAATGATTCATGGTCACTAAAATGATCCAATACCAACGCATCAGATAAAGACACAGAGCAGCAACATAAAAAAACACCTGCAAGCAATGATAAATCTGGATGCTCACACACCTCTAAGTATAAATTTTGTCTCACATTACACACACAAATTTCCTGCCTACCCAGCACCTGTAAGAAATGAAGTGCAGAGCATTTCCCCCTATTTTTTAAAAAGCTTAGCACACACTTTGTGTGCATTTACCCAAGAATTTGAGCATGGTTTATATAATTTAGAATAAAACCTCCTATTCTTCATCATGAAAGAACAAGATCACACAGGCTGTGCATGTAAACATAAACTCAGCTTTCACATGGCCTTTGAAGGCAAACAGGATTTTCCCAGATGAAGCAGCAAAATTCGCAGATTTAACTTTTCTACACGCACACATACACACAGCCCTCTCTGCTTCTCATTACATTTTTACCTTCAGCCAAGCAAATGCATACCCATAATAACCCCAGCCTTCCAATCAAACCTGGAGTGCTCTTTTGGCAGAGCTGAGCTGTCTGGTGAGCAGACCACTGAAGTTGTAAGATAGATACTCACACAAGTTATAGCAAATGTCAGTGCCACTGGGAGAACCTGTCTGCCTGCTGTGCTGCTGCAGCAAGGAGCCCTTTATAAGTTCACCACCCAAATCCAAACAAACTCAGCTCTGGAAACCATGGGACCTATTAACCTACTTAAACAAAAAGTCATCTCCTCTCTGCCCAGGCAATAGGTACATCACAAAGCAGCAGCATGGCTTTAATACTGGAAAACCCAGACAATGATCTATCCGCTCCTATTGGCAGCAGTGAAACATCAGCGTGGCTTATTCCTCTGCTGCTTCCAGCTTTGCTCAGGGAACTCTCTGTAGGAAGCTTATGGTTTATTCTGAGTCTTCAGAAAATAAAATTTATAAATTTATACATAATTCCAGGAAAAAAACCCTAAAACAGTTTCTATGTTTTATTTTTTAAGCTGTTTTATCACACAGAATAATGGTAGCACCTGCTTGAGAGAAAGGTGTCTTAGATGTGCCTGGGGCTGTGTGTTCTGTCCCCATCTGTCAGAGCTGGGGCAGTTCTCTCTGTCCATGGGGCAGTTTTCTCTTTATCTCTCCCCCAGCCAATCCTCCCTGCAGGAGATCTCTGCTGTCCATGGCCACTGAGTGTCCCTGCAGGGCTGATCCAATTCCAGCATCCCATGGGGAGATGCTGCAGTGCCCAGGGCAGGAGCCAAGCATTCCTACCTGGATCCAATCTGAGCTTTGGCACAGCCCAGCAGCCTTTGCCCAGGGCATTGCCAGAGGAGCAGCTTCTGCTGCCCTGCATGGCCAGAGGGAGCCCAGGCCCATCTGCAGCAGCCCTGGAGCTGCAGAGGAAAACTCCCCCCTTGTGCAGGATCCCTGCTCCAGCAGAGCCACAGCTGGCACTGCAGGAGGGCTGAGCCCCCATGGGATGGGGCTGTGCCACCCCCTGACACACAGGGGGACAGGGCCTGCTCTCACTCTGGCAGTGTTGGTTTGTATTACTGCATGTTTATTTTATTTTTCCTATTAAAGAACTGTTATTCCTACTCCCATATCTTTGCCTGAGAGCCCCTTAATTACAAAATTATAATAATTCATAGGGAGGGGGTTTACATTTTCCATTTCAAGGGAGGCTCCTGCCTTCCTTAGCCAACACCTGTCCTTCCGAACCAAAAAAAAAAGGATGTTAAAAATATAGCAGAGTGTACAAGACCTTGGGTGTTGTAGGACACTGGCTCTGGAAGGAACAGAAAATTTCAGTGTCCTTTAAGCACAGAACTATGAAGTATTGTATAGTAAGTGATAGAGTCCTATAACAAATGGATTTGTCTATGCAAGAGAACCCCAAATCTGCAGAGCAGGGTTAGCTCCTTCCACTGGCTGTCACAGGTGCCAACCTAAGGGACATTTTCCAGCATCACATCATTGTCCATCACCAGCCAAAACAGCTCAGCTGAGCTTGGACCTTGCCTCTAGGAATTATCTAAACATGCTTGAGACTGACCAAGTCCTTACATTTGCTTTGGAGAGGAGAAAACAGTTACAGGAAATTTCAGAATAGAAACCAAATCAAAAAGAAAGCTTTTGAGCAGTTTTAAGGCATTGTTTTATCTCATTGTTTGCCTGTCAAACCCTGAGAGAACTGGGGTTTTACTTATTTTTTTAAAAAAATCCTTTGAATTCCTAAGTCTACATGCACGAACAAAAAGAAAAATTAATGTGCATCATTAATGCACAAACACTAAATAAGCATCATAATTGAAGATGCAGATAATAAAAATCCAGCTTTGACAATGTTTCTCATGAAATAATGTACATCTCTATAAGTTATATAATTCATGAATATCACAGTTTAGGTTGATGTAATTGTTCTAGAAGTGAAAAGATGACATAAAACATGAGTCACTGCTACGTCACTTTCAGCCACAGAGAGTGAAAGAAAGGTGTTGCTGCCCACTTAAATTTCATGCAAGTTCTGAAAATAAAATTCCCTGGGAATGGTGTTGGCTTGAATAATGGGATAGAAAAAAGTCTTAGCTTAACAGGGAATATGGCTTATTGTGTTGAAATGCTGATGAATTTCACATAAAATGCTGATTAAATTTAATTTCTTCCAGTGGTACTTTACTGAGACAAGCGTGTTGAGAGAACTTCTAAATGACTCTGCCTTTCAGAGAACATAAATATACTGTCTGTGCTTAAAATACATGTGTTAAAAGAACAAAAAGAGGACCTAAATTTTACTAGAGGATAGGGCAAAGGGTGAGGGTTTATCCCCACAGCATTTTCCTCCAAGTAAGGAAGATGTTTCTAAAGACACACATCCTTAGTGGAACAGCATAAATAAAATCTGTGTTCTTACTCCAGATCAGGGGCATGACATTGATGGTAAGATGCAGAATTCTTTTGATCCCTCTGCCATCAGCTGCCCCGTGACCTCAGTCTGGCACAGGATCTGCAGATCCCTGCTCTTGTGGGCTCCTTCAATCAGCACAACTTTACCACCCCTAACAAAACCACAGTGCACAAGTACTGTGAATATACCAGGTAGCAGTTTGTGCACAAAATTCCTTCCCTTTTGATTCCATTTATCACACTGTGCATGGGATACAACCTTCTGTTTACCCGAAATTCCCGTTCAAATTGAGATGGCATCGTGTACTACACTTGTTCCCAGTGCCTGAGTGTGTCCTGGCAATGTATTTAATGACCAAGCACATGGTCCTGCCTCCATCCCCGAGCCCAGAGCTCCCCAGAGCTGCCTGTCACACTGCACATATGCATGAGGGAAAGCTCTGCATGCCTGAGACTCCTGCAAAGATGATCAGAGGAGTTTCCTATCATTAACCCAGCTGAGTTTCCTTTCATTAACCTGCACTGATGAGGATAATGCTGCCCATGTCATTTTGGTTATATGCTCTTAATGACACTGAAGCCTCTGAATATTTAGTGAATAATCAACTATAATAAAACTGAAGGCAAGGACGTGGTTTGAATTCCTCTGGTTGCTCCAGGTCTAAACAAGCTGTATCACTGCATGACCTAATGCACACACAGCTTGCCAGAACAATACCTTCTGCAGGTAAAGCAGAAACAGAGTCTGCATTTTGGAACCATGAACCAAACAACACACCAGGATTTCTCCTGCTGTCTAAAAAGCCAAGATATTTTGACTTTGAACAAAAGATACTTGTAGCACTAAACATTTTAATATGCATTTTATTTTCGGGGACTGGTGACTTTCACTGGAAAGCTATTGTGATGATTGTGATGTTTTTCCTCCTGTGCAGCCTGGATCTAGAGACCACATTCAGTATTCTCAGAAATCATTCTCAAATAAAGACCCTACATATGTTTAGAAATTCATATCACCTAGTATATAGGTGATATATATATATATATAATATATATATATATATATCTTAAATATATATTATATTTATATATATATTTATATATATATATAAAACCACCTAGTGTACATATATATATATATAAAATCTTTCAGTGTGCATGTTTTTCTTGTGAAACAAACTGCTTACTGTTCAAATTATCTTATCTTCCCACAATAGTGGCTCTTTTATATATTTATTAGCACTCACCAGCACAGACAGAGTAAACACTTACTGTATTTCAGAATCATGAAGATGATCCTTGAATCTATTCCTAATTAATCACCAGTGGGTCAGATATTGTGGCGTGTGTTAAAATGACCTAGTGTGAGGTGTAAAAGCTGGGTATATCAGCAATACAAGATTTGATTCCTCTATTTTCTATTTTCTCTCTATTTTTTCTTCTTTTTTTTTTTTTTTTTAATGCTATTCTCCATGGCTTCATTGGTGTTTGGGGAAATCCCCACCAGAGACTGCCAGGACAGAATCTGTTAGATTAGAGCAGATGAAGCAGCATTGCTCACCACAAGTTCAGTGACTCAGTGCTCAAGGTTAATGACTCCTGTTTTGGGACCAAATCAGGTTCTCTCCCTCTTTGCCCTGAAGTTTCTGGAAGGCAGATTGTTTCCAACAGACTGAGGAGGGTGATGCAGCAGGATGTGCAATCTGGGTTTGATGGATTGTATTTTTAACATTAAACATAAAGCTGCACTTCTGCTTTGCATAAACCTTTGCAGACCAGCATCAGAGCATCACCATGATGATCCCACAAGATGCCCCAGAGTTTCCCTTTTGGATGGGACCTCTCCCTGTACCCAAGGTGTGCCAGAAACAGGCAGCATTTCCCTGAGCTCAAGTTTCTTCATCTGCCCTGTCTGCAAGTAAAATGTGACAAACACCCTTCAGTCATGCACTGCCACACACAGGGACATAACACATCAGCAATTGTACTGTGTTTTATCAAATAAATAAAATGTCCAAAAATTCTGTCCCCAGATTTTGCCTAAGGCTTGGAAAGTTTGGAGAGAGAGAAATAAGGCAACAATGTAATGGACTTCCCTGTGATGCTTTTTCCTGCACTGATCTATTCAATCACTTCTGCTTAAATAATGCATCAGAACTTGTTTTCCATGTTTATCAAATGGATTTTGAACTATGCAAGCTTTTGACATCCACATTATTCTATGACAGTGAGTTAGACAGTTAAAAGTATGCAGTGTACCCATTTTCAAATGATGTGAACTTATTTTAAGTTATAAACCTTGTCCCCTACCCCTCAAAAGAAAACCTGTGGGCTGCTCTGCACCATCTGCTAAAGAGGAGACAGCTCAAAACCACAGAGCCAGGCAGAAAGAGCCATCTCTGCATTACTGCCTGGAATCCAGTGGCTGCACCTGAAAAGAACAAGCACTGCTCTTACTTTTAAAAGGCTACATAAAACCTTCTATTCCAAATTCTTAGTTCTGAATTTACCACACACATCAAATGTTCCTAATTCCTCTCCAAGCCATAGGGGTGGGACGTGGGACACTTGGATGTATACTGATATTAAACACAACTGACACTGTTTGTTACATCCATTTCTGTGTGTTCTGATTCTGCATTGTTCCATGCATGCAGGTAGCTCACTCTGGATTTTGCAGATAAAAGCAAAAAAATTGAAACACTTAATAAAAGTAGATGTAGACAAGTGAATAATTTTGCAGCTATTTTATCACTGCAGTGATGTGGTCACTGATCAACAATGCAATGCTACAAGATACTCAATTCAAATAGAGCACAAGCCAAAATACTTAATTAAATTATATTGCTTCAGTTACACTGTACAGCTTTTACCCACATTGTGTGCCATGCAGCATCCTTGGACATATATCTGTAAGTTAGGTAACAGCAAAAGTAAGGTGATGTTCCCATAGCATTCCTATTTCAAATGTCTTTTCCTACTTTACAATAACACACCAGGGAGTATTTAATCACCCTGGTGTGGATTTCATTTCCCCTCTTGTTAATTAACCTGGTGATACTGTAACATATTCATGCAATGATAACATTTGTTTGATTACTCAATGACATGTGATAAAAAAATTACTGATTTTTCTCTGACATCCCCATGATGTCATATTTTACAATGCTGGTTGCCTATCACAGTAAAAGATTCAGAAACTGCCATCAGTACAAAATTGCTGTTTGATGACTTTGAAACTCTTATAAAAGTATAACAGGCCCTGGCAAAAAGTAAAAACAGAATTCTATACCTGAACTGGTAAAAAAAAAACAAAAACAAAATCAACAAAACAAAACCAAAACCACAAAACCAACCAACAACAAAGCCTCACAAACAAACAAACAAGACAAAAAAAACCCCTTATACACACTAGATTCAAAACCCGAAACTGCAGACCTCAATTTGTGTTCAAAACATCAGTTACCATGGTCAGTGGCAAAATGGATCATTGTGCAAGGGTAGAATTGAATATTGTGCTGCATTTTCTCCTCACAGAAGGCTCTCTATTTTCATACTTGTTTTCCATTCCCATTTTTATGTATTTATCTGCATTGCTGGTCAGCTGAAATGATTTGGACTATAGGCACTGCTGCTTTATTTAAGAGATAAACTGCTCTAGAAATGCATATTAATTACTAGAGGGAAATTTAGTCATCTTTGATGTAATTAAATCTGGCTAGCAGTGTGCATTTCACACAGAAATTATCCTTACCTCAAAGCTTTCCTGCTCCACAGCCTAACCAACAAGGAATGTGTGGGAATGGGAACGACCTGGAGTGGCTCCCACAGTCTGAAAGGCTTTGTTAGCTTTAACAGCACTCTTTACTGACACTTCAAACTTGATTTTTTTTTGCCAGAGTGGTTACTGAAGTGCCTTGCTGTGGGCTGGGGCAGAGCTGAACTGGCCAGCCCTTGTTGTCCCTGGCACGTGAAATTCAAGAGCCAGCCTTGGTGTTCAAGGCAGTATTTCAAAACAGCGAGCATTTGTTCAGCCTTTAAAAGATGAAAACGTTTGTAGCTAATGAGGGAGAGCCTGAGACCTCCCTGGTCACCTTGAGTGTGACCCCTTGCCTTGGGAGCACAGGCAGCACCACCAATCCCCTCTTTGGCCCAGCTTCTGGAACAGCCAAACACCCTGCAAACTTCATACTGGGTGCTGAAAAGCTGAGTGTCACCTCCCTGTCCTTTCCTCAGTGCAAAACTCAACTTCTGAATGATTTCAAAAGAAGAAATCAACAGCAGCTTAGCTTAATACAGTCACACTTAATACAGACACATTTGTCATCTGTTAACCAGCATTTCCCACAAATTAATGAAAACACAGTTTTCCACTTGCTAATTAAATTTCATTCATCTGCATATTTTCCGTAAATTGTTGGAGACCAAACCAGAGTTTACAGACATTTACTCTGTTATTGCTAAATTAAAAATGGTGAATAATGCTTCAAAATTAAATGCAATATATTCAATACAGGGCCATACCTCTGAAAATGAGTATCCTAGAGCTGCAAGGCTCATGCAACTATTTGAAAATACTGACCCTGCCTTCTCCTGGACATTCATAGGGAGAGAAATACAAATGGATAAATTACCCAGTGATACTTAAGAAAGTAAGAACAAACCTTTGTAATTCAGACTTTTAAAAGACACCTGCACCTTAATTATCATACTCACACTGGGTTATTTCTAAATTCAAATAAAATTTGAATTGTTATTTTAATTAAAAAATATATTATTTCCTGTTGGTTTTGTTATTTCCTTTAAGTTGCATATGAAATCAGCCTTAGAGAAAGATGCTAGAGAAGGAATGCCATATTTCCCAGTCTGATTACCACATGCTTCTGACAGGCCACAGTGTTTGAGTGAGTTTTTACCACTTCACTTGTAGAATCAGTCAGAATTCAGTTTTTGTAGCTATCATCAGTTGCTTTTTGTTTGGCTGTGAAGGTGTAAATCTACCAGCAGCAAGGTCCCCTGCTTAGCATCTATTGCCAGTGACAAAAGAAAGGAAAGAAACCAATATAATTCATAATTTATCTCCAAATCAATACCAAACCCTTGGAATTTAGGAGGACGTGGATGGGCCACAGCCCACAGGCATCAAAAAAGGAAGTAAACCTGGGATTTACTTAAATTCTGTATGTCAGAAGCTTAACACTGCATTTATCTTACTTGGAATTATATTGCCTTTGCAGCCCCATTGCAGAAAATATTTCAGGTCTGTAGGGGTCTGTCTGCACAGAGGAATTCAGATCCCTGCACACCTGAAAATTTAACTGCATCCTTAATTGTTACCAAGTGCAGCAAATATGGGACTCAGGACTTAGCTGGAGAACGGTGATGTTCCTAAGCAAGAGATAAAGAACTAAATAAGGAAATAAAGGTACTGATGAAGAACTAAATAAGGAAATAAAGGTACTGATAAATAACTAAATAAGGAAATAAAGGTAAAGCCAGAGAAAGGGAAACAGTGAAAGACACAGATAAATTCTCAGCATTCACCTGGATCAGCTGTTCAGGTGTTTCCTGCCCCTTGGGTAGATGCCAACACAAATTCCACAAAAAGACTTCCCCATCCAGATCAAACATGAATTTGAGCCAAACACAGCTCCTTTTCTTCAGTATATTCTAAACTTCAGCAATGAATTGTCCTAGTACCACAACTTAGGAAAGGCCATTCCTCTGACCCTGGAACCCCATCACAAGCAGCTCTGCAGGTGATGAATTGTGCAGGATTTATGATGAATTGTGCAGGATTTGCCTCTGGAGGCTGCCAAGGATCCTCTCCTTGCAGCCTTCCCTCCCCAGGGCAGATGGAGAGGGCAGTGGCTGAGCAACCCCTGAATTGCTAAAGGTTTGACAACCTGTCATTCAGCTGAATATTCCAGTCCTGTGCTTATTTTTACCCCACAAATAAGCTTACCAATGTGCAGGAGCCTAATACGACTTTGTGGTGCTGCAGAAATGGTTTCAGCAGAAATCAAGTGCCTAAATCTGAGCATGTTTGCTGACCAAAGTACAGAACAATACAGGAGTCTTTTATCTCAAGGAGCTACAGATTCAGTTGTCTCTCTTGTTTTCTCTTTGCTCATATTTTTTCAAGTAGCCAAGCAGTTGAAGAGTGCAGGATTTTTCATTCTTTTCCCCCAGCACACAGTACATTACAGAGCATACAATAACTGTTTTTTTTTTTTTTGCACTAACTAGTAGATTTCTCTGCAGAGTTTCTCAGAATAAATTAAACCAGACCTCAGAGGCTGCTGCTATGATGAAAATTTTCAGCAGTCCTCCCAGAGCAAAGCAGTTGCCTTCATGCATTAGAGCAACACAGCACAGCAGCAACCAGGAAAGGCTGGGGCCTGTTGTGAGAGGTAAAATAAAGTCTCCAATAGCTAAGGATGCCATAGATCTTGGGCTGTAGGTGTTGGTGGGGGCTGCAGGCCAGGGGCAGCCCCCTGGGATGTTCCCCTCAGCTGTCTCGCTAATGAGTGCACTCAGCATTGCTCACACCACAGAGCACCTGGCCCCCCAAAAGCTGGCAGATGAAGAAACTGCAATTAAGTCTGTGATTTAGTGGTCTTCCTAT
Source organism: Agelaius tricolor (assembly GCF_023055355.1). Lineage (NCBI taxonomy): Eukaryota > Metazoa > Chordata > Aves > Passeriformes > Icteridae > Agelaius > Agelaius tricolor. The sequence goes on from NW_027269279.1 coordinate 12,407,184, forward strand.
GGCTTTTCTCTGATAAATCTGAAACTATACCCAAGTATGGAACAAATAAACAAAACACATCAAAAAAAAAATCAGGAGTTATCCTCCTCTGAAGTTATTTCTCCCTGTGCACATCACCAGTGCCTTCTGTTGCAGAACAATGATGGAAGTTCCTAATTCATGTTTCATTCTTCATATTAATTTATTTTAAATAAGGATCTCTCTTTCATCTTAGTTACTCCTGTAATATGGGCTGATTTTTAAATACTTCTTATCACTGCCTTGGCAAGGGTCACATCTTGCATATCACAGCTGTCAAAATGAGTGAAGCATCTCTGTTTGGCATCCTTTGATTAAACAAAAGAATTGTTTTCACTTTCATTGAGAAAAGAGATTCCATCGCTAATTCAAAAAAAGTAGATTTGGTTAAATTGAAGGGAAGATTCTGAAAAAGGTTTTGAAGCTTCCAGAGGGGATTTACTGGCACAGGTCCTGTGCTCATTTTAGGAGGTGGTGCTCATCCACACTTCTAAAAAAGGGGTGAACAGGTGCTGAGGCCCACAACAGCGACCAAAGCAGAAGGTAGGTGAAAAAAATGGGAAAAAGTTTGCTTCTTGTTTTGCTGGATGCATTGCAGAGGGAGCAGGGAAGGAAGGAGGTGCTGGCTGGGCAGGGGTTAATTGCCATCCTGGTTTGAGGCATTCCCTGGAATGCTGGCAGAGCTCCCTGAGCACACCCTGACCTCAGGAAGCACAAGTGCACACACAGATACACAAACAGCCCTGTCCAAGGCATTCCTCACATTTAACATGCACATCCTGAGACTCCTGCCTGCCTGCTGGAAGGAGGGACCCAGGGCAGGAATTTGCAAAGACAGGTAGTGCCTGGGGTCGAAGCCATTTCACTTGCTGATTATTCCACTGGTACTGCTTTTGCCTCTTGAGCAAAATTTCAAACAATTCAGCCCTGACACATTTTGAAAAATGCAGCAGTGGAGAGAAGCATTGCTGTCTGTGGGCATCCTTTCCCCACCTGTCAGGATCCTCAAGTCAACATGAACTTCCAGAAACAACAAAATAACAACTGTGTTTAATTGTTGGGAAGCAATTGTCTGACCCATGAAAAGATAGCACTTTTCAGTTCCCTAAAGATATCAGTCTCCTTTTTACAAAAGCACAGAAGCTGATGTTCTGTTTGTTTCTGAAAGATAAAAACCTGGATGTCTTTTAAGTTAGTACATATAATGTAGTAATTCAAGTTAGTATATATAAATGTATTAAGTTAGTACATATAAATGTATTAAGTTAGTACATATAAATGTATTCAGTTAGTACATAGAAATGTATTAATATTACATATAGTACATATAATGTAGTAATTCAAGTTAGTATATATAAATGTATTAAGTTAGTACATAGAAATGTATTAATATTACATATAGTACATATAATGTAGTAATTCAAGTTGGTATATATAAATGTATTAAGTTACTATATATAAATGTATTAATATTACATATAGTACATATAATGTAGTAATTCAAGTTAGTATATATAAATGTATTCAGTTAGTACATAGAAATGTATTAATATTACATATAGTACATATAATGTAGTAATTCAAGTTGGTATATATAAATGTATTAAGTTACTATATATAAATGTATTAATATTACATATAGTACATATAATGTATTAATTCAAGTTAGTATATATAAATGTATTAAGCTAGTACATAGAAATGTATTACCATTATATGTATTATGTTATTAATTAGTTATTATATGTATTAAGTTATTAATACATATAAATGTATTGAACATATTAATGTAATAATGTATTAATAAACATATGCATATGTGCATACACACACAACTGTCTCCCTGATCATATTTCTCTATCTCAATCCTCCTTGATTTTATTTTCTAGCAAGTTAGACTTCTCCCCCTTCTGTAGCCCTGCCTATCACAGTTGATTTTAGTAGTTTTCAATAAAGTCCTGCAAATTGAATGCATGAAAGAACATTAAAGTGGATAATTTCTCCCCTAATGCAGTTTTGTTTGAGGTGGAGGAGAAAGCATTGGCATTTCAGCTGGTACCTGGGGATGGACTGACACCTGGAGAGGCCCAATCCTACACTGGACTCATCATATCCCTACATGAAATATCCCAGATTTTCACAGCACAGAACCCTGACAAATACAGCAGGAATATTCCTGCTTATCATGCATCTGCTCCATTAACATTTGAATGGAAAATAATTGGTATTTAAAGGTTCACAAGCCTTAAAGAGGAAAAAACATATGGAATGTTTTAAGCATTAGGTAGGGAAGCAACAACATTTTCCTTGTAAAAGTTTTAAAAGAAAAACAGTAATGTTTTCATGTCTAGCGCTGTATATCTACAATTCTAGAACTATAACTATATAAATCATTAAACTTCCCTTACCTCCTCGATTTCAGAAGGAAAACAGATGTATTCCCTTCCTATCTGGTTTTTCTCCTTTTACCATAAATTAATTTTCCTACCTCATTTTACCATAAATTAATGATTCCCCACTAACAGCTACTTGATTATCCACAAGACACAAGGCAGCTCTTTACTATTTACCCAGTGAAAGATGCTGGAAAACACTTCAGTAAATACCAGGTTGCATAAAAGTGCTGCATTTTTACTGAGTGTTGCTCAAACCTGAAGTATTGGAATGTAAATAATGTCATTATCTTTAATTTTTAAAAAATTAAACAATACATGATGTAGAAATAGTTAAATGAAAAGCTCTGCATTCTAGGGCTCAATGAAATTGCGAGTTCTGTGAATCAGTATTCTGCCACAAATAATTAAGGAAATTTCTTCAGATTGGCAAAGGCTGGAAAAGAAATACTTGGCTGTCCTTAAAGAGGGGCCTTACAGAAAATGTTCAGCTAATCAGAACTGATTTTAAGGAGGTGCACATAGAGATCATTAGGAGAAAAAAAGGAGCAAAAGAAGTAAAAGTTAAAAATCTCAATTCTTGTAATTTGGCTGAACTTAAGTGACTGATATTACAGAACAAAAATATAGCCTGCCTTCTATTCAGTTTCGAAATACCTGCAAAGGGCAACCTGAAACTGAAAAATGGAGTAAGTGCAATGAGGCCTTTAGAATAATTATGTGTTGTTAATTGAAGAATGTTAATCATGTCATATTAGAAGGGAGAGAGGGTTAAATTGGTAAAATTTCAATTCACTTAGGCCTTATCTCTTGTTGGAATGAACCAGATGATTAATCCTTAATATTCTTCAGGGATACAGAGAACATCAGCAATTAAATTAACAACTACAAAGTTTATGCTCAGAGATTCAAAAATGAAAGACAGAAACACTTTAATTTTTCACAAGTTGTTACCTTAATTATCTTCTTATTGCTTCTGTCTCTTTTCCCTCATTACAAAAACACACCCCTCAGTATTCCTGGGTCCTTTAATTTGCTGTAGCTCAGCAACTGTGTGAGGAACGTCATCAGAGCTGCAAAAGTCATAAATCTTACTTTGTGCATGCTCATTGGAAATAAATCCTTCTGCTCTACCCTGTCCCTGTGCTCCAGCTGCAAGTGATGACAAATTTTTGTTGCCTTACAAACAGCAGTGTCCATCAAAAGTTGCTGGCAGAAAAGGAAGGCTTGCTTAGCCCAGAAAGTGAAGTTTCTTTTAGGAAAATGTAAAAGTACAGATGTCTAAGCCAACCTAATCGTTATTATGGAGTCCTGCCAGCACTAGGAAGGTACAGGGATGAGTTCTCATGAAACCTAATTCTACAGTCATGAAAATAAGAGTGCAGATATTCATGAAAATTATGTACCACCAAGAGATCCCAGGCTGATGTTCAAATGTTCTCTGCTTACAGAAGAAAACAACAGACAAAATGGAGGACTTGAGAATGAGTTTGGGATGCTTTCTTAAGAGTTGCATTAGAAAAGGTAGAATCTTGTTATCAATACTGGCCTGCTTCATATATTGAATGATTTCAAATGTAATTGCTGGGAAAGTAAATGCTCCCACAAGCTGAATGCAAAAATCCATGCCCACGAAACACAGGGACTTGACATTGTTATCACCAGGCATGCTTTCCAAATTATCCAAGTTTTAAAGTAAAATGTCATATCCCTGAAGGGTGCCCTTCGAACAAATTATTAACGAAGCTCTATTGATCCTCACCCAAACAGCAAAATCTCAATAAATCTCCTCTGGACCTTTGCTGAGGCTGGAAAATGCATTACACCCCCCTACTGACCACAATTTTTATTATCGCTATTGTGTTTGCAGGGCAGTCAATTTTATACAGCATTACAAACTGCCAAGTGCTAAAGTGATTTCCTCTATTACTGAGGTCCATGTATTAAATTTAGTGAGGCACAATATCAGGCTTCAAATATTGCAGGGTTTAGAATTGAATGCAGCTGAGCCTAATGTTATCAACCTGACAAAAAACACTGACATATTAAGTAGCAAATCATTTATTCATATTTGGGACTGGTTTTGGTTTTCTGTTCAGCTGTATAGTTTTAGATTAGCCACAGTATTTCAAAATGGGACTGTTCCTGTGAAGTCCAAAGACACAGTGGAATAGATATTTCATATACTTATTATGCACAGTAGATCAGAGAAATATGCCTCACTGACCTGCTATCACAGAGAAATACATGTAAATTAATAAATTACTCTGCACAATGCAGGTGTAGGCTGCAAACGCTTTAACTCTTTAGAATGGCCAGTGATAAGCATTTCAGGTAAAATACAAAGCCTTAATGCTCAGATAAAGTTGTGTTTTGTGCTCCTTTTTTAGCCTGATCATTGTTTTCCCTGCAGTCTGAAATATTTAAAGCTAGCAGATTTCTGAGCTTGTAGATGCTATGTGAAACCTAGTTCTTTCTGAAATATGCCTCTTGTAAGGAACACCTGGAAGAACTGATGTATCCAGAATAATCCAATACTTGTCTCCATTATTAATGATTGCTTACATCAATGGAAATAAAGCTTTCTATATGTTTTTGTCAATGGAAAAAAAATTATTCTGTAACAAACTGAGAAGAGCTATCTGATATTTTGCTTGCTTGAAATAATCTCAATGATACTCTGTGGTAAAAGCTGAAGCCACAATGTTCTGAGTAAAAAAATAATTAAAATAAAAATCTGCATTGATACCTGTTATTATACAGAATACCAGCTTCCTTCCTTTTATAAATGACTTTACATACTGACAGGTCTGTGGTCTAATTGTGCAATTATTAAACTGCAAAGTTGCCATTAAAAGTTGCTCACAGTGGATCTCTGGACAGAACTATCCATCCTCATGCAAAACTCTACAGAAGACTGCTGTAACTTTCTCTCTGAAAATCTCTGTGTTCAATGTGCAACATGCCCAGCTGGGAAGACAGAAAATAAATGCCATTGACAGGTTTGTACATCATTCTTAATGTGACAGAAATCTCCAAATGAAAGGATAGAATTCCCCTCCTTTTTAAACCTTTCCAGGCTCACCCACACATCTGGGTTCTCTGGGAAGAGCCCCACAGTCTGCAGTCTTTTACTTTGGGTATTTCACTGCTGTAGCTAATTTTGCCCTAACAACCATGTTGGAGACTGAGCTGTCCAGATCAATCCCTGAACAGTTTAGTACTGTGCTTTTTATTGCCACAAGGCTTCTACACCTGTCTCACAGGAGACAGCAGCACAGAAACATTGCTACCTTGAACTTCATCATGGACTTGCAAAGCCAGCTTGCTACTGGAGAGCCTAATCCAAGCCCTGGATTTTGTGTCATTTTCCTCCCATCTATCTTCCCCTCAATCCTTCCTGGACAGTTCCTGCAACACTATTCAGCTGCAAGCAAACAAATAAGCAAACAGATGAAAGCTGAAAAACAAGCACTGAATATTTAAACTTGGGAGTGCTGCCCTTTTGGAATTAGACCCCAGGTGCTTTAGTTGCAAGCCCTTTCCTTAACAGATAAAGCATTTAACATAAGCTGACACTCAGACATCTCAGTCTCATACACTGCCAGGGTTCCTCCCTGTCACCAAAAGAGATCAGATATTATTTTGCTAATTGGACTGAAAAATGCTCTTGGCATTCAGAGACTTCCCACACACTCACCACTGACTCCTTGGGCCACGTGGGTCCCTGAGCTGGCTTTATGGGAGTTTCTCTGTGTTCTGCAATCCCATCATAAACTGGACTCCTCTCATTCAACAGCAACATGTATCTGTTAATAATTCTGTCCATTCACTTCCTTTGCAGAAATTCCACAGAAGTAGAGAGGAACACCCTGCATAGTTCTATGAGTAGAGCTGATGACACTACTTCTTTCATTCCTGAAATGTTAATTAGCCCATAAGTCTGACACCTGGTAATGAAATATTTATTTTCCTGGAGTACTACATGTAACTTAAGAATTACAAGTGGATCTAGATGTATTACTGCATATGAAAATCATTATTCTTAACCAGCTTGCAATCTACAAGGGAGAAACAATATATTATTACAAAGCACTTCCTAATTCCCATGGGTGAGTACCATCCACTTCTGGCACTTTGCATTTTGAATTCTGGACAAGCAGTTTCTGTTGCCTGCAAGAGTTCTTTAAACATAAAAAGAAAATTCCACAAAGTTTACACACTTTAATTCCTACCTTAAATTACATTACATCACATTTCATTTAGAATCATCAAGGATATAACCAATTTGAAAATATTTTTCCCCTTTTGTGACCTGAGTATCCCAGAGAGTAGTTTGGCATCCTGACAAAAAACTGGGTACGAATACCAAAGTAATGGAATCATCATGTTGGACTCAAAGCACTGGGGAGGATTCTGAGAAACTGAAAAGGATGGGAGAAATCACCCAGCAGAATCTCAGAATCTGAGGTGAAAATGACTACAAGAAGGGTGGAAGAATTTATTTGCTGCCTAAGAAGCAACGTGGAGGATCAGGATTTCCCTTGGTGGAAAAGGTGCTCCTGCCTCACACCCAAACACAACATCCCATGGCTTCTGGGAGGGCAATAAACTCCACCACAGCCAGTCCCAGCACACAGATTTAAGCTTTTTTATCTGAAATTCTTCCTGAATAGAGATGAGGGAGATTTATAGAAATCAATTATAAATTTCTCCACTGTAATTTCCAAATGGGGTGTCCAGGAATCACCTCTCATGTCATGCAAGTACCTTTTGCTCAACACATTTGGGTTTTTAGGGCCACACACATGGTTCCAAAAACCAGCAATTCACAATAAATCATCAGGGATGAACACAATTTGATAAGTGATGCTGTGATGTGATCAGGTGACACTGACAAATCATTCTCAGGCCTATCCTGCAGCTCCTTAGCTATTCTTAGCTATTCAGCCCAGCATTTTTTTCAATATACAGTCATAATTCAGTGATAAGAAAAACAGCTGTAATTTCTACAGCTTCCCTAATAAAATCCCAATAATTTTTACTGTTTGAGGCTATTCTGTTGAAGTGCAGCTCATCTGAAAAGGAGCAGCATGGTGGCATTTACATGAAATAGTTCCAAATGAACAGAACTATTAAAAAACATAAAATCTATATGAAAACAAGGTTCCCATACAGCAAATCATGTCCAAAACAACTCATCCCACAGACCTGTCTTGCAGTGGAAAATGGTGGGTTTGAATTGAACAAAGCCAGTGTAACAAGACTGAAGGGACTGGTTAAAATGACACCAGCACATGTGAAGCTGTGTGTGCTGAGTTTTCCATAAGGGAAGCTGCACTAAAATACTTATCCAGTTAAATAATGTGCATCTAAAAAAATTAGAAACAAGATTGCTTGGTCATGTTTTGCTTATTTGGCTCTGATAACATTATTACATTTGTTCCCTGATAAGACATACCTCTGAAGTAAATTGGAGTCTCTTCATTTAAAAGATGACTGAACCATATTACTTCAGTAGTATCATAGGAAAAAAATCTTCAGTGTGTAATACACTGCTGCAAAACATGAGTAAATATTAATTTCTCCATGTCCAACAGAATAAGACATGAACAGGCTTGCATTTCAGCAGGAAAGATTCCAATTGAACATGTGGCTCACTTGTGTGTGGTTTTTATAGCTAAGAGATAAATTTGACTTGTCTGTTTATAATTGCTTTTTATAAACCAATTTAAATTAAGAATTTGTTCACTGGCTGTGAACATCCATATATTAACTTAAAACAGGATTGTTATCTTTGCTTTCACTGTGCAGTTTTACATTAATAGCATATGATAACCTTCTGAAATAAGAGAGTAAATGTTTAACACACACATTAATAATGAAAAGTAAGAAACAGAAGTGCATAAGGAACTTTTACAAGTGCCAGTAACACATCACTGCATCACACCACAGGACTGCTCACACATGAGCTGTAGAATGAGATGTTTTATGCCACCTCAGCTAGGCCTGTGTGTATTATTAAATTACCTTCCTAGTCTTTACAAGACTTAATTCCACATTCCTCATTTGTCTCCAGCACCTTTTTCCTAAAGAATTTGTAATTTTGTATTTGTGTTAGATCAGCTTTCTTCCCTTGCTTGAGAGAAACCTCTTCTACTTGTCTTACTTCTCACGAGGAATTACTCAATATACAAATCAAAATTTGTATCCCAGTATTATTATTATTATTATTATTATTGTCCTGTTGCTATCCATAGAGTCATCAAACATGTTGCCAACATGCAGGGAAAGAAAAAAACTGACCAAAACACTCTGACTCTTAACTACCCAATTCAAAGAACTGCAACCAAGTCCCACCAAGAGGGTAAAACAGACCCTTTTCCACAGCAAGTTTTTAATTGCCTTTCAGCCAAAATGACACCCCAAAATATAAAGGTTTTTTAGAATGGTCTCTGTTGGAACTAATTTACCTCATCTGAGAGGGTGGTGCCATCTGTATCTACAACCAAAGCACAGCACAATAAAGACATTATTATTAAACATTATTATTGAACATTATTATCAACAGCATGGCAGAGCTACTCCAGTTTCTGTGACAGCAAATAGGGTTTGAAACACATGAAGACAAAAAATGAGTTCACCCTGTGGGTTGCTTTAGAAGGTGAACCTTATTGATGTCAAGAGGACACAACTCCTTCACATTTAACTGAAAAAGGACAGTGACTGTCCTGATCTCTTAAATATTCTCATTTCAGCCCCTTGACCCCTCTCTCCTTCATTTCCCTTCCCTTTCAGTGGCATTTATTGTTTTCTCCTTCCTCCTCTGCTGTTCCTGTTGTTGCTGGGATGCTGCATTTCCAGACAAGACTGGAGTGGGAAGGTACAGCTGGAGAAACAGTCGTGGCCATTGTGAGTGTTCCTCACCAAACAAAGTTCCCTCAGCTTTCTCAACACTTCCATAAAGAACATGGGAAAACATGGGAAATAGGTAAAAAAAAATGCAGCTGGGCTTTGCATTTATAATTAGGAGTTTCTCATTCAATTCTCATAGGCTGAGAATTGAATACCTGAAAGAAAAAAGTGGAACTATATTCCAATTACAACTTAATGGGCAAGAATGGGCTATACTGAATGTGTTACCATGTGGGGCAATTTATCTCAGATACTGCTACAAAACCATAGCATTGACTTGCAATATCTTCTGAAAAACCCACAAGCTAAAAAAGTAGAATTGCTGAAAATAGTGCAGATGAAACCTTTCTTCAGGTTAGGTGTTTCAGTTATCTTACTGAAGAAAAAAAAATGTTCAGGAAAAAATAACTGCTTTAAAAAAAAATCTGAATTATTTTTCTTATGTGGCACTTTTAAAGCAGTATTGTAAGCTCTATTCAGTATCCATAAAAATAAAACTAGAGTTGCTAATTTTTAAATCAGCAGTACAATCAACATTGCCACCTTACCATTAGCACTGCAGTTACTCTTCAAATTGGTTGTGTGAGAATCAATATATCAAACATTTCCATATTCCAATTTATATGCTTATCTATGTTCACCCTTGGAGGGAATAAAATCATCTGCACAACATTTCACCCTAAAGAATGTTGACAATTTTATAATTTGAGGTTTTTTGTATAAAAAAACCCATACATCTGTTTTAAAAATCCTGATAAAAACAAACCAAATCTCAGGTAAAACTAGGTCTCTGAATCAAGGTTTAAATCTCAAATTAAAGTAATGATAAATATTTGGTTTGATGCAATCTAAAGCCAGCTTTTGGCTTTGAAAAAGTCACTTTTTAATCAAGTCTCATCTCACCAAACAGTTTTTGGTCTTCACTTCCTATTTCATAACAATGGATGCTCTGCAAAAGCTCCAAGTGGAATATGTAGAAACAACATTTCCCTTGGCTGCTGCTTTATTATTAAAAAACCCACAGATTAACTTCACTTTAACTGCAGCCACCAAGCAGCTGCTTCACTGCAACTTCAATAGAAACAAAATTCTGAAAGCCCAAAGGACAGAGTTTCATTCATTGCTACAAATATTCTTAATAAAAGGAAGATTACATTGTCATGATGATTGCACCACTCAAACATGAAATGCACAGAATTTTACTCAGAAAATGACTACAGTGGAAGCATTTTTTTGCTGATTTTCCAGTAAATACTGCTGTGAATCCAAGTCTCAGTGAGGCAGACAGACACACACCAGTTCCCAAAGCAGAGACCTCAGTTTTTATCACGTGTGCTCTTTGCATCCCATCTCACCACAGACCTATTGAAAACACCATTTTGTAACACACAGGAACCAACTGAAACACAAACATTGCATTTTAACAATCCCTCTGAACGTAGACTGTGCTTTCTACTCTACAACATTGCTGGCTGGGCAATTTTCATTTTTGTAAAACGACAAGTGGCACTTCATTTCAGGTAAAGGTGAAGATGAAGTTGCCAACTTTATAAAATGCATCCCTCTCTAACACCAACTGGTGCATGCTGGTGTCTGATGTTAAAGAGGAATGTTCACACACTGGAAAATAAATGGTTTTTGCATTTCAAGGTGACAAGTACAATGTCAGACACAATCAATCGATCACTGCATAATTATTATTGCAAATGATCCATATCCATGCTGCAAACCTTAAGGGGAATTTAATGAAGCAGGAAGCACATCAATAATAAGATCTACTTCAGACTCTGTTAAATCTCACAATTCACAAATATGTTGTCACATTTTATCCTTCCTCGCATTCCTGTAATTATATTTGAGGAGAAGCTCACTGAAAAGTAAAATTCAAACATGTATCAGCTTTTCCCCTATAAAAGGAGTCCCTGTATCTTATATATGTATATATCACAAAAGATGAAAAAAGCTCTACAAACACAACAATCTGTGAAGAAAACTTGAAATGCCAATAATCAGACTTAGTCTGATGTATTTGGCTGACTTAAATCTGTGTTGTGCCCATGGAGGAACACCCAGGGAGCACAGCAAGAATGAGAAGGAGCTGAAGAGAAAAAATCTCCTGTGTCCTGACTGCAATCCCTCCATGCCACTCATTGCCTTGCTGAAGAGTGGGAGTTGAACTTGTGGTGAAAACAAAAAGGGGCCTTGGTTTTGTTTTCCAGTACCTGAACCAGAAATTAAATTGACAAACTGAATTGGCAGAAATGATAATTGGCAATGAATTGTGTCATTTCTTCCAAGGCAAGTCTGCTGTGACAGTGATCAGGAGGTGATCTCTATGTTTTCCTGCTGTCTCATTCATGAGCTTTCTCACTCCAGTTTTTCCCTCTCCTCCTCCCTCCCTGTCCCACTGAGGTGGAGAGTGAGAGGCAATTTGGCTGCTAGCTGGGTCCAACCCATGACACAACTGCCATCCTGATGGGGAAAAATGTACTTAGTGTGTTAGAAACCTATGGAAAAGCAGTCATTTCTGCAGGAATGTTGGACTGCAGCTTTCTGGCTGCAGGAAGAACAGGTGGATTCCCATCCTAGGCTATGACAAGGATCCAAACACAGATTCATCTGCCTGGCAAGGAAGGAATCTCAACCCAGGAGCAGAAGGGGAGAAGGAAGTCATATGGAAAGACACCAAAAGATGTTTACAGATACCCAGACTTGGATTAGTAAACATCCCTTTCTGTTGATTAAACTGTGAGACAGCCTAACCAGTTCTAAAAGGTAAATCCAGCCTAGTGGCACTTGCACATTCCAGGGACAAGATAAGGAAATCTTGGCTTAGGGACTATGACAGCTTCTCCAGCAGGCACACTGCACTGGAATAAACATCCAAAAGGAACACATCCACATATTAATCTCAAGACACAAACAAGGTTCCTCAACTGCCCCAAAAAAACCTGCAGGACTTGTTCATTCCTCTGCCTCCAAGAGCAGCTGAGGTTCTGCAAAGCCACCAGTCCCACAAGGGGTGCTCAGGAAGGATTTCCACTGAGAGAGAATAATCTTGGGACAATAGGAGGGCTCCAACCTGCTCAGCCAGCCCCATTTCATGCAGCCTTTGTTCAATTCTTTCCTCTCACACATCCCTGCACTGATAAAGACACCCACACAGCTCACTCAAAGCTCTGATGGAAAGCAGTGCTATTAAGGGGGACACGATGAAGATAAGGTTAATTGGACAAGTGTAACTCCCTGCTAAGGGAAGGGGGGAGAGCAGATTTGGCAATTAAACTATACAGAACATATAATGCAACTTCAAAAGAGAGCAGAGCAAGTCAGTCATGCTGCCTTACACAAAATGCCCTGATTCTGCTGCAAGAATTAGTAATGATAATAAATATATTCTTGATGCTTAAGCTAAATTTGATCCTGTTTAAATTCAGTTTCATCAAACACTTATGTGTGTTGGTGTCTAAAGGAATGTACATTGTTTTTACAAACCAAAACTGGCTTGCTTGCCTATCTGCACTGCTGGACATTACAGAGCATCGTCCTGATTTGTTCTCCTGCCTTTCTTACCCCACATCAATAAAAGCATGGTGTTCTACAAAATACCATAGCAGGGCAAGAAAACCCTTCAAGAATTGAACATACCCAATGACCAGAAGTTACTGTCAAATATTCTGACTGGAATTGCTTTTCTCTTCTGTTTCATTTCTCCCTTCATACTAAAAAAGTTGATTTTGCTGAATGCCTTCATGTTTTGCATGCTAGTGTGATTTTTAGCTTTGTCATCAAAACATGAGGTGTTATACCTATCTTTTTAAGCCAAGTATATGTGTGTGTTCCAATAGATGCATAAAGACAATCTACTCAAAATTGTCTTAGATTCCTCCATAACTAATTGTAATCCTATTGTCATTCAACACCTCTGTCAGTCCTTTTATTTTAGCCATCAAGACTGTAGATTTATAAATTGCAATACATCATTATTCAAGTTTATTGAGCCAGGTACCCTTGAAGATCCTTACCATTCACATCAGCATACTCTATTATGAAATCATTTTGTATTTTTCTGTGTTAATAATAAAAGGTACACATTTATTCAACATCAGTGGTCAGGCAGTCAGATGCAGAAGAGGAAGCTGCATGTTTTATTCAAGGTCTCAGTGGAAAGCAGAATGAGAATCACTGACTCTGAAGATATCTGCAGCTTTTCTGCTAATATGTTTGATTTTTCCTAACTAATAGGATCTAAATACTTTGATTACTCAATAATTCTATGCAATAAAATCTATACTGTTCAAGTGTTCCTCTGACTGTTTTCAGCAGAGTCATTTATTCTTTCAGCTTAGCTCATGCTAGATCTCACTGTCTGTAGCTCTTTAGGCACAGTCACCAGTGCATTTTGTCTTAGTCCAGGGTGTTTTTGGAAATCCTCATTGAAGAGAGCAATCCTCTGCTTAATGCACACAATTTCAATGCTACAAAATACACGGTAGGTCAAGTCACCCAAAAAAATAGGAGCATTGTATTTGTTCCTTACTGCAATTTAAAAAAATTCTAAGGTTTTGCTCCTTGATCATTTTAGTCATTTCCCATCTGCTGAGGGCCCTCATCTCCTTTAGAGCAAAAAGCCTTTCCAGAGGTGTCCTGCAGCACTGAGCACACAAGGAGCCCCAGTTAGGCTGGCACTGACACCTTCCCTGAGCCAGGAGCAGGGCACACTCTGTGCCTGCACAAAAACATGCAGGCCTTGGTCAGCTGAATCAAATTCCATCTGCTTTGGAATGTGGGAGCTGACACAGACTCTTGTACGTGTATTAGGATGCCTCTGAATAGGAGAGGCACCAGAAATGCAACCAGAAAGGAGTTTCAACTCCTAAATACCCAGATTAAATTTGTGCTAGAGTCTGTTTCTTTTTTCTTCCAGACTTCTTCCCAGATGTTCATTTAAGGAACATTTTGCTAATTCAGACAAGTACAATTCTCTGTATTGGACCCAAAAGCTTTATTCTACAGAGTTGTCAAAACAGTATCCCATTGCCAGAAGAAATTATCTTGTTGCTATTGCATACACATTTTTTTTTTCAATCTGTTTCTCTGTATCTGCCTACTCTAGTTTTGGGAAAAATACCAAATTTCATTTGCTGACATGCTTTCTGCCTTGTTTGATCAAGTATCCTTCTGAAGCTGCTACTGGAAAAAATCTCTGCTAAATATACACCAAATTTCTGACAACTCATTCCCTATTATTAAAAAGAACAGCAGACTGACAGGAATGAAGCACTACTCTGACTAAGCAGACATTAATTAGATGTTTATAAAATTTATCAAACTGTATTATGGTACATTAAGGTAATTTTAGTCTAGCATTGTAGCATACAAGAAAGTGTGGAAAGCTAACAATTCTTATTTTAAAAATATATTTACCAATTATTTTGTTCCAGTTTTTCCTACAACATTTGATTTTTTTCATGACATGTAGCAACTTTAAATGCTCGACTTCTAACTCAGAATATGAAAATTGAACATGAGGTCGGTGGGAACAGAACAACCAGATGGAAAACAGCCAACCATGGAACTGTTTGCTTGGGAATCAAGCAGCTGCCTGTGCTGTGTGGACAAACTGGGCTTATTTTTCAAAGTATGAAAAAAAAAAAAGGAGGAGAAATAGTGTACAGAAAGAGAGGGCTCTGAAAGACTGGGAGCAGCCTCAGCTTCCAGCCACCCCAAGTTACACACTAAGCACCAGCCAGCAGCTTCAGAGCCCTCTAACACCAATATTTGTTACACTCTGAGCAAACCCATCAGCTCTGGGGAGTTACACAGGAAATGGCAATGAGCACCTGCAGTGACCCACAACACCCTGAGTCACTGCAACCATCTCATCTTGGGGACAAAGGGGCGTGCAAGTGCAGCTCCAGCAGATGGAAATGGCTCTGTACCCCTCTGAGAGAATATATTCCCTTTTGGATTCACTAAATCAGTCATGCCTGAAAGCCTTCAAAGTTTCTTGGTCAGTGTGAACTCTGACACTGCTGACCTCTGATTCCTGTGCAAAAAGTACCAGACCAAAAAAACATCTCCTTTGTCCAGGGAAGGAGGAAAATATAAATACAAACATCATTTAATTGCTTAGGGCGTCAACAAATATGGATTTCCTTTGACAGGGTTAACAACACTAAAATCTTTCTCTACTTTTTGAGATGTTGAAATAAGTATTTAAAAAACAGCACCTAATCAAGACTGTTCCATTCAATAGTCTGAATTAGTGTCTGTGCTCTGCATTCCTGCACAATATTTTAAGTTAGGTTAACATGTTCAGCTTGCAATAAAAGGAACTCGATATCACTGTCATCAGTAGAATTTAAAAAAAAAAAAAAGACATCAAACTGTTCCATGATAATGTCTAAGACATCAGAAAATGGGAAGAAATCAAAATTTTATTTTACTTTGCAAATATCCAAAATGTTTCTGTGTTACACACGAAATGAAACAACAGGTAAGCACTGCCACATAAATGAGTGAATAGTCTGAAAAAAATCTCAGTCAAAGTAATCAGTTAATTTTAAGCCCTTTAAAAAGGGTAGATTATATTTTCACACAACTTGGCTACTTTAAATTTTAATAATATTGCTGAGAAGCTTTTTATAATTACATAAAAAATGGATGTGATGTCAGGAGAAAGCATTTCAAGTGCTGCTATGAGTTTATACCTTGCACCCACATCTACTGCAAGTCTCATGTTTGCCTACTGCACCTTTTACTGCATTTTTATATGCTGCATCTTAGGTACCTATGCATGGCCACAGTGTACTGAGTTTAAAAAAAATCAACATTTCAGAAAAAAAATAATCTATGAATACAAATCCTCTATTTCCATAAAAACCCACAAAGTAATAACGTTCTGCTACAATTAAAAAAATGCTTATTCTCTGCTTCTGCCCACCAATCTTGAGATTTTATACAAATAATTTACACTGGAAAAGTTCAGTTGCAAATGGGAAGGATTCTCAATACTCAGGTGTAGCAGTGCCAAAAGAGAGAGGGACTGTTTAAAGAATTCTGCAAATCAGAAAACCAGAACAAAACAGACATCATACAATGTGAGTAAAAAGGACTAAATAAAAATGGAATGAAAACACTTTTAAATGTGAAACGTTAATTACTGAAACCTTTACATGAATTACTAGGAGCTTTGAAAACCAGGAATTGGTACCATCAGAAACTGCTTGTTACTATGGCTGTTCTGCTTAAAGCATTTATATACATCTCTAAAAAGAATAACTATAAAAGTTCACAAAAAATAAAAAATACAGTGCACTAAAAGTGACAGAAATCTGCATGGCTACCTGCAAGAAAATGTATTACACTGCATTTCCAAGTTAAGAATGATCCCTAGGCTTGGGGAGGGAGAGGATCCCTGGATTTCAAACCTTTTGAGCCTGTGCCTCAGAGAAACAGAATAATACACAATAATGCACGTCCTTTCACCTCAGTGTGCATATCAGAAAAAAGGGCTTTTCCTCACATATTTACTGAGCCTCTCCTTTGGAGATGGCAACTCTAACAGCACAGCACAAACTGAATGAAAGACCCACTGCTGCAACTGAGGGATCTGATTTAGAAATCTAAAATGAGAATGAAATTCAGCTTCAATATAGAATGGTGGTAAGGGTTAAAAACCAGCAACAGGGTTGCTGGTAAATACACAGACACACTGGTGAAAATTCAAGGGGCTTGTACTACAGAACCCAGAAAAAAAGAAAAAGACAAAATCATAAGGCTCGGTGATTGGTGAGCTCCCAAAATGATAGCACAGGGCAAAGCACTGAAAAAACAAACTTTAGAGTCTGCACGCAGTGCCTTTTGCAAAAGTTATAGGATACAGTGGAGGGTCAACAGAAATGAGAAGAAAGCATAGAGGCAGATTTACAGCATGAAGCAGGAGTGATTTCAAAAGAGAAGGAGTGATTCCTGATAATATCTCTGAGAATTCAGTGCTGCTCCCCTGCAGCCTGTTTTGCAGAGGTGGCCCAGATTAGCTGCACGCTTGTCTATTTTTACATACATTTAAATTAAATAAATAAATAGATTGTCAAATGAGATTAGTTTAAAATATTTTCCCAGAAGATGTACAGGCTTTGAAGAGGAACACAGAAAAGCTTTTAAGTATGCAGATTTGTTCAGTGATTTCTTTGTGGGTTTGTTTTGCTAAGAAATAAAACATTCTGTATCAAAACCTGGATGAATACACAGGTTAATAGCTTTACTAATTCAAAACATACATGCCACAACACAACATTATTTTTAAGGTGAGCAGATTTTGCTGCAAAGAATCAGAACAATGCTGAATATAACATCACAGAAATAGGAACACAGTATCTATTTCTTTATCTGCAGTTGTCAATTGCCAGAAACTTCAAAAGCCAAGACAGACTGTGACAATTAGTATAAAAGCAACTGGGTTAAGTAACACACATTAGAAGTTTTAATCACACTAAGATTGTTTCATTTCTTACAAAGAAAGCAAATTCTGAGCAGCCACAAGTGATGCAGCGTTCGCTTTGTAACTGAACCCCACAGTGAATCTCACACGACTGGAATATGTTCTAAGGCATTGAAAAGAAAGCAATGCACCCTGCACATCCTGCAAATCACAAAAATAAATTCCAGCTTCAGTAAATGACCCGGTTTGTTTAAACTGTGCCTGGAAATGCAAGCACAGGTACTGCACCCCAGCCACGCTCCCCTGCAGCACACACACCTTGCATAGCACAAAACATGCTGCAACTACAGCTAAAATCCACGCTCCCAAAGTCCATTTATTAACAAAAGATTGACATGGAGAGAGACACTACCTACCCACAAATACATCATCATCTTGAAAGAAATCAAGGGCTCTGTCAGCAAACAGAAGTCTCCTTACTTCACCAAGTATGTCTGGAAGGAAAACTGAAAACAGTGGGTAGAAAATCTTGCCTTTTTTCTGTCAAGTCCTCACAGTTCTCTTCTTATACAAGGTATTTTTTTTAGTTTGTTTATGAGCACAGCATTCGTTCAGTGGCTCTTTCTGCGTGTGAAGTGACTTGCTTCAGGCTGTCTTTTTTCTTCCCTTTTTCTCCCTAACTCAGTCTGTCCTTTCTTTACTGTCAAGCTTGCTTAGGTAACAGTTCTTGGTGTATCTATTTAATGAGCAGGTCCGTGCACTAAAGGCAGCCAACTACACTGGAGGGGGGGTGGTGGGGGGGGAGAGGGAAAAAAAAAAGTAATAATAAATAAATAAATGGGAATATACCACTTCCTGATTATTATTATGGGATCTACAGACGCCCCCGCTGTAGGAATTTTATAGGAGGATTTCTAAGACGTCTTGAGGGAGGGGGGAATCCTCAGAGTGACTCTGGTGGCTCTGGAGCCATTACCTCTCCCTGCTCAAGGACCCAGCTCACAAACCCCACATTTGAGAAATTTTTCAACTCAAAGCAAAGCTCCTACAGAAAAGAAAGGAACATGTACTGCACCCTGCTTCTCCTTTATCTCTTTAAATGTACTTCAGATAAAAGCTGCATCCAGTCAGGTCAAGGCCTTTCCCAATCTTATTACGCTCACACAGGAGTGCTCAACACACTTTTCTACAGCCATCTACTGTCTCCACTGTGTCATTGCTGCTCTTCCTGCTGCCAGCACCAGAAACAGGGAGTACAAACAGTAAATCAGACCACAGCAAAAGGGTTTGGGCTGATTTGATTTATTTTTGGTAGATTGTTTTTTTTTTCTTACTGTAATAGATACTTAAAAATCAAAGTTATGATTGTGATTTGCATATTTAATAAAGGTTAATAAAGAAAACTGCATCATTTGCTCTTTTTTTTTAAAGTTGAATGTACATTATGTAAATGAGTGAGCATGCAGGGGACTCGAGTTTTTTTGATTGACACTTGGACTTTTATCCTTTGCTACAAGAAAATACTTTTAACTCATTTAACCCCTCTCATTAAAACACACAATATAATTAGAAAATTAGTTAACACCATCCTCAGCTGAGAAACAATTTTAAAATGTAAAGGAGAAAAATGTTATTTATTTTTAAGGCTGCATTATTGGGTTTGAGAATCATGCCTGGCCTTGTGAACTGGTGCATGCCACACCCTGACCATGGCACATTTTGGGTACTGATGTGGAGAGCTATTCACACAGTCTCTCTACCAAATGCATCAACCCCATATCATAAATCAATAATTACTAAAGAGATGAGGTATGAAAATGGTGATGGGAACGAGATTAAACAGAAATTTGACCTTGTTTTTATGTTTGATTTTTTATTTTTTATCTTTGACAAACTTCTCACTTCTTAAAAAAAAAATCCAATCTTTTTACCTAAAGACTCCAATCCATTTACATATTCAGCCTGACCATACAAGGTAAAATGTCACCTAAATAATTAAAATACTTTGACTAAATTGCACCAAGGCAGGTGGCAAATGGAGAGGCACCTGCTGAAACAGCCCATAAAGAGGAGATGCAACAGCACAGCAAGACTGGGGGGAGCAAACTGAAATCCATAGCACTAAAACCAACTGGAATCTGCCACCAAGGTGAGGTCCAAGTAAAGATAACTGCTGTGGCACTGACAGTTCAGAGCTGATTAAATTGCAAAATGAAGCCATCAATTCATGTGGCACCTCACGCTAAGATTTCAACAGAGAAGTTTATCCAGATAAACAGATACACATGCACACACAGAGCTATTTATGCTTCATCTGTAAAATACTACAGCCAGCTAAAATGTTGTTGCCTCTCTTAGTGGAGGCAAAAGGCAAAGATTTAACACAGCAATTCCTCAAGTGATAATTTTTAATGTAATGTGCAACGACAATAACATTTATATAAGTTTAGTGCAGTCTCATGAAATAAAGCCACTTCCTTCACCTGGGCAGCCTACAAGGGGAAAAGAAACCCCTTTTGTTTGCAGTTTTGAGTTGTTTAAATGATCTGTCAGCCTGCCCACCAAGACTCAGCTCTGTGCCAGGCCTGACCCAGTCACCTTTAAGCTGAACACCTTCAGCTCCTTTAGGCTCCTGCACAGAGCGCTGTGTTCTGTAGCCACTTACACTGTAATAAACCTGAAAGATCATGTTGGAATGAATTACATTGTACTGGTTAGGCTGAAAATACATTTTCTGATAATGTATCTGAACATCTGCCAGCCAGCAGTTCTTTCTATCTGTGCACCTCAGCTGAACGCAGGAGGTTTTAGAATTTTCAAAGGCTAGTTAAAGATTTTATTAATGTGATAAAAGGCTGTGCACAGGTAGTGCCTATAAATCACTTCAGTATCAAAATTTGCCTGTTTTGGAGCATAGCACAGGCAGCATATGAAACTTCAGGGGATGATGTCCCAAGGCTTTCAACTACTCTCTCTGTATTTTAAATTCTCTTCATTATTAAATTGGTTACTCACCCAATTCTTCACATCTTATTCCTCCAGACAAGAGGAACACATTGTAATGCTGCTGTACAATACCATTCATTTAAAGTGTTTTATTTTTCACACAAATATTATTCAATACTTTGTTAGATCAGCTGTACTTCCTGTGCAGGTAGAAAAAGGCGGATAAAAAAGGACTGAAAACAGATATCTTACTCTGGTTTTTGCACCTATGGCTGAAGTTTAAACTGAACCCTTTTTGCTAAGGTCACTTCTTACATGTTCTGGATTTGCAAACAATGTGAAAAAAGTAAATTGAAGGTACTGACCACAATCATTTTAACAAAGGCTGGTCCAGGAGAGCTGACATCAAGTTCAGGTCAAAGGCTATTGAAATCAATGAGAACCTTGGTGTTCTTTTAAAAAACAGGCAGCCAGAAAATCTGATACCAGTCTGGGTGTTTGCTCCTTGCTGCTGTAATGGCCCAGCTCCTCTGATGCTCACATGGGACTCTCAGGTACTGCCACCTTCAGCACCAGCAGTGCTGTGTGAGCTCGTACCACAGCCTCAACTTCTGCCATCAGTCAGAATATCATTTATTTTCCCTCCAGAATCACGAGGGATTGGTGAGATATTAAGGGTAGATAAAAATACTTGGTAATAGTAACAAGGAAACAATAAAATTTGTACTCATAATTAATCAAGATTAGTTATGTATGTGATCAGCACATTCTTATTGGCACCTAAACAGTTCCCATTTCTGAAAAATCAAGCCCTAGATTCTAGGAGTTCCATTGCCTTATTAAAGGACCATAATTCACAGACATATCTTGGCATATTTATTAATGACACAGAAGATTGGAAATAGCACTGATATTGCTGCTTGCTGCATTGGAAGATAAGAAAATGCAGACTAAGTTCCTCCTTTTGCAAGGGATATAAGACTCCTAGGAACTGCAGGAATATTAAAACAAGCTCAGTGCTAGATGGCATAATCTGTTTTTCTAGGTGCTATATGACCATACAGAAGGGTATCAAAATCATAGATTTGACTAATGGACTGCAAAGACAAAACTTACTGACTTTAATGAGTCCGTGTTTTCAACCAACATCTCTGTTCTTCCAAACTTAAACCAGAGGGATTTAATGATTCTTAAAAAGCAAAAAGCAAAAGGAGGGTGGGAATGTGATGGTAATTATTACACTTCCACTACTGGCAATAAACTGGTTTCTTTTACTTCAGGTTCCCCAAGAAAAGATACAAATGATGCACACGATACATGAGCTGCAGCAACGCTAAAATCTCACATAAGTTACACAGAACACAAAAAATCATTTGAAGCATTTAGAAGGCAAGAAATGTTTGTGTTTGTGCTTAATTTCCACACCTTCACAGCCTCATCTATTATGGCTGTGTATGAAATGAAAAACTGCAAATTGTTAGGAGGTATGGAAACAAAACAAGTCCTTAATCTGTTCTTGTGTCACTGCAGTTTGAAGGGGGTGGGTTTTGCTGTATTTTTTCTGGCTTTTGCTTTTTGGATTTCAGCGTAAATACAGAAGCACAACTGAAGTGCAACTTTATGTTGGTTTATAAACTCTGTGTTTAGAAAAACAGCTCCATTAGTTTATAAACTCTGTTTTCACCACACAGGTTTTTGTTTTTGTGTTTTGTTGGGTTTTTTGTGGGTTTTTTTTCCCATTTTCAATTAATTTCTATTGCTTTGGCCCTTCTGTCATTTTTGATGCAAGAAATTGGTTTCTGTGCCCATTTGCTCTACAACAAGGTCAGAATATTGTCCCAGGAAAGGCCGAGGAGCAAGCAGCCAACAACCTGATCATTAAAGCTCAGCACAATGTCACACCCCAGTCAGGATTGGTGGCTGAGGTGAATTGTGCTCAGTGCAAGGGGGACGAGCAGGATGGAGGCCCATGGGAGCTGCCCCAGTCCCACATTCCATGGCAGATGTGTGGGGTGCACAGAGCTGATCACTGCCCACTGAACCAGCAACATGAAATTCTGTTTTCCCTTCCCTTATGAGAGGAACAGTGGATTTGTCTTTACAAACCAGCTGTGGGGCTGCTGGTGGATAAAACCAGCACTGGGAGAGAAAAGAAGCAATGGGAAGGATTCCACTGGTTGGTGAATGGAAAAAGATATTTCCCTTTACAAATAAACTGTAGGTTTGCTGATAAACGAAATCAGACATTGAAAGATGAAAGAAACAATGGAGAAGAAAAAAAAAAACCCTAAATTCCATAAGAATTAAAAATTAAAATTTCCCCACATTAGAGGGAAAATCTCTGATATCAGGTGTATGGGGAAGTTTGAACCTCTCAAATACCTCAGAAATGGGAAAAGAGAGAAGGGAAATGTGGCTGGGAAATTGGGATAAAAAGGAGGCTGTGTCCTCCAAAACTCTGAGAGATCCCAGGGGAATGCCCCATGGCCTCTGCCTTTATTCAAATAAAGTAAAAAGACTCCTCTGTCTCCTTTTTGGACATAAAACTCTGGTGTTTGTGGATTAATTTTCCCAACACTTAGCACAGCAAAGTGATGGGAAGAAAACTATGAGGGGTCTGCCCCTTTGTCTGGTACAAACACTTCATTTGTGATGTGTCTGGAACCAAGTCCGGCTGATTTCTCCCAACACTCAAACATCCTATCCTGACAAAACTCAGGGTAACTAAGTGATTATAATTAAGCCAAATTATTAGTGATCATTCTTCAGCTGGTAACAGCTCAATCAATCCATCCCCATAATTTCAGTGGCAGGTGCTGCTTCTTCTCTCTCTTTGGTGAGAACAGACTCAGCCAACAGTTCTGCCAAAGAGAGCCCTGGCAGCCTCAGGAAACCCTCTCATCATCCCTCCTGGGCTTAGGATCTCAGCTGGATTCCAGCTTCAGTCTGGTCAGTGCTACTGGGGCTTGATGATGCATTTGAATTTATTTAAATAAGGTCTGAGAAAGAAAAGTTTAACACAAGAGCAATGGGATCAGAATTTACCTGCTGCAAGAAAAGAGTTTTAACTCAATTCCCTGAAATGTTAGAATGGCTCTCCAATTTTCTTCCCTACGACACCCAGGTGTGTGTGCAAATCTTGATTTTAGATACTCTGCTTATACAGCTCACAAAAAGAAGCCAATCTGTTTCAGCATGTAATCATTCACATTTAAATAAAGCAAGCTGGATATCAAATATTGAGTACTGGTAACAAGTGGCTCTCAATTCATCTGTTCCTTGAGAACTTAGATTGGTTGAAGGAAATTGAATGAATTAAGTATCTCAGGACACTCTGGAGCAGAAAAAAGAAACTAATGTCATCAGTAAAATTACCTCCAGGCAAATGTTTGCTTAGCTTTAGTCAACATCTTCTTTCCAGTGCCCATAAAATCTTTGCTTCAAGAGAACACAAAGACAACTCACAATCTTATAATGCATTTTTAAAACCTGGCAGAGGGTATTTCCATCTTCACAGTAGGACACATAATTATATTCTCCTTAGAACAGACTAATCTGAAACCAACTATTTCTAACTATTATCTAGTTATTGAAGCACAGAAAAAAAAAATCTCTTTCTAAGATATTACACTCAAATTTGCTTTGGGTAAAGCTGATCCCATTGCTCAGGTGACATCAGCCCCATGCTGCTGGTGGCAGAGCCATCAATCAGCTCACATCAGCTGATGCAGGGACCTGATGGGCTGGGAGAGGGATGGCACTCAGATTAATAAATGAAACTTGCCACACTTGCATAATAAATCTGTACAAAGTTGTCTCTAGGAGTTCTTTAAGTAATTGCAACTACTGTAAGGTAAGATTTGGTTTTAAAAATAGGAGTAGGGGTTAACATTTGGTAATCATCACTAATATGATAAAAGGCTCCTATTACCAATGACTTAAGGACTTCTTCCCTGTAATTTTCAGTTTATGAGTATATAAATTGCTTTGTTATTTAGTGCAGGCTCCTTAAATCCTGAAGTCTTTATGCACTGGATGATAACAAATGGATCAGTTTTTCCACTTCTAATAGTTCAGTAAATCATGGAACAGCCTACCTTTCAGCAGAGCCATCACACAGAGCTTATCACAGCAAACCTATCAGCTGCTATTTCTGACCATAGATCTGACAAAACTAGTTCATGCTCTGTCTTCTCCTCTCACTTGCTTTTTACCAAGGTGAGAACAGCCTCCTCACTGAGGCTGGCTTCTATCAGTGTTTTCATTTGGTGAGGGACAGGCACATCCTCAGTGTGTGCTGAGCACCCTTCTGCTCCCAGAGCTGATGGCAGCACCCCTGTACAGCAACCCTGCCATGGAAAAGGTGAAAAACCTGCTCCTCTGGCACCTGAGAACTCCTGGCAACAGCAGCAGAACCAATGAGGCTGGGCAGCACCCCCAGTTCTGCTCGCAGTATCAGGAAAGCCTCTGCAGCCCATGGACAAGTGACAAACAGGCAGGACAAGTGACACGGAGACACGGGGACAGGGTTTGAGGGAGGCACTGCAGGGGCAAGGAATGGAACACGACAAAACTAATCCTGGCTATTGAGAGAGAAAAGAGAAAAGGAGCTCATAAGAGGATTGAGATATCTCCAAAAGCAGACAAAAGCTGATGCTACAGGTGCTGATCACTCCAGGGTATTAGCAGGGCACAAGGACAGCCCTGAGTTAACTCCATTAACAAAACAGCTGAGTGGGGCATTTTTGAGACAATTGGTGTCTCACTATTGCTGTCTCATTAAAGTTGTTTTTTTTTTATACCACATCACAACTGCAGAATGTAAAACCCACACAACTGCTGGGGCACCTCTTGCACAAGTTGTGGCTGTGTTTAACCATCAGGAACTCACACTTCACACACTGAATTCCCCAGTCAGGCACACAAAGTGCTGGTCTGGCAGTGGCATCAGCCTGCAAACAACAGCTGCCTTCAGAATCCTCCACTCCTCATTCTCAAGGAAATCAGAGACTGTTTGAGGAGCTCTAATGGCACCATCACACAGAGAAAAGGAAGCCGTGAGGCTGCTCTTTAATAAATCAATGCCTCTTTGGCTGCCTTCCAGACCACAAAAACACTTTGGGCATCTATGCCTGCCTTTCATTTTGTGACTTGTAGGACCCTCTCCATCATCTTGATGTCTGCAGATTTTCTCCATTGCCCTTTTTCTTATTTTTGGCTCCTACCATGAGATTCACAGAACATGTGCCTTTAATAGATCTCAGACTCTGTTTTTCCGGAAACACTTGACATTTTCTGAAATCTGATATTTGTGTATTAAAGACAAATAAGTAGTGAGACAATAATTAAGGCTGCATCAGTGCTTTCCTAAAAAATGCAACGTGCTGTATGCACATGCATGGCCAAATGGTTCTGACTTTCAGAAGTGGCCTCAAATCATTTTGACATCACTTCAAAACTACTGGGAAATTTCTGTCCATCAGTCCAAACCCTGAGAGGGAACCCAGGGCATGCCAGGAGACCATATGAGATGGAGAGCTCTTTCTGGCAGCCTGGCAAAGGGAGCCCTCCTGGAGCAGCACACCTCTGAGAATGGCTGAGAATGCAGCCATCCATGCATCCTGTCCATGGTCTGCTCTTACTCACCCTGGAAGCTTCAAAGCACCAAGACTCATTGCTAGGATTCCTCTAAACAGAACATGGTTGGTTTTGAACAGGTGTTTCTAGAAAAAAAAGCTAAATGCAGCACAACTCTGAAGGAGTTGTAGTAGTTGAGCAGCTGGGAATGCACTCCAAGGAACACTCTGGGACAGGAGATTGGGACAGCACCTGGTCACTATAGCACTTCCAAAGTCCCCACAGTAGGAATATTTTTTTCCTCATCTTAAAAAAAAATTGGGAGTATCCAGCTTCTTGCAAAAGGTCAGATTCAGAATAGCTTTCCCTGCGTGTTTCAAGCAGTACAAATCATGTCAGTGTTCTGCTTCTAGACCCACTTGCACAGCCACCACCAGGCAGAAAACCAGGCAGTCAAACCAACCTGTGAGTACTTCACATTCTCCCACTGCCCTCCAGGTCTATCAGAAATTCCTTCAGCAAACCAAAGCTGGATTGCCTGAAAATTCATTCTCACAATTAAAAAGTTCACTTCTCACACAGTTCTTCTGCCTGAAATTAAAACACACCATCTCCCCTTCCATGAGCTGCCAGTCCTTTCTGTTATTAAATTGATTGTACATTAGAGATGCTGTGTTTACCTCAGACACTCTCCATTAGGAGGGATCCAGCCTGTACACTAAATATTTAATTGGTGTTCTGAGATGCTCTGAATCTATGTATTTTCTATTTTCCTAGGGGGTTCATGGTTCACATCAGTTGGATACTCCTTTCCCAGCAACAAAATGCAAAGTTAACTATTTCCAACAGCAAATGCACAGGTACTGACACTGACAAAAACAAAACAAATTACACCCTGTTCTGAAAACAGTGGCATTCTGGAAATATAACCTCTGTCTCAAACCAAAATGTAGATTCTTCTGCTAGTACAGGCTGATGAGACTCTGTGCATGTGTGAAAGCTGAGATTTGTTTCTTTTGTCCCCTTGGGAGGGAAATTCTCCAGTAGCATCACAAGGAGTGGTTGTTCCTCCCTTCCATCAGAGACAAATCACCAGCACAAGATCCTGGTGCAGCCCAGGGTTAGTGCTCAGCTCTGAGGGTTGGTGGCACTTGGGCTGAGCCTAAGGGAGCAGCAGCAAGGGGCAGAGCCAGCCCTGCTGCCCTTGTTTTCAGGACAGCACAGAGCAGAGGAGCAGCTCCCTGGGCAGAGCTGTCTGGATCCCTTCCCTCTGGGGCTGCATCGGGCTCAGCCGCGCTCCCGCACAGGGAAATGCAAAATGCTGACAAAGGCAGCACAGCACTCCCTGCTTTGCACTGAGCCAGACCTTGCTAAACCACAGCATCTTGGCAAACTGAGCTCTGCAAGGAAACAAGATTGAAGCATTTCAAAAGATGCTGTGATGTTTTTTTTTCTTTTTTTTAACATGAAATGTCATGTGCCAATATGACAAACAAGCGAATCCCATTCAGGATGGGGTACCCTGCCTCTGTTTAGTTACTGTCTCCTAAGAACACCTTACACCCAGAGCACAGGGCCAACAAGCAGGGCTTGCTTTCCATCCTCACCTGCACTTCAAAGGAGGGAGTTCTTTACAGGCAGGGAGGCTCTGGGCTGCAGGATCAGGTTGCACAAAGCCCACCTGGCCTCTCAGAGGTGATATTTGGTGTCCTCCTCTGAGCCCTGAACGAGGATGCTCAGTTCTGAGGGACTCTCCACCTTCACTCACTCAATTAAAACTGAATTAAACCCTTGTGTGGCAGTGGAAATGCAAACGCTGAGGTCAGGGAGCACCAACACCTCATTAAACATACTCTAAAGTGCCCTTGGCCTGACATACACCTGTTAAGACTATTTCCATGTTCCAAATTCCAACCCAATTCCAAGAATTTCACATTCTTTCTTCCACCTGGCCAAGGGGAGGCGCTCCCAGTGCCTCCAGCAGGAGCCTAAGGGGAAGAGGCTGAGAGTTCCACAGAATGCATTTCAGGTGCATCAATACCATGCCTTAGTGCCCAGCAAATAAACAGGGCAAGCATTTGGGTGGGATTTAGGTCAGAAAAACACACAAGAACATCAATCTGCTTTTGGTATTTACTGGAATAACGTCAAAAATCTTTGTTTCAACTGAATTTCCTCTAGATTAGATTGCCCCACTGATGGTAGTATGATTACAGATGCACACTCACTGACCTTTATTCTCTTTTTAATAACTGCAGTGTTTGCCAGCACTTTCAAAATAAAGCTTGGGTGACTCTGAATAAGACATGGAAATATATTTTCATTAATCAATTTGAAAAAATATTTTTTCCTTTCAACCTTTTTTAAATAAAATTCAACGTTTTTCACATCATTTATATAAAATATAAATATAATATATATATTTGGTGTCATGTAAGCCACAAAGTTCTCTAAAAATTGCAAAAGCCTGAGATTTAAATGTAAACCTAATACCATTATGTGTTATTTTGGAGTCTCTAATACATTTTCAAAGAAATTAGTGAAAAAAAGACTCTTTAAAATTTTTGGCCCCAAATTATAATTTTAACATACTGAATAGAATATGGGAGATTTAATATTTTTCAGCCATTAGATCTGGTTTTCAAACCAGAAGGAACTCAATGGCCATGCTAGCACACCATGATTGCTCTGTTCTGATGTCAATATATGAAAAAAACCCTAAAAATTTGCATACAAATGAGTTAAGAAAAGTTTTTCTATATTTTTAACACTGATAAATATTCAAATTATTTTACTATCTCTCAGTGTAAAATAGATGCTCTGGATACAAGATAATCATAACTGAAAGAAACCCCCACAGTCCCACAGTGGACTCCACATTTCCAGTTGAGCACCACTGGGAAGGTGCCCAGCACCCAAGACCTGCACTTTTCAAGAGCTTAGAAAAAATTTTATTATTAAGTGAATTTACGGGGTTTTTTCCCCTAGATTTACAGCTGCTTGTTTGGGTTGTTTTTTCAAAAAAAAATCTGTGTTTAAAGGTGGAAGAGAATAGTAAATGCTTAATGTATTTTGGACTATTATCATCCAGGTAAACTTAAAAAAAAATCTAAAAAAATCCTAATTTCAAATTAAACGATAGCTACAATTAGATTTTAAGTATCTGCATTAGTGGAAGCAGGATTGTAAATGAGGTATGAGATACACTGGAGTTGGGAGCCTAATAATTGAGCCAAAACTCCAAAAAATAAACTACCTTTTCAAAGATCATGCTGCTGGGGTTTTTCCTTGGGCACTGTGGCAATATCATGTGAAAATTCCTGGGAGATTTCATTCCAAAAAAAATGGGAAATGCCAGTTAGAGTGTCAAGAAATAAAGAACAAGGGGGGAGTTAAATTATCAAAAGGCTGGATTTGTTTTTTACCAGTGCCTACAGGTTTTAGATGCAAATATATGAGCACCAAAGTATGTGCCTGGAATTCTCAGTAAGGAGAGTGTTTACAATGCCTTTATGGGAAGTAGCAAACTGGTGATTGGTTATCTGCATCACAGAAAGGCCCTCACCATCATTTGATCATGAAAAATTGTGGGAATAAAACAGGAGATGAATGCAATCTACCTTAAAATTCCCAGGCTGTGTGTTTAGTAAAAAAAGGAACACCAGATATCAAAGATGTATCTGAAGCATAAAGGATTTGGGGCAAAGGCAGTATTTTACTCCTTGCTTGTAAAGTGCCTGTAATTTATGGAGCTATATAAATGATTTTTAACAATGATGAAAACAGTTGTAGAAAGCAGTAGTTCAGAGGAGAGGGGAAAAAAAAAAAAAGAAAAAAGGAGAAATGAGCTGATAGCATTTGAAGCAATCTACAGGACGTAGGGAAAAGCAAGCAAAAGGTAATAAAACTATTCATTATGTGCTCTTTGGAGGGCAGCTGCTCTCAAGTACCAAAGTGACCTTGAGATGAGCACCACTTCTTTTAGTGTTGTACTGAAAGAGATCTTAACAACCCAGAGGCAGAGAAAACTACGGCATGAACGAGAAACGTGGAAATGGAACTTGGGAGCTCTGAGTGCATCTGTAGTTTTGCCCATTTCCTCTGAATAACAGCCTACATGGCATTTGATTGCATGCTTGGGATGCTTGTGTGGCCACTCCTTCACAGGAATGCTCAAATTTCTGGTATTAGTGGAGCACAGAAAATGCCTGTGATCTGATGCACTTTGGTTTTATATCTCCCTCTCCCTAAGCCACACTGTCTTTATAGAAAACAGAGGTGATCAAAGCTTCAAAATCCACAACAGCACACAGATGTGGAGGAAAAACATCCCTGAAACAAGGTCAGCTTCTCCCAGGGGTGAGAAACAACAAAGATGCTAAAAATCAGCAGAGCATTTTTGCCTTTCTTGACTTCCTGGCTCACAAAATGGATCCTCCAGATCCCATGGTACAAATGTGAAAATACCAGCTTGGGATTTCTCCCATTTCTCATCAGTTTGTCCCCCAGTAGCTGCTGATGTTGGTGATTGCCCCAGGCAAGGGGCAGGACCTTGACCCTGGCTCCACCTCTCCAGCCTGTCCAGGCCCACACAGGGAAAAGTGTGGAACTCTGGATAAAACACCTTTTTCCTAAAACTTTTTTTTTTTGCTGCAAGCCTTTGTGAAAAGAAAAATTAGTTACTAAAAGTGTCTTTAAAATTCTGTACTTTACTTGTCCTCCAACTCCAAGTATAGCTCCTTCTTGAGCCCAGAACTTCAAGATGGCACAAAACTATTGTCAGCTTGATAAAACACCAATTTTGTGTGTTTTTATTTCTCTATCCTGCTTCCTGGGGACTACATGGAGCTTTTTTGGGATTTTGTACCAAGAAAGCCATTCCTGTTGAACACAAACACTTGGCTTTCAGGACAAGTTGGGATCTTGCTGCAGAATAGAACAGAGCACACTTGTAGTTCACTTATTCTTAGTATTAAAAACGTCAAGACTAAGAACAAATACAGACTACTAAGAACAAATACAGACTTGTAAAATCCTGATCTATCCAAAACCAAGATTTCTCTCTTTATCCAACAGTGTGGTATATGTGCATGTCAACCACAAGTCACAAGGACTGGATTCTTAACTGTATTTATAGATTTATAAATAAAATACAAATACATACTAATATGTATATATTTACATAGTAGTATCTACATATTAATATTGATTCATGCATTTCTGGGTTTTTTAAGGTGATTTCTTTCTCCTGGTAATTTTGGTGCTTTGAAAAAAATTGGCAGCTACTTAGAAAAGCATAATGAAATGTTTTGGTAGAGTAGTACACCTGACCAGTTTAAACAAGGAAAGTTTAGAAAGATTTTACAAAACAGAAAAAGACCATAAACATCAAAACAAGGATATGATAGCCATATTAAAATCAATATTCCTTCATTCTCTCTACTTGAAAGAATACTGGTTCAAGAAGTCAATGTGGCTTAGTGAATATTTGTCCCTATAACACCACATTGTTTGGATTGTTCATGTAAATTTTTTGGTTTTATTTCAGTTCTTTCCATATTTTCAATGCCCTTCCTGTTCCCTTTAAAAATCTTGTTGCTCAATCTGTTCTTTTATATATGAGTAAATGAGAATAAAAATCCACCATACAGAAGGACCAAAGAGGGTGTTAAAAATACAACCCAGCTACCTGCAGCTGGAAAACTTTTCCTAGGTTTTCACTTTTTTCACCCAAGTGCAAAAGAAAAGTAAATAGTTCAAGCCAACAGCACAACCCACACCCAAGCCAGAAAGGCCTTGTGAAAACACCTGGGGGGGAAAAAAACCCAAACAACAGCAACCCAAAAATTGCAAAAAAACCCAAATCAACCAAGAAAAAAACAAAAAACAAAACAATAAACTCCTCCCCCCAAAAAAGCCCCAAAAAACCTACAAAAAACAAACACCAAAACCAAACCAAATAACACCCAAAAACCCCCCAAAAAAAACCCTAAAGCCACAAATCCTCCAAAGTACACTGTAAACTAGACAGCATTTCCTGCTTGAATTAGGGGTGACACTAAAGGGACCACGATCTTTGCCAGTCAAATTGCCTCAGCAACAGCAGAGGTTGAAATCATAAGTCAGGATAGTATAAACACTGCTAAAGCTGTGCACTCAAAGGTCTGCTTTCCAGATGATCAAAGAGAAACTACAAAAGCTGGGTGAAAAAAGAGCTCCCTCTCAACAAACACAAACTAAGCAAGAAAACCTTTCTTCTTTTCTAGGCCAGCATCCCTGCTCCCAGCGAGCGCTCTGCGGCAGGAGCTGCGTGCACTCACTGCACAAAGGCTCAACCAAAAGCTGCTGTTCTGAGGGCAGGAGCTGTTCCTAAACCCTGACTGCATCCAGGACTGGGCATGGCTGAGTGCAGGAGCTGTTCCTAAACCCAGACTGGACCCAGGACTGGGCATGGCTGAGTGCAGGAGCTGTTCCTAAACCCAGACTGCATCCAGGACTGGGCATGGCTGAGTGCAGGAGCTGTTCCCAAATCCTGACTGGGTCCAGGACTGGGCATTGCTGAGTGCAGGAGCTGTTCCCAAATCCTGACTGCATCCAGGACTGGGCATTGCTGAGTGCAGGAGCTGTTCCCAAATCCTGACTGCATCCAGGACTGGGCATTGCTGAGTGCAGGAGCTGTTCCTAAACCCAGACTGGACCCAGGACTGGGCATTGCTGAGTGCAGGAGCTGTTCCTAAATCCTGACTGCATCCAGGACTGGGCACTGCTGAGTGCAGGAGCTGTTCCCAAATCCAGACTGGACCCAGGACTGGGCACTGCTGAGTGCAGGAGCTGTTCCCAAATCCTGACTGCATCCAGGACTGGGCATGGCTGAGTGCAGGAGCTGTTCCTAAACCCAGACTGGATCCAGGATTGGGCATTGCTGAGTGCAGGAGCTGTTCCCAAATCCTGACTGGGTCCAGGACTGGGCACTGCTGAGTGCAGGAGCTGTTCCCAAACCCAGACTGGACCCAGGACTGGGCATGGCTGAGTGCAGGAGCTGTTCCTAAACCCTGACTGGATCCAGGACTGGGCACTGCTGAGTGCAGGAGCTGTTCCCAAATCCTGACTGCATCCAGGATTGGGCATGGCTGAGTGCAGGAGCTGTTCCCAAATCCAGACTGGACCCAGGATTGGGCACTGCTCATGTTTGTGCAGCAGGAGGAAGAGAGCACTGGGATATCGAGTTTATTTTGGGGACTATCTCAGCAGCCCTTAAACTGTCTAAATGTAGTACCTTCTGACTTTTCATAAATTTTCCACTTCCCGAACCTTCATTACCCCTAGTGAACTATTCCCTGTCCCTGATTTCTGTGTACAGATATGAGTTTAAACACACACTGAGGGGCTGCTGAATTCCATAAAAAGCCACCCAAACCAGACAGGTACTTAGTGCAAGCATTGCTTCAGCCTCACCAAAAATTCCTGTGGTCCTTCAGTTCCAGCAATTACGAAGCACCACACAGAGAAAATCCTTGTCTGGGCAAAAATCAAAGTTGAATTCAAAAGTGGTGCTTGAACAGCAGAAAAGCCTTGCCTGCTGTTCTCAGAGAGAGATGCCAAAACAACACCAGGACAGGAATGGAAAGTTTTCTGAATAGCATTCCATCAAGAGCACAGTCAGGACATTACCTAAAGACCTCTTAACTATTCCTGAAAGAATTCAAAGAAGCCTGAAGTGAGTGGCACCACTATTGAACAAAGTGCAGCTAACACTTTATTCTCTTGATCCAAGGGCCCTATTAGCAGTCAGCATTTGAGGAGAACACAATCCCTGTGGTGAGAGGCCATGGCATTTGAAACGTGAACCTCAACAGTTTTCATTACCTTGCTATTGTCTTAAGTTGCAATAATATTAAGCAGCAAATTGGAGTTTTATATAGTAACATTATGAGTTACTATAGTTGGGAAGGCTCCTAAAATTAAGCAGAACTGCCAAGCAAGACTGCAATTGAAATTTACGTTTTTCTAGTTGCCTTTTTTTGGCACACATTTATTTCAAGCTAAGTTCAAATTTAAATGAAATCACATCCCTACAATTAACCTTTCTCCCCAGTCTTTTTTAGATCTTATTTCCAAGGGGTTTTTTTCCTGAGCTGTGATGTGTATCACTCTTTATGGAATGTCTGGGAATAGAGTTGGTAAGACACTGAGTGAGAATACTCCAAATTCATTGCATGGCAATGTGTGATACAAACCAGGAACCAAAAATACATCTCCTTCTTGATCTCACCTACCTGTATCTCCACCTACACCTACAGGGAGGATGAGCACAAGAATAACTGCAAGAATAACTACAGGAACTACAGCAGGATCACTCTAAGCCACTTGTCTGGCACAGCAAATGCAGCACATGTGAATTCCTAAGCAAAGGGTGAGTAGCAAACACACTGGGCTGACCCACCTTTAGTAGTCATCTCCCCTCTGAACCCCTTTTCCTTGAGGAACATGTGACACTTGGCAGTTCCAGATTACTCTTCCAGGCAGAACACACATGGTTTACAAATGCAGACCAAGGGGTTTTCAGAGGAAAGGCAACAAGTGACATTTTTATTACCAGCTGTCCTGTTTTGCAGAAATGCTATGAATTTCCTGTTGCTCTCTGGTAACATGGCACCAGTGACTCACAGAACAAGCTCATGCCCATTTCCTTGCCTCCTGTCCAGGGTGGGAGGAGGTGGATGGAGAGCAGAGGTTCCTGGCCAGCCACCAGGCATGCACTGCCCTTCTATCACCCTGGGTAATGTCAGAAAACCCTTGAGATAATATCTACCTAACAAGCCACTTCCATTTGGATTCTCTTCTTCTCTCCAGTTATTTGTTTGGTTTTGCTCAGCTCAAACTGATGAAAAAATCAGTGTCTATCACTGAAGCACAATGTAACTCCTTAGTGCATCAGAGGAACACTGGGCACAAAAACGCCAAGGGACTGTTCTTAATCACTGGAGAAAGCTAATGCCACAACAATGAGCTTCAAAAAGTTGATCTTAAAAAGTTTCCAAGAGCCCTCATCAATACAGATTACAAACCTAATAAATTAATGCACTGGATAAAGACACAAATAAAGCTAAATACTGCAGGATAAGTGTTGCTTAAAAATTATGCTGGGCATAAATGCATTTGCTTTTGTTTTCTCTCTACCTGGTGTAACTTTGACACATTTTTTTGCTGCAGGTTGCACCTTATTTCATTTAAGAAAAAAAATGAGATAAGAGACAAGACAAATAGAACAATATTGAATGCAAAACTTCTTTCTGTCTCCTTGAAAATTAGAACAGTATAAAAACATAAAAGCTGATATTAAATACAAGGTGACAGTAAGAGCCTGCCCTGCCTGTATTTCAGACCAGAGAAGGAACTCTGGCTGCATATAATGCATCTTGATAATAAGCACATGTGAAAGAAGCTGTTAATTAGAGCAACAACTGGGTCACTTAGAATTTCACATCAAGGAAGCTAATCACACCATTTACCATTAGACCTCATTGCTATTCACAGGAACATTTATAAAGCCTCCCAACATCAGAGTTGAAAACTGCTCTCTGCCCACCTTGGAGAGCTCATCTGGTGCTGCTGCATCAGGACCAGAAGCCTTCTCTTCTACAGCACAACTCATGGAGCTCATTTTCAACAGTCAGACTGAATTAATCATATAAAATAATAAATGATGGGTTGAGGGTTGAGTAAAGCTCTGTAAGCTTTAAGTTAGCCTGTCCTTAGCTATGATATAAAAGTACCATGCCAGGTTCAAGTCAGAGCAGCAAGGAAGGTTCAGTGGCAGCAGCAGCCAGACTTGTGAGCTGGCACTGCCCTTATTTATAGCTTTATGTTCTCCAAATAATCTCTGCTTAGGGCTCACAGCCCAATTTTCTTCACAGCCTTAAATAACCTGGTCGAGGCATGTTTCAAAGTCTGTTTTTCAGACTGAACTACAAGCAGAAAAGCACTTTGAAATGACTCTGAGCAGCCTGTGAGTTCTGTGTCTTTACAGGTCGTGTGTAATGCATCAGAATGCCAACCACACACAGGCAGCAAAGGGCAACAGGAGAGAGGCAGAGAGGAGGAGAGGCTGTGACTGTCCAAAAAGAGATTTATAAACAGGACTGGATAGCACAAAACACAATGAAGGGGAGTAAAGAGCATCATTATTTTCCTTAAAGGAAACACTGATGAAGTGCAGTGTGTGGAGGGAGCTGGGGAGAGCAATACTGATGAGTCAATTTGCCTTTACAAACACACTTTTTATCTTTTTAGTATAACTTAAGTGACACCAGATTAGAAAGCAAAAGGACATTAAGAAACATGAAAATAATTATTATTCAAGGCAGCACGTTCTAATGAAAATCACTGCCAAGAGAAAGTAAAACTTGAAAAATGACATGGATGCTTTATTTTTTAAAATCAAATGGAAATGCACCAAAGTTAGGTTATGCTATTTTTCCAAATGGAATATAAAGACTACAACCAGCCTTGACAGAGATACAATTCCCATAGTTTTTGTATAATTTCTCATTTAAATTATTCAGGTAAAGACATCCATGTTTACCTGGGGACTGTACCAGGTTGGCAGGGCAAATAAGTTACACACTTGTGGTTGTTGTGAAGTTCAACTATTGAGTAGAAAAGGGTTAAAAAGCACAGGCTTCCTTAATTATTAGGATTATCATTCATTATAAATATAATGTATAATGGCCAGAGGCTCTAATATGAATGAGTTTCATGACTCTAAGTGCTTTATTCCAGAACAGTGACATGCTGCTTTGCATTTGGAATTTACAAGATAAGAGGTGAGAAATATCTGAGGAAATGATTTTAGTCAGACTTGGATATTTCTTTCTATAGCCACACAATTGATGCCTTAAGTCCCAGCTTTCATATTTTCCAGATTCTGTACTGCCTTAGTGTGGGACTCTCAACTTCATATAAGGTGTTGGCAAGTTCTCCTCACAGCTCAGTCACACAAAACAATCCTTTTCCAGGCCCAAAAAGTACAAACAGCAGCAAATTGAGGAGAGAAATCCAGGAGCATGGAACTGCACAACCTGAGCTGTAATTGAACAATCAACCCCAATATGGAAATGGACCAAAGCTTATAAAAGTGGGAAAACTCATGACTCAGAGTCCACCTGGGGCAGAGCCTTGGCCAGGCTCTTGCACTGCCCAAGGTGTATCCTGTGAAGGCCTTTAATGAATCCCCTCTTTATTTTTTTAACCCTGTCTACCCTCTCTTCTAAGTAACTTCTTATAATGACCAATTATTTATTTACAGTATTTTGCTTTTTACAAGCCTTGCTTTTGAAAAGTTTTTTATGGCTTTAGACTAAGGAATTACTAGAGAACCAAAAAAGGAGAGTGGCAAACATTTCCATCTTAGACTTACCAAGGAAGTGGGAGATATTCTATCTTTTTATATTGTATTTTTAGATGACTTAACAATAATCTGGTTGACTTGGTTTAACAAACAACAGGATGTTGGCATTTGGTTATTTTAATCCTGTTTCCCTGTTATATTTCAATTCTTTCAGCTGGGATGAAGCACCACTTTTTGTGAAGAGACTCACATCCAAGTACTCATGGCAGGTCACAAACCCCAAAAGAAAATACTGCAAGCCTGCAAAACCTGATTCAAATGAAACAAACCCCAAAACCTGATTCAAATGAAACATTTCTTTAACAGCACTGCCCAGCTAAGGAGCCAACCTAAAAGTGGCAGAATGGTCAAGTGACACCCGGTAGTGCTCAAAGTGCACCATGTCCACACACAGTACATTTAAATTTCAGTGTGACCTTTTGGCACAGCAGATAAGCTCTGAAAGCCATGAGGGATCTCTGGGACAGGAGCAGAATTTTCACCAGAAACTGTGTTTAGTGTAGCAGGAACATCGGAGGAGTTGTGCAAGAAGATGTAGCTCAATTTAGTGGGTTACAGATGTGGCTTTGCCTTCAGGTGTCACATTTTGCTCTGCCACAGAGGCATCCCAAGCACTGAGCTCATTGTTAGACAGAAATGTGTAATACTGGAATGGAAAGACATGAAAGCTTCACTGCACCACCTCTTATCCACTGCTTTGAAAAACCACACAAATTTACTCCAAGAAAGAGCTCATTGCCTCCTCAAGTTATATTGTAAAACAATATTTTCCTTCATTCAAGGGAGAAAATAAAAACAATAAAAAGAAATGAACACTTTCTTTGTTCTCAAGGCACTGCTACCTCTTGAAAAGCAGCTTGTCCTTCAGGTACTATTGCAATATTTTAGCTCTGACAGCTGCTCTGTTGAGACATGAGTGCTGATAAAACAAAGCTTTGTCACTCCAGCTCCAGCACAATGCAATGCAGTCACATGGCAGCAAGGAAAGAATTGAGGACAGTATGTGATGCATTGCTCTTGCATAACTTGTTTACCAAAAATCCCATTCCAAGTGTGGTGAGGACCAGCTGAAGCATCTAGATATGTTGGTGGAGTTAATCTAAAGAATGGCTGGATGGGCAAGAACACTGCACAATGTACTTTAAGACAAGTATATTCTTTATACTTGCAAGTCATGCAGGCACTGCTGATGCTTAGTAAACAGCAAACAAACAAACAAATAAAAAGCTGCTTTTTCTATTTCCGAGTAGTTTTTTGTTGTATAGATTGTGTTTGTATAGAAACTTACCCTTCCTTCAGGCCTGCCTCTCCCTCTCTACTTGCATGTGGGATTTCAAGTAAATACTCAGCATGTGCTATCAATAAATGTAGGTCTATTAAGCAACACTCAGATGACCAAAAAGCTTTTGGTTGGTTGGGTTTTTGTGGTTTTGGTTTGTTTTTTTCTCTTAGTTAATGAAGGCTCTTATACTTTCCCAAACAAATATTAGACTCAATCAAGAAATATTGCAATGGAAAAGCATCTTCAGGGATCTGTAGCATTTAAAGGCAGCAGAGACTAAAAGCTGTTTAACACAGTCACTCTAATACAGGAAAAGGGGAAACTGTAGGGATCAGCAGCCTGGGCTCAGGAACTCCATCCCCTTCCAGAGGGTGCACAACCAACAGACACTGAAATAACAGCTCCTCCCAGCCCTGCCCTGGCTCCTCTCTGCAATGACACAACACAAAACCACAGAATAACCTCCTCTTGCTGGAAACAATGTGAGTGGAGCAAGTCTGGGAGGGACCTTGGGCACTGCTGGAGCTGCACAGGAGGAGCTCACTGAGTGTCAGGGGTCCCACCAAGAGGCAAAGGTTTTACTCAAGATTTTCACTGCCAAATCTCATCACAGTACAGAAAAAAACCCTGCATCTATCTGTCTAGCTCCTTTATACTGAAAGATGTACAATATTTACCAACAACCAACAAATGAACTGAATAAGTTCCTCTTAAATTAAGGAACTCATCTGTCAATAGCACAGACTAAATTCTGCTTATGTTTTAAAGAAACAGAACATTTTGCAAATCATTGCACTTACCCTTAGCTGTTCTCTTTCACAACTCATCTGTTGTTTTGAACTCTATAAGGGAAGAAAAAAAAATGCCAAAATAACTTGGAAAGCATAACATTCTTGCCACAACAAAGCTGCTAATCTATCTGTCTCACACATATAAATATTGGATATGCAACCATTTATCTAAAGACAATATTGTCCTGTGCATCCACACAGAATCATTATTGCAAAAAATATATTTTTTCAACTTATATTTTCAATTAAATTAATGCCAGAACTCACAACAAAACTGAAGTAGAAAAGAATTTTGTTTAGATTTTAAACACCTGACTGGCAGTCCAGTTCAGGAAGAAGCTTGCCCCCTTTTTGTGCCCTATCACAAGTCTGTTGTATTTGTGAATATCCCACTACTTCTATATGTGATAAATTCACAGCACAGCTCAGGAATAAAGATACATACGCCTCAAATAAGTGATAAAACACTTTCCCATGAAAACATCCAGCTCTAACCCAGTGTAAAAGTCACTCTGAACATTATTTGATTCCACAGCATATTTTTTTTTTTCCGTACTGCTGTTTGTGCTCTCCCAGATTTACAAGAAACTGCTCAGAGTGTGAGAGGGGCTGGCTGGGGATACCAGAGAGGGGACAGTGGCAGCACAGCCTGGGACACCCCAAATCTGCCAGAGGGAGGAGGCTCCTCCAAGGAGAGCTCTGGAACAAAAACCACCCTGGAATGTCCATTCCCAGGTGCCTCCCAGCTCCCAGGTGTGTAACTCAGCCAGGCACCAGCACCTCTGGGACCAAACTTTCAAAGCTTTGCTCAGGAAGGCTCTCGGGTGTTGATCTGTCCGTGTGGAGAGAGGGGGTTTGTGTCTGGTTGGGTTTTGTTTTGGTTTTCTTCAGAAATAATTTTAGAAGCTTTAGGAAGCATAATTAGCCTTGAAAGTGTCATCACTGTCAGTTCTGTCGTTGGTGTAGATGGCAAACAAGGCATAGAACATGAAATTGGATGCAATGTTTCTGAGGATATCTTCAAAGGTTTGGAATACACTTCTCACTACTTTGTACTTAGAAACAGCTAAAAC
Source organism: Agelaius tricolor (assembly GCF_023055355.1). NCBI lineage: Eukaryota > Metazoa > Chordata > Aves > Passeriformes > Icteridae > Agelaius > Agelaius tricolor. Next base: position 12,448,035 of record NW_027269279.1, read on the forward strand.
ACCAACCAATACCCATTTGTATAAGATATTTTTACTCTGTAGTGATAATGAAAATGGCAACTTCTCAAAGCTAGGTTACTACAAACAAAATAAAACTGTCTGGTTTTCAGCACAGAAGGAGTCCTAAAAAGTACATTACAGGCTTAACCTTCTACTTGTACAGCAGAATTTGACAAGAGTCCCTGTATGAAAACACAAACCTAACAGACACAAATGCTCTTTGAAGTTCCCAGCAGGGAGTAAGGAGTACAGGAATTCAGCATGAGTCTAATTACAATTCCCCTAAGGAGTCAAATTAAGTACAGCAGAAGTGACTGGCACTGGCAGACTAACAATTCCACACAATTCCACTTTTCAAAGTTCATGATTTTACACCATTTATGAGTCACTTTAACGTTATATTAGTCCACATTGTAAGTGTGCTTGTATAAGTCTCAAAAGTTAATTTCAAATCTCAATTCCACATGAACCTCTTTACCTTGATTAAAAATAAATAGAACAGAATATTTCAGTTGGAAGGGACCAACAGTGATCATCTGGTCAAAGTTAGAAGTGAGTTTGTGTTGTTTTGTTCAGGGTCTTTTTTTGTTATTTAGGTTTTCTCTGTTAAGAGATTTTAACCTCTGGTGGTGGGATGGAGGGAGGAGATTTGGAATGCAAGAAAGGTGAAATTTCTAAGGTAACAAGAAAAAAGTGCATCAAATACTTGTAGAGGAGAACAAGGTTTCTAGTTATTGACTATTTAAGCAGATAGTTAATTTTGTGTTTTAGTTAGCAGATATTTGCTACTGTAATTTGAAACATGAAATACCTAATGTCTCAGACACCATAAAAAAATTGTATTTAAGATGGGAAAGAAGTGTTTATGAACAGTGGGAGAATAGAACAGAGAAGCAAAGGGTAAGTGAATAAGATGATGACCACATCTTAACATCCAACTGCTCCTCCATATCTGGCAGCACAACCAAAATAAAAAAAAAATCAATTTACCTTAAAACAAACAGCTTTCATATGGATGTGAGAACACTATATTAAATTACTATTTGATTCAACCACCTGCATGATGCTCAGTTTACTCTGAAAGGTAAAAAACAACAGGGGGATGGAACACCCCAAATCCCTCGGTTCAAAGTTCAGCAAATGGTTGATTCCAAACTCTGTTTTAGCTACAACACCAAAATCCATTTCAGAGCTGGCTTCCCTCAGAGTGAACATCCATCTAGACAGCTCCCTCAGCTCCCTCCATCCTAGGAGCTTTCCAGAAAAACAGCATCGAGGCCTAGTGATAAGGCATTATTAGGATGAGGTTAAAGGGGAAAAAAACAAACAAACCAAATTTACCTCAATGAAACAAACAAAAATATTTCATTGTTTAAACACAGATGCCATCTGTCTGTCTGGCCCTTTATTTGTCAGATCAAGTTATTAAAATACATCTGGGAAAGGCTCATTTGAACACGAGCAGCTCTCTGAGCATTTCACCAGTGCCAAATCTGCTCTCTCATTTTGTCTTTTTTGTTATCTGTGCCAGTTTAAGAGAAACATCCTGGCAGTACTGAGCACTTAAGGGAAAACATAAATAATGCATTTACAATATGTAAACCTGTACAGATAAATGAGAAAAACTGAAAGCCATAACATATTTAATTAATGATCAAGAGAGCCTAGAAGCAAACCTTGTGCACATCCTGCAATTTTAAATACATTGCTTCTCAATCTTAAATTTACTTTCTTATGGCTCTGGATTCAACCATATGCAATTAACTATTTCTTTATTTTAGTATAAGACCGGTCAATATGTTGAGTATCATTGTGTCAAGCTCTCACATATTATGAATTTAGTGGAAGAATGCCTAAAAGATTCATTCACTTTAAAAGATTTTATCAAGGAAAAGCTTTGAAAAATTACAGGCTCCTTTATAGGACTAAAATTTATGGCAGTTTTGAAGACACCTCTGCTGTCAGGCTCCATCATTTTAAACCAAAAAAGACCCTTTGGAAATACTGTGCAACCTGCTGGTGTCAATCCCCAGTGAGTGCAGGACTAGAATGGGGAAAGCAGTTTTATTTTCTTTAAATAACAGTAACAGGTGGGAGACTGAATATCTGTTAAATATATTTATCATTTATCCACTCTTCATAGAGACACACAGGCCCTGGCCATGAGGAAAATGGGGCCCATGAATGAACAGAGTGAGAGAACAACAGCATTACTGCAGGTGTTAGGGAACACCAACACTCCATCTGGGAAGGTTTTTTTGCTCTGAAATTTGTAAAGTGTCATTTTAAAGAAAGGCTTAGGTGATGGGGAAAGGGAACAACAGGAGGGTAATAAGGTTATTTACAGAAAGTATCTGCTTAACTGTTAAAGAACATTTCTGTAGCAGTTCAACGCTCCCAAGCAGTGGTTCTACATTTTCAAATCCAAAATGTTTTCAGGATTTAGGTTATTTGAAACAGAGCACAGTCCACTGGCTGAAAAATAATAGGTGAACATTTAATGTCTTTTATCTTCTAGATATTTTACCATAACTAAACATGTGTGGTAAATGAAAGGGCCCCTAATATTTCTGCCTTTCTTTCTTCACCTCAAAAACAACAGTGCAAGTAGGATTGCTAGAATTTCAATAATACATTTGTTTTTATCATTACAGTCAGTACCTACACAGGAACTGTGGAGCTGGAGATTGAGGTGAGCAAGGCCAGAGTCACAGTCCCTTACCAGGACCCAGCTCCCAGCTGGTGACTGCCCACCCCCTGATTGAGAAATCATCTCTCTCATTCATACACAGACTGAACAGCTGAAATCAAAGCACAGATTGTCCTCTCACAGTTGTGTTTCACTGAGAGACAGGCCACACCATTTCAAACTAGCTGCACAATCCATCTGCCAGTGCTTTCTCTCATTAGACACTCATCTGACTGGAAAAGTCTTCTGTCAGAAATTAAATGCTTGGGTTTGTTCCTTGCCACCATACACACGTGCACTGCTGTATTTAATTTGGAAACAGTCATTTCACTGCATCTTTTTATTACTTATTAGAGTTCATTATCTCACTGCCCCACAGAACTCAAGAGAAATAATACTCCAAGTTATTTAATATGTGGAAAAAGCACAGGCTTGTATATAAATGTATAAATAATACTGTGTATTAATCTAAACTGCCTCTCAGTACTACATTTGAAACCCCAAAACACAAGTGAAGCAACAACATCCATCCCAAGAGCTCACAAAGCCACAGAGTAGAGCCCAAGGTGCTCAAACACAGAGGACTCATTAAAAATACCAGTGATTGCATAAATATATGCCATGAAATGAACTGGAAATGGGGATTTCAGAGCCTTTGGTAGTCACTTACAGCAACATCTAGAAGCTTTCAAGCATAACATCAGTGTTTCTTCCTCAAGGAGTAACTGGGATTGCCCTTTTCCCCTACAAGGTGCCTCAATTTTCATGGACATGTCTCCTGAAAGCCCCCAGATGCTGAGGACACTGTAAGGAGGTGACAATGTGCTGACAACCCCCAGACTTGGTGTTCCATTGTGTTTCTAACACAAAGGGGTACCCCATGTATGTGGCTATGAATATGCAAATTCTCACCAGAACAGAGAGCTTCGGGTTTCTCTCGGCTAGGTATGTGTGTTTGCATGCACAGAATTTTAATTTCCTGGGGTTTTATTACCACCATCAGTTATTGTGCTCCAGCAGAGGCTGCAGGGACTGATTTATTCTCCAGTGCCCTTGGCTGGGTATTGTATATCGACTGGTGCTGCTGTCATAAATATATTTGGGTGAAGAACTGTCTCCAATTCTGTGGGTAATACTAAGCAGAGTTAAGGTTTCAAGTGTCACATACAAGTGGGTTTATTTCTACTGGAAGAAACAGGCAATTATTATGGCCCATTGAGCTCAGATTAAGCATTTCCATCAAAAAAAAAAGAAAAAGAGCCTAGTGCTACAATCCTTGTAAAGCTGTAAATGCAAATGGGGACCATCTCATCATCCATAAAAAATAATCTATAGTTTTATAGGCTTTTCTCGCTCTCCTTTTCTTTTTGCCCTCAAATCAGCAACATATTCCAAACAGAACCATTTTATAGAGACAAGGAAAAGTAGAAATTCTCCAAAAATAAAAGAGAAACACTTTTAAAGATTTTTACATTAAAACAGTTTGTAGGCAATTATTTCCTTTTGCAAAATGGCTCCTTTAACCACATGAGAAGCCTTAAAGTCCAATTTTTACCTTTCCTTAGATGCAGGATAAGATATGTTTCTTCATCAAGATTTTCTATATTGCTTGAACATTACAGTTCCCTAAAACAGGGGGTTTGGGTTTTTCTTTTTTCTATTTTTTTTGCTTTAATTTTTGTTTTCTTTGTATTTTAACAGCCTGAGCTGTATGCCCAAAGCATGCTGCAGATCACAGAGACAGTGATGGGACCAAATTTGCCTCTGGCTTCCTGAAAGTATTTAAGGAAACTTGAGGTGCTGCAGAATAGCCTGGAAATTCCTTTTCCAACATCGCCGTGAGTAAAATCGCTGCAGGGTGGCACAAGAGCAGCCAGCACTGCAGCTTTCCCTGGCTCACATCCTGTCACACACTCAGCTCCCTGTGTCCAAACACTCTTTGGGAGCTGTGGGTCTTTGCCACGACCTTGTGGAAGGTTTGGTGCAGACCAGGACAGTGCTGGGTTTAATTTGGATCTGTGGATGACCAACCCTTGGACATTAATGCTCTGGAAACTACCTTACACAGGATTTCAGTATAAATGAAGAAAATTATCTTGAAGAAAATATGCTTTACAAGTACCATTCCAGAGAAACACTTGTGTGGGAAAGCCCCAAGATGAAATTCTGGATGCATGCTCTGCATGGAGCAATCCCATGAGAAACCTGATCTGTGGTTAGTATTCAAATAGAAACTCCTTTCACACATAAAGGACTGGCCACTGTGCATTTAATTTCCCTGCATAGCACAGAAAATATTATACACAATAATCTGAAGGCAATACAGTACAAAGAATAAATGGACACTATGAAAAACATAATTAAAAATACTGTGATGTTAAAGCAGCAAGCAGTATAGAATTAAACTCTGTTACCTTACAGGGCAAACAGGCCCAAACCAAGCCTGGCACATTACAGGTGTTCCCCTCCTCACTGCAGCACAAACAATTCTTGTTTCATAAGCATATCATTCTCACAAGAATTTACTCTTGTAAAATCTTGCACCTTTGGGGAAAAGGGTTTTATGTCGCTTTCCTTAAAGACTCTACAGAAAAATAATTGCAGATAATGGTATGAATACCAATTAAGTGATAAACTCTGAAGCTAGTGTAAATATAGAATGAAGAAATTTGAGATACTAATTAGTATCTGTGTATCAGGTACTGCTGAATTCTGAGGGTCTGTATTACCCAAACAAGGCAACAAATCTGATGTGCTGCATAATAGGTTTGCTGAAGTAAAGATAATAGACAGAGATGACAACTAAAAACTAGAGGCCAAGAATGTATGGTAACATTAAAACAGGGTTTAAGTAAAAAAACTCCACTTTACACAGAATTTTTTTCTAGATAATTACTACCAGCCTATTCAGGTGGCAGTTATTCCAGCTGCAGGGAACAACTCAGAAAGACCCTTCGAGGCAGAGGAGAGAACAGCAGCCTGACAATGAGGATATCACTGGAGACAGGCATGGATTTCCAGACAATTACAAAGCCAGCTTTGTTACAAATTGCTCCTACAGACACGGCCTGGTGCTATCAGCAAACATCTGCAAGCCTCCTCACTGTGCTCGTGTGCTGATAAAAGTAAGCCAAGTTCTCACAGTCACCCATGCTTGACAAATTGCAAAAAACCCAAAACACAGCTTTTATCTGGCAGATCCACATTATTGGCTGGAGAGGTCATTACAGGAGGAACTGGTCTGAGCAAGCAGATATTGCCAGGTCAGCAAGAAGCCAATGAACTGACAGATATCCAGGCTTTCATTGGTGCCCTTCCTCAGAGCTGCTCTGTTTCCAATTAAAACATTAATCTTCAGCGTGTCATAAAGTGAAAGTCTCTGTGTGTATGGGTGGGTTTATATATTTTATAGTTATAAAATATATTAATAAACACTATTAACGTAAAATAGTTTATTTTATATTAAGTGATCCAAAGCATAGTAAATGGTCATTCTGCAGTATTAACCTCACAGATCAATCATCAGCAAATTGATCTGCAAAACTTACTTTATTCATGTGCAGATCAAAAAAGGAAAACCTTAAAATGTTTAATATTAACAACTATTTCTATTCTAGGATTGTTTTTAAACTGATGGATAATTAATAGCATCCTATTATGGTGTAATTTAGTTGGTTAATCAAGCTATTGATTTTTTTTTTCTTTTGTTTTTGGTTTGGGTTTTGTTTCTTTATAGACACAGTTAGAGATGTACTTTATATACATATTCTTGTCAGTGAAGTTTGAATGCAAAAAAGAGGTGAAGACCATGAAGTGCATTAAAATTACAGTCTGTTCTCATCTATCACTCTACCTAAAACTTGACATTTTGGTGGATAACTTCATTACTTATGGAACACATACGTGCTGCTTATCTTCAGCTCTCGGGAGAGAATTTCAAGGATGTGAATGCAAGATGAAAGTTGGTCATTAGTATCCACACACATTTTCAATAGGCCAATAGGGGTAATTTAAGGCATTAATGACATTTAGATACCTTTCTGTTTTGTACTGGAAATGCAGTGCCAGGTTCTGTGCTTGCACGCACAAATCAAAACACAAGTGTTGTGCTCTTTGCCACACTTATCAGGGTTTTTTTTTGCTATGAATCTTTTGAGAGAAGCAGAGGTTGCCTTTGCTGCACTAATTTATCAAGTTGTGGACTCTGCAGGTGAGATTCTTTCCCTGAAGCACAGCAAGGATGTGTAGGAATTATGCTTTTGTGAAGTTTAGAGAGAGAACTTCACACCCTGTGTGTGATGCTCGGTAAATACTCCCAAAATAAGGAGCGTGTTTTCCTTGGTTTTAAATCACTTAGTCCCAGAGGGTAAAACCTGTCTGTGCCCCAGCACTGGGGCTGCTCTGAGCCTCACAGCACAAGCCCACCTGGCTCTGCATCAGGGCTCACCCCCTCTCCATCCCACAGCTCCTCTGGCCATTTCTGTCTGTGCAAGAAGCTTGAATCAGCACAAAGAGGAGGCAGCAATTTAATGAGCTCTAGGACCAAGCCTGCCATAAGGAGATTTTTACATAGTTTTTTACAGCTCAGGTAATGTTCCTCAGTGGAACTGTAGGTTGCACAAGCAGGCAGAATGTTTGGCTCTCAGAGCCACAAACCAATCTCTTTGGAAAGCTGTTGACACTCACTCAGAGCCCATGTAAAAAACCCTGGTTTGGTTCTGATTTGTGCTGTAAATCTCACTTCCCAGAGGCAGTGCTTTGCCCTTGCTTACAGCAACAGAATTGAAGAGGAACTCTACTGAGATGAGTAGCTCAGACTTAGTGATTTAAAGAAGAGTAAAACTCTTCTGGCAGTCATCTGAAGAATAAATCCTGTTCCTTGCATTTACAAAATTGCTCACAGATTCACTGTGTCTCAGAGCATTCCAGAGATGTGGCAAGGCAGTGCAAATGCTTCTGGTGCTTACACCCAAGGGTCATTATGTAACAACTTGCAAGAGTTTTCCAGGTTCATGATACCAGTAAGAAATCGCAGATGTCATTTTGGACTAGGGTTAAAGATCCCCTACAACCCAGAGTATTCTAAGATTCTAAATAAGCAATACAAGCAAAGCACTGATGCCTTAAGGTTTTGGCTTTTATATTTTTCAAATTCTATACTGCATTAGTGCATAACTCTGAACTCCATATAAAGTGTAGTTACCTGTCTTGACATTTTGGTCAGACAGAACAAACCCTCTGGGATTGTTGGCTCCAAAGACACACCACAGCCTCAGGCCCTGAAGTATAAACAAAAATGAGCTGGGGGAGTGAACTGGGGGTAAATGACTTCATTAGCTGAAGCTGTAATTGGAGGATTAACCCCTGATGTGTCAATGGACCAAACTTATAACTGTGTGAAAATGCCCATTGTCCATCCTGGGTGCAGCCTCTGGGAGGCTTTGACTGCCCAGGATGTATCTACTGAAGGCCCTCAATAAATACCCACTTTTATTCCCTTCACTCTGTCTATCCCCTGTTCCAGGGGGCCTCTCCAAGGCACCAGCACAGGCCATGCAGTGTGAGCAGGCACAGTGCCACTGCTCTCATGCAGCACTGCTGGCCAGGGCGGGCACAGGTGGGCAAGGCTGTCCCTCCCACTGTCCCACAGAAGGACTGCACAGCTGGGATTTGCACCTTATTCACTTTAGCCACACACTGACTCTGTGTCACTGACACATTCCCTGGAAAACACCTTTGCCAGGATTTTTCTCCTGAGAAGCTGCGAGGCCTCAGAAATGAAATGTAAACAATAATTATCTGATTGCTTACCAACAGGAGCATCTTTGATTGGTTCCATGTGCATTGTTTTTACTGAATGGCCAGTCATGGCCAGCTGTGTCAGGACTGGTCAGTCACAGGTTTTTTATCATTCATTCCTTTCCAGCCTTCTGATGTCTCCTTTGTCTTTTCTTCAGTATAGTTTCAGTATAGCATTTTCTTTTAATATAATATAATATCATAAACATGGAGTCAAGGTTCTCATCTCTTCACTCATCCCTCAAACACCACAACTCTGCACACCCTTGCTCAGCTGAAGAGCTGCACCTTGAAGGAATTGCTTTCTGAACGGCCCAAATTCTTTTCCTTCCTGGGGAGATGGACCTTTCATACCCTGGCAATATTTAACTGACCTCCCCATTTGCCCATGGCTACCAAGTGAAACAGCTCATGACAAAGCCAAAGTTTCCTGGAGCCTGTAGCATTGGCATGCTGAGAGCAAAGTGTTTTATTCTGCACAACAGCCAGAGCCAATAACTGCACAGGGAGGGAAGGGCAGAGTACCTTAATCTCCTCTCCTAAACAGCTTAACTAACTAGAGGAGATGCAGTGCCTGGCATTCAATAACTACTCAGTGCTTTGACTTGTTCCAGGAACGCATTACAGACACTGTCAATAAACTTTAATTAGCAATATATTTTTAGTGGCACTGCTACAGCTTGCTGCACTGAAACATTTCTCCCAAGAATTTCTAAAGCTTTCCTAAAAGAAACCTTGACACTTAATAATGAAAGACATTTAGAGATTGTCATACAACAGCAGCCATTAGGGCACTGTATACTTCTCACTCACAAGTGGTAAGGTTACCTTGAACATGTAACTCTCATTTAAAGTAGTCTACTCTTCTGTTAAGAAAATGAGCAATCACTGGTAAAAATCAGGTGCAGCTGACAAAGTTAAACACTTTCTTTCACCTTTTAATGAGACCACAGCAGTGGCCTTACTGTCCCAAAAATAGCAAAGGAGAGGGAAACATTTAAAACTTGTGTACATGTGTGCACCTGCATGCACAGCCAGGCTCATTTTGCAAACGAAATGTCAGGTTCTTAACGACCTCCAGGATAACAAGCTTGAAATTGTAGCTTCAGAACTGTATAGTGTCTGTACCTTTGGAAAGAATTGCAATGGAACATTGCATGCCATCCTCATGCATCAAAGTGCTGCTCCCAACAGCTCTAGAAAACTTGGTGATGAGGTGAGGTAAACTGTGACCTGAAATCCTGTCCCTTAAGAAGGCAGAGAGAAATCTTTTACTGTACAAACATCAAAGATCTAAATACCACCTCTTTTTGCAATAAATATAGCCCCTTTTCTTCACATAACTATACATATCTTCCCTTTTCTGCCACACCTTGGCCCAGAATGAAAGTCATCAAGGACAAAGAATCCATCTACAAGTTCTGTCACATTTATCTACAGCTCTACATAGAGAGGGAGAGGGGGAGAGAGAAGCATCTCTTCTACCTGCATGTGTGTTTCCATTACAGGAGGGAACAAACCAACCCGTGGTATTAATGACTAATTCCAGCACCAGAGTGCACATGATCGATAGAATAACTGCACACCCCATCCAGAAGGAACATTTCACCTTCATTTGCATGCAGGTAACACTCCCAGTGAGGTGCTCCAGCCTGTGTGTTCAATACACCACAGCTGTAGCCTCAAGCAAGGCGTAATTTACACTCTGCTTTTCATTCATTTCACCTCCACTGTTTGCAACAATCCCGTGCTGCTTTTACACCTGAACTTCAAGAGCTTCCCACACTAAACTTGGCAATGAGCTAAACGTGCAATACTACAAAGAGTATTTTCATCTGTATATTCTTGCTTTTTCTGCTCCCTTTTCCCCCCAGAAACGCTGTACTAACACACATGAAGAAGCCAAGTGGAGCCAAGGCCCTGAGGTGAGTGCCACACGTGCAGGAGTGTGCACATGGCCTGAGAGGTGCTGGGTCGAGCTGCTCCAACTGCAGCCCCTGCTCAGGCAGCTCAGTGTCACCCCAAACTGCTCTCACTGAAGCAGGACCAGCAAAGCACCAGCAGAAATCACTTGGAGCTCCTCAAAGCTCTGATGTAGGTGGCCCTTGGAGAGAGCTGTGAACAGGAGAATTGCAAAGAGCAGGAGCAGCACTGTGCAGCTCTGCGTGGTTATTCAGATTAATCGGGCCCAGTGAACCCAAGGTCCAAACAAACTCGTTATTTTGAAGCTAGGGAGCCTTCAGGTGTGCCACGTTTTTGAGCCTGGGATTAGTTTATGAGACAAAACGATTTTTAGTGCTATGATGCAGAAGCCATTCTAGCCTGCTAACTACCTGCAACACCGAGATCAATTCTGAGAGTAAAACATCAATTACCTCACTTACTGAGACAGGATAAGCAGCAATTAAAAGGGTAGGGAATGCTGCTCTGCATGAGGTTACTTGTCTGTTTTTTCAGTGTATCACAGCAATTGTTTTGATTTCTAATTGTATCTAGAAACTGGAATTCAGGCCTTTTACACTTCAGTGTGCATGGTCTGAGACAGAGGTGTCTCATTACTAAAATAAAAATTCCTGATGTGTCTCAAGCAAGCACACACAATTGCAAACAACAATTAATTTCCATTGTGAAAAGATATTTTGCCTTAAGAATTATGACCTGGGCTCAGCTACGCTGTAATACCCATCATAGACAACTAAGTCTAAACTATGGCATTTCTGGTATTTAACACCCACCCTCACATAAAGAAATAAATCCTGCAGGAACTGAGCACCTCTAGAGAAAACACAGCCTTGGCATTGCACCTGCTGCTTGGCAAGAAGGTCTCTGAAGTTTTGCAAGTTCAGGAAGGCCATGGGAGATGGCTGAAAGCCTGGAAACAGCAAGTGTCCAACACAGGAGGGAAAGAGCTGCTGTTGGCTCACACCAAGCAGCACTGACAAACTGGGCACAGGTCAGCAAGAGCCTCACACAGGTCCAGAGCCAGCAAAATCTTATTTAAGTGACCAAACAGGCCATATATGTACATTTAGCAACCTGGAACAGGTGTCCTTCTGTCGCTATAGGACACAAAAGAACACATGCTCACACTGTTCTCAAGGTGAAAGAGAAAAAAGGCCGTTTATTTTCTGACTCTAACATTTATAGTTTTCTAAAAGTGACAGTGGATTGGAGGGTGACAGTGGCACCTCTCCAATGCCACTGGTTAAACCAACAGTCCATCAACTCTCTCTTCTTCTATAAAGGAATGCAAAACAATGAGTTATTTACAGAAAGTGTGTGAGAAAATTCACTACAAGAATGTCAATATCAGAAGGCTTAGAAAATCTTAAAAACCCAGGGTGGCATCCTTCCATACCTAGAGCTGGATACAAACCCTGGGATGGAAGCAGACCTTCATCAGCTTTGCCAGATCAGCAACAGCAATGGAGAGCTCTGCAGGGATGCTCTGCTCATTAGTACCCAGACAGGCTCTCCAAACTCCTCCAGCTGCTGGGATGGGGTTTTTAGGAACCTGAGCTGTCCCCAGAACCTGCAGCAGCCAATTGACACTGGAGTGAGAGAGCTGGAGACCCCAGGTCACAGAGATTCAGTGGCTCTAAACCATCCACATGGTAAAGCTCTTCAAATAAAGCTCCATTTTTAAAAGTATAATGTAAAAAAACCTCCTTCCATTGTAAACAAAGACAAAAATCAGACTTTGCACAAAATTGGATATTTTCTCCCCCAATTTTTTTCACTTTTCCCCAGTATGAGCCCCTCAGTTTACCTCTGTCTGGTTGTTGGTGAAGATAAAAAATGGGAAACCTCCTTGTGGACTGTGATAAAGATAAAAAAATGGGAAAAAAAAAGCTCTTGTAAAAATGGGAAACCTCCCTGTGGGCTGTGCCCTTGGCAGGTGTGCAGCAGGGCGACAGGTTACAGATGGGCAGGAGAGCCACACTTCTCCCTCAGTGCCTGCTGCCCAGGCTAGGAAGGAGCAATAATTCATTAAAATGACTGCACACATTTCTTTACTAAATAAAGCCAGGCTTAAAATACATCATGGAGATGCCTTGTTGCTTGTGGTGCTGGTTTTTTGTTTGTTTTTTTTTTTTCCTAAGGCTTTTCATTTGATTCCTGAAACACTGGAATTCATATGTGCACATTTAGCAACCTGGAGACTTGGGATTAATAACACTGCAAAGAAGGGGAAAAAACCACCAAGCAACCTTCACCTGTCCAAGTCTGATAGGTATCAATCATGAGAATTCTTTCTACCTAAAGGGAATTAAAAAAAACCCAGTTGATTTTATAAAAACAACAAATTGTGAGCATCTATTAAAGAGATTTTTTTTTCTTTTCCTGCATATTTTATAGTGGTTCTCAGTGCTGCTCAATTCCTGGAGCTGAATCTCCTGAGTAAGCACTATTTGACCATATCTTAGAGAGTGTGTGTGTGTGGTTTGCATTCTAAGGCTGGGGCCAACATTGATTTTATTTCCTCTTAGTACTTTATAGTTATTAGACTGCGACAAATTTTTTTTTTTGTAAGTCAAGTATGGATTTAAAAACGGAAGCCAAGAAGGAAAGGAACTGCATCTGTACTATGCCATAAATATAATATATTTGTGATTTCTTTTTTTTTAATTAATTTTTTTTGCTGTTACAGTTAGAGGGGAGATAACTGTGTGCTTAGTTTATGTAGCAGCTCCTCTGCAAAGCCAAGGGAGACTTTGAAGCCCTGGAAAGAGCCATGGAGTGCTGGCCTGGCCTTTCCCTGCACCTCAGCAGCTGTTTTCTCCCTGCTTTACAAGGAACAGCGTTGCCACCATCTGTCTTTAGGAGAAAAGAAACTGAAAACACACACAAAAACCCAAAACCAAACCAGTTGCAAAGCCAAACCTATCAAGAAAGAAAAAACAAAAGGGAAATGTTTTTCTCAGAGCAAGTCAATAGCATAAGTGAAATGGGGGTGTGGGAAAGGATTGATATCCATATCTATAGGGATTATAATAGGAAATGGATTGAGCGAAACACAAAAAAAAAGCAAGGGAGGAGTTTGTCTGCATTTTAAATAGCTTTGCTATCATTATCTAAATACCCATCTCCATGAGAAATAAGACAAATTTGGCATTTCACAGGGAGAGTGGGAAAGGAAGATGAGCAACTTTTGGTTCTATTTGATAGTTCTGAACTAATTATATAAGAAATATGACTATAATCATTTCTTTTTGAAAAGAAAATAAGTTCAGCAGCTATCTAGGTATTAGAAAAAGAATCTTAAAGGTTTCATACATTCTTGTTGTACATGTCAGGTTCCAGCTCCAGTAATGTGGAATGCCTGGGGCCCAGAGAACAAGAGAAGAACTATTCTTCATTACCAGGTTATATAAAATCCCTCTCTGATGTCTGGAATTATTTTCTAAAAATGAAAAAGAACACTGCAGTCCATTTTCACTGCATTTTACTCCTTGTAGTGCTCAATAACCAAGTTTCAAAACCCATTTTTCCTCTGCTGTTCAGAGGCCAGGAGGAACACATGAATAGTGAGGAATTCCCCTTGGTAGTCAGCTCTCACTGAGCTGGACCACCCCACACAGGATCAGGACAGCACAGATAAAATCTCCCTAAAAGCAGTAAATATTCTCTTGATTGGACTGCTGGCACCCTGTGGCTTCCTGCAGGAGCTAAACTGATTTTAGATGGAATATCAAGCACTGTGTTCTAGCAGAGCTGGAGTCACTTCCAGCCTAGCACCAAGCGGTTGAAATGAGGTTTTTCCTCCCCTACTGAACTCTCAGCTCCCACATCCCAGAGCAGTCAGAGCCTCTCAGCCCATGCCCAGAGCTGCCCCCAACCCACAGCAGCCCGTGCCAGCTCCCTTCCCTGCTCCAGCAGCCCTCAGCTGAGAAATGCCACCTGCATGGCCTCAATGAGATGGAAAAAACAGCACAGAACATTGCAATCATTAATGCATTATTGCTGACAAGCTTGACACCATGTTCTGCTATTTACAGGTTTCCAAAAGCTGATATTCTCCCCCTGTGACTGCCAGTAAAATGTAGCCACATACATGTTTAAAATGGTATTGTCATGCACACCACCAGTGGAAAAAGATCTCCTCACCACCTATGTTTAGGTCTAAGAGCATCCCACAAGACAAATAAAGAGTGCAAAACTCCCACAAATATGTACTGAGCTTAAGAATCAGGGCCTCTTTCAACATGAGAGCAATTCTGCTGTTAAATACCAAAAAAACTGCACCACCAGTCCAAACCCTTCCCAGTGGTACCCAGCTGAACCTGACACTTGGCCTCAGCTGGAAGAGAAACAAGCAGGGTGTCAGCAGAACTGAGGATCAACATGGTGACTTTTACTGCTCTGGAAATTGTTCAAAATAAATAAATAAATGAAAACCAACCCTTTATTTTTTTACCTTGCAAGAGTCTGTATTTAAGAGACAAATATGGCAAATCATAGGAGGGGAAAAAAGAGGGAACATTCTGCTTTCCTTTAATATCTAGATCATGTTAATTGATCCCAGTAGAGCCCCTCATTGCCAGACTAGTGCAATTAGCTCACTGATTTCTGTATTTGTATGATCTTGCTTCTGCTAATTACAGATGAAACAATCCTTTGGAGGAGGTTAAAATTCCCCTCTCTTTTCCTGGGGAAAAGCATTAACACCTTTTCAAACACTTGCAAGTTTGTAAGACCTTCCAAGGTCACCATTGGCATTACAAGTTTTAGTTCAAGGGCACAACTTGGAATTTAGCAAAGGCAATGACACCGAGCAAGGCAAGGAGAGGCAGCAGCACCTTGTCCCTGCAGCTCCATGGAACAGCCAGATTCCCTGGAAAAAACAGGGTTCTTCACCTGCCCAGTCCTATGTGCCATGGACTAAGTTTTAGCTGTTTGTGAAAAATGAAAAATAAGGAAAAAATAAGAATAAAAAAAAAAAAACCACAACAGAATAAAAAACTAAAAATGTGTGTGACAGAGGCTCTAAGATACTTCATTGCAGGTACCACAAACAGTCACAGAATCCCAGAATGGTTTGGGTTGGAAGGGACCTCAAAAATCATCCAGTGCCACCCCTGCCATGGCAGGGACACCTCCCACTGTCCCAGGCTGCTCCCAGCCCTGCCCAGCCTGGCCTTGGGCACTGCCAGGGATGCAGGGGCAGCCCCAGCTGCTCTGGGCACCCTGTGCCAGGGCCTGCCCACCCTCATTCCTTCCTAAAATCAAACCCAGCTCTGCCCTCTGACAGCTTAAAGCCATTCCTGCTTGGCTGTCCCTGCTCAGGACTGTCTGTGAGCATTTGTACACACCCCTGGAATGATGTTAAACTGCTGACAGCCAAATTCAGCATTTACAGAAGCGTCTCTGCTATGAAGATACCATGTTGTAACTTCACAGATGACTGGTGGCATCTAACAACTGCTTTGAGAGAAAAGAAAAAAAAAAAAAAACCACAACATTAAAAAAACCATTGCTGGAGTCAATTTTCTTGGACCAATGCCTTCAGGCTATCCATTACTACTCCAGTCTTAGCAAAGTGTCTTCATCTTGCATAATATTGAGGTGTTTTGCCTTTTTGCCTCAAATAACCGCAGTAATCTCAAAGAGAGGAGGGAAAATATCTGAACTCTTTCACTTAGACTTTACAGAATTATTCATAGCAGCTTGCAAGTCTACTGGGATTACTCAAAACTTGAAAAGAAACCCAATATTTCTATTCTAATATTGCATGTACAGCTCTGCAGCAATTATAAAACACACTGCTCAGTACTTTCCTTAACATAGGCTGGCTCGAAATTAATTGTTCTGGAAAGAAGTAAGTAGATCTCATTTACTGCTGGAACATAACTTGAATACAGTTTTTATGTATTAAAATTATTCCCTGGTGGCTAAAAGGAACGAACAAAGTCTCAGGGAAGGCAAGGGTTTGTTCCACAGCAATTAGCTACCATCACAGGGTCTCAAGTCCCCTTCTCTTTATTATTACTCCTATGATGGGAGGTTAAAGTGAACTCTTAACACTTCACACAACCCAAACTAGCTTTAGAAAATACACTTCACACAATCAAAACTAAGTTTAGAAAATACACACTCCACCAGGCCATTCCTCACAGAAAGAGATGCTATTAATCTAAACTGTAGCCACAGGTCTGGCTGTACTTATATTAACAAAAATCCATTCCTCCTCCAATCAACACCTAACACTGACCAGACTGAAATTAGTAAACATGGGCACAAGTTAACTAAATTTGAATTCTGTTAGAAGTATTATTTTTCCCATCAGGTCTCGAAGCCTTTCAAAAACCAAAGTGATTTGCAGCCCAGGTGGCTGGTGGCCCACAGCTCAGCAATGGTCCTTGCTGAGCAAGAGACCAGGGTTCAAAGGCCCACAGTTAACTGGAGATCTTGCACACATCTTAATATTCACAGCTGGCTTGATTAAAAGGCATGGTTTCACATGAATGTAAGGACCATCTTTTGAGGCCAGCCAAGCTGCAGTGTGTGAGTGCCACTTAAGGCGGTGTTTAATCAGGAGAACGGCGGCGGCGCTGCCCGACCAGGCTGCCTCCACTGCTGCCTGCTCCATTTTTCCCCATAATTGCAGGATATACTTTACTGTGACAGGGGCCCAAGCAGTGGAATTCCAATATGCAATCCATCAGGTTCTCCATTATTGGATTAGCTGGATGTGGCATCATTACCGCTGCACTTTCATGCCTATCATTGATCGTGGCGTTGCTTCTATTTCGCAATTAATGCAAGTCAGCTGGATTGATCAATCTTCTGATGAGTTTGAGCCACAGTCAATATATTCTTATGGCTCTGTGCTACTGATCTGTATGTTTTATAGCTGTGCCTCAGGATTTGTCATTCTGGCTACACATTTTCTTGGTTTTTTGTTTTCCTTTTCCTTTAGATACTCGTGCTCCCACCTTGCTGCCTAAACCACAAAGCGTTTATGAATGACTCACATCACATGGAAAAAACAGGGGGTAACTAAATTCATCACTGGAAAGAATTTTCTTTAAAAAAAAATAAATAAATCCCACTCCTGAGTTGGCTCAGCAGCAGCCAGTCTGAAAGCTGAATGCTGAAAACACTGAGCTTCCAAGGAATTGCAGAGATTTCATACGAGTGCAAGAGCTGTCATCCCTTGCTTCCCCTGACAGCAGCTTTGTGAGATGTGGAGATTTGTTAACAACTTGACTGTTAATATCTTTCTAACACCATGATAACTCTAATTGTATTTTAAACCTTACTCTTCTTTCAGAGGGTAAAGAAGCGTGCAGGAAAATCTCTTGACAGGGAGAGGGAAAATGAAATGATGGGGCATTAGGAGAACAGGGAACCACAATATTTGCTTAACATCTCATTCTTGCTACCCAGTGTCACAAACATTGCTATCCATTTTTGAAAATTTTCTTTACAGAGGAGAATAAAGTTGCTGTCATTTTCTAATAAAAGACAGACTATACATAAAAGTGCAATAATATACTTCTGAATATTCCTTGTAAATGTGTCTTTTATCTGCCTGTTACAGAACGTATCCAGATCAATGCCTGTACTTTTTAATGTCTATAAAAATAGTGTGATTAAAAAAAAAAAAACCACAAAACCAAAACACCAGCAAGCCAGAAAAACCCAAACAAAAAGTCACCAAACACAAACCAAACTAAACCAACCTGAAAGTTGAAAGAGAGATTAGAGTTCCATTTCCATTCATCTATATCCCATTATAAGAAGCCTCAAGTAACAGGAGATGCCAAATTTAAATATAAGAAAGTGAACTGAAAGTTGGACAAAGAGTAAAGTAAGTTAATGAAAACATTCAAATTAGAGTTTGGACATTCTGGACTGGATTGCACACACAATGCCCTCATCAAATGAAGAATAATTGCTTTTTTTCATCACTCTCTCACCTGGTTACCAAAGCTAGGACTGGTGAGAACTACAAGGTACTAGCAGTGATAATTACAGTACAGTTTTCTGACAGCAACACCACAGTTTTAAATACCTTGTTTCATCTTGTAGAATCTAAACTTATAGGTAAAAGCCACTTAAGAAGCCTCTTTATGAGGCCACAACTGAAGCCTTTCAACAATTTATTCCAATTCAAAAAGCAAAACAACCTCTGAACCGTTTTTTCTGTAAGCCCTGAAAATACCACCAACACAGGAAGGAAAAGAAACACACTGTCTGAGGGGTGGAAATGCTCTGTTAAATATAAAATTAGTTTTATTCAAAGCAAGTAATGTTCTCCCTTAAACATGCTGGCTTTGAAGAGAGCAGACATTTCACATTATCCATACATAATTCAGTCCCACTGAAAGGGCTCCACCTAAACTATTTTCCATTGCATTCCTAGGAAATTTGGAATAGAAAAGACACAAGTTGTGCCTTAAACAGGGATAAAGTAATACACCATTGAGCTGTTAGGGAGCTTCCAAAGGCACTTGGAAAACCAAGGAGCAACCCTTTCCCACCAGTGCCAGGCAGAGCAGGATCACTGCTGCAATCACTGGTTTTCTCCACCTGGAAAAACATGAACTAAGCAACATGCCAAATCATTTGAAGTCTATTTAAGTCTTAAATTGGTTCATGAATCTATATTTAGGCTGCCTACATATATGGCCTGGATTTAGAAATGCAGAGCACAGCAAATCTTAGCACTGTACCCAAAAGTGCTCACATCTTTCAGGAATCAGGCCATTATATTTAGATGCCTAATTATGGGTACGAGATTTGAACAAACTTAGCCTTGAGAATTTTAGCCTAGATAGGTGCACATGACATCACAAAGGTTTTGAAGTTGCTCTGAGATATGATACACTATGGCAGAGAGCTCATATTACTCATGTAAAAGTTAAAAAAACCCCACCTGCTAATTATAAATATATTACAATTTAATATGTTGGGTAAATACAGAGGAAAAAAATCCCTATTTTATTTCTGTTAAAAAGACTACAGTATTTCAGGTGCAAAGGGAAACAAATTTACATTCTATTTAATCCTGTAACCAGAAGATGCATGCTAAGCACAGAAACTTTTCTGTTTCAGGAAAATTGGCAATGAGGTATCAAATAAAGACAACTATAAAAATAAGGTAATTATTCTTAGTGTGCAAATAATTTTTAATTTCTCAGATATTTGGGGTTTTATTTTACATCACAGCATATTTCAAAGGGTATTGGAAAGCAATCCCAAATCTTGCAACTAAAAGATTGATAACGAATTTTTAAATTGTAACTACAAGTCCATTCTTTGAGGAAAACATGTTTTTTGGGGGGTTTTTTTTGGTATTTTCAAGAGGGAATCAGCTGCTTTCTCTTTTTTTTCCTTATGTAGTCACCAAATGACTCAGTCTGCTGGCAAATATGGAAATTAAAATGTTTTGGTTCTGACATTGGTGTAACCTGTTGGAGCCATGTCAGAGTTTCAAACAGAATCCTTAGCTTTTCTCAACTAATTCCCTTTCAAAAAGTGATGGCTGCACTTTGGCCTGATGGCACTGCAGAGATCCCTGCGGGTTTGCTCCCACAGAAAAGCTCAGCTTTATCAAACTCCCCACAGAAAAGCTCAGCTTTATCAAACTCCTCTTTATAAAACTCCCCACAGAAAAGCTCAGCTTTATACAACTCCCTTTATCAAACTCCCCACAGAAAAGCTCAGCTTTATAAAACTCCTCTTTATAAAAATCCCCACAGAAAAGCTCAGCTTTATCAA
Organism: Agelaius tricolor; assembly: GCF_023055355.1. Taxonomy (NCBI): domain Eukaryota; kingdom Metazoa; phylum Chordata; class Aves; order Passeriformes; family Icteridae; genus Agelaius; species Agelaius tricolor. The sequence continues at coordinate 12,468,250 of NW_027269279.1, forward strand.
ACTCCCCTTTATAAAAGTCCCCACAGAAAAGCTCAGCTTTATAAAAGTCCCCACAGAAAAGCTCAGCTTTATAAAACTCCCCACAGAAAAGCTCAGCTTTATAAAACTCCCCTTTATCAAACTCCCCACAGAAAAGCTCAGCTTTATCAAACTCCCCACAGAAAAGCTCAGCTTTATAAAAGTCCCCTTTATAAAACTCCCCACAGAAAAGCTCAGCTTTATCAAACTCCCCATGAGCACCAGGGGAGGCTGAGCCCAGCTCCTCTCACAGCCACAAAAATCCCTGGGGCTCAGGTGGGCCCTAAAGCCACAGCAGGAATGCAAAACTGGTGTGACTTCCTCTGCTGCTGTCTGTATTTTTGTGGATCACTGATGCAAATGTATTTTTGTTTTCAGGAACTCAGCAAGAAAAAAAGGAGCCAACCAGAATAGTAAATTTTTAACATTGCTGTGATTTATGTTTGGGATGTGTTTGCCCAGTAAAACAAGGAAGGGCATCAGGAATTTAGATGGATGTCAATTCAAAGCAATTTCCAGGAAAAACTGCATGGTTACACAGACTAAAATTCCATCAATTACTCAACCTGTAAAAATCCCTAACAATAAACATTTCATATATCCATAAATCCTTAATTGTCTTTTACAGTAAAAAGGAATTAACCAAATATTTTTGCTTTCAAATTTTTTATGGAAATGACAGAAAAAGAACACTGCAGGCATCATATACAAAAGAAACATCCCCTCCTGGGCCTACTCTTGTGGGTTTTGAGTTCTTGCATGGGCAAAAGGCAGAGTGAGAATGCACACACAGGCAGCTCAGATAACAGGATACACACACTCACCTTCTGTTTCTACCTCCTCAAATAAATGTTCATTACTTTTTCAAAGGAAATGACAAGTAATTTATGAGGTAATACACATAAATGCTCCAAGCACGAGAAAACACAGCTTTCAAATAACGCAAAGAAACTTATGTCTCTGAGGACTTCAAAGGTATTGCCAGGTTCTCTGGTGCAGAGGTGTAGTATAAATACTATAAAATGCAGTAGAAAGCATTAAGCAAGACACACTTCCTGCTGAATTATAGATGTAATCAAAATGAGCAAACACACAACATCACTCTTCACCATGCTTGTCTTCCTAGAGAATTTAAGCTGAGGCTCCAGTTTTTGTGTTCCCTGGGTTTTATGCCCTCTCCATTGTTTACCTAAGAGATTCTGAGTTTCATAACATGTCATAGCACATCATAAAAAAGCTATAAACCTGGATGTTTCTCTTGAAAGTCATAGATCAAGTTCCCACCAACACCAGCCCCAGGAACTGATTCTGATTCCAGTTATATCTATGTTTCATTGCTTATGTTTTAACACCATTTTAAATATTTACTTAGCATCTTTCTCAAGACAGAGTCGGTGTCATTAAATCAGAAAGCAGAATTGTGTTATGGAAATTGTAATCATTCCAGCTTGACCTAAAACTGCTAATGCAGGCTTTTCTGTCGTCTGATTTTGCAGCCAGAGAAGCAGTTTCCTGTGGCTCACTGATCCTCACAATACCCTCAGACCAATTCCCATGATTCCCTCATCATGGGCAGATATCATTTCAACAGATGTCAAGAACAGCTAAGTGCACTTAGGCCTATTTGTTAAATTCCTGGGGGGAGGCAGATTGGTGAAATTCATCCTGTAATTAAACCGCATATTTCTTTCAAGCTGCCTCTTCCCTCTTCCCTTCATAATCCCTCTGCCTTGCATCAAATCATTCAGGCACTTATTGGCCACAATCAATACAATATGAGATCCATTAATTTAGTCCCTGGGAGGTTTGCTGGGAAGAGCAGCCTTGCTCTGCCAGCACTGCCAGGCGTTCCTGTGAGCCACAGAGCACCTGGAGAGGATTTATGGCACCTCCAGCCCCTGTGCCCACAGCTCTGGGCTGCAGCCAAACCCACAGGGCTGGGATGGGATGGGAAGCGCTGAGTGCAGCCCCCAGTGCAGCTGGGATGGGATGGGAAGTGCTGAGTGCAGCCCCCAGTGAAGATGGGATGGGAAGCGCTGAGTGCAGCCCCCAGTGCAGCTGGGATGGGATGGAAAGCACTGAGTGCAGCCCCCAGTGAAGATGGGATGGGAAGCACTGAGTGCAGCCCCCAGTGCAGCTGGGATGGGATGGGAAGCGCTGAGTGCAGCCCCCAGTGCAGCTGGGATGGGATGGGAAGCACTGAGTGCAGCCCCCAGTGAAGCTGGGATGGGATGGGAAACACTGAGTGCAGCCCCCAGTGCAGCTGGGATGGGATGGGAAGCGCTGAGTGCAGCCCCCAGTGCAGCTGGGATGGGATGGGAAACACTGAGTGCAGCCCCCAGTGCAGCTGGGATGGGATGGGAAGCACTGAGTGCAGCCCCCAGTGCAGCCCAGCCCATCCCTGCATGCAGAGCTGCAGCAATCAAACCCCAGTGTCACTGCCACATTTTCTGAAAAACCCCTCCACCGGAATTTCTTCTCCTGGCAAGCTGAGAAGCCTCAGAGAAAAATGTAAATAATAATTATCTGATTTGCTTTTCCATGTTTTGCTGCTTTGGAATGTGGTTTGGAGATGGTTTATCCAACATGTGAATTGTTTTTAATTAACGACCAATCGCCATCAGCAGTGTTGAACTCTGAAGAGTCAGGAGTTTTTCATGATCATTCTTGTTAAGCCTTCTGTCTGTATCCTTTCTCTATTCTTTAGTATAGTTTATTTATAATATTTATATAATATATATATATAAATATATATAATATACTATATTTTATATATAATATAGTATAGTTTATATATAATATTTATATATTAAAGCATTCTTTAATATAATATAATATCATAAAATAATAAATTAGCCCTCTAAGAACATGGAGTCAGATTCCCAATCCCTCCTTGGTCCTGGGGACCTCACAAACACCCTGGCCCAGCTTGCCCTGCTCAGTGCCCCTCACTGCAGTCAGGGAAATGGGACTGGAGACAAACACCCACGAGGGGTCTCAGGCACAGGTGCACCTCAAACATCTGCCACCCACATCTCCTCTCCTGCCTTGTATCCTGCACATCTTCCTCTTACTAAATCTGGCTGAATTTGGCTGGGATTTGGTTTTATTCTCATAAATGGATGAAACGAGCCATTTATTTATATTTATTTTCAGAAAGCAGATATAAACAGAATTCTAAAATTATCCTATGTTTCATTTTTAAGGATATACTGTTGCATTATATATTTATAAGCAAATATATCAATGAGGTCCCTAACATGTAACTGTGAAACTGAGGGCTTACAAGTGTCAACAAGAAACCATATTAAAGGCTTCATAAACCCCAAGCATGTAGCACGCTGGGAAACTATCAATATGTGCACCAAACAACGTGTCATTTGCAATTAAAATTGTATTTGTACAGAAACAAGGACTAAAATTGGTACACACACAGATTACTAATGTGCTAGGCTAACTTGGGAAGGGAAGGAAAAAAAATTCTGAGGCTTAATTGGATTATTTCGCTGCAACTGCAAAAAACAATCTATCAGACAAAAATTCCATAGAAATTATTCACATTTAATTTTTAAAGCAGTGGACTAATTAGAAAATGTTTCTGTCCATTTCATAAAGGGATACAATTTGTAACTTTCAGATTAGCAAATTCTAATTTCGGTGATGTTTTGTGGTCAGTTTGAGCTCATTTCCTGTGACAGCACAAGGGAAAGAGCAGCTGTGTTGGGGTTGGCTGGATCACTTCAGACCCTGGGGAGGCTGGAGCACTAAAGGAGAGCTGCACGAAGGGTGAGAGGAGAGGATGGAGCTGTGGGAAAGCCAAGCAGACCCAGCAGCACAGATGTTTCAAAAGCTCTGCCATGGCCCTGGCTGGATGCACCTGCTAACTGAAATTCCGCAAGATTTTCTTCCCATCTTTTGACGCCTCAGGTTTGAGCTTTTCTGTTTCACATTCTCTGCTGCTTTAGTGTGTGGGGCTGGGCTTCATATTCGGGGATGCTGAGCTCTGTGCACAGAGCAGGGAGACAAAACAATTCCTGCTCCAGCTGGGCACCAAGGACAAATGATCCAAATCTCAGCCCCAGAGCACAAACCCCATGGGCTGGAGAGAGAAAAACAAGGATGGGACTGCAGGGGCTAAAGCTGGAATGGGACAATGAACTGCAAGATGCAAATGGAGCAGAACTGATCTGGAGCAGTCATCCATTTTTGTGGCCATTTTGGGTTGTGCTGCCCAAGGTGGATGCATTGAGGCCTCCTAATAAACCCCTACTTAATTCTTTACCTCTGTCCAAGGCCAGCCTTCACAGGGCATCACTTTCACTCCTGCTCCTAATATTTCCATTGTCTCACATATTGAAGATTTTAAAGGACCACACCCTTTATATTTTCATTTCTCTGTTATATTTGGGGCTTTTTTAGGGGTGGGAGTGGTTGCTTTTTTTTCTAAATTGAGTGGGAAAAACAGTGGCACTTCAGAGGTTCTCAGTGTCACTTCTCAAGGTTCTCAGACTTGTAATAAATTATGGTTAAAACAACCACAATACATACAGAAATGCTTTCAACAGTGGGAGTAAACAAAAAACGTTAAAGGTACACGAGGTCATCATTCCATACTGCAGAAAAACTGGTAAAATCAAAGAAAATAAAAGTACTCCAAGTGTTTTAAGGGATTTGCATTCCTTTACAACATATTTTTTCTCTGTGACTAAAGGTACTTGCTAGTTGAAATTGGTAACATCAATTACAGGTTCAGCACTAAAAAAATTGGAGAAAGCACAGCCATTCATTTTATAACCAATAACCTTTCAAGTTTATGAGGTTAACTTGAGTGGAGTCCTGTCCTAACTGGAGAGGAAAGCCCAAACCATTGTCATTTATTCTGGTGACTAACTCAGAGCCAGAAATTCACTTTGGAGTTTGTACCTTGGCCTTTTCAGGACATGTTTAACCAGATTATTTTTGTCTTTCAACTCCACAACCTCATAAGGAACTCAGCCACCTCCTAGACTCACCTGGTGCCTGCTCTTGCTCAGAGCACAACCTCTGATGCAGCCTCTGATAATCCCCCCTGAAACTCAGGTTTTGGGGTTTTTTGGGGAGGGGCCGGTGTTGCAAAGGCATCTACTCTCCATTCATCTCTAATAGAGAATTTCACAAACAAGACTCTCATAAATGTCCTTTACTCTCCCATTGGATTAGGCAGGAACCTTATGATTGCTCCAAAATTTGTAGGAAAGACAAATACCTCTTACCAAAAAACAAACCCAAACAACAGCAATAAAAAAACACAAACAAACAAACAAACCAAAAAACCAAACTAACCAAACCCAACCAACCCCAATCAACCAAACCCAACCAACCCCAATCAACCAAACCCAACCAACCCCAATCAACCAAACCCAACCAACCCCAATCAACCAAACCAACCAAACAAACAAATAAAAAACCACCAACCCCCAAAAAACCACAGCACCTGCTGAAAAAAGGAACACAGTGCATACTTTCACCATGGAAACACACTGCCTTAACCTCACACCCCTGAGAGCTACAATTATGCACTCTAGAAATTAGGAAATTATTAGGAAAAATACATTATCATCCAGGCAAATACTTTTATTATACTTTAATTCATCAGAAATATTTCTAAACTCTCCCTGGGGAAAGAGTACAGTTTAAAATTGCTTACATCTTTCTTAAAAGCTGAAATAAGCTTTCCTGTTTCATCTTTTATAATCTTATTGTAAAGTTTGCAAAAACTGCTGACTTGGTACTGCAAAAGAGATAATTATTCCAAATATCTTTTTTGGGAGGTATTTTTCTAGGTATCCCTAATTATTGTCTGCTCTTTTACATTTACTTCTGGATGTCATGGAGATTTGCAAACAACAACAAAAAAACCCAACACAACAAAACCCACACTGGGTACACCTGCTTAATGACAATAATGAGGTTACCATTAATTCCTAGAGCTGTCACTGCAGTCTAGGCAGGCAAATAACAAAGGCAGGTAGCTTCAGATCAAAAATAATGAGTCTGAGGGAGTTTTTTTTAATATTACTTTGAGGACAACAGCTTCATTCCATCAATTTTTTGGGGTTTTTTTGTTTTTTTCCCAGGTAAAAAAATTCATTTTTTTAATTAGAGGCCATTTCATAATTACAAGAGAACTGCCTGAGATAACTCCTCCACTTGAAGGAAACGTCTGCTTTCACATTTCCACCCTCTGAACTCCCCTAATTTTAGATTCCCTCAATTGTAGGAGGGCAGAGGAGGAATGAGCATTTCCCTGAGTGCTCTCCCACTCAGCAGTTTGTGGGTTTGAAACTTCTTGGGAAATTTCTGTGTTTATTTACAATTTCCTGATGGATTTATTCTCCATTAAATTCTCGAGTCTTTCCTTGGACACAAGTACAGATCTAGAATTTGCAACATCCTGTTGCAAAACCTGCATGTGGCATCTGTGAGATGCTTGTTAAGGTGTTTCAAACTAAAAATAGATCCAACAGACAAGCAAAAGGAACTAACCCAAACATGGATTCAAAGACATCTCCCTTAGGACTATTTCAGTTTACTATTTATTTTATTTTAATATGTTACCTCCAGTGTGAGCATTTTGCATAAGAAGAACTCTTATCCCCTAAAAATGGCCTTAAAACTACATTAAAATGCAAAAATAAGTCCTAGAACATGAAGTTTCAGCCATTATCAACTTTAAATCATTATTATTCATAACTATTCCAGTAGAGCAGCACAGATGCAAGAAAAGCAATTTTGCCTCAAACTAAGCAAGGTGGTCAGGAAATTTATTAGTTAGAAAAATAAGTAAATAATAAAAAACAAAGTCACAAAACACTGAAGTGACACATGGTAAAAGTAGCAAAAATGTGGAGAAATGAAAGAGTTTTCTGCAAACTCTTTATTTTATCTCATTTCAATTACCTTCTTTTCCAGCTATAATCAGGTATAACAGCAACTTGGCTCTTTACAATAATTACATTCTAACTGTGTGATTGCAATAGCCTGAAGGCTCAGACTTGGTAGCACCTACAGATTATTCTATTTTATAAGTATTATTAAAAGCAAATGAAGGAAAACTAGAAGAACAAGATTAGCATTATATAAAAAACCACTGCACTAGAATACCTCAGTAGGAAAATAAATAGTTTTCTCCTTAAAACAAGGAAGTATGAAGTTAAGAAAGTTCCATTTCAGACTCCTAAAGAGAAGAAGTCTTGTGCTACTATTAATTTTTATTCTAACATTGCATTTCATTATAAAAGTGGAGAACATAGTGCCCATTTCATGTCTTTTTGCAAAAACTGTTCGGACTTATTTTGTTTGTAGAAATTGTGGGGTTTTTCCCACAAAGAGAGAGTAGGAATGCCCATCCCTTTGCCTAGGGCAGCAGCAGGACAGACACACAGCCTTCATTCTGAACTCCTCAGTCTTTGCAGCTCCCAGGGACACCAGCCAGGCTTTGGTGCTCTGTTAAATGATCCCCACTTGTCACAGAAACATTCTCTGAAAAATCCTTTCCTTAGGATTTTTTCTCCTGAGAAGCTGAGAGGCCTCAGGAACAAAATGTAACCAATGGTTCTCTGCTGCTGTGGAATGCAACAGGTGCATCTGGGATTGGGCTCATGTGGTTGTTTCTAATTAATGGCCAATCACAGCCCAGCTGGCTCAGACTCTGTCTGAGACCCAAGCCTTTGTTACCATTCTTTCTTTTTCTATTCTTAACCAACCTTCTGATTAAACCCTTTCTTCTATTCTTTTATTATAGTTTTAATGTAATATATATCATAAAATAATAAATCCGCCTTCTGAAACATGGAGCCAGATCCTCATCTCTTCCCTCATCCTGAGACCCCTGTGAACACCATCACACCCACTCCCTTTTTTTATTTCAGCAAAGCCCTTTCCATCCTCAGAATCCTTTAGGCCTCTGCTGTTTCATGGAAGATGATCTTCTCTTCCCCTTCTGACACCAGTTTCCTTCCCACCCTTCCATAACCACTCTGCCCCTACAGTTCTCAGGCTGTACACTTCTGTGTAAAATCACCTCTTTCAACCTGCAGGATGCAGAGCCCACAATCACACACAGGAGTTTCCCTGTGGCAGCTCCCAGCTCCTCCCAAGCAATCCATCTGTTAAGGAAATGTGGCTGCCAGAGCCCTCTAATGAATGTTTGTAAGCCAAGCTAAAAGCCAGTTCTTCATGCTCACCCAATCTCTACCCCACTTTCTGTGCCCTCAGCCAGCCAGAGGATAATAATTCCTGCTGTAATTGCCCTCTCCCATTATCTCTGTCAGCTCCTTGTCTGCCATCAGCTTTTTCCAGGGGCTCTAAGAGATGCCTGTCCTTGCTTTCTCACTCTTTTCCCCACACATCTTATTTTTGGCCATTTATCACCTCCTAAGACATTTTCATATGACTCATGGGGTCAGCTCTCTAATGTAGACATTTGAAATTAAATCTTGTCTTTGTCAAATCTCCTCATGGATATCTAACAAGGCTTCAATGTAAAGCAGAACTTTCTTTCTCCTATTTCCCATCAGCTTCCAGGCCCTCCTTTTCCAGCTTCCCATAAATTCATAATTTTGAGCTCATGGGAAATCTTGCAGATTTTTTTCTGTGCAGCATTTCTAAGATCTAGCACTTGTTATCCATCTGGAGAACTTAAATTCTCCTTTCATCCCATCACTTTACAATTAACCTTTTTTTTTTTTCCATCTTGGCTCTACTCATGACCTTTCAGATTGCTGCTGCCAGAGCAACTTGGTGAAATTGTTGTTCAGACCATTTCAGGCACCTTTTTGGTGGTTCAGACCATTTCAGGCACCTTTCTTATTGTCCCCCTCTGTCCCCTCAGACAGTCTCTCCACCTCTTCCATGAACAGAAGCAGCAGGATGGCACCTCTGTAAACTGAATATTAACCCCCTTATTCCTTTAGAAAGTGATATAACCCTTGATCAGTGATATCAGTGGCATCACTGAAGTGATGGTGCAAGGTTATAGGGTAGCCAAAGCCCAGCCTGGTAACCCCTTGTTAACATCTAGAATACCATGCAAGATTCCACAGTTCATCACTGATCTCTTCTCTCCATCCTAACACTGACACTTTTTCTCTTTTCACAGAATTAGCTAGGTTGGAAAAGACCTCTGAGCTCAGCAAGTCCAACCTTTTCCCTTCTTATTTCCCATTCTTAAATTCTGAAATGGTTTAGGCTCCCTTCTCCATAGCTGAAAACATGACACCAATTAATTTGCTTGCAAGGCTGAGATTTTGGAGAAAATGGGGAGAAAAGTACAAAGGTGTCACACTCTAAAAGCTTTAAATGTTACACTCAGGATCATTTGTATCATTTTTGTTGACTCTTATCCTTTCTGTAATGTATTGTTTTGTCAGCTTCTAAATTACTGATTTTAATCCATCAAGCCAGGCAGGCCCACAATCAATTGAAAGGTACAAGAGCAAAAAGCTAGCTCTTAATCATTATTAGTTCTTTGTTCAAAAGAACTCTGCTTTAACTTTTGATCTATGTACCTCAGACAATGCAAAATCTATTTGTTTGAGTTTAATCTTAATCAGTGCTTTGTCTGGTAATTAGCCAAGGAGAATGACAGCATTCTGGGGTAATTTCTAATGGTTCTCACAAAAGAGAGTAAGATCACCTCGCTCAGAATGATGTTTCCTGCAGTGTTATTTTAGAACACAAAATAAATAGAAATATGTGGAAAACATGCATAGAATACATCATACATCCCACTTTTTCTCTCAAGACAAATATCTTTATATATAAAAAAATATTTTTTTTCCATGCCTCCTTCCTGAGCTGCTGAGTAACTTCTAACTTGCAGAGAGGTAACAATAAATCAAACACAACAAATATTATCCAGTGCTTTTAAGAGATATGAAAAACTCTGGAAGTGTACGAGCACTCATAGCATGCACCAGATTTATTAGTGAGGGAAAGGGTTCTCCAAGCCAATGCAGCAGTGACCCAGCTTTGCAGACACACTGGTACATTTTGCTGCCCTGATTTTTCTTGGCTGCCATCTCTGCTCCAGCTCTCAGACACAAAAATCCATTTGACCCCAATAGATGGCCAGAGGTTGTCAGCCAGGGCCTGGTTCACTGGACACCCCAAAAGCACCAGGAAAAGCTCAGTCTGTATGGGCAGGGCTGGAACCAGGAGCCTGTGGTGAAAAGGAGTCTGACTCTCCTGGTTTGATTTTGCATTATTTTAATGCCAAATCTCCACCTTGTAAGGGTGCAATGTTGCTCTCTAGTCTCAGGCATTTTGTCAGTGCTGTTCAGGACACCCAGAGGAAAGAGCTGACAGCTGATCCACCACCTCCCAGCAAAACTCTCCTGTCCAAAAAGTAACAATGCACAGGGAATGACCTGCACAGGGAATCTCTGCCTGGAGCTGACGTCCAGTTTATGACAAAGGCTGCTTTGCTCTGAGCTCTTTCAGCACAACAAAACCTTGCTAAGAAAAGTTGAATTTTGAGGGTGAAATGGAGCCCTAGTAAAGGCAGTGGGAGTTCCTGTCATGAACCAAAGCACAGCAACCCCACCACATCCCAGGATCAGGTGGTTCAAAGAGCCACTGTCAGCTCCCTCCTGCTGGGCACTTCCACTTCATGACAGCACTCCCTGCAATGCCTCTGGGAACATCAACTTATTTTATGGCTAGCAAAGGGAGGGGATTTTTAAAACATGACTGTATTATTGTAAAATTCTGCTAGTATCAGAGTCAAAAAAAAAGTAATTTTAAAGTTATACCATCACCTTAAATTCTTTTCTGTCACTGTGTACTACTTGGTTATGTTTCATATCTCAAGGTGTAAAAGAAAGCAATGCTCAAAAACAGGGTTAAACACCTGGGGGATGTAACTTTATGGCATTAGCCCTGATTATAAACATAAAGGTAAGTGATGCATTGTAATAGAATCATCTTATGGCCCAGGCTAAGACTAAAATGTAAAGCTTCACACTGTGCTCACCATGTTCAGTTAAAAGCAGAAAAAAATAGTGTTGCATTTTCCCCATCCTCAGCAGAACTGCCATCCCTTCTCCCAGGGTTTTCTAATCCTTTCTGGCACCTGAGGCATCTGAACAGTTGGTGGGAAGAAGTGAAACTGTGACAAAGTGAGTCTCATTTCAGATTTACAGTCCAATCACTCACAAAACCTGCCAATTCACTTTATGGCATGTACTGTGAAAATTCATTATTTAATACCAGCCTAAAAAAATCTATTGGTGCACTACAGTAGCTTGACTTGGAATTATAAAAGAACCAGGAACTCAGTATGTGGTGTCTTTAGGCCTCTAGTGAGATAGGCCAGCATATACTCCAAATGTCCTTTGTATGTTCCACTCAAGCACAACATTTGTTCAGCCAACAAACTGCTCTGTTTCAGCATTTTTTCTATTTGTTCTTATCTGACTGCTATATATGCATTAATCCATGTACTCATGTATGTGTTAGGTGCTAAAAAAAAAAGTGTACAACAATAAATGACCAGTCCAGGTTAGAAATCATTTTGATTTCAAATAATTTTCATTAAAAAAAAAAAAAGAAAGGCATTTTAACCCACTAGTTTTCAGATAATGGAAATCATAACTACTCCAAGCAGCTCAACTCACTAAATACCTTTGCTATTTTATAACCACATGACTTAGGGGAAAAAATGCAGTTTAGAGTCTGTGGAGTGCATAACCATGACTGTGTGAGGTGATGCTGATGCTACCTTAGAGCTCCCCACTCTTCACTCCTCCCCAGTCTGTCCTGGGACTGAAAAAGGCAATTTCTCCACCCTACAGACCTGCCAAATGCTAGGAGGATAACTGAGAAAAAATTAACTTACACAACAAGAGAACCCCAGGATGTCTCAGGGTGTTTGTACTTGTGCCCAGCCCTGTAGACTCGAGCTGCACAATCAGAACTGCAGCATCTGTGTCTCTGTAAAGCTCAACAAAGTGAGCAGGGGCTGGGCCATTCATCTTGGTAAGAGCCAGAGCCGTGGGCTTGGAGCCCATAAATGCACACCTTGATGTGCTGTGATGCTCCCAGGGCACAGCCCCACCTGGGCCAGCTCCTTTCTGCCTCACACAACACCAGAGCTGCAGCACAACTTTGTGCTTTACAAAATGGCAACTAACATCACCATCACGTTTTCTGAAAAATCCTTTCACCAGGATTGCTTCCCCTGGGAAGCTGAGACGCCTCAGAGAAAAATGGAAGCAATATTTATCTGATTGCTTCTCCTGTGTTTTGCTGCTTTGGAATGTGGTTTGGACATTGTTTACCACATGGTCATTGTTTGATTGGTTTCATGTGAATTGTTTTAACTTAATGACCAATCACAATCAGGCTGTGCTGGACTCTGAGGAGAGCGTCACAAGTTTTTATTATCATTCTTTGTAGCCTTCTGTCTGTATCCTTCCTCTATTCTTTAGTACAGTTTTAGTATAGCATTCTTTAATATAATATAGAATCATAAAATAATAAATTAGCCTTCTAAGAACATGGAGTCAGATTCCTCATTCCTCCTCCATCTGGGAACTCAGAAAATCCCACAAACTAGCACCAGTTATGTAGTGAGATGGGTTGACTAATGACTGCATTTACAGCTGATGACTGTTTTAAAGTTACACTCCAATTTTTTATTATAATTTTATGCTACAAAGATATACAACTAAAATTTTTGCAATTATTTATCGTAACAAAATTAAAACATGCAAAATAAACCTCAGCTAGACCGTAAGTTCTGTAAGTTTTATTCTTTCCCCCTTTATGTCTAATTCATTCTCTTTAATTCCTTACTTGTATAGCAGCAGTTTGATATAATAAACCAGAGTTTGTAAAAGCCATTAAGAGGAAGCTTGCTAGTAGCAATCTTATTAAGATACCTCATCAAGTAATGCTGTAACATTCTCACATCAACTTCCTTCAGCTTTTCATTGCAGCATTTCTAAGTGGCTGAGGTTCCTAAAGTGGTTTTTTTGTTGAAATTATGAGGCAAAATGTCTTCATGGAGCATGGAAAGTAGAAGCAATGTAAAAAATCAAGTTCAATTACAAAAGTATTTTTGAAACATCGGTTAATGCCAGCAATACTGTAACAGCATTAATTAAAAGAAGGGCAATTCTCACAGTTCAGAATGAGAATGCCCTGTGTCAATTCTGTTAGCTCATTTTTGGAAGGGTCAATTGACATCCTTCCCCTTCACCCACGCTGTGATCTCTCCTCCCCAGTCCCTCTGGGCACAGAGGGGTCAGGGGATGCCTCCCCCTGGCAATTACAAACTCCAGCCCAGCACAGCTCACCGTGTTCACCCCAGCTATCCCATCCTTCTGAGCTCCAATAACCCCAGCTCTAAAACACTGAGAACAAACATTCACCCAAAACCTGAATACAAGATAAAACACCATTCATAAGACATATCAGACAGCATCTTATTTTTTTTAGAAAAAACATGTGGTTAACAGTTATACAGCTGCTGTACTTCCTAGGTCAGGATCAAGTTTGCTCCATAAAATATGTTTGGCCTATTGAATTATGAGATTTCTAGTTAAAATTAATATCAAATGATTAATAAAAACTGAATAGATTTTTTTTTTTCTTTTCTAACCATCTTCTCAAAAATCAAGTTGCAATACCCTTTCAGGATTTCATTATTTTCAACTGTCTTACACACCAGCCTTGACTCTATTAATATTTCTCTTTCACTGTCTTTCAGGATACACATTTTTCTTCTGGTTGGCAAGCATCCAATACTTTTGGTTTCTAACAAATAAAGCCACAGCACAAACTTCTCATACATGTTACTTTTCTACAAATTCCAACGCTTCATCTTACTTCTTCATCAAATCTCAAATATTTTGACCCTTGCAGGTTTATTTTTTTTTTCCATCACAACCAGGGCTTTTAAGAGGAAGAAAGCCAATTGCTGGAATTCCTTGTCAGGTAAAGGTAACCTGTCCACAAAGTTACAAAGTCCAAGACAATGACAGCAATGCTCTGCCTGCTCCTGAGACCAAGTGCAAGATTTACACTCCCAAACCCAAAGAAGTGTAAATCTGATTGACTCCCACAATCCCAAAAACTTCCTTGCAGTGCAAAGGGAATGAGGGCTGGGATCAGCACCCTTGCCATGGAGCTGCACAGTGCACACAGCACACCCGGGCACTGGAGCTCACACCAACAGCTCAAACCAACCCTACACTCATTGGCCAGCTCCAATTGCCTTTCCTGATCTATTAAACCATGGCTGTACCCGTGTGGGTGCTCAGAGTGAAAACCAGCAATAGAAGGAAAGGGGAGTTTGCAAGGGAAACCACGTCCTGTTCCTTTTTCCATTTGCACTCGTACCTGTGGAACAATTCTACCTGAGAATGAAGACTGACCTTTAACTTGGAGTAAGGAAACCTCCTTCTCCCCCCCACCATTTACAGTTTGTGTCTTCTCTTATATTCTTATGGAAGAAGAAAGGTTTAGTGATAACTCCACTGTTCAGACTCTGGAGACTTGAGTTCCACTGGCAACCTTCAACAAGGCCCTCCTGGCTGCACCTTCTTTAATGAAAATTAGAACCTCAGAAGCACCAGGGCCAACTAAAATTCACAGAATGACTAGCTTGGGAGAGACCTTCAAGATCATCCAGTCCAACCCAAAGTTCTCATAAAAAGGAGCACAGAACAGGAAATTGCTCTGCTCAAAGACATGAGATGGGAAAGATGAGAAAATCACCGAGTGATTGGGGAATGCAAGGAGACAACACCTGGTTCACTTTTTCCTCAGGATAGGCTCTGTTCACCCTCACTGTGCTGCTCTGAATTCTCTCCACTGGGCCAACATTTCTCAAGCATAGCAGCCAAGGCTGGACATGGACTCTGGGACAATCCTCCCTTTCCTCAAGGTATCCTAGCTGAAGGTGACATAGCTTTTTTGTACTATGAAAGATCATTTAAAGAACTGTGCAAGAGGGTTTGTTTTTTTTTTTTTTTTTTACTAAAATCCACAGTGTCAGTTTTAATTCAGGTTTCACTAATCCAGAATATGCAAATCTTGATTTTCCTTTTTTTTTTTCTCTGTAGCAGTTTGCACTGGTGACATACCTGAAGGGGCAGGACATCTGCTCTGCAGCAGTGCCAACTGGCCAGCACCAGCTGAATTCTCAGAGGCAGCCTGGTGATTGCTCTCATTTCCCTGCACTCACCCAGCTCTGCAGGAGAGTTTTGTGACCCCAGCTCAGTGATCCCTGCACACCAAGCGCTGGTGGGCCAGGGAAGTGTTCCCTGAGCAGCCTGGGCTGTGCTGGGCAGCCCCTGAGCTGCAGGACAGCCTGGTCCAGCCCTGGCACCAGCAGCTCTCCCAGGAGCCTGGCCCTGCCTCTCCCCTGCAGTGCAGCAAACACCCTGCAGACAGCTGGGTTTGGGCAGAAAACCATGCAAAAGAAGGTGACTAAAAAGAGAAGCAAACTCCCTCCACAGCCACGGTGTGTGCAACACCTTGGGCTCTCCCCTCCAGCACCCAGCCAATCCTACACCAGAGCAGGGTCCCCCCTCCTGACAGGATGCTAGATTTACTCTCTATTGCTATTCCTTTTTTTTTCCCTCTCATTAAACCAGTCAATTTATTAAACCACTTCTTTTCACACCTCTTTCTGAGATGCAGGAAGATCTGAGAGCCCTCTGCCCCTGCTTGCAGGACTGGGGATGAACGTGTACCTCCAGCCCCCAGGGCACTCTGTACACACAGAATTCACTGTTCTGCAGGGCTTACACACTTTGTACACACGTTTCTACTTCAACACCTTCTCACTGTGTTTGTATTTAATTGACCAGTGAAGTAATTACTTCCTCCAGAAAGAAATCAATTTAGTTTCCTCTATTTTCCTTACTTTCTTTTGTTGAAGCCAGTGCAAACAGATGGCCAGTGTTGTTTCTAACCCTTCCTGAGGTGTACAAAAAAGGTATTGCTTGCCCAGATTGCAGTTCCTGTTTCCCATGCCCCATCAGTTACAGTTGTGTTTCTGCTGCCTATTTCTCCTTGTTATTGGATTGTGGAAACAATATTTTTCCCACATTGGTTCCTGTTCAGTATTAATAGACTATTTCAAAAGGAAATGTTTAAAATCCAAAAGCAGCATTCTATGCAAGCTTCTCTTCTCCCAAGCATCACATAAGTATTAGCAACATATGGCATTGTTTGCAAGAAGGACATTACTTCCTTTGTCCATCCCTTACAAGCCTGCAAATGTTTCTGGTGTCCCCAGCCCAAGTAATCCACAGCCCAAAAATGCTGCAAAATTCTTTTTTAACTCTAATGTTTTCACAAGGGCATACCTTACTATGTTTTATAAACCTACTTTATTTTATTACATGGATTCATATAAAAACTATAAACCAGGTTTTATATCACTTTCAGCTTTTGACCATTCATCAGTTTTCCATGATAAAGCCCCAGTGAAATCAATATCCTTGTAAAGCCAAGCTGTCAAAAGTTACTAGACTATTTCCAAAGGCAATTCCAGTGAGACAGACTACCAGATGTTTTCAATATATTTTATACAAGATTGCATGATAATTTTAGTGGGACTGAAGGAAACAATACAACAGGTAGTTTTTGGAGGTTTGACATTTTAAATAGCGAGCTCAATTGATTTTTACAAGATACCAGAGACAAAAATGCCACTTCTGGAAAATTTATACCCCAACATTCATCCACAGAACTTAAGAGCAATTGTGCTGTCAAGCAGCAAGGAAAGGAGATGGCCTTTAGCAACAAAGTCACATAAAAATGTTCACTGTACCTATATGTGTATGAGCGTGTCTGTACTTATAAATATATTTAATATTTTAAAATGTATATTTAATATACACACATATCTAAGTGTATGGAAGCATAACCACCTCACTGTATTAATTTTGCCCTTCTGCTGATTTATAATTTTATTTCTCACAGAAGACTGCCAATTATGATAAAAATTCCCCTTATAATTAACTCAAAATTTTATTAAACCCAGCTTTTATAACTTTAAATATAATAACGCCAGCCAAGCCAGGGCAAAGAATATGTCTAGTCATTAATTCTACTTGTATCATTTCTCATTCCTCAAAAAAATGGCAATAAAAGGATCCCTCCTTAGAAATCAGCCTGGCCCTGGCCATACTCATCTCCATAATAGCACAATTTCCAATTCACGCCTCATTTTCATTAATGTTTCCAGCTATAAATTTTTAAGCATATGATAAAAAATTTCTGAAGCGGCATAAAACTAACATGAAGAGGGAGTTCATTAGTATGTGACCCTAATTAGAAATTCCATATTAACTTCCCATTTCTACTTGTGCATATCCAGCAGCAGCAGGCCTAATATGCTGTGTACCAGTTGTACATTTGTTTTAAGGGCTCTTGCTCCCCTCCCTTCCTCATTTTTATTTTTACACAATTTCTATGTTTCCCCTGCTATTGAATAAGTCAACAGACAACTGTATCACAGCAGCACCTTTTGTGTCACAAATTATCCTGGAGAATTGTAAGGAGCTACCAGCTCAATGCTTTATTAATGATACCAGATCATAAAAAGAAAGGGGAAATTGCTGACTCCAACTCTTTTCTAATGTTGGGTGATAAAAATGCTACTTCAGGATTCAGAAGGTTAAGTTCTAATGTGTATTTTGAATAGAGTATGCTGAAATAATTGCCTCATAAAGCAATGCATTGACCAGCCTGCTAATGGCTGCATAGTGCAAAACTCAGCAAAGAGTGCCAAGCTTACTGGAAAAAATGCTGTGGCACTACTTTTGTAGCTTTCCACGTTAAGTTAACTTTACCCTTTTCCACTCTTTTTGGTTTTAATCCTGCCAAAAGTAAACCCTCCCACCTAAACCTTTACTGGCTCCTTTCCACTGTGTCAGGAGCAAATCATTAAAATGCAAAGCCCAAAAAGCAAACCCCCAAGTGAATTTGGACACAACAGTAAGAAATCAGAATCACATTTCACTCATATGAACCCAATCACTAATTTATTTTTTTGGTTTTTTCTGCTCATTTCATTTTGAGATCAAGCCTGTAGCCAAACTGAAAGCAAGGCAATAACTGCTTTTTAAAATATGGATGGAATTGCAGCTTATAAACTTCTAATTAACAAGAATCTGTCTGATAAAGCAGAGTCCTTCCTGACAGTGCACACTCTCAGCATCAAAACAGCAGAGAAGTGCTTCAAGCCTGTCCCTGTTTATAAAATACCCAAACAAGTTGTAAGTGAAGCTCTCAGTGTTAGCATTTACTGTCCCACAAAAGGAGAATAAAACCCAGCTTAGAATTTTTGTACTGATTAAAGTACAAAGCCATAACTGCCCATTTTAACTCTTTCTCCCCAAACTGGGCAGGTAGAACTTCAAGCTACACTCAAATGCTTTGGTTTTGACTATTTTCTATAAATCTCCTTGTTTTGTTGGGGGTTCTTTATGTACCTGAATTCAGCAAGTTATCAATAATTTTGAGCAGAGAAGCAACAGATGAAAGCACACCAAGTTCAATGATAAAACTCCTTTTGATTTCAAAGTTGTTGTTTTAACAGTCAGATACAATGTTGATACTACAAACATCTGAGAACTTCATACAGAATATGAACTTCATGTTCTGTATGAAGTTCTCAGATATGTGTAATAATCAACACTCATACTCTGAGCTTGGATGTGCTGGGGTATCAATATAGAGAGGGGTGAGATAATTATCAAAGTGGAATGAAAACTTTCTTAGGTTACACATTAGTCAAAAAATCCCAAACTATGAAGTGCAGTGAAAACTTTCACTGAATAATAATATACACCACCAGCACTGTACAGAAATAAAGCTACAGTGAAGGTACAAAGTTTCAAAAAGTCCTTGGTTCTGTCTTGATTGACAGATGTGCAATTTTAAAATACAAATCATTCATGAAAAAAACCAGTGACATCTCTCTACCTTATAAAAACTAATGGATCAGAACACTGATTACTGGAAAAATAAATCAGCTTTTGAGAACTTAAGATGTCATAAACTAAGCATCACACACTGTGGATATGAGATTTATTACCAGACCCATTTGATTGATTTATTGTTAGTTTTGCAATCAGTCTTTTCAACTTTTTTTTTAAACCATTATCACTAGTGAACAAATATATTAAAAGCCCTTTGAGTGCACTGTGTATCAATAATTCCATCTTTTAAAAAATGATTTATTGCAAATAGTAATTAAAGATTCAGCTTTATTTTTGAAAGTGCCCCTATACCTACTTTTAATGAAACACAAACAGAATAAAAGCAAACCAGAATGGCCTCTGCAGATTGCTGCCTTATATGAAAATTCACAGGCAACTAAAATTCCTGATTCATTTTAAAGGTAAAAATGAAAATTATTTTCAGTATTTCTATCCTCCCTCCTCCACACACATACATACTACTTCCCCCCTGGGAAATAGTAAAAAAGAACTATTAGTTATTACTATAAGTAGTAGTCAAAATCCTGTCAGAAGGCAATTTTGATGGATTGCTATTTGAATAAAAATAAGACAGGCATTGTATTTATATGACAAGTATAGATGTGAGATTAAATGATATTATGAAACCGCAGAATAATCTTTTTTAATTATCTCTGTTTGGATCAAGCACATTAAGTTGAGACAAGCCAAAGTTAGCTCCAATTCACATAACTTAGCAACAACCTGACCCACTTGAAATTTCTTTTCTAAGACTTGGCTGACTTAGCCAAAGCTAAGGCACACATCTTAATATAATGGGCCAGAACATCAATCAAGACTTATTTTTACTCCTTTCCTGCTATTCTGAGTTCTTTTAGAAACTTATTTAGATTTAGTTATTCCAATGCATGTTTTCATTGAACTCTGCTACTTTTACACATTTTCTACAAAAGCAATGGGAAAAGATAAGCATGGGAAGCTCTGGCCTTTAGCAAAGGGCTTTAATTTGGAACTCAGTTTTTGCCTTTATATTTACAACAAATGGCATCTCCATTCCAGCCTAGCATTTCTTTATGCACATTCCTTCAATTCCAGGCTTGCAGCAGAGCTCAAATCAACAAAATCACAAGTACAAGAGCAATCAGAGAGATTGAACCAGGTGGATTTGAAAGGGAACCTGACACCTCCAGCCGGGTGCCTCAATCACCTCAGCTGCTCTGAGCACTTACTCAGCCCTATGTTGGGACCCTTGAGCTTCCCATCAAAAAATTCAAAAGACAAAAAGAACTGCAGCCACATGCAGATGGGTAAGAAACTCCCCCGAGGTATCAGAGTGAAGGTTTAACTCCAGTGAAAACTCCACTACATTTATTAAGTGAAATCATGCCCAGGAAGGGCTGTTGAGGAATGTTTCCAAGAAGCCATTTCAGTGTACCCTGCACAAGGAATTCTCAGCCACTGGTTGCATTTTGGTCTCCAGAACTGCAGCCCCACACAGTCAGTCAGGCTGGAAGGGGCCTCGAGGGATTCCAAGCACAAACTCCTGCTTGCAGCACAGTCATCTGTGAGATCACACCCCTGGGACTGATGCAAATGCTCTTTGCCAGCTTCCAAGAGGGGAGATCACACAGCTGCCTCTCCAAGCAACCTCTAAAGCTTAAATATTCCCAGGAAAAAAACTTTTCCAGTTCGGACCTACCTCATTTTAATTGCATGATTGCATTCCTCATCCTCCTGCCACAATGCTCCTGTGGAGAGCCAGGCTCTGTCCTCCCCATCTCCTACAGGGACCCAGGGGCTGCTCTTTGCTCTCCAAGCTGAGCAATCCCTGCTCCTTTGGGGTGTCATCCCCCATCCCCGACGATCCTGAGGGCCCCTCTGCCCTGGCAGTTTCCCGTTTTAACAGTTCTGAGGGGTTTTATAGTGCAGAGGGCACAATCACTTCCCAATCTGCTTTAATGCACAACACCTGGGCTGCCAGGTGCCAACAATTACCCCAGCCCAGCCTGCTGTGATTGCTGCACCTGAATTTCTCTCTTAGTGGGCACTAAGGATGGTGCCAGGGCAATCTCAAGAAAGAGACTCTCAAAGAGAGGGAGCTTGAGGGGCCAGGCTGCTTGGCCAGCAAAAAAAAACACTTTAAACTAAAAAGGGCAGTGGGAGAGGTACCAGCACCCCCCAGTGCAGGGCATGAGGAGCAAAGGGAACACAAAATCAACTGAACAAGGCTTGCATGGAGTCTCCTCCAGCATCTCCATGTGAAAAGGAGCAAGGAAGTGCCTACAAAGCACAGTTATGGGCAATGTAGTAAGGCACAAGCAGCCCAGCAGTTCCTGGACGTGGGGTGCACTGGTGAATCCGTTCCTGCTGCTGCAGCCTGGGCCAGGGGTGCAGAGCACCCTCAGCAAGGCTGGGAGGAGGGGCTGAGGCTCATGCTGGCACCCAGGGATTCCAGGAATCCCTTTAATTCCTTTGAAATCCATGGATTTCTGTACTGTGAGGGGCTCTAAACACGGAGAGTTTGCCCAGACAGGCTGTGAGATCCTCCTCATGCAAAAGGTGCTGGACTACCAGGAGCAGCCTGCTCCAGGACACCCAGGGCAGCTGCAGACAGACACTGAACACCAACCCTAGATCTGGGCCCAGAAATACTGTGCTTTTTTCCTTATTTTCCACAAAAATGCCACATATAGAACGCAGCCATACAATTATGTTACAGATGAAGTGTGTTCTAACTTGGATATTTGTTTCTAAGTTATTTTTGTTGAATGCAAAACTCAAACCAGGGCAATGCAGAGAAGATTGCTGGGATTTTCTATAATATTTTTTGCTATACTTTTTCTGCATTTATTTGTCTACACTCTTGGTATAACCCACCGTAGAGTGAGATTAACAGACCAAGACAGGTTAAAGTTGCTGCCCACAATATTATGAATTATATTCCTACTTCATCTTGATTTTGTTGAGTCTTGACTTCATCTCACTGCTGTGCATTCCACTGAATTTGGTTCTAGAAATCTGAATAATACTGGAATAATTTCACACTTTTGCTTTCAAGAGTAACACTCTCAAACACAATGCAATTCACACAGGTAGAGACGTTGGAAAAGAAATTATTTATGCTTTTCCTAGTGGCTATATATTTATAAGGAACCTTATTTGTAATCTGCTTCTCTCATATGGGGCATGAGTATTGTAGCATTGAGGGGGAGAAAGGCTAAAAAATATCTGTACAGCAAGCAAAGGAGGGGAAAGAAAACTCACGCCAAGCCAGTGCACAGTTGAGTCCCCTTTCTCTAAGGGAATTACACTTACTGACCTGGCTGCAGAAAAAAACAACTTGACCTGATAAGACCCAGAACATTCCCAACTCCCAGGCATGCAAACAAAGCATGGCTCTAACTTGGCATAAAGCTGAAAGCTTCCTTCTGTGTCACTTCTTTTGAGTTATGTAGAGCTCAAAGAAACAGCCTCAACTGGAAGCTATATTTAGGAAATCTGAAAATTTTAAAAATAGGACTCAGACATGAATCTGCAGTGCCATTAAGCTGCTAGTTCAAAGTGTCTGTGTGACATATTGACAACTTTTTTTTCTGGTTGGATTTTTATCTTTTACCTTCTCCCTCTCTTACAGTGTTTTGTTTTGTTTTTTATTTAATTTTTTAACATACATCTTTCTCTATTGCTTTCTCACTAGCACTGATAGCTCCAGCTAGTTCATAAATTCCATTGCTGCCTGCTGCCATGGGATGTGGTCATGCAGAAAATATTTCATAGGGGAAAGTGTTAGCTAGCTAGAGGCAGTATTGTCGATCATTACTGGGAACTGCAGCCACTGGGATGTGACTGTGTATTCATTTCATGCATTATAACACCTAATGTACATGACAAAATGTTGAATATTAAGTTAATTCACAAACTAGAATAGCTGGTGTTGCTGAAGCTGTAAAAAAAAAAAAACATGTTATTGTTCCTTCTCCTTTTCCAGTGCTTTCTAGCAACTAGAAAATGGTTTGGTTTCACAATTGCTTAATTTCACCATTTATTTTACCTCGATTTAGTTCATTAAAGTTTGAGCAATGCTTTGATGTCCTTTGCTGGAAGTTACCATGCAATTTTACTATTGTCTCTTCATGCTCCTGCCCCTGTAGACATTTGTGATGACAAAATCTGCCCTTAACTGTCTTGTACACAGCAAAATTTTCCATATATTAGAAGCTAATTTAATTGACACTATTCAGAGACAACAAAAATAAAAATAATGCCTACAAATTGATGTAATTGTCATTATTAACACCAGGAACCCAAATGGTTAAAAGCTAAGAAATGTATGAAGCAGGTGATGGATATGTACAGAAAATTCTGAGTCCAGGAATGAGAATACAGCCACAAACCCAGTCAGGCTAATAACCTACTTCAAAGGGGAAAATGCAGTGCTGAGCACACAGAGGAGTCACCAGCCTCACAAGAACTCTTGTTCCCAAGTTCTTCATTCCCAATCAGGAACAAACAGGTCACACCTTGGCCTTAGAAAACCCTGCAATAAAACTGAGCAGGAGGAGCCTACTACCACAGGAAAGTAATTCAATTATTTTCTATTGCCACGGTTTCCACAAGAGCACAGATGTTTCTTTTGAGGGGTGAAGAAATGCAACAAATAATCAATTTTCAGCCTGAGGTGTCATCACACTGCACCCCCAGAACATAGGTGATCAGAGAGAAGGAAACCTGGGTTCCATGAATCAATTCTGCAGCTCCTGTGCAGCCCCAGGAACTCCTAGATTATTCCTTTTTATTCCATACCAATGCCTGTAGTACTGAGACACAGAGACAAAAACAAACAAAAATACTCTGAAGAAACAAGGTGATTTTTTGGAACTCCGTATTTTGAGTAAGAATATTGCCAGGTGACAGCTGTTTAACCCTTGTGATGTGCACTGGGGATGGGATGGGTGAAATTAGACACCAAGTTGGCTGTTGACCCATTTAGATCCCGTTCTGTTAGCACTCAAATAATCCACTCAGTGCTGTGAGCCTCAACAGCAGCTCCCTACCATCACCTCACAGTCCCACAGTTCTCCCCAGAGGAAACCAATGCAGGTGAAAATACCTGATACAAAACTGTGCATGGTGGAACATTTTATCCACCAGGGAAGGAAATGGCTCATGGGGGGAAGACAGCAAATCACCAAACACAATCTGACAAAACACAGTGAAGATCTTTGACTTCTTACACGGCCTAAAGGTCATACTGGTAGGATGTTAAAAAGCAGATTATTTTAAATATATTACAGTTTATTGTTATTTACAGTAATTTCTATTGTGTATTTATATTTTATAATGTATGTTTATATTTTATTTATTATTGTTTACAGTACTATATGACGATAATACCAAAGAGCCAAGGCCTCGATACAAATCATTATGCCAAGTTTAAAATGAAGACAGCTTGGGGAATCCTAGCCTCCTGAGAACAGCACTGTGTGACATGGAAACTCCTGGAGGTGAGCCTCCACTGGCCTAGGAATAGTTCACTTGAACATGGAAAATATAACACCATTTTCAGGAGAGGTTGTGATTTCAAAAGCACAGAAGTTAAACTGCTGTGACAGACTTTTACAATCAGTGTTCCTTTGAAAAGAGCTGTGGGATGAGGTGGAAAAGCCCTGCAGGAAAGCAGAGAGTGGCCTCTGCTTTGGGAATTCCAGGAATGCTCTCTGGGGAGGGCCAGCACCAGGTGGCAGAGGGGAACTGGGTGCTGAGAGCCAGGGAAACACAGGGATGGGCAGGGGGCAGCCAGAAGGGAGCTGAGAACCTGGCAGGGGCTAAAGGGAACTTGGCAGAGCTGGTTCCAGCTTGCAAAGGCACCAGCTGAAACCTGCTCTGTGAGCAATAAATCACCAGAGTGAGAACCTGCCTTCATGGGCACAGCAGGCAGGAGAAGAGCTACAGATAAAACGCTTTTATTTATTACTTATTTGCTCTGAGCGTCTTCTGTTCAAAACTCTAAGTATTCTAGTTTTAATTCTAACAGAACCTGTCATTTAAAACATGCAAAAAGCCTTCTAGCTTTCTTTGGGGAGTGCTCTATAAAGAGAAAGTGTATTTAAATCCACTTAAAAGATCCAGCTGACTCAGGGTCTCATTGTGTGAGTGATCATATTACTGACAGCCAAAAATGAGCAAAGTAGACTCAGCCTGCTATCATTGATTGGAACACTGAGGACTACATGCACTATCAGAACAGATTAATTAATTAATTAATTCTCAAGTAAGCAGGACAATTTTCACTGTGATGCATAGATTGTATCTTCAAACACTAAACACTGTTAAGATTTTGGTGAATGGAGCAAAATGAAAATCTCGCTTTGCTCTTTGCAACAAAACCGAGCAAAATCCCTCGACAGAGTGACCTGAACACCTGAGACCTGAACCTGCATCAACCTGCAGAGAAACCCCTCTGGCTCCAGAGAGAAATTCCACCCTGCCCCAGGGTAAAAACACACAGCAAACGCCTGCTGCCAGTGTACCACAAACCATAGCAAACTGCCATGGAAAACATCTGACTTTTATACTTCTAGTATTGCCACCAGGCTCTGGAAAAAGAAAAATTATTCTTGC
This sequence comes from Agelaius tricolor, assembly GCF_023055355.1. Classification (NCBI taxonomy): domain Eukaryota; kingdom Metazoa; phylum Chordata; class Aves; order Passeriformes; family Icteridae; genus Agelaius; species Agelaius tricolor. The sequence goes on from NW_027269279.1 coordinate 12,493,872, forward strand.
CACACAGCACCAACATTTCTGAAAGAGTGAATATTTCTGACTTCATGCCAATTCTACCAGTCTAGGACAGGACTTTCCAACTTTACATGCAGATTTCTTTCTGAGAGTTGTCACCACAAAATCAAAAGCTTCAAAATAATAGATTATTAATAATAATAGTAATAGAAAATAAAGTATTTTATTAATATTTAATAATAATATTATTTTTAAATTCAAAAACTACGATAATATTAAAACAATATATATAATTAAAATGATATAATTACAGTTATATCATATTATATAATTATATAAGATATAATTATAAATTATATAGAATTGAAACAATTATATTATTAAAAACTAAAATATTTTGTTAATTTAAATTATTATTATAATAATGATAAGTAGTAGTAGTAGTGGTGGTGAAGAAATATATTCTTGCTTACTTAAAAAATAACTTTTAAGGCCACAAGTGGGAGTCAGAAATCCAAGTCATGGAACTCCTTTTGAGCAGAAACATGAAGGAAAAGCTCTTGCCACTGCACTCCCAACTGTCTTGCAGTTTATATTGACTGGCATAAAGAACATTTGCTATAGAAATGATCATTGAAAACTCAGAACAGTAATGGGTAGCAGATTTTAACTTGCTCGACTAAGTTGAAATTTGTGCTTTCTGTGGAACAATGGTAATTTGTAATTGGAGGGTCTGTGTGGTGTTTTTCTTCTACTGAGAAATCCCAGAGCCACAATGATTGTTTTCCAGCACTTTTCAAGATAGCAGAGCGGGAACTCCCACACCTCACACTTCCCTGGGGACAGGAATTATTCTTTACCTTTTAATAGATTGAAAAACACAGACTGAAAACAATAAAAAACAAGAGACTGAATATGAAATGTACCTCCAAAAACTTGCTTGCAAATGGTAATATGCCCACTTGCAAACTCGAGCAGCTCTGAAGTTGAAATAGGAAAATATTGAGAAGTTAAAAAATGTTTGGTACATATTATAACTTCCTATTAAACAAATGGGACTTTTTCAACCAATATTCTTAAATATATATGTATAGGCATATGGACACATGGAGGAACTTCTTTTTTTTGAAATCTACTTTTGGACAACAAGAGCCTGAACTTTTCATCTAGGAATTAAACCTCTGTTTAATGAGTAAATCCTTTGAAGACAATAATATAGCTACAGGAAGTCCCCTGAAACAATAATTTGTATCTATTTTTCACTGCACTTCATAAATAATGAATAGTTAAAAAGAAAAACAACCCACTGGTATCACATTTTTTCATGCACTGGTTATGCAAGCAGACTACAAGATCCTTTTGAGGAAAAAATTGTATTATTTTAACACCTTGCAGTCATTCTCCCTCAAAATTGGATTTTTAAGACTTGTGGGGAAAAAAACCCCAAAACATAACATATTTTTCAAGTAAGTAAAACAGTTTATGAAACTGTTTGGAATACAGAGCCATTATTCTTTTAATATAATATCATAAAAACTTTTCTTTTCAAAAGTAATGAGCTATTTATATTTTCTTTTTATTAGAAATTTCTACCCAGAACACTTATCCACAACCTAGCAAAGTAATTTAGTATGTTTCTATAAATAATGATGAGTGACTTAATTTTGTAAAAATACTATAAAAGAGAAACTGTCTCACCCACACTAAATTCCCAAATGTGAAAACCAATTTGCCTGAAAATCTGTACTTTTCTCTTTTTTTAAAATGGAAAAACCTGGGGAAACAAGGTCATTAGAAAGTGAATATAAAACTGTAAAATAGATTTGCCTTACACTTCATGTGCTCCAAGCAGGTAATTTGGATAATCTTTCAATAATTACAATGCACTGCTATTAAAAGAATTTCTAATACCTCCATCCCATTAACTATTTTAAGGAATATACCATGCTGAAGTATTAAATGTAATAATAGCACAACAGACAACACAAAAATTCTAAGAGGTTACTACAGGCAAGGAGGAAATTAGGAATCACAGGATCCCAGAATGATGAGGTTGGCAGAGACCTCTAAGATCAAGCCCAACCTGTGCCCTCACACCCAGCCAGACTGGAGCACCCAGTGCCATGGCCAGGCTTTTTTAAACTCACCCAGAGATGTGATTCCACCCCTCCCTGGGAAGGGCATTCCAATGCTTTGTGTTCTTCTTTCAGCTTTGTGTTCTTCTTTCACTTTCAGTGATATTTATTTTCCTCCTATGCCATCATGCCTGGTGGGAGCCAGCCACAATGCCAAGCTTCACCCCAGTGCTTCCTGTGCAATCTCTATTAATGGATAGGGCTCTAACTTCATTTCCAAAGTCACGGCAAATCAAACAAAATGATGCCACAATTGAATGGCATTTGCTTCATGTCTGAGCTTTCCTTGGGCAGCTCCTACCAAAATATCACAGGTGAAATTGTAAAATCTGATGAGATCACTCCACCAAGTAATGACTGAGAAATGAACAATTTTGGAAACTTGGAACCAACCCTTTGTTTTTCCCTTGGTAAGGATGAGCTGCCCAAACAAACTGTGGGTGTGGATCCTCCCAGCAGTGCTGCCCATCCCAGCTGCAAAATCCCCTCAACAACACCAAACCCTGCTGTGCCAAAGTGCAGGATTCCACTCAGGCCAGGAGAGCCGTGGAATGATCACCCCAGGCCCGAAACCATGGCTCTGTCTCAGGAATTTCTGCCCTATCTAGGAATTAGAAGTACCCTCAAATCTGAAATTTCCCCTCAGGAATGAGACACAGGTCCCCACTCTCAGATAGCACTGAAAGCCAAGGCTGTCACCCCTCCAACACTCAGCCTCAAATTATGCACTGGAGTTCTTAACAGAATTCAGTTTTCTGTGTGTCCATCATTTGCCATCATCCCTTGCCTTGGTGACATTAAGAAAACAGTTTAAATTCTCAGCTGGGAAATAACCTTGGTGCTAGTAAGGTATATGTGTGGTTATGTAGTTTCATAATAGAACATCCACACTTGCATTTTCCAAAGTAACTGAAAAAAAATTACCACCATTCTCCAGATACACAAGGAATTAACACATTTGCAATGTGCTAATGTACTGAAATTTTAAAAACACAAAGGAAAGATATTTGCACAGTATTTATTTCATGGGTAGTTAGAAGTACCAGAAGACTGGCTATTGCTTTTTATGCATTTATTGGAAAATGATGAATGAAGCAAGATTTACTGTACCTGAAACATACAAATGGCACAGCATGTTTAAAGAAGAATAAATTGCTCCAAGTTTTCTCAGCAATGAAGCAGCCAGATAAGTTATTTTTATGCATCCAGTTGGCAGAGCAAGTTGAAATACTATTTTGCACACTGTGAGTGCATCTTACTCTCCTTTTTAGTAGAGGGATAATTGTTAATTTTGAGAGTGGGAAATGTCTTAGCAGGTGTATAAAAAAGCAGAGCAGAAGGGAGAAATAATGAAGGAAGCATTGTGCCTTGGAGAGGACAATGAAAAACCTGCTAACACAGAGAGCTGACAAGGCATTAAACCACAAAATAATAACAATGATCCTTAGGAAGTGGGGTCATCATTCACTGATCCTTGACAAGATTTGATTCTGGTTGGCTTTTAATGCAAGCATTAAAATGATGTGCAGACATAATTTGAGACTCTATTTTGATTTTTTTAAAATCTTTTTTATGTTATGTAATTTTAAAAAGTGTTTTCAGTATTTATATACCCTGTTATAAAAAGGTAGATCACTGGGAATTTTGAACAAACATGGGCAAAAATAATGAGACCATTAGCTTTGAAAGCCCAGCTTGTTACAAATTCCCTTATATAAAGGATAAAAATATTTTAAAATACTCTTTTGGAAATGCTATATCTAAGTCTGGTGTGGTTTGCAGTGCACAGTAGAACTCAGTGGAAGATACTGACAACAGTGAGAACAAACCAGAGGAGCTGGCTCACGTGCTCCTTCCTTCCAGATGATACATTTTTTTAATTTCACATTCTCACTACCAAGATTTATCCTCCTGCTCAGACTTTGCTCTCCCAGCCTACCACACTTTTTTCCCTATACTCAATTTACTGATTCTCACTTTGCTTGCATGAATGCAACATCATTAACTCCACTTGACACACCTCTAACTTACACCAACACTTCAATAACTTCAGAATCAATCCCATTATCTCCATCATCCAGGAAATGCAGAAGGAAGGTGAAAGCTACACTAATGAACCTCGGTGTTAAAGGAATTCATGTGATAAAGAGCATAATTGAATAGTTGAAACAGCTAATGTGTCCAGTTTTAGATTTATGTCTTAGGCTGCAAATGCAGGATGTGCCTGGGCTGTGTGTCCTGTCCCCATCTGTCAGAGCTGGGGCAGTTCTCTCTGTCCATGGGGCAGTTTTCTCTTTATTTCTCCCCCAGCCAATCCTCCCTGCAGGAGATCTCTGCTGTCCATGGCCACTGAGTGTCCCTGCAGGGCTGATCCAATTCCAGCATCCCATGGGGAGATGCTGCATTGCCCAGGGGAGGAGCCAAGCATTCCTACCTGGGTACAATCTGAGCTTTGGGACAGCCCAGCAGCCTTTGCCCAGTGCATTGCCAGAGGAGCAGCTTCTGCTGCCCTGCATGGCCAGAGGGAGCCCAGGCCCATCTGCAGCAGCCCTGGAGCTGCAGAGGAAAACTCCCCCCTTGTGCAGGATCCCTGCTCCAGCAGAGCCACAGCTGGCACTGCAGGAGGGCTGAGCCCCCATGGGATGGGGCTGTGCCACCCCCTGACACACAGGGGGACAGGGCATGGGCTGACTCTGGCAGGGTTGGTTTGTATTACTGCATCTTTATTTTTATTTTTCCTAGTAAAGAACTGTTATTCCTACTCCCATATCTTTGCCTGAGAGCCCTTACAAAATTGTAATAATTTGTAGGGAGGGCATTTACATTTTCCATTACAGGGGAGGCTACTGCCTTCCTTAGCAGACACCTGTCTGTTCAAACCAAGACAATTTAGTATTTCTATTCCTTCAGCTGGGCATTTCCTACAGCAGGCAGGGGCAGAATCTGCCCAGCAGCTCTGCTGTCAGCTCACTGCCCCAGTCTGGATCACCACCAACACACTTAAAAACCCAGCAATCACTTAATGAGCGTTCTGTTAATGATGGAAACCCCCTGCACCTTCCTCTCTTGTGCAGCTGGAACATTACAAACCCACTGCACAACCTGAGGTCCCTTTCCAGCCCAGAGATGCTCAACCACTCACACAGTGGCTGAGGCTGGAAGGGACCTCTGGAAGTCTCCTGGCCCAGCCCCACAGCTCCAGCAGGGACACCTAGAGCTGCCTGAAACCAGGACAGTGTCCAGAGGGAAACAAATTCTTGATCAGGTGGGAGAGCAGGCTGCAAGAGAACAGGAAGAATTGTTGCAAAACTGAGATTCAATTTTGACACTTCACAAACAGCATCCAGTGGCACTTCATGAAGATAATTATCCTGTCCCTGGAGAGAGCAGTTCAAGGTTGACACTGATGTATGAAGTGACTCTGGAGAGTGTTGGGAGCTGCAGAGTGCAAAGGCTCCTGCTGTCTTTTAGTTACACAAATCTCATCACTGGGGTGGAAAGCTTCTCTGTTTTCACCATGATTAATAAAGACAAACTTGTTCCCCTCCATCTTTCACTGAGTATACATCAAAGGTCTAGTATGAAAGGGCACTGTTTTATAGCTAAAAGGTGCACAAAGAAAACCAACCAAAAAAAGTCTCTTGGTGTGTTCAAGCAGAGGATCACAATAGTGAGCAGGATTCCTCACACTCCACTGAGTAAAAAGAGAAACTAAAAGGTGGGGTTTTAAAATCTTTCCCAGATTATAAAGGACTTTCTACTGAACAGTTTCTACTGAATTCAATCTTGAAGTTCAAACACTTCATGTGTACCTTACAGTCAATGAAGTGCTACCAACAAAAGTGTATTGAACTTAAGTTTGCTTTTATACTGCAGTTCAGATACACTGTGATTTGGCTCAGGTTCTTTCAGATTTCTCTAATCTAATTAAAAACTGATCTCTGCATAAAACTGATTCAAACATGGCAGAGTGATGGCTGTGCTCTGTTCTAATGGCATTCAAGGTTACAGTCACATAAACCTTTGGATCAAAGAACCTGGAAAAAGTAAAAAATCCTTCTGCCAAATCAGTGATGGATTTCTAAGAAGACAAGGGAGTTACTTTTCCTGCAGAAGGATTGTGCTACTTTTGCTATGTATATTCATCTATAAACAGCAATTGCTTTGTGTCAAAAGACAAACAGCTGGACAGACTGAATGCTGATGCCATTGAAATTCCTATGTTAAAACTAACTTGTTTTTTAGTAATTCTATAATTCTACTCTTCCAGTAAGGATTCTAAAAACTCCATTATGCACTGACTGAAAACAAGGGAAAGAAAAGCTTTTGTTTCATATATTGTGCACATTTCCTGGCTCAGACTCTCACTTCAGATGCTGCAGCTCACTTAAAACCATGAAGACAAAGAAAAACCTTAATTCCTTCAAAGGATGGAAGCAGATTAGTCACTCTGATAGTGAATGATATGATCAACCATCTACTTATATAATTATATTTATCTATTTAATTATACCCCTTCAGTGGGGTTTGGTCAGACAGGTGAACAGTAAGCCACTGATAGGTAGAACAAAACCTGACAAAGCCAAGCCTGAGCTTCCTTCTGGCAGGCAGAAAGCCCAGTCCCATGTTCAGTGCTCTTGGACACAAATCAGCATTCATGTACACATATACAGAACTAGAACCCTATTGTGCTTTCTAGCACAAATTTGAAATTGGTTCTGTTGCATTGCTTCCCTCTACACCAGCATCATGTAAAATGCAACTCTAAAAATTTTAGCTGTGGTAAAGAAAAAGCTCACAATCTCAGTCACACAGCAAGTGCATACACACATATTTAAATAGGTACTTAAATGCTTCCAGTTTTTTTTTTTTTTCCACAAAGCACAAGCACAACATAATATATACATTAGTCAGCCAGCACAGGGTAACTTCTACAAAATCATAATTCACAACAATTTACAAAGGTTTTGGTGTTTCCCTTCTAAAGCTGCCTGGGCCAAATTTGGGAGGTATTTCAGTTCTGAGGAAAAAAAAGAGGAACTAAAGCAATGATTGCCATGGGCATGAATTGTGTGGTTCCCCACATGCGTCATGATGAACTGACACGCGTGTCCAGGCAGTTCATGCCTGAGTCCCCTGTCAGCTCCCATGGGAGCACACCATTAGCTCCTGCACGAGTGCTTGATTGGCTGATGGGCACCATCAGTTAGCAAACACCTGGCAGGCTCCAGGCAGCCTGGCCCAGCTGTGTCCCCACAGCTCTGGCACCCCCAGAACCTCTGCCTGCCTGAGCTGCACACAGAGCCTCGGGTCAGGAATGGACACAAAAGGAAACATCTCCCAGGCAATGAGGGAAACCAGCCCAGGAGACACCTGAGAAGATTCATGGCAGGAGAAACTGCTGGAAAGATGCAAGTGGGGCTGTAGAAGGGGGATGCTTCTCTGAGCTTTTTCAGTTTTGAAAGCTAATTACTCCAAATGAGGGGTAATGCTTTGGACTTTGGGTCTCCTCCACCTTGGCTATTTCCTGAACCTGCCCCAGCCTGTTTCACTCACTCTTTCTCTCTCATCCTGACACATCTTTCAGACGAAAACTAAAAATTAATGTTTCAGTCTTGACTCTGGTATCTCCCACTACCAACCAGGTAGACTGTGAGTTAGGATTGCTACCACAGAGGTCACACTCCCAGTGTGACAGTAAACTTTATGCTTTTTGGAAGACAAATACTGCAGATGTAATGCTATAGATAAATGCTTGATAGCCCACAAAATGCTCTAGGAGAAAACTGCTTTCTAGCACAAATTTGAAATTGGTTTTGTTGCATTGCTTCCCTCTACACCAGCATCATGTAAAATGCAACTCTAAAAATTTTAGCTGTGTTGAAGAAAAAGCTCAGAATCTCAGTCAGACAGCAAGTGCACACACACATATTTAAATAGGTACTTAAATGCTTCCAGTCTTTTTTTTTTCACAAAGCACAAGCACAACATAATATATACATTAGTCAGCCAGCACAGGGTAACTTCTACAAAATCATAATTCACAACAATTTACAAAGGTTTTGGTGTTTCCCTTCTAAAGCTGCACAAACAAACATGCAGAGCACCAACAGCTGAGTGTTTCAGAAATGCAATTATGCCCCATGCAGGGATTGCAAACAGGCTGCAGCCTCCCAGTTCAGTCCATGGACTCTGCAATGTGCTACCAAATTCTCAACCACTGGTTGCCCATGTGCTCTCATTGGGAGATCTCTCTGGTGTGCTAATTAGTGCAGAATGTAGCTGCCAAAAGAAAATGACATAAAAGAGACTAATGCATCATAAATATCCCACCTGAGTAAAATAAGAAAACATCTGTTAAAGACCTTTAAACGTTTGTTTCATTATTGGGGGTGGGGAACTGGAATAGATAGAAAGGAAAAGCAAAAAGGCGAAAAAAGCAGGGGATAAATGTCTGTTTGTTCCTCTTTTCTAGAGCTGGATTCATTGTGATAGGTGGCTTTGTTTTTTCTATGTAGCTGGTCCAGATAGGGGCTTACTTGCACACAGCATTAGAAACTAGGCCTAAGCTTGAGGTGAACAAAATTGGGAAAAGGATGCTATTTTTCCCTGATCTTCATCAGCCATGTTCATGACAGAGAGTGGACCAAAGTTTCTCACCTCAGCACATCAAAAGCCCTGAATCCCAAAGCTGGCTGTGCTGGCTGCAGTGCCAGGAGGCAGATGTACATCAGTGCTTACTCATGCACCCTGAGAAGGGATCCTCCACCCCAAACTGCTGCTCCCTGGAACAGCCTCCCCGCAGGTGGGACTGGGGAGCTTGGACAAGGAGCAAAACAAACCCAGCACAATCAGCAGGCTCAGGGTCACCACTGGCAAAGCACGGCAGGACCCAGCCAGATGCTGACACGCAATGGGTTCCTGAGCAATTCTAAGGTTTTTAATTTTCTAAAGGCAGATTGCTTGAAAGTATCTGATAAGCATTTCTGATCTCCAGGGTTCTGCAGTGGTTTTGTTTGTTGTGGAAGAGCTGCAGCACTGAGGAGGCTGCACTTTAAAGGTGCCTGAAATGTTCCCTGCCAGAAGCAGTCCCGACCTAGGGAAGAGCTAGAACATTGTTAAAATAATAAAATATTACACTCCAAGTCTTTCTAGATATATGCTAAGCTGAATTAATGACAAATGCTTCTCTTGTGTCATGTTCAATCTCTTAAACATGGTCTCATTTCTCTCCCTTAAACACCCTCCCCTCATTTAAACACTGATGTGAAGTGAGCCATTTCTATGGAAAAAATACCCAACCTTAAAAATTTTGTGGCAGTTTGTTACTCAGGTATCCTGAAAAGACTGTGTGCTGCAGGCAAAGCAGTCCTGACTTGGGGAATTTTCCTTATTTTATTCTCAATTAACACAAAGTAAGTTAAAAAAAGACACACTACAGTTCTTCTATATGCTAATTGAAAATTAAGAATCATCAGGGCCCTACAAGAAATAATGTGTATTTGACTGCTGACTCTTCCAGAGCTCCTAAGGATAAAAGCAAACAACATTATCCAAGCTTATATTGTGCACACCCTGCACAGAACTAGTCTGATTGAGTTTGATTTTTACTTTGGCCAGGCTTACAGTTTGTTTTTAAACAGTGTTATCTTTTAATTATTTTGTTATCAATACTGGCACGCTGCCCAGACGATGGGCACTGTTGATATTTTCCCATTTTCTCCATCTACTTTAGGCTGTTGACTAACAGAAGTATGAAAACATTTCTCTATTAGCCAAAATTCATTACTGCTGTTTAAAAACAGCTCGATGCACTCAAGGCATAGTGATGCATACACACACCTACCAGTTTTTAAACTTATTAATGGAAGCATGACAATTAGCAGAATTACTGGGAACTTATTAAGGATCAATGGATCCATTTGCTGGGAGAAAATGAGAAAATAATTCCAGTTCTTCTGATAATGCTTTTAAAATTATCATACTCCTATAGGAATGGATTCATTTCCAGCAACAGTTTGGAAGCAATGCGATTTCTGACAAATGCTGTGCTCTGCTGGGTTTTGATTACTAATGGTTACAACTGCTTGCAAAGTGCACACCACGTTGTAAGAGATAAGAGAGAAATATGGCATGAGGGGAAACAGCAAGGGTTAGGAACACCCTTCCCTCTGAAAGCCAAGTTAGTGCTAGGAACAGCTAATTACAAAATTGTCACCACACAGCCCCAGCTCCTGGGCTGGCAAAGGTACACAGAACAGTCCCCGGAGAAATAAGAGGAAGAATTTCTAACAAAGATATGCCTGCAGTGAACAAGCCTTAGAGGAATTGTAAACCTACAAGGGGAGATCCTGAACAAAAGCTGCGGCTGCTTTGTGTTTGGGACTGGAGGGAGGCTCTGCCAGAGGTGAGGATTTCTCATTGTGCAATTACAGACTGTGCTAATTAACCAAGTCAGCAGCACAGGACAGGGGGCTCAGCCGGGCTCCAGAGAGCCCAGGACCCCGTGGCATGCTGGTTTGGCTGCAGGGACTCTGAGAAATGCAGCCCTGCTGCAGGGCCACTGTGAGAAATGCAGCCCTGCTGCAGAGTTCACTCTCAGAAATGCACCCCTGCTGCAGGGACTCTGAGAAATGCACCCCTGCTGCAGAGTACACTCTCAGAAATGCACCCCTGCTGCAGGGACTCTGAGAAATGCACCCCTGCTGCAGAGTGCACTCTCAGAAATGCACCCCTGCTGCAGGGATTCTGAGAAATGCACCCCTGCTGCAGAGCCACTCTGAGAAATGCAGCCCTGCTGCATAGTGCACTGTGAGAAATGCAGCCCTGCTGCAGAGCCACTCTGAGAAATGCAGCCCTGCTGCAGAGTGTACTGTGAGAAATGCAACCCTGCTGCAGAGCCACTGTGAGAAATGCAGCCCTGCTGCAGGGATTCTGAGAAATGCACCCCTGCTGCAGGGTGCACTGTGAGAAATGCACCCCTGCTGCAGAGCCCCAGTGTGAGAAATGCACCCCTGCTGCAGAGTGCACTCTCAGAAATGCAGCCCTGCTGCAGAGTGCACTCTCAGAAATGCAGCCCTGCTGCAGAGTGCACTGTCAGAAATGCAGCCCTGCTGCAGAGTGCACTCTCAGCAATGCACCCCTGCTGCAGGGACTCTCAGAAATGCAGCCCTGCTGCAGAGTTCACTCTCAGCAATGCACCCCTGCTGCAGGGACTCTCAGAAATGCAGCCCTGCTGCAGAGTTCACTCTCAGAAATGCACCCCTGCTGCAGAGTGCCAGTGCCAAAGCACAAATAGCTTTTATTCCGCAAGAAAGGGGATAAGTGAGATTATTTTGTTACATTCATCTGGCTACAGAAAAAACCCAGCTCTTTTGAATTTCTAGGAAGGCTTAGGAGAGTCAGGTTTACAACCACCCTGCACTGTGCAGCCCCAAACCACTGCAGCTTTTGGACTCATCAGCAGCAGAACACCTTGGAAATGCACATTTTTGGCACCACAGACTGCTGTTGCCTTTGTCATCTGTCTTAGTAATTATTGTAACAAAGAAGCAAACTCTGTGGGCTAGAGAATATTTTCCCATAATGTTTTCTCATGTATTGTTTATAGTATATTTTTTACCATTTGCAGCAATATTAGAGGCCTCAACAATCATTTGCTAGTGTCTGCAACATAATTGAATAGAGTTTTATTGTCCCAGTGAGTAGGAATAAATATTTAATTCTTATGTACCACATGACAGTGGGAATTGTTTCAGCCAATAAATCTTTTTGTTATTCTACTTTTGCATATGTACTTTCTGTTCAGACAGAAGTGCTTGTACAAAACCTTCTCAGATCCTTCAATGAAAATAAAATATTTGGCAAGTCATTATTATTTAAAACTTTGCCTCTTCTTTCTGTATATAAAAGCAACAACATTTTTCTGTGTGTGTTTTATCCTTTTAAATGAAGAAAGAAAATATATCCAAGAAAATAGAGACTTAAACCAACAAAAGGAGAGGAGAAAAAGAAGCAATAAAAATACCACTGGAATAAACCCACATCAGTTTAACCCTGTGCTTCCCAAGACCCACATTCCTTTCACTTCCCAGGTAACACTGAGCAAAAGCAAAAATGGCACCAAAAGGACAAACACCTTCCCCAATCCCATGCTTCTATGAGCTTCAATAACACAAAATTATAATAAACCTCAAATCAGCCAGAGTTTCAGAACATTATCAGGGATTTTAACATGCTCAGCACAGTGTTATTTGTTGGTGTGTCCAGACAATGGATAACTTGGCAGAAATGTGGTTTGGTTTTGGGTTTTTCTTTTTAATGCAAAGAAACAAAGAACAACCATGAGGGATCCTGAGACTGTTTTTAGCTGCAGCAGGAAAGCAAAATTCCATCTCCAGTGGGAGCTTACCTTCACAAAGAAAGTAGGGACTTGAGAAGAGGTGAGTTGGGGATTTTGGTTTTTAAGAAATTAAAAATTCTGCACCTAAAGAAAAGGAGGGTAGAGACCTTCCTCTCAATACGTAAAAGTAACAATAAAACCATCTCATAAATGTTATAGAATTCCTAATTGTAATGAAAAAAAATAGAAATGGTAGAAAGTTGTACAGAGTTGTATTAATTTAAGTCAGTGTAAACTGAAGGACTTCACCAGGCCTTTTGATATGCTAACAACCAGATTTCCTCTGCCAGATGGGGGTGTCCAGAGAGACCCAGTCCCTACTGTTATTGTTTATACAACAAATTATTGTTCTGGTGTCCTAGGGAATATGATAGTGGGAGTTCAAGGTAAAGCCTCATCTAGATGGAACCTCTCACAAAATTAACAGCTCTAATTTGTTTATGTTCAAACCCAACATGGAATCAGATCAAGTGCTCTTATAATTCAACTCAGAATTTCACAGCAGTCCTTGCAGTGCTTTCTGACCAGCAGAAAATATGAGCTGTTTTGCCTGGGTTTGGGCTTTTGGGGATTTATTTTTTTGTTTGTTTTCCTGTTGTTTTTTTTGCTATTTTTCCCAGTTCATTGAGTAAATGGAATGGATTTACAAGTGTTTTCTCAGAAGAAAGGTAAAAGCACAATGGTCTGAAGATGGACAAGACAAAATGGGACAGGGTGATAAAAATCACCAATCTAATTGATTACACTGTCTGTTATAATTCTCAATAAAAACTAAAAATATAGCAAAACCATGCCGTTGATACTTAAATACCTGACTGAGATTTCTTAGAAAACAAAGTTTTACTTCTTTTCCAGTAAATAAAATGGCATAAAATAGACTAATGCATCATAAATATCCCACCTGAGTAAAATCCTACAAGAATTACAAGAAACACAGCATTACAGAAGGAAAGCAGTGAAATACAGAGCTTTTGACAGGACAAACTGCTCCCCAGTACAGGTGCCAGGGCACTTCTGCCTTCCCCATCCTTTACCTGCAGCTGGAAGGTTCCACCTGCACAGCAGGGATGTGTTTTTATACCCCAACTTAGCCCCTGTGGAGGTGCAATAAAAAAAATCTAAAGAACTTCAGGTGGTGCAGCTGGGATCCAATCCACACCAAAAGAATAAACATCTGCCAAGGCAAAAGGATTCTCTGGAAGTTTGACTTGGAAAGAATCTGTTTTCCCTTGTCCCATGCTATCTGGGATCACTGGAGTTCATTTTACGGACTCATCTACGTGTGCAATATTTTTGAAAATGTGTATTTATTAGTGCTCTCAACAGGCCATCCAAAAAGTGATGGAACAAGGACTGCAAAACACAGGACTTGAGTCGATTAACCTTCATGAGCTAAACAATATCTGAGACTCCTGTACTTTTATATAGGCCACATTAATTTGGGCAGAGAACTTCATTTCACAATGCTGTCAACCCAACAGCACTTTTATGGGCAAGATTCACTCTATATCCACTCTGCAAAATGCATCAAGGAGATAAACTGCTTTTGTTTTACTTTAGCAAGGGAAAAAGAGCTGAGCAATAACTGTGTTATAATGATTATTAATGCAAGTGTAAGAGAGCACAGTGAAGACAAAGGAATCACATCTCCATCCAAATTGCTGTATGCTAAAACTGCTATCACTTTGCTGAATGAAGTACAGAAACATCAATTTGTAAAAGCAGGAACTTGGCCAAAGTTGTCTTTACAGTTTCATAGAAACTAAATGGTAGCATTCAGGATTTCAGATGGCACTAGGAGCCACTTTGCAAAGTTACTCTGCTTGCACTGTGCATTTTTCCTCTAAGTACATGGTCACTCTATAAGAACTGGCTACTCAAACACTGCCTCTCACTGTTCCCAAGATAACAAGCTGGAATAATCCTGGGGAAAGCCAAGCTTGTGGTTGGTTTTAGGATATCACTGTAAAACACCAACAGGCCATAACAGCATTTAAAGTGTTGTCAGCCCAGCACAACATCCATCTTGGAATGTACTTAAACTCACTCAATTCTTTCTGCTCACTTCAATATTTCCTAAAGGTTTTTTGGGTTTTTTTTTTTTTGAATCTCCAGAAAGCTCAGCATCATTTTATGGAAAATGCAGACAGACCCTCCACTTCACTAATTTTTCCCTCCCCTTCTCCCACTCAACATTTTCACAGTACAGGAAGCTATAAGCATCACTGTCCTTTCTCTCTTTTTCCAAGACTTGATGATATTTAGAAAATTCCTCATTCTAAACAGTGGCTTTGCTACTCAATAAGTGTTCAATAACCTTTCTAACTCTTACAGACAGTTCTGCACCCTCCTCCTTAAGGCCAAAATCAGCAACCAAACATCATAGCTGGGGCAGCATCTTTGCAGGTTTTTGGGCTGAGGTCACCAACAGTGGCTGAATCATGAGGAAAAAAAAGCCTCCTGATCTCATAGAGGCACTTACTCATAGTTCTCAGTTGTTCTGAGCCTTCTTTAACTAAACTTTTCAAACTTTCAAGTCGTTTTCAAACTTAAAATTCACCTAAAGAAAATACTGAAGTCTTCAAGCAATTTTGTTTTCAACTGAAAACTTTTGTGCTCTCCTTCTTCTGTTTCTTTGCATTTATCCATCCTCCCCACCTTGTCAAAATAATCCATCTCACTTGTTAGAGCTGCAGCATTTGGGATGGGCAGGGGTAACACATCTGTGGCAAACATCTAAAGCTCAGCTCTGATCAGTGCAATCAGATATATGGAAATTGTTTGACACACTTCCTCCACATGTGGGCTCAGACAGCTTTAAAACAAGCATTAAAATGTATGAATGTGTAACTGAAACAAGTGTGAGAGCCTTCTGACGCCACATGTCCCTGCTCACAGGAACATTTTCCTTTTTTGAGGAGTTCCTGCTGGGTCCCTCCAAGACAAAAGGTGTTGGGAGTCCAAAGGTGAAGATTTGGGTACCAGTGGCATGGTTGGCTTTTTCTCCCACAACATCTGCAATGCCATTCTGTGTTGTGAATTTTATCCAAGTCCTAGCACAACTCTGCACCTTTATAGATGTGTGTCATCCCAAGGCAGTGATGCAGGGCAAAGCAAAGGAGCTGGGACAAAATGCTGCTTGTGAACTAAACAGAGTGACCTGTTTAGTTCAGAACTTCTCCCTTTCTCTTCTGTAGCCATGCCTATTTTCTGCTTTAATAATTAGGATAACACAAATAGGTAATTTGTTTGTGTCAAATAGTCATTTACCAGAAAAAAAAAGGTACTTGTTTACAAGGAGGAATGAAGCACTAAGATTTTCCCTATATTTTACACTGGGGATAAGTGACAAAAATGGAAAATGTATGGAGACCAAATTGTTTCATAAGAAAGAAATTGAACTGAAATTTGAAAATAACCATTATTTGAAAAGAGAAAAGGAAGCCTAATGAAATAACATTACACAACTGAATTTGATTCTTTCAAAAGCACCAAAAAAAGATAGATTCCCATTTATAATTTGGATTTCCTGTAACCACGCCAGAAGATGTCAAACTCAATTGCAGCTGATGTCTGCCTCTTATTGTACATTCTAAGATTCAGCTTTTATACATTTTTTGCAGTACAACAGAGTTTTAAAGATGTATCTCTGCATGTTTGTACACAAGTGACAAACCAATGGTAAAACAATTGGTGTCTGCCATTGCAAAAAGGATGGCCTGGGATGTGAGCTACCAGGATCAGCAGAGCTCCTGTTTGCTGCACGAAGAGAAAAGGAGAAGGAGGGAGAAAAGCAGAACCTCTGACATGCATTCCTCAGCCTCTTGTGGAGTCAACAGCACCAGCTCAGGTCTGATTTCATTGTATTGATCTGCAAACTTTACACCTGGACACAAACTGAACCTCAGCAGCCCACTGGGATCAAAGGGCCAATGTGTGCTGCATTTAATCTGGTTTAACTCTCAAGCCATGAGTGCTGGATGGAGCCCCAGCCAGCCTGGGAGTCTCCTCAGAGCAGCCTGCAAGGTGCATCAGCCAAGCCCTGATACTGCCCCAGCCCTACCTGGGCAGCCCAACTCCTTCTGCTGCACATTCCAAACCCAGCAGAGGCTGTGATTTCTACAAACAGAGCCAGTTCTGCCCCCTGGAACCAGGAAATCCCAGAATCAACCACCTCTGACAAGCAGCAAACACAAACAGGCACAAAAACTGGATTTTCCAAAAGTGCTCCACTCCAGTTCCAGTTTCCCAGCCCTCCCTGAAGCCTCTCAGTGCTGCACTTTAACCAGCAGTGTCCTGAAGAAAATGAACCATTCTGTTCAATCTACAGAAAGCACGTTTGGTCAACAAGTGGCATGCTCAACAATGAAATAATCTATCACTAATTTAAGAACTCTGCTTTAAACACTGCTCTCTAGCTGCAAATTTCTCCCTTAGAAAATTCATTGCTCAAGAAATCAACTTCTCAGTAGTATTTTAGCAAGCAGTGGTAATCTCAGTATTATACAACAAAGTATCTTGTGGTCTCCATTTACACACACCTTTTAGGAAGCATTAGAAAGGCAGATTATTATAATTTGAAAAAAGATTCTAAATGACTTTACAGTGAATGAACACAGAACTGTTATAAAAACTGAGACACACTCAGGGAGTTCAATAAGCCATTTATAGTCCTTCCGAAAAAACATGGCATTGATTTTAGTTTGAAGGCTTCATGACAACTTAAAGCTAAATACAAAGCCACCTATCACCCTATTAGTGCTTATTTTAAAAAAGGCAAACAAAAGATAAAAACAGCCTAACAACCAAATCATAAAAAAAAAAAAAATCTTTTTTACCCCCATTACTCAACAGCCACGTACAGAATAGTGCAAGGGATGAATTAATCAGTTTATTTGCTATGGCCTTTTCAGGTGGTCAGTGTTGCACAAGAACAACTCCAGTTCTAGGTTCCAATTCTGGCAAGCAAACCTTCCACCTCCTTTATTAATAATCTGAATAAATATTATTAATTCTTAAGGGTCTCTCCACTGACAGTGTGTTTCAGCTAAGAATTATTTTTTAGAAGTCAAGATTTCTTCCCACTATTTGCAAGCTAAAGATTTGGACTACATTTGAATTCCTGTCTTCCTTTTGTGAGTCCTGCTTATAGAAAAGTCAGAGAAGAGACTGCAAAGTTCTTTAGAAGGGGTGGAAAATGCAGAAATTCCCAGTTAGTGCTGTAAATATTGTGGGGGAAAACGCAGTTGAAAGCATTATTTATAGCCAAGTTTAGATACCAGCTACAAGCCATTTTCAGAAGCTGCTCTTATCTATATATCACACCTTGATGCTGGAGTTCTTACAGCTGGATATTTATGAAGGCAATTTGAGTGGTGCCTTGAATAATAACACTGAGGGAAGACTTGGCTCTGATAGAAGGACCCCCTTTAACCAAGTGCATTTGTCACAAGAGCAACACAGTGATTTAACATAATCAGCCTTAAATGACATTGTTCCCACAGTATATGTAAATAAACCAGGGCCATTAATTCAGATTTTCAGGAACAGACAGCTGGATTTGGTTAAAAAAAAAAAGCACAGTCTAAAAAGATATTCAAATTGTGTTACCCTAATTCAGCAATACAAAATTATCCAGTTAAAAATACCCTGGCACACATCTGAAATGACCCTTGAATACCAACAGCAAAATCCCCATCTCAGCAGTGATGATTTATCAGATGGGTATTGCATCTACTTGTATCATTTACATCATTAATAAGGTTTTCTATAACCGTGTTCTGCTAATTTAGAAATGCCAGGTAATGTGCTGGTGACTTTCTTCCTTTAGCTGTTTATCATTTAGAAAAGAAAACATGATGAAAATCTTAAATGACAAATAAAAGTGAACGTTTGTTTTAGATTTTCAACCTGGCAGTCACCACAGACCCAGCGATTCAATGGGTAATTAAAAACAGGCAGTATCTTTTTGGTTTTTTTTAATTTTGCTCTGAGGAGACAGGACTACAGCTGTGACTTCAGGGGGACAGACATTCTGACATGTCTGCAGGAGAATTTTGGTTCCCAGAGACCCCTGGGGACTCGTTCTGCCTGTGCCAGCAGGAGCCAAGGGCTCGTGTGCTGAGGCACTGGGGCTGTGGCAGCCTGCAGAGATCTGCAAAGATGCTGTGTCTTCTCTTTTTATTCTGAGTTTCAAGCAGTTTCTCCTACAATTTTGTGGCAACATTTCTGAATGTCTTTTTTTTTGTTGTTTTAGTCATATCTGAACACATCCTAGATACTTTTACCACCCTTTTGTTTTGTTAAGGAATTATGACCTCAGCTGTTGAGAGTAGCACAAACCTTTCAGCTTCAACATTTCATATTTTCAAAATTTAAATCAATATTTCATTTGGACACTGAGTTGTATCCTACCAGACATGTAACTTTCTATTATCACCAAACTATCAAAAGAAGGAAAGAATTTTATGTTTATTTTTATGGTTTTTTGTAGTTTTTTATAAGTGATGAAAACTATCACTAAACTAACAGTTTTGGGCTTTTTACCTTAACTGAACCAGCACTGTTTGCTAAAGCACAGAGCAGTCAGTAGTTGGCCCCAAAGTGACTACAAACTCACATCATGCATATTTAATAAAATGCTATAGCAGAAATATAGCATACATTCTGTACTTCTACAAGAAAGCAATATTCATTATTCTGCAGATTATTCCTTAATAAATATTTCAGAAACTTGAATTAGAAAAAAAATGAGAATAGCATATACTGTGCTCTTGATAGTTTAAAAGCACTTTTGTTTTCTGACCTATGATGAATCCTTATGTTCTTTTCATTTCTGATGCATTTTAATGCCATTATGGGTTTGAAATTCATCTTTTGGTCACTTTGAGGGGATAAAGATATTGATGTTTAGTTAGCATGCACAAAGAAGTTAAAAGTCATCTTCCATTAGCATGCACAGAGCTGACACTTTATTATTATTATTTTTCCAGATTCCTTGGATATCTTCACATAAATATGACACTTCATGGACTGGTATCAAGAAGAAACTGGCAGAAATGCTCACAAATTCCCCATTCTGAAAGTCAAGGAAACTCACTGCTGGGCTGCCACTCATCTCACTTGCATATGGTAACACCAAAAGCAAAGAGCTATTTGAGAACCAACCAAACCCCAAATTATCCCTCCACTGGTGTGGCTTTTTTAGTTGATTTGTACATCTGTGCAAGTATTCTTAAATTAATCACAACAGGAGTGGGGTGAGATAATGCAGCTGCATTTTCAGGAGATGCAGAGAAACTGTTTGAGAGTGTGTGGGCAGGGGGTGCCACCATCCCTGGGGTGTGGGCTCAGGTGCCAGCCATGGATGGGATGGGAATGTGCCATGGATGGGATGGGAAGATGCCATCACTATAGGGGAATGTGCCATGGATGGACGGGAAGATGCCATCATTACATGGGAATGTGCCATCCCTGGGTGGGAATGTGCCATGGATAGGATGGGAATGTGCCATGGATGGAGGGGAAGATGCCATCCCTGGATGGGAAGCTGCCATCATTGTGTGGGAATGTGCCATGGATGGATGAGAATGTGCCATCACTATATGGGAATGTGCCACGGATAGGATGGGAATGTGCCATCCCTGGCTGGGAATGTGCCATGGATGGATGGGAATGTGCCATCACTATATGGGAATGTGCCATGGATAGGATGGGAATGTGCCATCCCTGGGTGGGAATGTGCCATGGATGGATGGGAATGTGCCATGGATGGATGGGAATGTGCCATCCCTGGGTGGGAATGTGCCATGGATAGGATGGGAATGTGCCATCACTATATGGGAATGTGCCATCACTATATGGGAATGTGCCATCCCTGGGTGGCAATGCGCCATCACTATATGGGAATGTGCCATGGATAGGATGGGAATGTGCCATGGATGGATGGGAATGTGCCATGGATGGATGGGAATGTGCCATGGATGGATGGGAATGTGCCATCCCTGGGTGGGAATGTGCCATCCCTGGGTGGCAATGCGCCATCACTATATGGGAATGTGCCATGGATGGATGGGAATGTGCCATGGATAGGATGGGAATGTGCCATCAGTCACTAGATGGGAATGCAGGTGTTGGTTGCTGTTCTGCTGCCCTGCTCTGGTGCTGACCCTCAAGGCACAGCTCACAGGCTGTAATTAGCAATGTTTTGGTAAGTCAAGGAACACATTTGATTCTGTGTGATTTAAAACATGGAAATGGTGAATTTTTGGCAAGTTTGTATTCACACATGTACACACAAGCTAGGGAGGAGTTTGAGAGCACCTTTAAAGTGTTGGTGGCATAGGCAGGGCAGAAGGGAAGTCCTGGGTTTTTTTTGTTGCAATGAGTTCTGTCCTCGAGTGTTCCAGGCTGAGCAGATGGAAGGATCACCTCTCCTGAGCCTCCTGCAGCACTTCCCAGCACATCCCAGAGCCCACAGGGATCCCAAGGTGCTGACTCGTGTTCAGCACCCCCAGGGCCCTTCCTGCAAAGCTGTTTCCCCTCCCCACCGTGCTCCTGGTCCAGCTGCTCTCCATCCACACAATAAACACAGCACAGATCCTCATCTGCTCCACATCCAGAGCCATTACCATGGGGGATATTCTCTCAAGGCAAATCAAATAGAGAATTAGAGCCATTGAGAACTGAAATCTTAAAAGACCAAACTGGATTTGTTTTAGGGTCTTTTCCCCTTTAGGTGGAGCACAATAAAGGAGAAAATTTGGGGATTCAAAAGGGATTAAAGGTCATCACAATTGTGATGAGAGCAGCAGAACCAAATGTCTGCTTAAAAGTGCAGACAAAATTGCAGAGGTGGACTTGGACATTGAAACAGAGCAGAAATACCAGGGTTACTCTCTCTGGTTTATAAGTTACAAAAAGAATGCTGTTGAAGTAGTCAGAAAATGCACTTTACATCCCTTCTAAAGGAAGAAGTAATTAATGATATAAATAAAGTTAGACCTGAAGCCAGAAATATAGCCAGGCTCTCCAAAAAGAATATTCATTCTCTTCAGGAAGAAACACATTTAGGCCCAAGGCCAGAATCAGTCTCTGGGGTAGGAAAAATAAAAAAAAGAAAATTATCTTCCTAGGATCCAAAAAAAAAAAAAAAAAATCCAAACAGCAAGCTGGGTTTTGTCTGCATGGGAGGTGTTTTGGAATATAAACTGTTCCAGGACATTCAAGACCCAGCCCAGCCCAGCCAGTGTCTGCCTGAGCAGGGCAAGGAGCAGACAGGGCTGCTCACAGCAGGGAGGGTGAGCACAGAAAATAAAGATACCAAATGCATGCTCTCCTTTTAATGAGTTGTAATTCATCTCTCCTAGCCAGGGCTTTTGTAAATCTCAGACAGACAAGGAATCCTGAGACTTTGAAATTGCCTTGTAAATTAGTTACTGCTAATGAAACCATTCAGTTTTTGAAGGGATGGGATTGTGAGGGCTTTCCATGTTGAAATAATTATTTAACTAACATTACTGAAGCAAATAATTAAACTGTGCTGTATAAAAACTCCCATAATAATATTCACATTATTTCCTTTTCTTCCTTTTTAACATTTTACATTATGAGACTTGTTATTGATATGTGAAGTAAAAACCTGTCACAGCCAGCCTTACATTCATTATTTCAAGTTACATAAAAGATGTAGTACACCATGTATGTGATTCAAGACATTCATCTCCACCATATAATCTATCAAGAGTCTTACATTTCAGAGAGTTTAAAAAGACACGCAGATAAAGAGGTGTTGTAAAAAACCCTTAAGATAGTCATAGGTTTTAAATTAAACTTTGAACAGGTGAAATAATAAAAATTCAAAGTCATGTTGGATGCTTTATCACTGCCATCTCAAGTCTCACTTCAAGTTCCAAGAAACATTTTTCTTATCAGTGATGATGAAGGAGAACGATAATCGTACAATTTCATGTGGGAGAAATATTCCTCAGCTATTTCATTCAGCTTTCTTTGCTGCTGTTTGGAAAAAAAAAAAAAAGGAGGTAGGGAGGAGTGCTTGGGATTAGACTGGAATAAATTTTACTCTTTGCAATAATGGTTTTTCTTAAAAAAACCTAAGAAAAGTAATACGGAAATTAAAGGAAGTGATATCAAGGAATTTCCATGCTGGTCTCAAAAATACAGCTAAAAGTCAGAACTGGAATTAGCAGCATTTCCTTGCTGTGACCCTTGGTTCCAAGCACACTGCTGATCCCTACTTGGTGCTCTGCTCTCAATGACACATTGCCCTCCCTAAAGACTGAAATGTCTGTCAGATAAATGCTCAAGAGTTCAAAGTATCTCAAGTGTCAAAGCTCAAATGATTCAATGCTGAATATGAAAACCCTCATTTTTAACACTCACTGCTTAAATAAATATATGGGACACATTACATATAAATATAAATATATATATAAAATATTATATAAAATATATATATTATATCTTTTTATATAATATATATCATATAAAAATATATAAAATATATATTATATAAAAATATATATATTATATATAAAAATATATATATTTCATATCTATATATATATAAAATGAATATATGGGACTCTATTCTTGTTGCCCATCATTGATTGTAGCAGCTCCACCACCCCCCTGTGCCCCTTGGGCTGGGGAGGAGGAAGGAGTTGGGAATGAAGAAGTGAAGTTGAGCCTGGAAAGAAAAGGTGCTGTGGTCAGGTATTTTTATTTTTGGCTTTGTTTCTTACCGTCCAATTCAATTTTTTAATTGACAATAAATGCAATTAGTCTTTGCTGAGCTGAGCCTGTTTTGCCCTGGTATCTGGTAAATGATCTCCCTGTCTTCATCTCATGGGCCCTGAGCTTTTTGATCTTTTCTCCTCCTCATCTCCTGCAGAGAGGGAGCAAGAGAGGGGCTCAGTGGGGTCTGCAGGCAGCAAAGCTCAACTCACCACTCCCTGAAAGTAAAGAATTCTCTACTTGCATCCTAAATAAATGCCAGTACACTTACTCAGCTCTCTGATGGGTGAATATTAATTTTGCATACCATTGGAGAGTCATAAAACTAAAAATGATAAGAGAAACATGCAGAGCCTAAATGCAAACAATCTGAGAAAGATCATGTAGAAAAAAAAAAGCTCAAAAGTTCAATATCTTTGACAAGTGTTTGAGTTTGATCTTTCATTCCTAAAATTGTTTTTCAAAGAAAAACAAACAAAAGCCCAGAATTGAAAGAATCTAACTTTAGACAATTTTGATCTAACACTTCTGAGGAAAAACCTTTTTTCTCTGTATAAAAATCTACTTCTCTGTAAGAGCATACTGAAAGCATTTATCCTAACACACAAAAAAAAAGCCCTTCACACTGTGTGGAATCCCTAACAAAAATAATTCTCCCCCCTAATATCTGAAGATAACTTTTTGAGCATATAATAGTACACCAGAGAATTCCTGACACAAAGTATGGCAGGGTTTCCCCATCTGTTAGCATGAGATAAACTCTGATTTGATGTGATAAGAGCTTTTCTCATGTTCATAAAACAGAGGTTAGCACTGTGCTCACAGCTGGAAACACAGTTTCTAGATGTGAATTCCCAGGAATATTATTTACCTGTTTTCAGAGGCTTTGAGCTAGAAATTGGCATTTAGGTACGGGGACAATACACTAATAGACACACACATATATATATAGATAGATATATGAAAATAAAAATTCTACAGGTTAGAAAAATAATTTCAAAGGAGATTAAGTAATATGTAATCCTAGTGAAGGACCATTAAAAATAGATTTTTGTCATTTCATCCTCTTATTGTGGCAGAAATATTTTGATGAAGCTTTCTGTAGTAGTCTTCAGTAGAGTGTTTTACTCAGCTGAGCAGGGTATTTGTAGTTACTCTGATCTCCCACCTGATGATGGTTACTGCCCTGGGGGATCTTGATAAAAGAACTCAGGGATTTCATCTAACAACAGGTCTGAGTTTATTGACATCTTAACACATTCCTTTTTTACTTTAATCTTTCCCCCACTTACTCCAATAAGAGAAAAAATAAATGGAAAGAACATTCTTGTTCGATTTTTAATAAAACCCTCATCATCTGAAAGTGGCTGAGGGATGACTGCTCCTACCTATGTGGACAAATTGTGGATGAGAAATTCCAAACTGTATTCTGAGATTACCAAGATTTCTCGGGTGAGTCCCACTACAAACAGAATCTTCCTGGGCAAGTTATTTTCCTCAGCAACACTAAAGGAACTTGATATTCTATTACTCATTCAAAATCTTCAGGTACTTTACCGTGGAGATGAAAAAAATTACTTATTAATTCATTAGGTTTATATTCTTAATTTATTATGAATTACTGGGTAATTAATCTAATAATCTAATCTATAAATCTAATCTGTCAAAAATTTTTAACAACTATATTCCAAGATGATTTAAAATTGTATCTGCTCATTATAGTGGTTATGTCCAGACTTTAAGAAATCAGAATGTTTTGTCTGTGAAGATCTGCAGGTCTGGGGCTCTGAGTTAATAAAGTTAAATCTCTGTGTTTACAATTTTGCTGCATAATCTGAAACACTCACAGCAGCACAATTGCTGTTCACTCAAGGGCTGGAAAACCCACAAATGGCATGAATAGGTTTAATGGCATATTTTGCCTCATTTATAAATTCCAAGTCAAGAGTGAAAAGTCATAATTCCAACAAAACCACAGAGGAAGCTTTGCCGAGGAACCTTTGCCACCTTTGCTCTCCAATCTCAACACAATCAGAGAAATGAAGCTGTTCTGGTGACAAAGGTGACTTTTAACCACATCCCAGGCTACAAATGCAAGCTTAGCATTTCCTGTATTTCTCCCCAGCCTCAGCAGTGTCCGTAGGGCGGGCAGGAGCAGAGCAGGAGCTGTCAGCAGTGATTCCATCCCTGGGTGCAGAAGCTCAGGCTCTGAGCACAATCAATGGGCAGCTAATGAGCACTGAGGGCTCTGCAGGGCTGGAGCCACTCAAGGAACCACTCAAGTGCTTCAGCAGCCAAGGCAAACTCTGCAACACACCTTTAAGTCTTATTTATCTTACAGGGATAGGAGTCCAGGCTTGAGGCTGCATGGCTTTCTGCAGTGCCTAAGTATAATTCAAAATTCTGGGCTACAGGCTGCTGCCTGTGCTAGGGTGAGGAGGTGCTTCAAGTAGGGGTCCTGACTGGAAAATGAAAAATCATCCCCTAACTTAACTCACAGAATCATGGTGTAAAATCAAAACAATGCCCCTCATATCCTGAGGCATCATATTTATTTTTAAGACTTTTTTATCAACAGTGTTGGTACACTCATAGTTGTTTTAACTTTGAGCTCAACCTCAGACTGGGATTTGAAAGTCAAAATGGATTATTCTTTCTGCCCATCATTGATTGTAGGAATTTTTTTTTCCTCTGTTGGATTTGATCCCTGGTGCAACCTCATTTCTTCAGACAAGCTAGTTCAGAGTTATTTCCTTTAATGAGCTCCCTCTTACACAATTAACTAGAGCACAGAAAGAATCTGTGAACTGGTCATGTTCATATTACTAAATGCCTATTTAAATACTGAACTAAACTTGAAAAAATTATGGATTACCTGCTTTAGATATTTTCAAATAATAGAGTGATGCCCTTCTGGAATATTTATGTTATACAAGCTTGGATTATTGCAGCACATGTGGCAGTAACAAAGCCCAGCATGAGGAATGGTTTTACTTTAAATTACACCTCTGTAATGAATTAACACAATTTCCTTTTGCTAAGCCTGGGGTCTGAGTCTTGCTTTAGAGATTATTTCTTTTTTGCTGTCGATGTCATTTAAAAGGCTGGCACTCTTGTTTCTTGAAAAAAAAAAAAAAGGAAACAGTTTCTTTGATTGTTCTCCAAGGATATTTTCTTACACCTTCTTTTTCCTCTGGCCTTAATCTTATGTCTGTGCTTACCTA
The DNA here is from genome assembly GCF_023055355.1 of Agelaius tricolor. Taxonomy (NCBI): domain Eukaryota; kingdom Metazoa; phylum Chordata; class Aves; order Passeriformes; family Icteridae; genus Agelaius; species Agelaius tricolor. Next base: position 12,520,343 of record NW_027269279.1, read on the forward strand.
CACAGTGTCCCCTCATCTTTTATATTTTTCTTACTATTTCTCTTCCACATACTTAAATAAGTCCCAAAAGCCCGGTCTGTGCCCAGGTTTGAAGGCTGTGGTTTGGCAGTGGTGTATCCAACAACCTTATCACTCTTCAACTCTTACAAACATGGAGTGCAGCACGAGGTAACCTCAGTGGTGTGAGCTAATACTGATCATCTCAAATTCCAACCATTTGGACACCATTTCCTCCCAGTTCATTCTACCAGAGGTATGAATTCTCCTCCAGCTGCCTGCTTTTTGTGCAGAGCATCTTCCACTCTGAACCAAGACAGCAGTGCTCATCTGCAAGCTGTCAGGCACTGGCATTATCATTGTTTTGAAGCAAGAGGAGACTTCACACCAAGGAAACTCTAGTACCTCAAATGCATCAGTCTTGACCAGGAAGTCTCATTTATCCTAATGATCACTAATCTTATCCACCAAACAAAAGTGTACAAATTGCAGCTGCAAATTGCAGTTACTTTTAAGAACTTAACAAAGTTTATATTTCATTTGGCAAGGGTAGAGACAGGCAAATATTTACTCTTAGTTATTTTGTTAACCTCCAGTGAGCTCTTAAGGAGAGTCTTTGTGCAGAAGATCTTTCCTTAGGAGTTCCCATTAATCTGGATTTTCATGCATCAGGATCTGAGTCCACTCACCATTTCAGGACTCAAGTTCCATGAGCACCTGGTCCCCAGTGCTGCAGGCACTGCTCCAGCACAAATCCCAGCCCAAGTGGCAACGTGCTCACCACCAAAGAGGGTCAATGCCAGCCACAGTCAGCAAGGAAGCTCAGAGACAGAGCCTCAGCAGCTCAATAACAAACTTCAGGGATCATTTGTCCAGTTATAAATATTTCAAGCAAGGACTGGTTTCTAATGAAACTGAGAGCCAAAGCAGTTTGAAGTGTGGGAGTGAGAGGAATGCTGGCAGCACATGAGGTACCTGATAGCTGGGATATTTCTGTGTGCACTGGCTCCATTTGGCACCATGAGGCACCAACACAGCCTCCTCAGCATTCCTTCCTTCAAAGAGTCAATCTCTAAATCCTCACTGTGTCTTTGCTTTCAACTCAAGGAAGGTTGGAAAAGACAAACGATTAAACAATATAGTGACAAGAAACATGGTTAAAAATGACAAATTTATAGCTTGGGATTATCTGTTAAATAATGAGAGACAAGTACTACCTATGACACCTGGGTAGAGCACTTGGGTTGGGGTTTCACTCTTACAAGATTTAACAAACAGAGATGAGAGGCTCTGGAGATTCATAGAATGTTAAAACACGTCAGCCTCCTACACAATTTAAATACTCGTTTACCTTGCTTTGTAGCCAACAACCAAACAGCATTTGTCAATGTATTATATAAATTGTGTCAAATTAACTCTACTGGTCAATAAATTTCACTTCTCTTTAATTCAAAGCTACCAAAGTCTTTAAAGACAATGCAAACTGTGTGATGTTTTTGGTAACCTGAAATTTAATATTTGAAGGGCACCCATCTCTCTTGAAGGCCTGTTCACAGAAAGCAGTGGTCCCCTCACACAGGGAGACTGAACTGTGCACATTTCTGCCAGGGACAAATTGTACACAGGAGCCTTCCACTGATTTGGGTGGGAAACCAATTCCCTAACTTAGACAAGACTTACAATCAGAACTGGAAAATAGTCTCAGATTTCTGGAGATCAGCCTCTGAATCACACAATCTCATTTCCCTTTCCCTCCTGTTGCTTTACTTTTGGAGCTTTTTCCTGCAGTAAAGGTTTGAGATTTTTTTTATTACTTTTTTTAACAATGCCATAAAATCCCAAGAACAGAAACCTTATTTTTATATATATATATATATATATATTTAATAATCACAACAAAGGCCATTTTTTCCATTCTCCAACAAACAGCAGTACTGAAAACACTGTCATGCATCAACCTCTAATTTGAATCTCAATTTTTACAAAGAAATCCATGATTATTGCTGAGATGCAGTACACAGCTTTACTTATTTATGATTCTCTCTGGAAAAACTACATCAGCTGCAGACACAATAACTTCAGCTGGCAGCAAATACCTTGCTATTTGTGCACTTTACCTTCACCTTGGTGATTCACACACCCTCATTAGCTCTTGCAAAGCTAGCAAGCATCACTTGTGAGCTGTTACTGTCAGGATGAGAAGCAAATTTTATGACTGCGTAAAAAAAATCCCTTAAAACAAATGAAAGAACTCTTCCAAAACATATATGGCCAAAATTAAATAGGAGAGGTGAGTTTGATAACAAAGTTAAATAGAAGAGGACAGTCTGATGACAAAATTAAATAGGAGAGTCAGTTTTATAAGAAATGTGGGCCACTCCTGCCATGGCAGGGACACGTCCCATTGTCCCAGGCTGCTCCCAGCCCTGCCCAGCCTGGCCTTGGGCACTGCCAGGGATCCAGGGGCAGCCCCAGCTGCTCTGGGCACCTGTGCCAGGGCCTGCCCACCCTCACAGAATTATTGGGTCATTCAGTTGCAATGGTGATATATATGTTCATAAACCTATATATACATACACACATATATGTATATACATGGGTATATATGTGTTTATACATATGTGTGTTTGTATATATATATATATATATGCACACACACATACACACATTCCTGCATATCTACACTCAAGCTACTATTGAGACAAACTTTAAGGAATTTAGAGATTTTAGAGGAGCTAAGATTTTAGTTAGAGTTAAGCTTTATTGGAGATAATTAAAATAGATGGGTAGGCCTTGATGAAGTTAAGAGTTAGTAGTTAACTAATAATTGATTGCTTGTCAACACAATGTTTGGGTAGCTGGGTTTATAATGAAGAATATAGAAACTGATAAATGGCTTTTAGGAAGATAAGACAATTGTGGCCTCCTCTGTTCTGAAACCATTGAAGGTGGGAATGGGAGTTCTACCAATGGGTTCATTTGTCATATTTGCATTGAAAAGGTGGAAAGGTCAGATGGAGGAAGACTTCATTTACTTCCTCATTTTGGGACCCCTCCCCATTTCAAGGAACAAACTACACATGCTTAATGACTTTTGAACTTATTACCACATGAAGCAGGGAATGGGATGTGCCAAGGTTATGAACATGCATTTGTATTTTGGGTATTCAGTACTTGTATAGATAAAAGGACTCTGTAATCCCCTGTAAATTGTGGATTTGGGAGCTACCCCACATGCTGCCCAGCATTGCAATAAACACACCTGGATATGGGTACTAGGTCAATATCCATATTTTTTAATAAATCACTATCACTGCTCACATATTCTCTGCAAAGCTACTTTTGCAACACTTGGGTCCCTTACACTGTGTCTTTCCTCTATGTGAGTACAAACTTTGCTTTGAAACAAGTCAGATTTAATCATGGAAAAAGCTGGTGAGCAAGCATGAAGTTTTCAATACCTGTGCTGCTGTTAATGCCACAGCATCCACACACACCATAGGAACTAAAGGCATTATGGATGGGATGGAAAACACTAAAATCTGCAACTGCTTGAATATATTCATACATGTATTTTCTCATTACCTTATTCTCAGCCTGACCTCCATCTTGAACTCAAAAGACATCAAAATTTAAAGGAAAAATTATCTTTTAAACCATTAGAATAGGGAAAGTCCATAACTGTCTTGTGGGCCACTTTGGAAAATAGTGTCTATAGTAGTGAATAAAATAGAAGAAAAGTTGGAGGGAGGAAGTGGCTCAAATTACATTTTCTTTTAGAAAAAACAACAAAAAAGAGAAGTCGCTAGATTTTGCAACATTGGAAATATTTTCATTTGAGTATTTTTACAGAATCACAAAATCAACAAGGTTAGAAAAGACCTTGCAGATCATCAAGTCCAACCTGTGACCTAACACCACCTTATCAACTAAACCATTCCACACCCAGTCTGTTGTTATACAGCAATTTCTCAACATTGGCAGAAACATTTTAAAATATAATTACATTAAAAATAGGTTTCGTATTTGACTTTCAAAATACACCTGAGAAGGCACCTGTTAGAATTTATAGCATAAATTCAGCATTAATTTCCAAAAATAAAAAAATCCTGTAATGAAGCAATTAGGCAAAATTATTAAGCAAAAAATAAATATTTCACACCTGCAACTCAATCAATTTATAAAAAATTCTCATCTGAGAATAGGAGGTGGAGCATAATGGGGACAAACACCTGAAATATGGCCATAAAAATCTCTGCTACTTCTAACCCAATGAATTTTCCAGGGGCCAAAGGCTGAGAAAGCGTCCCTGAGAGGCTGCATGGCTTTTCTCTCTGAAAAGGGCTTTTTGTCCCTGGTCTCTCCTGGCAGCCTCTGAACTTCCCTGGAACCAAGCAGGGGCAGGAGAGGGGGAGAATCCCAACATTTAAAGCAAAGTAAGCATATCAAAATACACACACCGGGCTGATGATCTGAGTTTTGACAGGCTGCTAAACGGCAGCTCAGAGTGAAGAGCTGCAAACACCCCCCAGTTAATTCCCTTCTATGCACTGGAGCCTGCAGAGGAACTGCTGACAGCACAAAATTCGCATTCCAGCGCTTCTCCCGCCTCTCCCAATTTACAGGAGAATAGGAAATCATGAACAATTGATACACTCTGTTAGCTCCTATCATGGAGGGTGAGCTCGCATGTAGCCTTAGGGGTATCTTACACAGTTTAATGCTGAAAATAAAAGGTAATGTTCTTGGCAAAGAGCTGGGGGGATTAAATTTGGAAGGCTTGAAGCAGCTTTGAATTGTAGTCAATAAAAAAAGAACCAAATAGTAATTTTGTAATTTAACTGTGCTGGTTATGCCCAATGAGTCAGACACTTGTGAAATAAACCATGTAAATAGAAAAATGGCTTAACTCTTTCTGCAGTTGTCCGGTATTTTCTCCCTTCTTTTTCCTGCCTTCCTCCCCTTGTTGTTCCCTTGGTTAAATAAAACTGTATGGTTACTTTCTCCAGCTCACTCTCTTGGGACAGCTCATCATTCAAAGAGAAACTCTGCCTTTTTGAAATAGTTTTTGGGTTGTTTGTTTAACATTTGTTCTGTGGACAATGATGACCATGCTAGCAGAGCTTGTAAAGGTAAATGTCCAGAGGCTGCTCTGAGCAAATGAACTGGGTAGCTCAGAGCTCTACTGGAAACTCTACACTCGAGGTGACTCCCCTTCAGAACAGTGACACCTGTGTGCAGCCCTAAATCAGCCAGGGATAAAGAGGATTTTACATCTCATGGTGCTCATTTTCTTCTGTTTCTGGTGAGCTTTACAGAGCTGACCCTGGTGCTGAATTACACAGCCCTGGTGCTCCAGATGTAGGAAAATGATACAAAATTGTTTTTGTTTGTTTGGTTGGCTGGTTTTTTTTGTAACTTTAGTCAGTTTTGTTCACCTTTGCCTTGGGGGAGCAGATTTGAGGTTTCTTTTCAAAGGACTGTTTCATCACTCAGGGAGTGATGAGCCAACACCTCAGCAGCCTGGGAGTGGCACAGAAGATGCACAAAAGATGATGACCATCAACCCAAACATCACCCCTGGCATGGACAGACACACCTGGTCTGGAAAGGAGAGATGAGAGAACCAAGGAAGGAGAACCACATCAGTATTGGAGGTGAAGAAATCCATAACCAAGAGCTGAGAACTGTGTAAATTGTAAATCCATAACCAAGCACTGAGAACTGTGTAAATTGAGACCAATGAACACTGAATCAGTGAATTTCTATTTTGACTGTATAAAGTTTGGGAAAAACCCAGTAAAATTTGTGTGTCATAGAATGATTTTCTCTGCACAACCCAGGCTATGCATGGATGAAATAACTCATGTTGCATATCTTGGCTGGAATAAAGTAATGCCTCCATTCTCTAACACTAAAAATGGTGTTGGGTGTTGGAGGGTTTTTGTTTCTCCTGCAGTTTTGGTGACACAGAGGGGCTCATTCACTCTGCAGTTTTGGTGACACAGAGGGGTTCCTTCACTCCTGCAGTTTTGGTGACATGGAGGGGTTCATTCACTCCTGCAGTTTTGGTGACACAGAGGGGCTCATTCACTCTGCAGTTTTGGTGACATGGAGGGGTTCATTCACTCTGCAGTTTTGGTGACATGGAGGGGTTCATTCACTCTGCAGTTTTGGTGACACAGAGGGGCTCATTCACTCTGCAGTTTTGGTGACACAGAGGGGCTCATTCACTGCAGTTTTGGTGACACACAGGGGTTCATTCACTCCTGCAGTTTTGGTGACACAGAGGGGTTCATTCACTCTGCAGTTTTGGTGACACAGAGGGGTTCCTTCACTCCTGCAGTTTCGGTGACACAGAGGGGCTCATTCATGCCTGCACTTTTGGTGACACAGAGGGGCTCATTCACTCTGCAGTTTTGGTGACACGGAGGGGTTCCTTCACTCCTGCAGTTTTGGTGACACACAGGGGTTCATTCACTCCTGCAGTTTTGGTGACACAGAGGGGCTCATTCACTCTGCAGTTTTGGTGACACAGAGGGGTTCATTCACTGCAGTTTTGGTGACACAGAGGGGTTCATTCACTCCTGCAGTTTTGGTGACACAGAGGGGCTCATTCACTCTGCAGTTTTGGTGACACAGAGGGGTTCATTCATGCCTGCAGTTTTGGTGACACAGAGGGGCTCATTCATGCCTGCACTTTTGGTGACACAGAGGGGCTCATTCACTCCTGCACTTTTGGTGACACAGAGGGGCTCATTCACTCCTGCAGTTTTGGTGACACAGAGGGGCTCATTCACTCCTGCAGTTTTGGTGACACACAGGGGCTCATTCACTCCTGCAGTTTTGGTGACATGGAGGGGTTCATTCACTCTGCAGTTTTGGTGACACAGAGGGGCTCATTCACTCCTGCAGTTTTGGTGACACACAGGGGTTCATTCACTCTGCAGTTTTGGTGACACAGAGGGGTTCATTCACTCCTGCAGTTTTGGTGACACAGAGGGGCTCATTCACTCTGCAGTTTTGGTGACACAGAGGGGCTCATTCACTCTGCAGTTTTGGTGACACAGAGGGGTTCATTCACTCCTGCAGTTTTGGTGACACAGAGGGGTTCATTCACTCTGCAGTTTTGGTGACACAGAGGGGCTCATTCACTCCTGCAGTTTTGGTGACACAGAGGGGCTCATTCACTCCTGCAGTTCGGGTGACACAGAGGGGCTCATTCACTCTGCAGTTCGGGTGACACAGAGGGGCTCATTCACTCCTGCAGTTTTGGTGACACACAGGGGCTCATTCACTCCTGCAGTTTTGGTGACACACAGGGGCTCATTCACTCTGCAGTTTTGGTGACACACAGGGGTTCATTCACTCTGCAGTTTTGGTGACACAGAGGGGCTCATTCACTCTGCAGTTTTGGTGACACAGAGGGGCTCATTCACTCTGCAGTTTTGGTGACACAGAGGGGCTCATTCACTCCTGCAGTTTTGGTGACACAGAGGGGCTCATTCACTCCTGCAGTTTTGGTGACATGGAGGGGCTCATTCACTCCTGCAGTTTTGGTGACACAGAGGGGTTCATTCACTCTGCAGTTCGGGTGACACAGAGGGGCTCATTCACTCTGCAGTTTTGGTGACACACAGGGGCTCATTCACTCTGCAGTTTTGGTGACACAGAGGGGTTCATTCACTCTGCAGTTTTGGTGACACAGAGGGGCTCATTCTGATCATCAGCAGGTTGGCAGAGCCTCTTGTGAAGCACCAGAGCCCCTGGGATCCGAGCCTGTGAGCCCAGAGCAGCCCCCAGGGCTGTGCCAGCCCCAGCCCCAGCCCCTGCAGCAATCACAGTGAAAATGCTCCTGCAGCCAGGCAGCTCCACTCTCTGATCCCATCACCGATCCCTACACGAGCCATTTGCCTGCCACCACTTCAGTTTAACACTTCTACAATTAAAACAGGAATTACTTGGGTTTCCATAATGCAACTACACAAGATAGACATTATTAACCACTTCCTTAATTGCAATAATTTTTATGATGTCTCAAATTACTCAACCATGAAATTTATTTTAAAGACTCCAAGCAGTTCTAAGTAGAGGCAAAGCTAAATTTATTTTTTTTTTAAAAGTACCCTTATAATTACCTCATACTAGTAAATTATTCAGATTATGATTGCACTGATTTAATAAGGTCATAACCACATACAGACTCATTTAGAAAATTATGGAACACTACAAAAAACGAGGTGATTCACCACTGTTTCAGTGGTTGAAACACTGCTTTTCAAAACACAACCTTTACACGCTAGATTTTTGGCAATTTCTTAAGAGTAGTTTGACCTTAGTAGAAAAATAAATTAAAATTTATCTCAAAAGAGAACGAATCTGGAAACAAAAGGTATCCTAAAAAAAACCCCAAAAAACCAAAAAAAACCCTCCACATATGTTTTTACTGGTGAAATTCCTAAAAATCAGCAGTGTACTGTATTTTTAATAAAAAAGTACATAAAAGCATACAAACTAAATACATACAAGCACAATGTTCTAAAACCTCCCTGTTTTAGAAGGGAAGAGTTAAGACTTCAGAATTAACAGTTCCCAGAAATTTCAATAGGGGCATCCTCAAATCTTCAGAAAACAAATGGAATCAATGGAAAAAATAACTTGATCATCCTCAGTGCTCTCAATCTAGAGATATTCAACAATAAGATTTATCCATTCTCAGTACATCCTAATTCTCAAGGGAAAATTACCACCCCTGATTCTGGAATCTAAAAAATACATTTAATTCTGAATGTCCATTCATCAAACTAATACATTTATTAAAAATTTACATTTATAAAATGGTGTACACATACAAGAGACCAAGAAAGTATCTTCAGTACTGTTTTTGCACTTAAAAATGAGAGCAGTAAGTGATTTATTTACTTGGTTGCTAGTAAACATAGCAGAATGTTTTTTTTGTAAGATTTGCCATCCCCATTTTACTTTCATTTAGCAGTTTCAAAGATATTGTTCTACATTCTACCCTTCTGGCTGTGCCTTTGGTGGTTTTGTTTGGGTTTTTTTTCCCCAGTCCTTTTAACTAGAATTTTCCATGCTTCAAGTGGAAAAACAGGTATCTGAACATGATGGTCTTAATCTACTTCATCCATTTTAAACCTTTTGCCCCTTCCACTGAAGTGAGTGACCCTGTAGCTCCCTCCAGTTCTGAACTAGCAGCAAATGTCATTACCTTTCAATAAATCCTTTTTCCCATAGGTCACTTCTATTTGAAATGAACACAATCAGTCCCTGGTATAAATTCCTGTCATATTCCATGGTGCCTGATGCAGAGACAGACATAAGAAAGAAAGATATCAAGTTCCACCCTTTGTACCAAGGAATTCAGGCACAATGAGGAAAAGAGAAAACAAGGTTCATATGCAAGGGAAAGGGACAGTGGTGTGGGAGAGCTGTGTGGTGCAAAGAAAAGCACCATGGTGTGACAGGAGGGGGAGGACACAGGTTAACAGAGCAGAGAATAGTCCAGGATGATGGGGACATTTCTAAGGACCTTTGCCCTTATGGATCATGTACAGAAGGGCAGTCAGGACTCCACAGGCTCACACACAATCCCATGGCTGGAGAAGCTCTCAGGGAGGGAAGAGAGCAGGGCTGGCCTGGCTGGGCACTCTGAGAACACAACAGCTGCTTTGTTAAAGAATTCTGCTTGCAAATGTTGTCCTTGTCTGGCACACAGGGACCCTGCAGACACTGGCACCAATGTCCTGCCCAGCATCACCACACAGGCCCTCCAGGAGATCTCAGAGAAATGGGGTTTGGAGGAGCAAAAATGAAATTAAATAAATAAAGGCACTTGACTAACCTTAACATAACTTTGCTGTTATTCAATATTCTAAATAGTAATCACAATTAGAGCATTTATTTGCAGATTTTCCATGCCCCCACCCACCCCCAGTGTTGATTTGAATGTAGCTCCATTGTGCAATGCCACAGGGGAGCCAAGGCTCGGGAGGAGCAGCACTCTGAAGCTGTACAATAGGTTAATTCAAACATCCTGGTGTGAAAATCACCCAAGAAAGAGCAACCTGCCCTTTGCTGCTCCAGGGGCAGCCTGCCCAGTGTTGTAACAGGTCAACAGCACAAACCTTCTGCAGGGCTTAATCCACTTTTGAGCAAAATGAGCCATTTCTTGTCAAAGACAATGCTTCTCCTGTAACCCTATCACTCTAAGGGCTTTGTACTGCAGAGGCACTTGAGTTAAGAAGCTGTAATTAGGAAAGTTTGGGTTTTTTGTTCCTATTCCTAACCAAAACAGGATGTATGCAGAACTAAGGCCTTGTAAAAACTATTGTACTTATACAAACTTGATAAAACTTTGGATGGTTTTTGTTTTTTTCTGAAGAGAGGAAGAAGGAAGAGTAGAGCCAAAAAGTATAAAAGATTATGGACTGAAAAATATGTGAATACTTTGCAGTAAATCTTGGAGGAACTGTTTACTCCATCACAGCAAAGATCTATGCCATGTCCTCATATTTATGCATAAAAAGTTGTATAATTTGAGGAGCATCAGATCTACTAAGCAAATCTTGGGATGCAAGATTATAGGATGCAAGCACTCATATATTTTCTCAGACACCTGAGACAGAAATAGTGCAGCCCTCCCCTGGGTACTACATGATGATTTAAACTTCTCTGTACCTGAATCACTTGAGCCATAAATAATATTTGCTTAGTCCTTAGAGGAGTGCTGCCTCGTTAAATAAGGACATTATAATTATTATGATCAGTTGTTTGAAGAAGTGATCAAAGAATTCCCAGCAATCAGCAAATCTTTCTAGACTGGAAATGAAGAGAGACTTGCACAGTGACACCAGGCAATCACTCCCAGAGAAGGAAAGACCAAGTCCTTGATTCAGGAGCTCAGAGTGGGGAGATATGGCAGCTGAGAAGAATGTAGCTACAAATGCTTTGGGGCAAGCAGAATTCTTGCATTCTTCACCTATGGATGTATTTTCCTAGAACTCAGAGCAGCTTTACACCTCTCAAAGTTCCTCTCTCCCTTCACAACAGTTGGATAATAATTACTGAGTGCACCTGAGGGCTGCAGGGTCCAATCCAAGGTCCTTATGGCAGCCACAATTGGTACAGTTCCTGATTTAGAAATATATCCTATTCATGGTTCTAAATCAGTTTCGGTAGAGGCTGAAAAGGTTCATTTACAGTTATAAATATATATATATATATATATGTATAAAATATATATGTACACTAAGAAGGTGATTTCTGAAACTGATTCCCATCATTCCCTGTCACCACCAACTCAAGACATTCCTCTCTTCCTCTCCCACTCCCACATATTTCATCCCCCTCCTTCAAGCTCAATTTCTGACATTTCCTCTGGTGAACAAGTACACTTTTTCCTCTTGCCTAAAAAGCAGTTTGTTGTTTTGTTTTTTGTTTTTTTTTTTCATGTGGTCTTTGGCCACGAAATTAGGAACAAATACACTGAAGAAAATAACATCCCTTGGCTGTTCACTAGCAGAGCACGCAAGTTCTCTTTACTGCTGCACACCATGTGCTTTGCCAACTGATAAATCTATACAATAGAAAATGAAGTTTAAGTTTAGATTGAAAAGGCTAGATTTTGCTAACTAAAGCCCCCAGTCTGTTAAAGGCAAATAAATCTTAAGGATTTGGGTCCAGTTTCACAGAAACAGCTCAGCACTAAATGGGTTTCAAAGGGGAAAACGTCTTAATTAAATACTCAAAAGAGAAAACATTTAATCTTGAAAAGGGTGATTTTTAAATAATTTCTTATTTACTAGCAATATGCAAAACTAAAACCCATTTATCACACATTCAAAGCAGTCCTACTTCCAGCTGATTTTTAATAAGTATCAGCAAAATTTCTGCCTTTTTATCATATTACAATTAGTCAGTCCTTTGCACTGCTATAGAATATGTGAACTCATACTAAGTTGACTATATTGACTAATTTCAAAAAAAAAGAAAGACAAATCAAATAAGGAAATTTAATATAGCTATAACTACCAATAGCATAAAATTCCTCTCAAGAACAGGTTTGGTTTTCTGAGGTTTATTTTGAGAAATAGATGAAAGAAAAAAAATAAAGAAACAAATCCAACAAACACAAAACCAACAAAAACCCCAAACAACCAAAATTAAACAAAACCAAAACAAACAACCTAAGGCACAAACAAACTAACAAAAAAAAAAAAAAACCCCAAACTCAAAAACAAACAACCAGAAAACGAAACTTTTGTGAAAGACTGGCACAAAGGGTAGCAATCGATTTGATTGCAGCATTAGCAACAGATGTCAAACAGAGTCCATTCAGCTCAGCTTCAAAAAACTGCATGTGCAGGAGCTTGTAGGAGCAGGCAACAGGAGGAGGCTGTTTCTGGCTGTGAACAATGGCTGGGGAATGCTGGAAAACCACCCCACAGCTTGAGGTGGATCTAAGACACATCTGTGGGTGTGCCCTGCGAGCATCTGTGTACAAATATTAAGGTGTTTTCCTATACAGACATCAGGGGGTTACTGCAATGTCAGGTGGAAAAAAACCCCAAAAAACAACCCTAAAAACTTCCTCTCTGTTCGCTTTAAACACTTCCCCGTCCCCTGCAGGCATCTTAAATACCCAAAACTCAAATTTGTGTCAGTGAGGCTTCCAGGCCCCAGGGTAAGCAGGTCATGGTTTCTGGGGTTCAGAGGTGGATTCTGGGAGCACAGTGGGACACAGCCAGGTGAGAGAGCTGTAATCTTTAATGTGCACCATGAAGCCCAGACCATCTTAAAGACAGGCAGGCTGCCATTCCTAAACTCCAGCATTCAAGCATCAAAAAAAGAAGGAACACTATGGAAACTGACCCCCAACCTTCAGTTGGTGTATTCAACACCAGTAATTACAGACACAAAATTTCAATTATTTCTATTATTTCTGTGCTGCAGCTTTATCTGCACTTAGAGGCATTAACAAACCACTGTAGAACTGAGGACTGAGCACAAAACAAATCACAAAAATGTCCCTTCCCTGCTCCAAGTCACCAAGTGTTCACCTGTGTATTCCTCCAGGAATGGCTTGCAGCAGACCACACTAATCTAAACCTCTCCAGGAGGTGGGATGAAGTGTACAGGCTACCACAGAAATTCCAGAGCCTGGGAAATGCTCCTCCAGAGACAGGAGACAGCCATAATGTGAACCACAGCAATGAAATCAGCAAAACATTCAGCCTCTACCCCCTTCTGACCTCGGGGTCTCTGCCTTCCTGTAACAATTCTCAACTCACATCCATTAACCAATCCTTGATATCTCCTTGCATCCAGCCCCAAAGCCTGGACTCATTCTTTGTTTGCCAATAAAATGGGTGACATTAAAAACAAACAAACAAACAAAACACAAAAACAAACAAACAAACAAGACAGAGAGGAGATAGCTGACTGCTCCCTGCATCAGTTATTTTGGACAATCAAACTGAGGGCTGCAAACCTTTTGTCTCAGGTGAAAGTTTTTCTTAATTTACCATGAGGTACCTGAAACTCCAGGATTAAAGCAGGGTCAACAATGTCACTCATCCTACACACATGAAGGCAAGGCAGGGGCTGTTTAGGGTCTGGGAGAAAATTAGACACGGGGAACAAACTGCCACAAATGAAACCACAGCTCCTTTCAACAGCTACATTAATTCATTGGTTTGCCTGCTCCAATAAAAGCAAATAATGCTTGAAATAAAGTCCTTTGACACCTCTGCCCTGCTGCTCCAAGAAGACAGAACTTAGGAACTGCAATGGAATATTACACTGCCCACACAATATTTATCTTGGGAAGGGGGTGTGTGAAATGTCTTGCAAGAACTACGAGTTCTTGGCTTATTATTAGATTGCAATATCTGATGGGGAGAAAAACTTCAGCAAGTTTGAGGGGCATCTTAGCCTGTTACTTTCTGAGGAAACATGAGCTAAATGAATTTTAATAACTTTAATCTGGGGAGAAGACTCGAGCTAAGGCTCCTGAGATCAATCCAGTGGAACCAAGAGGGGAATGTGATCCCTTGTGCCCTGCAGGGAACAAGTGACACAACACCTGCCTGATTTAGGGGAGGCAGTGAGGAAGAAAGAAGCAAAATGCATTTTTAAAGTTTTGACCATTCCAGAAATAGAAAAGTAAGTCTAATTAAAAAAAATAAATTTATAAATGGATTAAAGAAGCAGACACTGGAAAGTTCTGCTTTCCATAATGACCACAGGTTTTGCTCAGCTGAACAGACACCAAGCCCTGTGTGGAAAGGCAGAGCAGCAGAGAAATGCACCCCACTGCATGAGTGTCCTTCCTCCCAAGGAAGGCAGCAGGGACACAGCCTGCTCAGCAGGAAAAACAGGCCATTTCATCCTCACCAAGGGAAAGAATAAAATGAAAAATTGTTGCAGTGTGTTTTGTTAAGTTCTTAGGTTGGTTTGTTCCAATCCCCTCCTGTCTGAAAATGGTTCTGCCCCAGTTCTCCCTTCCCGCCTTTGGAGCTGTCTGTCTCCCTGGCTCCACCCCAGCCAACAATGTATCCCCTAAACTCCGCCCTGGTTTCCCTGGAAACCCTTGGATCTTTTCTTCTGACCCCTCCCCGGTACCCCGCCAATCACTCTCACTGCCCGCCCTTACTGCTAGAATGTTCCAGCAGGGGAGTTCGATGGTTGGCTGAGGAGCCGGGGCCCCTCCCCAGTACCCCGCCAATCACTCTCACTGCCCGCCCTTACTGCTAGAATGTTCCAGCAGGGGAGTTCGATGGTTGGCTGAGGAGCCGGGGCCCCTCCCCAGAATGGTTCCCGTTGGTGCTGCCCACGTGTCAATCCCTTGGACCCCACTCCCCACTGCACCCCCATTGGCCCAATGCCCGGCACCGCCCTTGTTCTCCCTACCCCTTAAAACTTGCTGTCAGCCCCTCCCGCCCCCCGGCTCCTCCTGTCGGTCCCTCCGGGTTTCATTAAAGCCCGGATTAAGCCACAGTTGGAGTCCGCCGTCTTCTTTCCGCTGGCTGCAGCCTTTACCAGACTCGGTCCTGCCCAAGGTGTGCCCACAGCCGCAAGCCGGGCACTGCCTCAGGCGCTATCCCGAAGGCAGCTCTGGGAGAAGGGCCCCTCGTGCTGCCAGCAGTGCTGGAGCCAGCCGGACGCTGACAATTGAGAGCCACTGCTGCAAAAACTAAGTTTTAAAACCCTGCTTAGCTTCATACATTTATGCAGCTGTTGTTGGGAAGTGATGATTTCATGTCAACCTCCACTGCCGTTTCCTAAACTTTTTAAATGCCGTGAAATTTTGCTTACAGATCAGAGGAAACACACAATAATAGTTTGCTAAATAATAAATGACTAATTTTTACTAGTTTCTGACAAATCAAAGTGTGGGTGGAAGATGGGTCTATTAGGTTATAATTTACTGCTAATTTAGGTAGGGATGCTGCCGGAGCAACATCAAACAGAATTTGAATATCAAATTAGTGAATTCCAAAATGAGGCCCAATAGACTGGTATGAAATATTTCAGAGCTGTAATGATGGCAGTTCTTGTTCTATTTGCTACAACTTCACACTAGATCTGGGCATTTCAATGTAATTTAACCAGTTTCATTCATAGTCGAAAACTTTAAATCATTTTTAGAACTTGATTGTTTCCTCTGAAAAGACTGAAAATTCATGCTACCCTATGATGTCCAGATTTGTGAATGCCACATTTATAACATTTCTCTAAATGGCAAAATCTCTTATTGCAACCTGAATGAGAAAAACCAGGAGGAAGGAAAACAACACATTTTACATGTAATTTTTGTGCTAGCCAAAATACTGCTAGACAGAAACTTCCAAGGGAAAGCCAGAGCATTTCTGATATTCTAATGCAACCTGTGCCTGACACAGAGCCCAGAGCTGAGCAGTAATTCAGGGTTTGAAGAGAAAGCCTCTTTGCTGCTAAATAAGTTACCACTGTCAACCCCAATACCACGTGCCCCACACTCGAGCATCTTTTTGCTTCACCTCCTTTTTCATTTCATGAGCAGGCACTGCTGATGCTCCCATGCAGCTTGTGGAGGAGGTCTAATTAAAATCCTTGTCGTTTGGTAGTGAAGTGAGTAGAAAATGGGATAAAATTATTGCAGGGTTTTAAGGTTTTGCCACTGGAGGAGAAGTCAGGCAAAGCAGAGCTACAAACATACACACTACAGGCTTGTGCTTTTCATGCTAAAATGCAGACCACAGAACAATATTTTACTTCCAAATTTCCCATGGTTTTTCATCAGATTTCTCATTGCATCTTAAAAGATTATCTAAAATCCTTTCATTTGAAGTACTTCACATGCTCTTTGAAATGAACAAAATTATTTTCTAGAGAACAGACAATGCCTCTTTCAAAACATATCCAAGAGATTTCTTATAGAAACCCCACATATTTTATGTACAAGGGCATTACACACAGATACTCCATGTTGCTACAATATATTCCCAAAAATTTTAGTAAATTGTTACTGTCAGTGGGCATAACTCTGCACCAAACCCAAAGCCCTGCAAACAAACACTGCTTCACACTGTATCTTTGATTATGCAATATCACATACCTTGAAACTATTAGATTTGAGCTGTCCTTCAGCTAATAAAACACCCAAAGCAATACAGCAGGTTACATTTAGATCATTATTAGAGCTCAACTAAACATCATTAGGACCCTATTTCATTCTTTGGCACAAAATCCATGTGCTGGAGCAAAACTGCTTGAGCAGCTTGAGCTGCTCTCCTTTCCCTGGTCCCTGTTCTGTGCCCTGCCATAAAAAGCACCATTCCCATGCTCTGATGAGTCTGGGAACAGGAACATACCAGTGGATGCTGTGTTCTTGGGAAGAGTGAAGCTCACAAGAAGTTTTTATTGGCACAAACTGCTGTTAATGGCATTAAATGATGAGTTTAGCTTGCAGCTGCTCTGATCACAGAACAGCAGAGCTCTGTGGTGTGAAAGCAAAGCTCTACCAGGTGTGTCTGCTGTTATGGCAAAGCCAGATTGTTCCTACTATGAAGGGATCACTGATAAACCTCCACAGCAATGAGAAGGACACATTTCATTTAGGCAAAGAATGCAAGTTTCAAGCTTTTGGAAAGGGTTTTGTTTTCAGCCAACAGAATAAGCAAGCACTGAGAATGTTGTGCAAGGAAAGGTTGTGCAAGCCCTCAGCAGAAACCTCCTACTGTGGACCTGAAATCCAGATTACCTGTTCTTTCGTGAAAAGCACAGGGAAAATACAGATTCTTTCCAGAGACACACACAACTGGGGTTTTCCAATAATTCCCAGAGGTGCAGGTGCCATGAATTTCCCCCCCTTGCCCAGCTCCATGCTCACAGCCCTGCTGCTTTGCCCATTTGCTGTAGTCAGTTCTACTTTAGACCATTCCCTCTGCAGAGGAGCAGACACTTCTCCATTTGGTTTTATATCCCACAATCAAAGGGGATGGATTAACATGGAAGTGGTGAATATTGACTCCCAGAACCCTGGAAGTTTTGTCCCTATTAATATGTGTTATCTGAGTGCCTTAGGCTCTGCCTTCACACAACAGAGCAGACATGAAAGTCATTGCTGCCAGCAAAGTGCTGTCTCTTATTGTCTGCAGCACAAAGTGGATTGCTGCTATTGTGCATGTGAATTCCACCCTCTCCAGCCCTGAGACACACTGCTACCCTGCATTGGTACTTCTCCTGACAGAGGAATAAATTCAGCAATTTCAATGGAATAAATACAATAATTTCAATGGAATAAATACAGCAATTTCAATGGAATAAACACAATAATTTCAATGGAATAAATACAGTAATTTCAATGGAATATATACAGTAATTTCAATGGAATATATACAGTGATTTCAATTAGCAATCCCTCACACACTCTGCATTTTGGGACACAGCATTAAGAGATGTGAACATTGGCAGCATGAGGCTTGCAGAAAGTGGAATGGCTAAAGCACCACATCCATTGGCCAGGAAAAAAAGTGATGGGAATATTACAAAGGTGAGACAACAACTGTGCAAGGAAAAGATTAGTGGCATGTAATCACTCAACAAAAAACATGCAATATTTGGAGAGTAATAATTATCTGATCTGAGCTCCAATCTTCCTCTCATATGTGCAAGATCAAATGCAAATAGTATGTTTTCTTGACATGAGTATTTTAATTAAACTTCTAATTAATATGTACAATGTCTGAGGCTGCTAAATAATATCCAGGCTTTTCTGATGGGAGTTTTGAGGCACAAAGCCTGTAAGTGCTATTGGTGACATAACTAACCAGCACCGTCAGGTTTGGAACACCTGCCCTCAGCTTCCACAGAAACCCAGGACTGACAGATCCAAACCATCTGGTCTGACATCCAGAACACCATTAAATGCCATTAAATCAGTCCTAACAGCCTTTCCAGAGGGCAGGAGTAGAGGTGGAAGTAAAAAGGCAGATACCAGAGCAGGGCAAGTAACAAATATCACTCCCAAAAGGCAGGGAGATCATTATATGATACTCAAATTGTTTTCTTTGCTGCAGACAAGACCCAAAGAGAGAGGTCCCAGGTGATCTGAGGGGGAAAAATAAAATACAATAAAAATTCCTTTCCTGTATTTGGTCAGCTGCTCCTAACACAGCAGCCAGACACCAGAGCTCTTTTCACACTCCCCTGTTTCTGGCTGGCTCTGTGCTTTGATGCTTCAGAGAGAATAAAAAGCAACAAGGCCCCTTGTCCTTACTGAACCATTGCAATGGAAAACCACACTTCATATGAAGAGATAAATCATATGAAGAGATAAAACATATGAAGAGATAAATACCCTTTGTGCATGCCTGGGAATGCCTCCATGCAGAGCAGCAGATACTGCTGGGCACGGGGAGCAGCGCAAGGTCCCAGAGCCAGTGGAAGGAAGGACTGGAAGGAGGAGGCAGAGCCTGAGATTTCAGGGCCAGAGGAGTCTGGCTCAGGCTGCTCTGGCCCTAAAATGTGTGGGTCTGACCTGTGGGGCCAGGACAGGACAGCAATTGTCACCTCCTGGACATGCCCTGCAGCCAGGCCAGGAACCCCTCGAGGTCTGTGAGACCAAACCCAGCCCCTGTTCCAAGGCTTCCCCACCTGTTCTCCTGTAATCCTGATACACTGAAAGCATTCTTTCATTTAGGAAAAAACATAACCAAAGATGTCCTTTCTTTGCCCAAAGGGTGGAAGAACAATATTAAACTGTACAGGGAGAAAAACATAACCTTGAAAAACATTAATTCCACATGGAAGTGGAAGGAAAATGATCTGTTCAGTGGGGTTTTACACAGAGCAATGGAATGGAGCTTTCATCACCTAAGAGCTGATCAATAAAAGCTTATTTCATGATCATGCATGTTTGCTTTAACTAATCCTTCAGATATTCAAATGTAATTTGTAGCTTTGTATACAGTTTTCCTCCTAGAATTTCTTTATATCCAAACTTTGACTTCTCATTTTAAAATGAACTCAAGCAATTTCACTCTGCATCTTGAATTTCTCCTATACATTAAAAATGTTCACATCAAATCGTACACCCCTACTGATATTAAGCCATTCTATCTCTTGCACAACACTTGAAGGATTCTCCAGGATTATGTTCCTTCTTGCACAGTTACCATTTTATTGCACTGCAGAAATATCAGCTGCAAATGTAATTTTTGAAAAGGAGAAATTTAAAATTAATACAACATAACAAATAACTTCATTTATGTAAGTGGCTGAGTTCAGGGAGCAATGTCTCTCAAAAATATTAGAAAAAACTCTGATCTAGAGAATTATAAACATTCATTGGAAATTTTGTTGAACATTGTAAGGCAGCAATTTAATCTTTTAAGCTAATGGAAAAAATAACAATTGAAAATCCTTCTCAGTAATTTTCTCTTTGAAGAACACAGCAACAACATCAGTATACAAGATGTGCTACTCAGGGATCAGGTGAACAGTTCCATTTATTTTGAATATGTTTAAAATCTTGGGTTTAGTTTGTTAATATATACAGATTTTAGCAGTTAATTCTAGGTATTCCTGAGTCAACATGTTGACTCAAATACTTCAGCAATCCCTCTAACTTCAAAACCTGGAAACATTATTTCCACAATCTGGAGCTTCTTTTAAACATGATTCAAATATATGAGATATTGCATGAAAGGTAGAAATCAGGATCACAATGCAGGAATAATTTCCTCCTTTGCTCATCTCCCTGTTTGTAATAGAAAATTTCAATGCTTCAGTTCCAGGTCTGGCTAATTAAAGCAGATGGAAAAGATAAATTCTTAGGTTCTTTCCCAAGATATTTCTATGTAAAAGTCTTGCCTACTTAGACCTGACATTTTCACTAGGCAAAAATAAAGTACTTTCATTTCCCTTTCATCACCTGGGAATAGAATCACAGAAGTCCTGTGGAATTCAACACAGCACTGAACTCCAGCTCATTCCTCTGCACATCAGCCCAGCACCCTCACACAACAAAATCATTGTATTTCACAGCAATGTAGTATTTTCACTTAGTTTCATAGTATCTGGCAGAGAAATTGTAAATACTGTGAAAGAAATAGAACTTTTTTTTTTGGGGGGGGGGGGGGGGTTAAATTTGTGAAAATTTCCTGTTTCTAATTTAGCTTTTCTTCAAGAATGCTCTGTGATAGCCATGATATTTTCTGAAAAATCTTTTCTTTAAGATTTTTCCTCCTGAGAAGCTGAGAGGCCTCAGGAACAAAATGTTACCAATGGTTATCTGCTGCTGTGGAATGCAACAGGTGCATCTGGGATTGGGCTCATGTGGTTGTTTCTAATTCATGGCCAATCACAGCCCAGCTGGCTCAGACTCTCTGTCCGAGCCACAAGCCTTTGTTATTCATTCTTTCTTTTTCTATTCTTAGCCAGTCTTCTGATGAAATCCTTTCTTCTGTTCTTTGAGTACAGTTTTAATATAATATATATCATAAAATAATAAATCAAGCCTTCTGAAACATGGAGTCAGATCCTCATCTCTTCCCTCTTCCTCAGACCCCCATGAACACGGTCACACTCCACAACCAATTTAGCAAAACATTGTCCAAGTAGAGCAATATATGCCCCTAAAAGTATAAGAAACTTCACAGCACAACCACTTCCTAAAAGTACTTTAGCAAATCTGCTTGAAAATGTGAATTACTTTAGTTAAAAATAATTGACCACACTTAGATTTCATGATCAAGAGGCAATGCATCACCAGTAGGACAGCAAACACACCCTAATCCCAGCTGGGATATTTTTCCCTGTTTTTCCAGAAGTGCAGAAGCAAAGTTGCAGTGATGACATCAGGCCCTAACCCTTTTCCAACCATGGCTTTACAGAAGTTTAAGCAGATAAAGGAAAGAAACAAAAGCTGGCAGGAAGATGAAGGAATTTGGTAACAACAAACAGCCAGAAATAGGGAAACCTACTTGGGTTTGTCAAGTCATTATAATAATTTGTTTAGAAAGCAGTGAAGAAAAAATCCCCAGTAAATAGTTTGGAAAGTGCTGGATCAATTTGCCAGTGCTGAGAGCACAGCAGCCTCAGAGACTCGGGGCCATTTGTATTAAACAAGAGACACACAATTAAGCTGCATCTCAAGCTAAAACCCTGAGGGCTCCACATTTCATTCCAGTCAACCACTGCTGCTTTTTGGCACTATTTTCTTTGCAAATATGAGTAATGTGGGCCCTTTAGTCACTATTAAGCAGTAATCTGGGGAAATCAACCACTTCCAATAATCTTATTCTCCAATTTAGGGCACTCTGAAACCACATAATGAATAATACTGTCGCCAGTTCTCTCCTGTAATGACACATGGCATATGCCTGCTATTCCTCTTTTCAAATCAAATCCAACTGTGTTGCCTTTTTTCAGAAAATCTTGTTTATTGTGTTCATTTGAGTTTCTTTCTTCACTCACTTGATGAAGAAGTAAATTTCTGCTTCATAAGCAAGATATTTATTGTTAACCCAGCATATAGAAAGCGGCTGATTCCTTCCCAATCAAAACCAAATTATTTTTTCAAGTGAGTAACACCATGTTATGTTACAAGTTACTCCTGACTAATAAAAAATCTATTTTCACTGTAAATTAGAAAGCTGATTAAGGGACCCTCCAATGTTCTTGTCTCTCCTGGATGGATTTTGCCTTCTACTCCCACTCAATAATTTGCAAGAATGATTTCCCTGTTGACAGATGCAGAAAAGGTTTTACAGCTAAGCATGTAGAATGCCAGAATAAAATCAAGCCACTTATTCAATTTCATGTCTTACGACTGTTTTTGGGTTTTTTTCATAACCATTGGAAAATTCTAGTCAATAACATACATTGGAGCAATGTTCTAAGGAATACAGTAAATTCCAAACTATGCTGACTAGGAAAGAAAACAACAACCTGCAACAAAGAAGTCTTTGAAAGATGTGCAAAGATTTTTAAGAAGAAAAGTCTCAGAGATGAAGATGGAAACTTGTTGATACTTCTACTTTAATAACTTGAAAATTCAACCTTTACCTTACTTTTAGAAGATGGATTGAAAATATACTTTACCAAAACATTGCATTTCTGCTTCTCAAGTAATCTAAGGCAATGTGAAATATACTGCCCTTTATCAGAAATATCCCCAAATTATTCTGCTACTTGTGCAGAAGCAGCATTTCTAACTTATAGATAACTGTGTGGATAATTCCTTATTCTTCCCAGGCAAACACAATCAATTGCATTCCTGAAATTCAATTTAAAAGTAATTTATCTTACATGAATATTCCAAATTCACAGGATTTCACATAAAGCTATTCCTGTGGCATAGTAAATCTCCAGAAGGAATTGTTACTGAGGTAGAAAGGGCCCTGTGCAGAATAACCTGCAAGGTGTGTGGTGCACATTTGTCTCTGCAGTGTTTGTGTGTGTGCTGGCAGGGAGAGCTCTGTGAAGCCTGCTGGGAGTACAACTCACAAGTGAATTTTAAATAAACCATTACAGAAAAATCTACATAGAAGGCAGCCTTGCAGGTGACTTTCCCAAGCCATTTCCATCAGCTCACAGGCACCCTGACTCATCAGTCAGCTCAGGGCTTCCACAGGGGTAAGTGGTGATTTCCCTGTGCTCAGATCATCTCCTGCAGGGAGGGACTGCCTGACATTTATGTGCTCTGCTGCTTATTTATGTCTTCTGTCTCGTACTTCATGACTGTTCAAGAGTTTTATTTACTGTAGGAAAAATGTATTATGGAGATACCTGAAACTAACAGCAGTGAAATGAAAGACAAGGTTGATTCCTTGGTGATCTCACATTTCCAGACACTTTGAGTCTGGTTATATTTACCCAAGGAGGGAACAGGAGAATCAGAGATCATCTCATTTCTCTGAGTAAGCTCTATGACAGTAAAAAAACCCAACAAAAGCAATAAAACACCACTCCAGAATAATATAACACCTACTAAAATGACTGACTGAATTACCACAAAACCTGTTTTGTGATTATTTTCTTCAGAACACCTAACTAGTGGTAGATAAAATAGATTATATAGAGCAGGAAAACTTGAAACTATAATACTTAAGTAACACCCATAAGAGGATCATTTAGTAATAGCCCAGAAAAGGAGGCTGAAATATGCCTCTATTCAAATTTTGGTGATGTCAAAGAGATGAAGAGATAGGTGGAGGTGGTTACCACATCTTAGAGAGTTGAATTTTTCTCAGAATACCATTTCTCATTCACAAAGTAAAATTACTGAATATTTTCAGTATTTGAAAATATAATATCCACATTATTTGTTTGCCCTTACTTCCAACCTTTGACTTAGGCTGATGCTTTAGGAGAGACCTCAGAAAATCCTACCACAAATAAACCAGACCTTGTTTTGCCCCAGCTGCTGACGCCATGAGCACGTTGGGCTGGCTCTGTGTGTGTGACAGCACACACCCTCCCTAGTGCCAAGGCCTTTCTGTGCACAGACAAGGGCCACTCTCAGCTCTTCACCCCAGACTGTGGTTGAGATGTGCACAAACCCAAAAGAATAACAGAAATCTCAAATCCATCTGCCTCATGTTACAGGGGAACACAATATCCTAAGATGAAACACTCAGGCAGGCTCAAAGGTTTCAAGGATTATTCTAAATATAGGTACAAATTCCACAGACAATTTTGAAAAGCAGATGTTAAAAGCAGGCTTTTACCATGAAAAACTCGTGTTCTAACTGTCCATATTTTCAATATGGGGGAAAAAGGAACACTGTTTGCAAAATCCCTCATATAATGGTGCTGCAGTTTGCTGCTGTCTGTAAAATCCCCATGAGCAGAACAGGATCAGAAAGAAAAGCTGAGAAGCAGAGCAGTGAATGCCAGCAGTGAGAATCTCAGCACACACAAAGAATAAAACCCCCCAAAAATGATTCTAAATGCCCACAACATTCTATATTCTCATCTCCCAGGCTGAAAAGTGAATTATTGGGATCTGTCCAGAAGGATTTTGACTTTGTTATGGGACTTTAAAGCAGGAGTTTGTTTCATTTGCTAAGAGTTCCTATCTTATTTGATGGCTGAATTATCCATGTTTCCTGAGTGCTACATTTTCATCCTGCAAGGAAAAAAACAAAACAACAAAACACTTCTGTAGAGATCTGAGCTGGTGCCTCTCAAGTAAATCATTTAATGCAGCCACATTTTACTAACTGCATTGTTCTTTTGCTTTTATTCTCCATCTTCCACACTGAATTTTCCACAGCTGAGAAAATGGAGCTGATTTAAATAATGTTCCTCACTGATGTCCAGATACCATGTAAGAAGGTGGCTAAATGTTCAAAACGTGCTCTGCTCATATTGAGACACATTATTTCTATTTACTACCAAAAAAAAAAAGACAGCAGCCTAAAAATGCAGAAAAACAACACCAATAAACAGGATGTTCCCTCAGCTACAGTAGCAATGTTAACATAGCAAAAGCCTGCCTATAAAGTGAATATAAATGCCATACAAAAGGTTTCACCCAGGCAGATATTCCAGATTAAATTTTCTGTGCTGAGAACATATTGGACAAGCAGTGTGTGAGTTTGTGTTCTCACATGAGCTCAGCTCCTAAGGAAATTATTCAGGAAAAAGAAGTACAAGTAGTAAATTCATAAATATGACCATTGGGTTCTGATTATTCCTAAGACTCTTCCCTCTAATTCAAACTCAAACATGAATATCAAAGATGAAAATGCATGCTGACTGCAGAAATCATTTCTAGTCCTGAATGGAAGCACAGCAAGATCTGAGTATGACCCAGGATATTCCAGGGTACCCAAGGACAATTTCAGCTCTCTCTGCCCTAAATTTGTTTTCATCTACTCAGGCCACGAATAATCACTATAGAGAAGTACAAGGGAAAAGCTCAGAAGTAACTATAGTTTCAGAATCAGCTTAAAAATCTCATTTCAGTTTGTGAAAACTACAGAATTCCCTGTACAATTTTACACTTGGAGTTAACAATCAAAGTGAATAGTACAGTAAGAGAGAGGTAGTTCTGACCAGTTTAAAAGTGGTCCCCACACCCAGACAGTATTTCTCAATCCAGAGGAAATTGAATCTGAAATTACATACACCTAGGGTTTTCCTCTTGCTTTATTATGCTGTTTTCCACAATGCAATTCCATGACAGCATGGAAAGCAGTTCTGTTTTGCACAGGTATTACCATTTTTATTAACCAAAGTAACTATGGGTATGTATCATTTACAATTAGTCCCTCTAAGTGTTTAACTAAATACCTCAGAAATTTTGGAAATTAAAGCAGTAACAAAAACCTATTATTTACTGACATGCTTTAATAGGATTAGAGTCCTCTGTGTTTTATCTTCTGCAATTATTTCACTCTAGTCACTTCAGCTGGTGTGCAGTTCTTGACTGTGATGCAGAGCCCTATTGTCACTCTGAGCAGTGGCTCCTCACCTCATGATTCATGTCAGCTGCATTCATTGGGTAATTTTAAAAATGCAGAAACTTTGCCAGCAAATTAATGCCCTGCAGAAATCTCAGCAAAATTGGACAAGTGCAAATTTTTCAGGAATAAAGTTGTACTTGAAGCAAAGCGGCATTGAAGTTTATCAAATGTCTCCACAGTCAGTCTCCATTCCAGCAATATCAGTGTTCTACATTTTACACCCTTGAAATGTGACTTCCAACAAACACCTGACATTTCTTTTCTCTGCTGGGATTAAAATTGTCATTATTCCTCTATAACTGTTTTTCAAACATTTCCTAAAATACTGGTTGCAAGCAACTCCCCCAACCAGGCCACATCCATTGCCTTCCCAAGGGACAGATCTGGATGTACAGGCACACACAACCAACAAACTGTAAAATTAGCAAGGAAATGAAGAAACCCCACAAGACAAATTCTTACTAGAATTAAGTGCTTTAAAATACAACTTTCTAAATTGCTTCTATTGCTACACTACTTCTGGATTGAATATTTCATGGAGTCCCAAATGACGGAAAAAACACACTCAAAGTAAATCTCTGCCAGGGTCACAATCTCAGATATATTTGCTGTAATCCAGTAATTTTCCATAATCCTCACTAGACAAGAACTGACCAAGGAGACCATTTTTTAAAGTTCTAAGTGTACTTCAGCATCTTTCACTTATGCACATGCAGCCTGCTCAGCAAATCACTTCAGCAACTTTTGTGCCTCTATTTTTTAATATCTCTAGTTATGATCATAAATGCCATCAGCAAAACTGGGAATTGAAATTACATAGTAAGGGGAAAATAGTCCCCGTTCTATATTTGAAAGATTAAAATTGAATTGCAAAAAAAGTGGCTTAATATTCATAGATGTTTATGTTACTACAAGAAAAACACCCAGTTTATAAAATCTATCCCAAGAGCCATATGCAATTTGTATTGATTTTACTTTCATAAAGTTGCTACCTCTTTATGGTGATTTATAAGTAGATGAGTTAAGTATTTTAATAAATATATATATAATCTGTAGACATCTATCCCCACTATTGGCTATAAGGAGGATCACAAAGCTCCTTTTTATGTTTTGCAGTAATAAAAGACTCAGAAAATATAATCTTTTCAGTTATTCACCACATTTTCACATATTATTAGAGCTTTCCTAGAAAGGGCACTGCATGCATGCTGCTATAAATACACTTTGAAACAAGCCAAGGTAACAATGCAGGGCACACATACACACTCATGGATTTATAATGTGCTCTAAGAAGCTTTCATGCTGCACAAACCCCCAATATTCCAACACCAATAAAGTTTTAAAGGTCTGGTCAGCAAGAGCTGGGCTGAGGTATTTGGCTGTGAAACACAAACCATTTCATCTCTCTGAGTAGATTCAAGTTCTTGAAAAACATCATTCCATGCTCAACATTTTCAAGCGACAGGCTAGGAAAAAAAAAATCTATCAAAACTTCCTTTTAGGATGCATTGATTATTTTAAATGAAAGTATGTCCTCAAAATCTCCAAGTCAAGCATCTCCAAACCACAGAAAATCTTCTTATTACCCTTTGAAAAAGTATTCTTTTTTCTCCAGTCACTGAGGACTTTGCCACAACTTTTCAAATATCATGGAGAGGGTCCTAGCAATTACATCTGCCAATTCCCTCAGGACCCTGGGACACATTTGTTCTTTTCCCATGGACTTGTGAAGGTTCAGGTTCCTCAGGTGGTCTCAAGCCCAACCTCCTCAAGAACAGGAGGGATTTGGTTTGTCCAGTCCCTGCTTTGAGGCTCAGAGAGATGTGGGAAGAGTGGCTGTGAGTAAAAACCCCCCAGCCTTCTCCATGCTGGTGGCCACTTGATTTCCTGTCTTATTTATTTGGGAGTGGGTGAGTGGGTAGATTCTCTTAATTCATCCTTTTCTGACCAATGCCCCTGTAGAAGCTCTTTGTTTGGTTTTTCAAATTCCTTCACTAATTCCATACTCCAAATGAGCTTTACCTGTCCTGATGCCATACTAGCAACACCCCTATGCTCTTCCCAGGACTGATTCCTCATTGCACTTCAGTTCTCTACGAGTTCCTAACTCCATCACATTATTCACCTGCCTAACCTGCCTGATTCTCCACACATGGCAATCAGGAGTTCTCATGCTGTAAGAAAATTTCTCTTAAAAGCCATCAACTCTTTTCTATTATCTGCCCTTATCCCTGAGGGCAGCTTCCCATGGGGTCCCCATCCTGGGTTTTGAGATTAAAAAAAACCAAACAACCAAAGAGACCCAAACCAAACCAGTCTGTACAGTCAAGAAGGCAGATGCAGCCAAGCAGGGTCATCTCCAAGAGTTCTGCTGAGCCCCAGCTCAAGCCAAGGGGCTTTGGTTCATTACTGCCCAAAATAACAGCCCAGGCCATATTCCCCTCCATAAAATGAAGATGATTGGTGCATTTGCCCACTTAAGCTCACATGAAAGCCCAGGGAGAGCCACTCTGAAAGGAAAATGTGGCTGAATCCCTCACCTAAGGCTTAACCAGCACCTGCTCTGCACATTAACTGCATTTACTGTGCTCCCTTTTCCTGCACCTCTGATTGCACTGAGCTGCTGCAATTCTCACCTTGCACACCATTCCTTGCCTACATCTTGGCTTCTGCTCCTCAATGGAGGAACAGTCAGGGAGCTTTGGCTCAGTCTGGATGAACTTCCAGAGGGCAGGAGAGTCACAACCAAGCTACTGCTCCACAGAGCTGGGAGCTTCCTGAGCAATGCAATAACAGGATTGCTATTCCTTACTATTTCTTACCTTAAGCACACTAAAATGAAAAAGTTCAGCAATTGAACACCCTACTAGAATCATTATTACTTATTATTGTAATCCTGCGCCAATGCCTACCACTTTAATGACCTTGTAAATGACACATCCCTCAAATACAAACCTAAAGATTATCCTGAAGGTTGATAAACAAAAATCAGTCCTGAAAATGGCAAACACATAACCTTTATTACTGATCCATCAAACTAAAATATACCTCTACAATATGCCTTGCCTTTGCTACCAAAGTAAAAATACATTTATAAAATAATAATGGATAATTCCACACCAATCTTTGGTGCTAAGAAAAAAAAAAAAATAAAATTTATCATGGTATTTTGTATCATATGATAGAGTTACAGTTTAACTTGTACCAGCAGAGAACTTTATTACATGTAAAGACATGGGACTCTAATCCTACAGAGATTTATGATTTACCTAAATCTACTCCAAGTTTCATATCATTAATACCACTGAAATAGAGGTGTTGAGTACATGAAGCAGCAGGCTCAGACCAGCAGAACCACTTAGATTAAAAACAGTCTGACAAGAACATTATTTTTAATTGAGATTGAAATAATTGACTTAAGTGGAGGCTTTTTGTTTCCATTACTTGGCAAATCCGATTCTGCTTGATTAAGAAAAAAAAAAAAAAAGATGGAGTGGGAAGATTCACTCTGATCTTTCCCAGATTTCATAATAAATCGCCATCCCTTGGCAATCATTTACCTGAGTCAACTTAGTATTCCCTAAGTCAGATGAGCTTTCTTGCCTTTCATAACACAAAATTAAAACAGTAGACATTATTGATTAATGACAAGAATATATATGGCCTGCTCTATCATTTAATAAAGCAAAAAAGATCCATACCATTAAAAAAATTGATCTGGTTCAGTGTCCATGAATGTAAAACGTGTGTGCTTTACTACTCTCTGAGGAATTTCTGGTTAACCCTCTAGTTCATATCATACTCAGCAGGCTTGATTGAGGCTCTAGCACAGTTTGTGTTAAACAGAAATGTCATTATTCAAGAAGACAAAAAGTCATAAAGTATAATGCAATCCTGCACTGTCACCACAGGCAATAACCAATAGTGTGAATTCAGGCAAATGACTTCTGCTTAAATATTATTTCCTTACAATGAAATACATCACAAAAAAAAAAAAAAAAAAAGATTCTGCTCCTAAAACATCTATTATTATTCAGGAGTCAAAAGGATTGGCCATATTTGCCAAGGTATAGAGATAATGACACAAACCACTGTGGTTCAGTGGCTTAGCCCTAGAAAAACGATAATTTGCTCTAATGCTCCCAAGTCTGACATGAGAAGGGGCTGAATTACACTCTGTGCATGATGTACAGTGATATTTCACACAAGGACGGAATTCATGAGGTGAAAAAAGCAGCACAAACAAGAGGCAACAAAATATAAACACTGCTGTGCACCATCATTTCAATTAGCAGGTAAACCACAGGCCAGTTTTGCTCTTCAGTCTATAAATATGATTTTACCCTAAAACCAGTTCAGAGTCAGATTTATTGATTAAGGAGAACAATTGATCCAGTGTTTGGTAATTCCACTCCACCATTCCCAAGCTGAGTAAACCCTGGTAACAAACATATGACCAGCAGACCTCTGAAAAGAAAAGCATTCTTAACACTGAGTTACATTTTAGTTTAGAGGCACAGAATATATGCAGCTCTGTGATCCAGAAAACAGGAAATGAAATGAAAACAAGCCAAACAATTCTGGGATATTCATTGACCCATTGCTAAAAATCTGAAGTGTAATAAATATTAACATCTATGCAGTTATGTAAGCAACATACAATATTATTTTCAAACTGTCTCTTTCAAAATCATTAGTCACATAAAGCCAGGCCATAAAATTTGATTGAGAAGAGCCTTTATCCCACACAAAGTCCAGATAACTCTGGGAAACATCAATAACTATAACTCCTACTCTGTGGCATGGAAAGCCATTTCACTAACCCTCACCTTGTTTGCTTGGAAAGAACTTGTGAGAACCAATAAAATCTTTCTTTGATTACAGTGGCAATCAATACTTTGTTTCGAACACAGGCAAACACTTTAAATACTAAGATTTAAAACACATCTCCCTAGAATATCTGGTTGACAAATACCTTTTTTTTTCCCCTGGCCCTTTTCAGAAGTGCTGTCCCAATAACAGCAAATCAATCACAGAACCAGAGAACAGCCTGAGCTGGAAGGACCCACACAGATCTGGAGTCCAGCTCCTGCCTCTCCATGACACCACCCCCAAAATCCTGCCATGTCTGAGAAAGCTCTTTCTTAGTAAAGGATACCTGAAATATTCCCCAAACCATTCCCAAATCAGATACCACAGCTTTTCTAAGGGCTCTAAAAATTCTCCTGCCCCAGTATATTTGCCAATACCTCCACAAAAATGCTTTGCCTCCTCATTAAACGTCCCCTCATGGGAACTCAGACCAGTAGCTTCATTCAAGCTGAGATCAGGTTTTGCATCCTTTTCAGGCTGTCTTGAATTCCAGCCAGCACAGCAATATTTAGCCAACTAATTTAATATTACTGATTAATGAAAAAGCCTGTAGCTCCCAACTCTTTTCATGTGTCTAGTGTTAACACTTGACAGGAACACCAGAAGGAGTACAGCTGGTATAAAGAAGTAATGTATACAGGCAGATATTTTCAGGTATTCTCATGAGTAATTCCTCTGTTGGATCAGCTATTTAAATAGTGTTTTTTTCTCAGACTGTAACCACACCCAGTTTGGTTCTCCTCCAGTTTAAGAGAGATGTAAAACTGAAGAAGGTCCTGCTGATTCCATGGTGACAAAGGGGTACAGAGAGGGTACAGACATGCACAGTCTGGCAGAGAAAAAGCCAAAGAAAACCTTACAGGAGCCTACAACTACTTGTAAAATAGTTTGTCAAAGCCAAACTCTTCTCAGCTTCCTTAAAAGAACAAATCAGAGCAGTTGGGCAGATTGAGCCTGCAGACTATGGAAAAACTCTGCACCAGGTGGGGAACGTGCCATAGATTTTATATGGATTCCATTTTTCAGAGGTTTTCAAGACTTTTCTAGACAAATCCACAACTGGCCTGATTTACCACTGGCATTAGAGCCACTGTCAGCCAAAGATTAGATGTGATCACCTCCTGAGGTTCCACTGAGTCCATTATTTTATGGCTGTGGGAGAATCTGTAGGAGCAGGACCCATCCAGGCACCCCCAGCCCCTTCTGAAACAGGGACAGACTTGCTGTAGGTGCCTCTTTGAAAAAAACTCAGCTTTTAAGGCTGGGGAAGCCATTTGAATAGCCTTAAGAACAAGAGGAGTGTTTTAAACGACTGCAAGTGAGTACAGATTGAATTATACTCCCTGAAGTGCAATTGGGAATACAATCTAATCTCATTAGGTCAATAACATACTGTGCTAGTAAATCTAGTTTATTTTTTTACTCTACTCTTACCATTCCCCATTGATTATTTTCATCCTTTTATGCATATAAATATGCTAGGTCACCCAGAAAACCTGATTACTGTAGTTAAAATTATCTAGGAAAAAACAAGTATTCATGGTTGCAGGAAAAAAACCCATAAATTTTCAGAAAAACTTTCAATAGCCTGTCCTGTAACAGGTTGTCAAGAAAATCACCAAAATATATCAGATGAATTAATTTGCAACTCTGAGTGAAGCATATCTGGAGGATTATTTTTGCAAGATAGTAGGAGAGCATTCTGGACTGCTTGGCTTTGGTTTGACAATAATTTAGGGCTATCCCTCCAGCAGGGATCCTGCTGGAATGCAGGCCCTGGACACCCAAACAAGGCACTGAGATCAGCACAGGACAGAGGGCTCATGAACATTCCTGCACTTTACTTGTGCACTCAAGATGCCTTCCCTGAAGGAGGAAGGGAAACAAAAGAATTTCAGTAAGCTCTGTGATCTGAGAGGTGCTAGCATTCATTTCCTTCAAATTCAACTACTGTAAAAAAGTAAATTCAGATTTTTATTTTGGTAAATAATATTTTTTTTTTGCATGCAGCCAGAAAGACTTGGCCACCACATTTCTGCATCTGCACCCTGTGAAACCTCTGGAAAATGGCACCAAAGTCTTTTTAGCTATGAGGAAACCAGGAGGTGCCAGCTCCTCATAAGTCAAAAGAATGACTGATGGAACAGTGCCAGGTTAGTTAAACACAACCCTATGGCTCTTTTCATCTCTTTTTCCTTTCTGGCATGGCAGAGGAAAATCTGAGGAATTCAAAACCCTGATGTACTCACTAGTGAAGTCCAGGAACAAAAGCATCCTACCCATTACAATGATCTCTGTAGCATTATTGGTATTGAAGCAGAATCTGCATTTGGTTTTTTTTCTCCAGCAAAGCATTCCATTTATTCTCAAGCTGGATTAAGCCAGATATCTGGTTTTTGATCTTTTATACATCTATCTTTGATAGCTACCAAATTCTCATTACACATTTCCCAACCAGTTTTGATTTATAAAGAAAATAAAAATATTTCAGACTGAAATTATGATGATAGGAGAAAGTAATTTCAAACAACCCTCGGCAAAATTTAGCAAAATTAAGCCATATTTAAAATAGGTTTATTTTTTAAATCAAATGACAAGTTTATACATTACCTGTTTAAAATAATTAGCAACTGAAACAATGATCATATGTGGTCATTAGGATAATGATATCAAATGGAAATGCAAATTTCCACAGAAAGAAACCTAAAGATCTGTGAGGGAACAACATAATTAGGACACATGGAACAAATTGAAATGCACCATTGAGAATTCAAACCACAAATATTTCAAATAAGAAAACAACAATAATTCCAGCTTGGCAAGTTTTGGAACAGCATAAATCTATTAAGAAAAGTATTGGCACAGGACTAGAAGTGTTGGAGTTGAAAATGTGATTGTGGTGAAGTCTCTGCTCGTGCCTTTGCAGCAAACAATGAACAGATCAGCCCCCACGGATGGCAGGACCCTGCAAGAGATGCAGCAGCACCTGTGCAGCCTGGGATTGGCAAAAACCAAACCCAGTGACTCCATCCCTCCCCCTTGTGGGACTTGTTCACCAGAAGTGTCCATTTTGGAGCACACTCACTGCTCAGAGTCCCCTCCCTGGCCAGAGCCCCTCCTGCTGGAGCAGGACTGGGCCATGCCCTGACCGATGGCAGCAGTGGAGTTGGGCTCTGTGCTTCATTAGCTGCCCGAAAATGCAATCCAGGGCTGTTATTGAATCACATACCATTGTTACTATTCACCCTTGCTCTGTTGTATCTCACTGGGTTGGTTTTGGTTTTTTTTTTCCCCCACCACTGAGTTGGTGTTTGAGGGTTTTCAGGATGAGGGAAGAGATGAGAATCTTGACTTTATGTTTTAGAAGGTTGATTTATTATTTTATGATATATATTATATTAAAAGAAAATTATATATTAAAACTATACTAAAGAAAGAGAAAGGAGACATCAGAAAGCTAGAAAGGAATGAATAATAAAATCTTGTGACTGCCCAGAGAGTCTGACACAGCTGGACTGGGATTGGTCACTAAGTAAAAACAATCTACATGGACCAATCAATCAAAGGTGCACCTGTTGGTAAATCATCTCCACATTCCACAGCCATCAGACAGTTGTTGTTCACATTTCTTTTCTGAGGCTCCTCAGCTTCTCAAAAGGAAATCTTAGCCAAGGTATTTTTCAGCAAATATGTCAGTGACACACCACCCCATTTCTCAGGGGAGAGAAAAATGCTTTGTCCCCTATTTTTAAAGCTATCCCCAGCAGCAATCCCAATGCTAGTATTTTTACAGACTGTCTTCTCCCATCCACAAATTCTAATAATATGCCATGGAAACCAGTTTAAATGCTTCACCTAATTTAATATATTAAATGAACAGAACTGCTGAGAACAGATAATTATTCCATTTCTGTCTATTTGATATTTTCAGTTAACTTTTCTGTGCAGGCTTTCCTTCGTGCTAAACAGCATTTTCTAGTTTATTCTGCAATCTATCTGACCAAACATAACATTTCCCATCAGCTACTGAATTGATCAGGAAGTGATCAGAGCTGGAGAGCAGCACAGCTCTGCCTTTCAGAGTTATTGATTTGCTTCCAATGAAGCCAATAGGAGCTTGCAGTCAGCATAATATTCATATTGCCATATTGAACATCATTTGGTCTTTAACAGTAACTCAAAATTATTAATTTTAGTATGCTAAGAATCAATTTCAGTGTTCTTAGAAGTTAAAAAGAGATTGCAAGGAATGAATGATGAGACACGAAGGCAAGCATGTATATTCATCATTTTGTGTATTTTTAAAATAACTGTTGATAAGTTTCATCCCTCACCACCATGCATCGTTCCACCAGCAATGCCACATAAATACCACTGCTTCTCTCCAATGGTTTCAATGAAAAATCAAAAGAAAATCTTTATCACTTACATCCCCTAATGCCAAGAGAGTATTCTATCTATATCATTATAATTTGAATTTCCAGAAACTGAGCTCCAGGAAGGACATCTATGCTTCCTGAATTATTTTCATTTGATCCAGATGTGAAGGGAGAATCAAAAACCAATAAAAACTTGCATGCCCTCATTAGGGGTATTTTATACAGAAGTATTTCCCTAAGAACTCTAGCTCCATTTCCATGAAAGTTTTTTGTCAATGTGTCAAAACAATTTATTCATGCATTCATTACAGAAAACATCATTCCTATTCTAGAAATCAGGATCTGAAACAAATCTGCTTGTCTGAAACTGTTCACACATTTTGAACTAAGTCTGCAAGACACGGCCCAGTTAAAATAAACACAGAACAACAATAACACCAAACAAGTTATTGAATTTATGCTATGAAGATAGAAGGGTACCAAAAGATTTTAAAGACACTACTGAAGCAGGTGAATCCTTAATAATTGCAATAATAATTACAATAATGCCAAAAATTACAGCTTTTTACAAAGATGTGGGGCTTTACTGCAATTGATTCTCCTACTCCTGAGTTAGAAGTTAGTTTCCTTAAATAGAGGAAGCAAATGTGTATTTTTCTAATCGTTCCCAAATCTTAATTTAGCCCAGTGGTCAAGGTTTGGCCACCCCCTTGGCATTACTAACCTGCCAGAGTTATTTGTTAGGGCTGTGCCCACAGGCAGGGAGCCCTCCTGACTCTGTCACTGAGCCTGAACCTGTGCTCCAAAACATGGAATTTTCACTACAAGTCATACGTGCCTGATGTGCCAAACAAAGGTTCCTAAAATAAATGGAGCAACAACTTGTGTCATGACAGCAGACACAGCAGCAGCAGCAATATGCTTCCAAAAAATGCTTGAACTTGAATGTTTTTAAACAAAGTCAACAACCTCAGTAATTCTTAGGTTCTCTTATTTTAATTTGACACATTAATAAAATTTTAATTAATAGAAATTTATACATAAGGAATTAAATGAAAAAGGTGTTATATCCCTTTGAAAATAAGCAATACGTTTGTAATTTTACCTTATGAATAGCAATAGATTTTAAATAATAATAAGTGCAAATACACAGATGGCAAAAGCAGGAGCTCCTAAATAACATAAACAGAGCTCAAAATTCTTGTGAAATCCTTTCTTTATGATGTAGTTTCATCAAGAACAGCTCCCACAGCAGTAACTGCAATTTGTGTGTGCCTTCTCTCTTAACCTGCAGTATTTCCATGCACCAGCCATCACCATTTGCAAAGTCATGCAACGAGTGACAGTGCCCAAACATCACAAGTTCCCTGCACAGGACGTTCACAGGGAATGAAGGTGCTCAGAATAACAGGAAAGCATTTACATTAACCCCCTCCCAAACTGTGCAGGAGGCACGAGAAACGTTCCTCTGACGCCAGTGACGCTCCTGATCACGAGGAGCCATGGCAGCAGCAGCAGCTCCAGCAGCTCTGGCTGTGCAAAGCTGGGCCAGCACTGGATCCTTCCAGGCAGTGAATCCAGTGGCATCACCCACAGCAGCAGAATTCTGTGTACAGCCCACACCCAAGACCTGATCAGAGACAACTTGCCTGCTTCTCCCTCCTCCTTCCCACTCATGAAGGCAGTAAATCCAGAGTGAGTTATCCAAATGCTCCTGAGCCATTAACTGGTGTCATCGTTCTACAGTCATCAGCTCTAATCCATCCTTAATGAGAAGAATGTTAGAGCCCATGTGTGCCCCTGAGTAAACACAAGAACTCGTAGCACACTCATAATTGTGATGCTTGTGTGAAAGTTAGCACACATTAACTGAAATAGGCCCATGCAACAGAAAGAAAACAGTTGCAATTGCAGAAAGGCAGCTCATGGTTTCCTTCAAATCGACTCAGGAACTCCAATCTCATATTAATATAATTTTCTGAATTATGAATAAAAGATTAAGAATACTAAAAATTAAAATAAATTGAATTGTGCTTCCTAGCTGGTGTCTCAGTTCCAATTTTTATCGGCCTTCTCTTTTAATCCATTTTTATTAGATTTTCTTTCCATAATACAACTAGGGCAAGGCATACATTTGAACTGTATTCCCATCTTGATATACCTGTTATTTTACTTATGCAGAAATTACAAGATTTATCCCATAGCTTATGAGTAAAAACATATACTTATATTAGTTTTGAATGGATCTCTTCTGGATCTCAAGCATTGATATTGTTGCCTTCACTAAAATTTAAGTTTTTGAAAGCTAATTCTGCAAGGTTTGGGTTTTTATTTTACCTTAATGGATTAAAGCCAGCTTAGGGCAACATGAGATCTAGTCAACCTTCCTCCAAGGAACATCCTTGGTGCAAAAAGTGAAAATTAAACCTGATGGCTTGAGTACAAGGTGCAAAATGCAAAACTCCCCTTGTGCTTTCTCATCATCTTCTACTTCCTTGTTAAAAATTTATCAGACCTACCAGTTATGAATATCAAGCACGACCAAAGTGCATGAGATTAAAACATCAAGATTCACAGCTTTAAGAAAGTGTCAGCCTGAGAAACTGGATTTCTTCTTCCTGAATACCATGTGAATTCTCCATTTTGCTGGTTTTTAGGTGAGAGGAATAAAAAACAGATATTCAAGGTCTCCAGCCCCATACAGCAACTCACAGCACAAAACAGCCCACAGAGGCTTCCAAAACAACAATCCAGGCTGCTTTTTTATTTATTTCCTACCCTAATTGTGTAGCTGTTAGCTCTTCTCTCAGGCTGAAGGTTTTTCCTTGAGCCCCCAGTTGGAAGATATTTCTAATTCACATACAATACTGGTAGTCCCCTGCCAGGGAAGGAATGCCCTCAGTGACAGACAGGGACAGTTCTAACTTAAAGCTTGTCAGCAAGAAAATATTTCTAATGTGATTTAATGAATTTTTTTAATATGTAGATACTGAGTGATAGATACATACAAGTGTATACACATATATATAGATATACACTGTGTAGTTATCTATATGTGTTCATATAGTTACACATAACTTCTATTTTCTAAAGAAACCATTCTCAAAGGGTTTAGGCACGACTTCAGTATTATGACACATCTAATTTTGATCTCACTTTCAACACTGCAAAATTTAGTTTTCCTTGAAAGTACTTACATCATAAATAGTACATGCAGATTAGAGGCTGGAGCTAAATATACCAAAACCATATTCCAAGTGTATATAAAATTATTTACTCTTGTACTGAAAGGATACATTTTACGTCACACATCATTAAAAGCAGAATTGCTTTAAAGTTTAAGGAAGAGATTTGATTTTTTTTGAGGTTTTTTTTGGGGTGGCAGGTAAGAATTTATACCATGTGGCACAAAGTAGTCCTAAAAACAGAACCTTCCCTTCCCACTCCAAGCTTGTACATATTTCACTTGAATCACTTTTTTCAATCTATTAAAATACAAATTCCACAGCTCTTGGTATCACATGTAAATTTACTCTCTCCTTCAGGAAGAGGCAAACTTCAAGTACCCATTATTTTTAAAAACTAAAACACAAGCATTTAAATTACCTTGTCATTCCTCCCCCTTCTTTTCCTAAACAAGAGCTATTTATTCTGCTAAATTATTATTTTAACCTTTCCACTTGCCTGAAGTGGGATACACACTCACTCCGGGATACTCATAATAAGCAAACCAACAAGCCACATTAAAAAAAAACCTTTAAGATACCTCCTTAATCTAAATGAGTCTTGAGATGTGTTCAGTCTGAAATTCACACTCAACCTTAGATTTCTGTGACAAATACCAGCTACGTTTAGGCTCCTGCTGTTTCTGTGAGGTGCACAGACGAGGACCTTTGATGAAATGTTTTTCTGAAGGATGATAAATTACATTGCTGAAGGCTTCTAGTGTTGCACAGTTACTATCAGCTCTCTCTGATATTTTTACTTGGGATGTTTCCAGACACCCGTGGAACTTTGCAGAGCCACTTCATGGGATATTGCAAGGCAGCAGGTTTGCATTTCCCTAATGCCACAATCATGTCTGAAACTGGCTTCATTCTTGTCTTTCATGATTCCCCAATCATGTCTGGTAATGCCAGGAGCATACAATTAACTAAATGACACCAAAAAATATATATATTTTATCCCAGTACTTTCAAAAGAAAATTTATGAGTGTTTTCCTTTGTCAAATAAGCTGAGGAGTGTATCAGCCAGCCACCCAATGATCAAAGGCTTCTACTCTCTAAAAATGAAATAATGACTGAAATTTAATGGTCCTTAAACATCTGTGAAGCACTAGAAATGCACACACCAATATCCAGTCATTCAGGCTGTTGGAACAAACCAGACCTTCCCTACCAAGTGCAGCTATTTACTCCTTCAGCCCTGATGTCCCCTCTGTTGAATATTAAAATAATCCATGAAATAAAGTCTCCCCCCAGCCTGTTTGTGCTCTAGGAGAGGTTCCCCCCATCAGTGAAGGGAACAGAGTTAATCAAACTCTGAAGCAGGGATAGGAAGCCTTGCCCAGGATGATGGAAGCCAAGCCTGCACCACTGAAGCCATGTGGTATTTCACAGTTTTCCTGGGGTGTTCTTGAGGGTTTTACTGAGCAGCTCTGTGAACAGACAGATTTCTGTTTCAGTACTGCCCAGGCTACCTTGGTTGCCCAGATCTGTTGTAGTAAACCTACCCAAAGCCACCTCAAACCCCACCATGCCCCTCGCAGCTGCCAAGAGGTCTGAAACTGCTGTGAGGCCTCCAGTGAAGGCAGGAGGGAGCTCAGATTTCACTCAGCCAGGTAACAAAGCTCAGTCCATGTGGGTGCAGCAGTGCCTGCAGCAGCTGTGGGTGCTCACAGAGAGAGAACACAAGGGGAGCCCAAAAAGTCACAGTGACAAATTCAGGTCATCACCACTCCTAAAGAAACTGTCCTGTCCTTGTGCAGTGTCACTGAGAGAGAAGCCTGTTCTGTTCTCCACTATTAAAATACATTTTCCAAGGGAAGTTCGAAAAGAAAAAGTGATCATGGAATTCACCATTTTACTTTTCTGCTACTACATCTCAAATGAAAACAGAGACAATATTTCTTGGATTGCATAAGTGTGCTTATAATGCACATTAAACCAAAGAATATTCTTGGAATGTAC
Organism: Agelaius tricolor; assembly: GCF_023055355.1. Taxonomy (NCBI): domain Eukaryota; kingdom Metazoa; phylum Chordata; class Aves; order Passeriformes; family Icteridae; genus Agelaius; species Agelaius tricolor. Next base: position 12,560,760 of record NW_027269279.1, read on the forward strand.
CTTTACCTTTAAAAGCTGCTGTTCAAACTTTTCAGATCCAGCAATATAAAACATGTTTTGATTTTATAAGCAAGTTCCTCACCTATCTAGTTCTGCAGTTTATGTCCCACCTGTATCTGCTTTATGAATGCCAGTGGGCTTTAAAGATCTAGCACATACCCTTCAGTTCCCTTCCTCTCCTTCATTAAACACATTCCTGACACTTTTTAGGACCCATGCTGCACTCACATAAAGAGGATTTATGAATAAACATGTGAGATGAGCTCCTGCTCACCCAGGCTAACACTGAAATGCAGCAGCAGCTCATATCTTCCCTTTCAGACTGGGCTGAGAATTCCCCATGGAATATGCATTGTGTAATATTTGACACAAACCTAACATTTCTTTTTGATTTGCGGTCGTGTTTTCTGAGAAGCACAAATGAGAGCACACAACCTTACAAGAGAGCTTTCTGCAGTGCTGGAATGAGCATCCATGTGTTCCTGTGTCAACTGCTTGGCTGTTTACAAATTCCAAGCAATCACAGCTATGTACATTTGTATTTAATTATTTTATCAACCACGCTGCTCTTCTGCTTTATTCAAAGCCCATTTCCATGTGACTACAGTCAGCTCTCACTGAGACTATTTTTTTCCATCTGTAAAATCCATAAAGTACAGATTAAGTCATTTTTAATTACAAACTAATAACAAACTAATGGTCTAATTTATGTGGTAATCTAATTTTTCATTTGAACACTGTAGAAAATAACAGTGGCTGCCAAAGAAGACATCCTAGAAAATTGTTGTAATATATATTTGGCTAAGTGAAATACTATTCCTCACCAAACTGTTCCAAATTAAGGATTTCTAAGGAATGCAGAGCAAATGACAACAGCACAGTAAACACAACTCTTTGAAAGTCAATTCCAGACAATTTTGGTAAAAATATTATAAGTATATAAGTTTCCTCTAGTATTTCAATGAGTATCTTCCTCACTCTCAGCATCTTCAAATCACTCTCAGGTTCTACATTCCAGGTGTGAGATACCTGGACCTAGAGGCAAAACTGAGAGCAGTGAGAGACCCCTCCCTGATGAGGAACCCTCCACCTAAAGAACCACCCCCATCTCAAACTGGTGTAGGGTTCATTTCTTCAGCATAGAGAACATTTCCTACAGGCTCAGATGTTTGATTCAGCATTAAATTGTAAATGATGTGCAACAATAAAAATTGTGTAACTGCTGGTTTGTGTGGGCTGGAGGTGTGCTTGGGCATGAAATGGCACGGAGATGAGAGATGTGTGCAGAGTTGTGAAGGCAAAAGCATGAAAAGCAGCACTTCTAAGTGCAAAGCAAGAGTCTGAGAAAGGCTTTTCATGAATCCACAAAGTTGTGTTAAAAACTAATTTTGGCAAATACGGAGAAGTTTTGCATTCTACAGCTGAAAGCTGGAACTGTTTGTGCAGCTGTGGCTCATCAGCACCAAAAGCACTGTCCATAATCAGGCTTCTGACACCATCCCCTAAGCTCAGAAAATTTCAATTTTCAAAGACTTTCAGCTAATCTCTTCCAAGAATGAATGCACTTCTTCTTTAACTAAATGGTCAGTCTTTATTAAAAAATACTATTTTGAGTCATTAGTCTTTGTTTTGTGAATCTTTATGTGTTCTGATATTATTTCCTATGATGTTACATAGCTACTCTGAAGTCATAAAAAGTATATGACACTGGAAAGAATTTCAATATTGTCTCAGTAAGAAAACATCTTCAAATGTGTTATAGTGGCTGAGAAGGAAGGAAAAATGGAACCATCCCCAAAACACCTGGACAGGAATTGATGTCACTGCTGTTCACATATCTCCTTAACTTCAACACATCATGAACTGGCCTAAAGACTTTTATCCCACACATATTATATGGTAAATTTATTAAATATTGCTGGAACTGAAAGCTTCAACATCTCAAAATTGTTTCCCAAAGCTATGTCTGGCCTCCCAAGGATCCAGCTGCTGCAGAAGGAACTGTGCAGGTACTGCTCAGCTCACTTGGCAAAACAATGTGAACTTCTCAGCTGCCATGGATGTTTGTCTTGGCCTTCTTTCATGGATTCATTTTACATGAGAAGGACTGGATATGAAATTGCACTTTCAGATTGTTAAGACCCTCATTCACACACACTTGAAGGATAAAAACTTCATCTACAATTGAAAAGGTGTCAGAGAAACAGCCTAAATATAATTTAAAATTTTCAGCAAAACTTTTGGATCCAAAAGCATTCTACACAGTATCTCCACTGTCACCATTAATCTGTACACTATGCCAATCTGTATAAAACCAGCTGTGAAAAATATCACATTGTACCATTCTCAGCAGCTTCCTACATTCTTTACATTTAGAAGCATGCTGGAATGAGAGAGGGATTGCCAAAGATTTGGATTTACAAACAGGAAACCACAAAATATTTTACTTTCTTATCCCAAAACTATACCAAGCTAAAGACTTTAACAAAAAATAATTGGATTTAGAAAAAAAAAGAAAAAAAAGTAGATTTTATTGATGTGTGTATTTGCACATGGAAATTAAGATACATGTTATATGCTCTTTATCTCCATTAACATACTGACATATGCCTCAAAAGAACCCCCCAAGAACAAAGTCTATTTTTTTAGGAGGCTTGATTACTCATTTCACTCTGCAATGGTGCAGGAATAAATTGATCAATGACATTGCTCAGTATCACAAAGTACACTGATTCAGTGTTCAGTCAAGTAAGTAGAAATCAAAGAATGTTGTTAAGATGTTAATCAGACCTTTGCCCTTCACGTTCAATACCACAACTTTGTTCTGTAAATTCCTGGAAAATCTGAAGTTTTTGTTTTAAGGAAAAAAAAAGCTGAAACTTTCAGGCTGATTCCAGATTATGGTATTTTAAAATATGTATTCAATTTCATAGCCAAAATATGTAGTAGGAAATATCTTTGCTGTGGAACTGAAAAAGCTTCAGCAGAGTGTAAAATTCAGATTCCTTCATCTGTAGTTTGGTCCACAGAACCACAGGATCACAGGGTTGGGAAAGCCCTCTGAGATCATCAAGTCCAACCCATGACCCAGCACCTCCTCACCACCTGAACCACAGCACTGAGAGCCACGTCCAGGCTGTTCTTGAACACATCCAGGGACAGAGACCCCAGCAGCTCCCTGGGCAGACAATTCCAGTGCCCAGTCACTCCTTCAGTGAGGAATCTTTTCCTGATGTCCACCCTAAACTTCCCCTGGTGCAGCTCAAGGCTGTGTCCTCTCATTCTGTCGGGAGTTCCCTGGAGAAGAGCCTGATCTCACCTGGCCACAGCCACCTTCAGGGAGCTGTAGAGCAGGGGTACTCCAAAATAAAATGCTGCCACTTCTAGGGCAAAATGAGGCTCCCAAGTGCCTGCCAGGTGCTGCCCTTTGGCCACAAGAAGCCCCTGCAGCTCCCAGCTGGGGCAGAGTGTGGCAAGGCTCCCAGCAGGAAAGGGCCCAGGGCTGCTGGGGGAGAGGGGCTGAAGCAGAGCCAGGGGTGGCCTCTGGCCTGTGTCAGCCCCTGAACTATGGGGGACACGGAGGGGCTGCAGGGGTGCAGGGAAGGGAACAGAGCTGGGGAAGGGGCTGGAGCTCATGGCCTGTGAGGAGGGGCTGGAGGAGCCTGGGGGCTCAGCCTGGAGAGGACATGGGGACACCTTCCCACTGACGGCACCTCCGTGCCAGGAGGGTGCAGCCAGCTGGGCTCTGCTCCCAGGGAGCAAGGGACAGGACAAGAGAACTTGGGATTGGCCATTAGGAAAGCATTCTTCACCCTCTGGTGGTCAGGCTGCCCAGGGCACTGCCCGAGTCACCATCCCTGGAGGGATTTTAAAAGGTGCAGATGTGGCACTTGGGGACACGCCTTAGTGGTGGCCTTGGCAGCACTTGGACTTGGTCTCAAAGGTTTTTTTTCCCATCCTAAACTAGTCAATGATTCTACAAAAAGGAGGAAAAACCCACACTGCTGAGTATTGAATGAGCTACAAGGGAAAAGTGTGGTTTTGTTTATAAATAACAGAAAAAATTCTTGTAATAAGCTTTTTTATTTCAACACACACACACTGTGCCTTTTTGCTACTACCTTTGTCATGAGAAGGAGGTATCAGAATTATCATTCTTGATATTTCTGACCTTTTCACCATTCAGTTATGTTTAGATTGACTGTCAGTTCTACCTCTTCTTCAGAGGTTACTAAGGCTGTAACCAAAGAAAAATGTGAATTGCCAGCAAGTCAAATTACAGAACATTAATAAGGTCAAAGCAGTAGAGTTTATTATCATCTTTCACAGAATACATGAAACATTAACGCTGTGCTACTTCATTTTCACAACAATAATTGTTAAGAGACCTTCCTGTGCAACTTATTCTCATTACAACTTTAAAATTACATTGTGATTTGTAATCCTGTAGCCCTCTTAGAATTTGTCTCTCTCTAAATATCTTATTTCAAACTGCACAGAGCTGCACATGGGATATTTCCATGTTTTATTTGCACTTCAGAGTTTCACTGAAACTACTGGAAAGTAGACTGAGGCACACTAGCAGGAAGGCTGCAAGACAAGATGCCATTTCACATGCTGGCAGGGCAAGAGACTGAGCTAAAGGCCTCCTTCTAACCTACTCAAAAGGAATTATCTTCTGTCATTGCGAAGATCAAAACACAAGCACTGTCTGCAAATCCCCTCTGAAGGCAGAATGCATTTTATAGGGAAGGGGAATGGCTGAGGCACCCTGCTCTAGTGGGAGGTGGGGTCTGGAGGGGTGGAATTGGATGATCTTTAATGTCCCTTCCACCCCACACCACCCTGTGCTTCTGTCAAAAGCTTTACAGCTCCACGAGGTTTTCTCTCCCAGGCCACTCCATATTGTACTCTCCAGTGCAATACAGACTGCCCAGCCCAAACTGTACATTTCTCATAAATTAATTCATTCTTCCAAAAGCTAATTGGCTTCAGGATTACCTAGCTTGACCTCTGAGACAGCAAAGGATGGATTTTCAGAACAGTGCTAAGAAATTATATATATTATTCTAGATTAACAAGTTGCATACTAACTCCCCATGCAATAGGGTGAATACTGACCTTAATTTGCTCAGCAAATATTCAGACAAGCTTCTAGATTATACTTCATATATGGAATACTTTTCTCTGAACAATAAAAATACCCTTGTATTTTATTCAGAGCACTAGGATTTCAAAGCAAAAGTAAATATAATTGAAAGTTATTTATTTCCTATACACTGAAGTAAACAGACAATGCTTAAGTGTTGGTATAGATTCCATTTATGAAACACAGTGTGTTTCTCATTTTGAAGAAAACCCTCCTTTTTTTTGTTGTTGCTGTTCATTCATTCTAAATTTCCAGATTTAGCAAGGTTTACTGTGAGTTCAGGTGGACTGTACAATTTAGGGGCTTCAGTTAAATGGGGACTTGAGTAACTCCGTATTCATAGGACCTTTCATGTGTCCCTTGTTCACAGTAACTGCCTTATGAGCAGACATCATCTGCTTGGCCTTGGAATAACATTATTTAACATTATTTAACATTAAGCTTTTAGGGATGACTAAGGATAACTTAGGAATAACATTGCTTGGAGGGAGCACTGCCCAGTTCTATGCAGAATCCCCATCTGCTGAGATGGAAGCAGGAAAAGGCAGAACAAGAAAAGAAATGGGGGAAAAAAGGAGAATAATCATATTGTATTTTTAGGTAGCTAAACTTCCCTCAATATACTGACATTCCATAGTTTGGGCTGTCCTAGAAAGCAATCATCTCTTATCTGCAGGGCAGTGAGATCCCCATCACCAGAACTGAGGTGTCTGCACCCTCTTGTGCAGCTGCTCAGAACCCTCATTTTGGATAAAGGCCTTTACAGAATTGGAGTGACACAGCCTGTGCCCATTCTGCTGGACATGGCTTCCCTTCCCTTTCATACATTCTGCTCCCCACTCTTGGCAAAGCCCCAGTCACCAGCCTTGCCACGTGCTGTAGGTGACTGCCTGAAGGCCAGGCACAGAGCTACAGGCTCTGCCTCCTCAGGGAGGCTCTTAAGGACTCCCAGCCCTCTGCTCTGCCTCCTCCCACCTGCACAAGACCTTTGTGAGATGCATCCCTAAAATCATCTCACAATTCTGTTGAAGCTGGGTCGTTTACACAATTTAAGTTAAAAACTCTCAACTGGTTGAGTGAACCTAAAGAAGGACTGGGAAAACAAGCAGCCAGGATTTTGTAAAGCATTTGTGCTGTTGAAATAGGCAATATATCATAAAACCTCAACCCAAGGCTCCTCCATTTGAACAGTTACACATAAATATGTACTGAGAACTCTCAGTTGCACTGTGGCAATGAAAACCACTGAGTAAAAACATGTTTGGGGCTGTAGGGAAAGAGCAGATGAAGCAGTTCATGAGCTCCTCCTGTGCAATGAAACTGCAGCAGCTCTCTCCTGAATTCAGTCACTCAGCTCCCAGTTACAACATCAGCTGGAAGAGCTGGGAGCTGAGTGGAACTCTGGAAGCAGAGCGGGATCTCTCAAAGACACCTGATTTTATAAAGGTACAGTCATAACATTTATGAGATACCTGCAAAGCATAAAAACCACTCAAAAATCTTCACTACAGGAGTAATTTTGTGATTAAATTTGGTCAAGCTGAGTTGCTTTGGGAGTGGTAGCCCTGTCCCCAAGCCCTGCATGCCAACCTGGGCTCATGGGAGCAGCGTGAGCTCACCCAGCTAAGGAACACTCTGCATTCTGAATAAAATCCTTTCTGAGCAGAAGGCTTGGAGTGACAAACTGTCTTTCATGACAACTGGTCAAAAGTGTAGCCAGGCCACCATTTTATTATGAACGTATAAAATAATTCTTTTAACATGTTAGAATTAAGTTGCTCACCTGGGAATGATCAAAATTAATTGGTTTTAGTGTAACTATGGGATTTGGATATTTCTGGTCTTAGGTTTAAAGCATGTAATGCAGTAAGAGGACCTGAATCAAAAATCTGTCCAAAACTCTGTCCTTGTATTAACAGATTTTGCATTATATTGGCTCACATAAATCTGTATGCAGTCATGTCAGCCTGGAGAGTGTTTCCATGGCAGGTCCCCCATGCCAGCTGCTAACACCACTGTGCACACTCTGTTGGGCACTCATTTGCTGAGTGTAGCTTCTATTAGCACAGCATATAAAAATGCATTTTCCTCTTCATTTTTTAAACATTGTACTGTCACACTACCTAATAATTCACAGTTACACTAGAGTTTGCAAAGTCTTTTATTTTTGTTTTCCCAAATTAAAAAAAAATCTTTTACTTTTCTAAACTGCAATTTTTCACTTGTGGATTATTTTTTTTTGTTGCCATCCAAGTCTGTTGCTTTTCATGAAGTCAAACTAATTGGAGCTCTTCTCTAACAAACATGATAAATAGATGGTTTCTTTTACAACAGAAACCATGTAGAATAGAATTGAAAGAGTAATTTTCTGATTTTATCCATCTCTATGGTAAGTGTGGGCATAGCACTCAAAACAGACTTATACCTGAGAAGCAGAGTGCCAAGCTTAAAATATTATATAATATATCAAAATTCTAATAGCAAAACAAACCCAAAATTATGCTTTTTCATCCAACACTTCACCTCTTTTAACAAGCACCTGAGCAGGAAGGGACAATGTGAGAATTAGGAAATGAAAATTTGTGGGTTTGTGTTAGTTTTCTTTAAATAATTGCCTAAAAATAAAATGAGCTCCTAGAAGATTTAAAGTGTTTTTAAAAAGACAAACTTACTATATTTACAATCTGAGTGCTTCCTTTCTTTTGCCCATGAACAAATTAAACTGACTTTTTCCATCTTGTTTTTTCAAGTATTGAAAAGCAATTTTTCAAGTATTAAAAAGAAATTGTTAAATCTTTATAAAACCATGAACAGTCCAACGGTCTCTAAAACATGAGATGAACAGATGACCATTAGAATTAAATCAATCCAACTTTGAAATATGCATTAGGGGTATAAAACTATTACTATTCTGTCATACATTATGATTAAAATAAAACAAGTTCTGTCATTTCAAAAATAAAATGGGTATTTTTAAGGTAAAATTCTCATTTAAAAAAAAAAAAAAGCACCACCTATTTTCTATTTGTACATGAATATTCAGCACAAACTACAGCTTGTGCCATTCCCTGCTCCTGCAGTAATGAAGTATTCAGACCAGTAAACAGCTTGGTTAGAATGATTTTATGACAAATGACCAAGAACATATCAACCATAAAAATCCAGCCCTTCCCAACTCCCTGAAGCCCAGGCAGCTCAATCACTGGGAAATCAGAGGGGAACTCCCACTCCCTGCACCTCAGCCTGGGGACAGCTCCCCTCCGCTGCCTTCCACACACAGGGAACAAAGAGGAGCTTCAGAAGCCTCACAGAGAAAAGGAAAGAGCATTTGAAAAAGAAAAACAAAAAAGCCAATATGGAAACCAAGCCTGCAAGTCCAATGGCTGTTGGATTGATTGGTAGCAGGGAAAAAATATAAAAAGCTCAAATAAATGAATAGAGACTAAAATCAATGCATATAGACACCACCCTACATACAGGGCACTCTGAACTAGTGGAGTGAACCCAAGTAAGACCTGGGAAAACCAGCAGCCAGGATTTTGTAAAGCATTTGTGCTGTTGAAATAGTCCATAATATATTATACAACCACAACCCAGGGCTCTTCCATTTGAACAATGACACCTAAATATGTACTGAGAGCTCTCAGTTTCACTGTGGCAATGAAAACCACAGAGTATTACCATGCTAACTGAAAGCACCTTCATTTTCTGAAGTTTCCAAATTACAGGAGGTACTAGGATGAATGTGCAGGAGGTGGTGGGGATCACAGGTTTAGCATGGGAAGAAGACATAGAAATTGATAGAAATGCTTTTGAATTCCTTTGATTTGAACTCCACCTGGTTCAAAGAAGCTTTTGCTGCAGCAGGTGCAGTGCAGGATAAGCAGCACAGAGCTGGACCAAGCCCCACCATGCACGTGGGCCACAGCCTGCCCAGAACAGCTCCAGAGCAAGGTGATGCTGAGGCAGGGGGAAAACCAAAAAGGAGGGGAGAGAAAGCCAAGTGCTGATTTCTCTGTATATGGAATATTAAATATTAAAGGTGGCACAGTGGAACAGTCACAACCCTCAGCAGCCTTCATTGCTGAGCTCCTGCTTTTGACCAGCTCCCAGGGCTATTTTCCCTGTGCTTTTCACATGGAACCAGCACATTAATTAGGATGAGATCATGCAGCTCCATCCAACAATGCCAGTGCTATCTGAGGGCTGGATGGCATCCAAATTTCATTTCAATATATCACTTGGGTATTATAAATGATAAATCAATATTTCTAATAGTTTTCCATTCTAATGTATTGTGGTGGAAATAAGCCAGCAGAGCCTACAAGAAATATGCAGATTAAAAAGGTCAGACTTTGAGCATAATGAAGTGTAATTATTAATTTTGGTCAAATGAAACTTGGAGGCAATTGGTCATTGAAATCAATGAAAATTCAAGAGGAATTTGAAAAATTAACATAATTTTGAAGTTAAACCAAAACTAACAGGTCAGCCAGTCAACTCAGTTGAAAAAAAGTTCATTAACTTTGAGCAAGGGAAAGGAAATGAACTCCTAAGAATTCAAAAGGCAGAGCTAAAATATATGTGCTCAAGTACAGCACATCATTGCTTTAATTCCAGAGAACATCACATGTGAACTGTGGCACTTAGGTAGCATGATAATAAATACATCCATTATTTAACTCCAGGGAATAATTTATATATTTCCCCACATGCCTGCATGCATTTAGCTCCAAGGTATTGACTGGTGCTTTTGTTTTTGGTTTAGTAGCTTGTCTTCAAGATTTTAATAGTAAAATGTACCTGACTGGCAAGACATAGAATGGGAAGAAAATATCCTGCCTTATTTAAGTGGTTAAATAAAGATAATTAAGCTGAGTGCTACAACACGCATTTGAGTATATTTCAGACATTATGTCAGTAAAAGTGAGAATATAGACCAAAAATAAAAACAATTGAAAAATCAATTAGTAAAATTAAAATAACAATATTCCATTTTAACTGCATTTTCTTATATTCTAAAGATGTAACAGCAGCTTCAAAACAGTATTCAATAATAATTTTGTATATTTACCAAAGGGATATGCAATTCCAAGCAGGAATTCTTATAATTAATTGGTATTAATTTTTAATTCAAATCTCATATAAAATAATACAAAAATAGCCAATTCCATTCAAATCAGTGCTGAAAATCTAAGCTGGGAGCTAAGCCCACTGAATTCACTGAAGTTACCTAACATATCCATTTACTAAGTAAGCAAAATCAAATATAGATCTGGTGAGTCTGCTTAAGAAACAAGGGGAGTCCTACAGGAAAATTCTGTCATCAAATCTCAAAATATTAATAGCTGGTACTGAAATTAAATATTTACATTTTTTGGAACATATATCTTGAGCTTGCTTATACTGCAAGACTACAAATCCGTTCTTGACAGAGCACACATGACACTTGTGGAAAATATTTCCATTCCAGGAAAGTTTCTAAGACATATTTAGATTCTGTAGAACAGTAATAAGGAATTTAGGGTTCATTCAATACCTTTTACAAAAAGAATGGTAAACTAATTAATTATAAATAACATCAAGCCAAAAGCAAAGTCAAAACCACCAGTGTTATCTTGACTGAAAATCTCCCACCAAGAATAATCTCCATGATCTTGACAGACAATGAGCTGATCAACAATGAGCCTAAAATCTTTCCTGGTTATGTGTCTTGGGTATGAAAAGATGGGGGGGTTGCCATTTTTTTATTTTAAATCTCTGGGGGAGGTTTTTTTTTGTTATTTTTTTAAAGTGCATTGTAATTCCTACAAAGAATTAAAATAATACAGCAGCTTTATGGCTTTCCTTAGAGAACAAAAAAAAAAAAACCCTTAATTTTTTCATAGTCTATTGTCATGAAAATTTAAACTTATTTAAAGCAGTGTGTGTGAGTACAAATCCCCCATTATGAAACACAGCTGCAAAGGTGTAGGCAGATGCAAGAGATCCACTGGTCACAAAGAGAGCACCTTGGGGAGGGTATTGAGAGGGATCAGAGAGACAGGGAGAGGAGCTGCCACCCCCAAGTGCAGGGATCCTAAAGCCCAGGACAGTTCCAGGTCCCTTTATGGCACAGCAGCAGCATGGGAACGTGGAAAACATCCTTTGTTAGCTTGCTAAGGCTCAAACTGATGGAATTCACCGTTCAGATGAAATTCTCCCTGTTCCAGAGCAGGCCTGTTGGACACCAATGCATGGACAAGGCCCGCACTCCCCTTTCTTTGCCCTCAGGAGCATTTGTTTTGCTCTTGTTCACCTCATGAACTGCATTCATTTAGCTCAACTCAAAGTATGGGGATCCAAACCAGTGCCCTTCCCCTGTACAGGGATCCAAACCATTGCCCTTCTCCATCCAGTACAGGGACCCAAACCATTGCTCTTCCCCAGTACAGCAATCCAAACTACTGTCCTCCTGTAAAAGGATCCCAACCATTGCCCTTCTCCAGTACAGGGATCCAAACCACTGTTCTTCTCCAGTACAGGGATCCAAACCATTGCCCCTCTCCAGTGCAATGATCCAAACCACTGTTCTCCTCCAGTGCAGGGATCCCAACCAGCGCCCTCCTCCAGTACAGCAATCCAAACCATTGTCCTTCTCCAGTACAAGCATCTAAACCATTGTCCTTCTCCATTCAGTACAGGGATCCCAACCATTGCCCTTCCCCAGTACAGGGATCCAAACCTCTCTCCTTTCCCAGTACAATCATCCCAACCTCTCTCCTTCCCCAGTACAGGGATCCCAACCATTGCCTTTCCCCAGTACAGGGATCCCAACCATTGCCTTTCCCCAGTACAGGGATCCCAACCATTGCCTTTCCCCAGTACAGGGATCCCAACCATTGCCCTTCCCCCCAGTACAATCATCCCAACCTCTCTCCTTTCCCAGTACAGGGATCCCAACCATTGCCCTTATCCAGTACAGGGATCCCAACCTCTCTCCTTTCCCAGTACAGGGATCCCAACCATTGCCCTTATCCAGTACAGGGACCCCAACCATTGCCCTTCCCCAGTACAGGGATCCCAACCATTGCCTTTCCCCAGTACAGGGATCCCAACCATTACCCTTATCCAGTACAGGGACCCCAACCATTGCCTTTCCCCAGTACAGGGATCCCAACCATTGCCCTTCCCCCCAGTACAATCATCCCAACCTCTCTCTTTTCCCAGTACAGGGATCCCAACCATTACCCTTATCCAGTACAGGGACCCCAACCATTGCCCTTCCCCAGTACAGGGATCCCAACCATTGCCCTTCCCCAGTACAGGGACCCCAACCATTGCCCTTCCCCAGTACAATCATCCCAACCTCTCTCCTTTCCCAGTACAGGGATCCCAACCATTGCCCTCCTTCCTACAGCCCAGCATTCCAAACACCCGAGACTCCAAACTCTCGGTTTCTTGTCTCTGAGTTCCATGCTCATTAATGAAGCAGACAATTAGACAGGCAGTGTTTTCACTCTGCCCTTGCCCCCTCTTGAGGGTGGGATGTTTGAGAGAGCCCTGCAGAGATGGGCTGAACCTGGCACACACGCACACACACCTGCACACACTGCTTTTTCCTGCAAACTCAGGGGTTTCAAGTCTGCTCCATCACCAATCCATTGCTTTACCCTCATTCTCTGCCTCCAAATAAGTGAGCAGTAACCTTAAGGGATGAGATGTATCCCAAGAAGACCTAGACACTTTTATTTTTAGATTTGTTTATGCATTGGCATTCCAACTTCCTTCACCCTAAATCACAACACTTGCTAAATATGGGACATCATCTGGGAATGTTTTTGTGATAGTTTACATGTCCATAAAGCAAGTTCTGGTAAAACACATTGCAAGCACACAATCAAGATCTCTATGACTACACAGTGGTTTGGTTACTCCAAGGGAAAGAAAACAATCCTCTTTAAAATGTAAAAGAGACTGTAAAAGAGAGGAGGCTTAAAAGACAAAAGCAGAACACAACTGCAAGTCCCAAAAGTTTGAAGCAAGAGGGTGATTCCTGAGGAAATGCTGGTGAGCACATCTGAAGATCCACCAGGTGAATCTTTCACAAACCCATGCCTGGCATTCCAATCTTTCCTGCCCATTGGTTTGAATGGTGTATGAATTAGATTAACTGTCCTGATTATTCAAAGAAATTCAGCTTAACGACCTGCAATTACTTTAATGGCTTTGAAATTCAGAAGGTAAGAAGGCACTATGTTTCTTTAAATGAACATTAAATATAAAATGTCTCTGACTGACTGTCATGAAAACCCAATTTTATTGCGATTTAAATTATTCAGAATCAATACCAGACATTAGCTATAGTTAGGAAGTTATGGAGACAGAAGGAGCTAAAAGTGACCCTTTCTAATACAGAATAATGACATATTGTTTTGAAAGTAACAGGTTATTTGCTATGTATCACTGTTTCAGAACCCAGTATCTTTCAGTATCTTTATCTCTTTTAACACTGCACTATAAAAAGAAAAATGGACTGAAGTTCATCTTTGATGAGTTTGTACTTAAGCTCATTTCCCCACTTTGACTATTGAATTTTCTAAGTCCTGATGAATATAATTTGTATTCTACTACCATCACGTGCCTCCAGTCAGAGGTAGTAAAACAGTACTAGCAATTCCACACACCAAATGTAGCAGGAAACATTTCAGGTCAAGCAAGAATTAAAGAAATCTTGAAAAGATTGGATTAATGAAAAATGCATGATATTGGTGTGTAGCAATTCTCAACAGTGATTTAAAAATAGCTTCAGTAGGGTTGCTGCTTAAGGATACATCATTTCTAAAGAGTAAAGAATATGGAATGATAAAGCCATAAAACTCATGAAATGTCCAACCCAACCTCCCTGATTCTCCTTGCCAGTGCAGGAGAGTTGCAATACAGCGTGGCAGAGGCAGCCCATGGGATCCCTTACTCCAAATTCCAGGTACCAACAAGCACAGGAAAACTTTAAGTTAGAAAACACAAGCACAGAGTAATCAAGAGCTGCTCCACAGAAAAGAAAGGGGATTGTTAAAATGAATGTGCTGAGAACTCCATTGGAGCACCTCTCACCATGATCCCAGCTACATAACTACAGTGTACATTTAGGTAAAACCCTTCTCCAAGTCTCCAGAGGTTTTCCTTCTCTTTTGAGGAAACACTGGAAAGAAAAATTGTATTTCTTAGCTATTATATATATTAAAAAATCCTAAATAATTATATTACATGACATATTACTTTTAAGTTAAAGCAAATAAAGTCATTAGGTGCTTGGGCCCTTAACCTTAAAAAACTAAAGTAGGAGAGGAGGACAAATGTCACAAATGTGTAACTGAAGTTACATATCATCAGTGAAGGCTGTTACATAGGCACCCATGATATATTGGCCATAATCTGTTGGGAAACAATAAAATATCTACCAGCAATCCATTTTGAACAGCTGGGAACCATGAGCAACTCCCATCAACTCCCATCACCAGTCGTGGCTGACTCACACTCTGGGAATCAAACCACATTTACATATGCAACTTTAGGCACCTGATTTTAATAACTTTGGTCTGAGAGTTTTAGCTCTACACAGAGCTATTGTACTCAACAGAGCTGGCACTCACTCAAAATCTATACTTCATTTATTAATTCCAGTCACTCACAAAGTTTCTCCCACATTCTTCCAGCCCACTCCTATTCTAAAATTGTAGGCTAGAATTTATTTCAGACACATTTCCATATGAAATAACTTCTTTTCCCATCAGCACCCCCTAACTCCACAAACGGCAATGAGAAGATACAGCTGGGCTATTTTTTCACTTAATAATACTTATAGTGCATAATAATGAAAGTAGTAGTACAAGCAATAAATAAAAGCAGTGAAGTACAGTGAAAGTAATTTTGTGACAGCAGTTTGTCCTTCTGTTGCTGTTTGTGGTGGACCAGGGTGATGAACCATCAGCTGAACACATTTTAAACACAGAAATTACAGGGGAAAAAAAAAAAAGTTGGTTTGGGAAATGTTTCAGTAGATTCATCCACCAAATAAACAGCAAATGTTTCTGTGGGACACTACCTGTGCTCCCAGGGCACGAGGAACACCTTCCAAATAATGGCACAAATTTCATTGGGGGCACTGAACACAACATTTCTACTGCTCAGAACACCACAGCCAGGGCTTTATGAGCTCCCATCCAGCTTGTGAGTATGTGCTCCTAAATAATAATTATTAATAATCATTAATATTTTAAAATAATTAATAACACCACCACAACAACACATCAACAAACCCTATAAAATATCCCATTCCAGGAGGATCAAGGTGAAAAGTGCCATTTCTGCTCCCTCTGGGATGAACTTCTGGACCAGCTATGAGTGTATCATCACTTACGTTTTGTGGGACCCCGTAACTTCTTGAGAATTACAGCAATAATAAACAGTAAAAACATGCAAGGAGGTTATTTGGACTCACAACACCACTTTAATTGCACCTGAAATCTCATGCTTATAACTTTGCCCAACAGCAAACACCAAACTCCCAAGAATCCACTGACTGCAGCAGCTTCTTGTCCTCCCCCAGCCAATGCCACATGCACTGGGTCTGTACTTGTGCTTTCTCCCTCTCAGAGCCAATAATCATTTCCATTTTACCTCCAAGTCAAGTAAGAAAAATAACTTTTTCTGCCCAGAAAAATGATGTGCATTCACACAAACCAGACTTTTTTTGCCTCCTATTCATTTTCTGTTTCACTGCAATATACTGAGAAATGCAAACATGCAATTTGGGAGTATTTAAAATCAGCTTGGTTCCTCTGTATACATATGCACATGAATATTAGGTTAGAAAAGAAAAGAAAATCAAAGAAAACAAGGTTATTTTAGCACAGAGGGAAAGTCTGCTCCATGTCATTAGTGCTCCTTGAAAAAAAGAGTATTTTCAACAAAACTGAAAAAAAATGGAATACATTTCATATGAAATTTTAATATTTAAAATGCCTATCATATTACAGATTATTTTGAATATATTGAAGATCAAAGCTACAAATGACTAACGTTGAAAGTTGTGGTAATTTTCTATTTCATAAAGAAGACTGTCAGGAAAAAGGAGTTAAAAACAATGACAGTGGAGTAACAATACTGGTTTCTAATTTAAAAAAGTGCTATTCTTAAGAGAAGAGCCTTTAATGGTGACAGAAGGTTGGGCTTGATTCCAAAGACAATAAAAAGAAATTTACTGCCCCCTCCTGGACTGGTAAAACACAGTTCCAATTTTGTCAAGTCACAGAACCCCACGGATGATGTTCTTTAATCAGTGAATAGCACAGGCTCCATCCATGCAGCAAGCTGGGACAACGGGTGATGGCTTGGGTGACTCCTGGAAGTTAAAAATAGCAAGTTCCAGACAGGAGTCAAAGAACTTCAGGATAATTTTCTCAGAATCATCCTTAACCCTACCTGTCCTATGGCACCCGGGTGCAGCAGAAACCATTTACCTCCATAAACACAAGAAAAATACGAGGTGCTCAAAGGAAAAAGCTTTTTGTCCTAAAAAGCATAAATATTTCTTTATTTATCTAAGTTAAGCTGATGATGCTTTTATTTTGTTCCTGGTGGTTTTTTTGAGTTTTGGGTTTGTTTGGTTTTTGGTTTTTTTTGTTTGGGGTTTTTTTGTTTGGTTGGTTTGGGGTTTTGTGTTTGGTTTCCTTCCCAGTTTGGGTCATGGTTTGCAGGATTTTTGCATTGCAGGGTGCTAGTGGTATGGGGTGTATGATCCCTTACTGTTCAAGATGGTAAGAAAACACTGCTTTTCTTATGGACAGAAATACAAAATGTC
Source organism: Agelaius tricolor (assembly GCF_023055355.1). Classification (NCBI taxonomy): domain Eukaryota; kingdom Metazoa; phylum Chordata; class Aves; order Passeriformes; family Icteridae; genus Agelaius; species Agelaius tricolor. Next base: position 12,577,751 of record NW_027269279.1, read on the forward strand.
AGCTGATTCTGCCAACAGAAACTGTGTATTACTTCACCTTAAAAATCTAATGAAAAAGTAGCCCACGCTAAATTTAACTTGCAATGAAAACCAGAACATAAATTGGAAGGAAATGAGTTCCATGAGCTTGTAAAAATACTAATAAAAAGATTTATTGCTTAAAAACAATTAATATGACTATATTTACAAACTACCTTTAGACAGTAACTTAAAAAAAAAAAAATCAACATTTCTTGGCACAAAGTAGAGTAAGGATTGAGATGTCTCTATGAAATGACAGCCAGAAAGGAGAAGCAGGTCAGAAGGACAGTGTAGATGAATTCCAGCTCAGGTGAGTGAAGTGAAGGGCCCAGAAAGCCAAAAACAGCAAGGGCTCTTCTCAAACAGGAGATGTCCAGGGCCAGGGCAGGATTAGCTCAGAGCTGGCACCAGTGGCACCAAGCTGGGCCCTGCCAAGCTGGTACCTGACCTTGCCAGGGCATTTCTCCCAGGGTGAAACACATCTCAATAAACCCCCAAACTTGGCATTCAACATCAAATCTGCCTATTTTCTGCAATCTGCTTCATATTTACTTTTTACCATCATATTTTCTAGAAAAAAATCCCTTGCCCAGGATTTCTCTCCTGGGAAGTTGAGAAGCCTCAGAGAAAAAGGAAAACAATATTATCTCATTTGCTTCTCCTGTGTTTTGCAGCTTTGGAATGTGGTTGGAGATTGTTTATCCAACATGTGAATTGTTTTTCCTCACTGGCCAATCAGGGCCAAGCTGTGTCAGACTCTGAAAAGAGAGTCACGAGTTTTCATCTATCTTTTTACTATCTTTTTACTAGTGTTTACTAGTAAATTTACTACTTTTTACTAGTATTTTATTTTACTATCTTTTAGCCTTCTGTCTGTATCCTTCCTCTATTGTTTAGTATAGTTTAGTATAGCATTCTTTAATATAATATAGTAAAATAAATAATAAATTAGCCTCCTAAGAACATGGAGTCAGACTCATCTTCATTTCCTCCCTACGATGGGGGACCCTGAAAACACCACATATTTATAGCAATGTAAAGGAATTCTGCTTTCTTCTTCAGTTTGGGACCCTTTCTGCCCTTTCTGGAACACCAAGAAATGATAGAGTTGATGATCTTGTCCAAAATGCTGCTGGATTTTGTTCATCACATCCTATAGGAACAGTACTACACTTGTAGGAGCAGTAGCTACTGATCACTGTGCTGAGTTTTGCCTTTTGGTATGGAAATTCACTTTCTGCTACTTTATGCAGGCAGAGGAAGCTCTGAAGTGTTTGCCCTGTGTCTGTGCCTTTCCAAACTCCCTCTGAAATGATGAGAGATCAGCTGAAGGCATGAGAACAGCAGCACCAGGTCACTGAGCAGCTCCTGCCACTCTGCAGCACCAGATCCCTCTGCTCAGCCTGGGCCCACTGGAGCCACTCTCCCTTCACCAGTGGAGTGCAAAAATCATCATCTCATCCTGAGAGAAACCATCATCTCATCCTGAGAGAAACCATCATCTCTTCCTGAGAGAAACCATCATCTCCTCCTGAGAGAAACCATCATCTCCTCCTGAGAGAAACCATCATCTCCTCCTGAGAGAAACCATCATCTCTTCCTGAGAGAAACCATCATCTCCTCCTGAGAGAAACCATCATCTCTTCCTGAGAGAAACCATCATCTCTTCCTGAGAGAAACCATCATCTCCTCCTGAGAGAAACCATCATCTCCTCCTGAGAGAAACCATCATCTCTTCCTGAGAGAAACCATCATCTCTTCCTGAGAGAAACCATCATCTCCTCCTGAGAGAAACCATCATCTCCTCCTGAGAGAAACCATCATCTCTTCCTGAGAGAAACCATCATCTCTTCCTGAGAGAAACCATCATCTCTTCCTGAGAGAAACCATCATCTCTTCCTGAGAGAAACCATCATCTCCTCCTGAGAGAAACCATCATCATCTCATCCTGACAGAAACCATCATCATCTCTTCCTGAGAGAAACCATCATCTCTGCCTGAGAGAAACCATCATCTCTGCCTGAGAGAAACCATCATCTCTTCCTGAGAGAAACCATCATCTCATCCTGAGAGAAACCATCATCTCATCCTGAGAGAAACCATCATCTCTTCCTGAGAGAAACCATCATCTCTTCCTGAGAGAAACCATCATCTCATCCTGAGAGAAACCATCATCTCATCCTGAGAGAAACCATCATCTCTTCCTGAGAGAAACCATCATCTCATCCTGAGAGAAACCATCATCTCTTCCTGAGAGAAACCATCATCTCCTCTTAAAAAAAAAAAAAAATAGGCTGTTCACTGCAGTTTGGAAATAATCGAATGTGTGTGCTCAGGCCTCCCACAGATGTTAGGGTGCCCTGAGATTCCTTGCTGATGGATATGGCAAAGCAAAACACCCATCTGGACACACAAAACCTGCACAAATGGAACCCTGGCCAAATCATTCACTCTCTGGTGATGGCTGTGGCTTTTAATTTAGTTTGCTCATGAAATGCATTTAATTGTAGACTATCCAAACATAGTTCTAAAATAATAAAAATTTTATTAATCTGAGAAAAAGACATAAAAACATTTATAAGCCTCTAAAGTTATCACCATAGAAACTCCTCTGGGCTCCAAAAGGCAAAGCATTTTACAATTATATCCTTTGATATGATACTCACTGTATTATTAAGTTTAATCAACTGTTAATATGAAATTAGGAGGTCTTATAAGCACCTCATAGAACAGTCTTAACTCATAATATATTGGGAGGTGTAGGCAATCCTCAAAAAAATCCTACTCATTCCTCAGACTATCATCCATATAACATAAATTATGATTTCAGAGGTGCTACACAGATCTGTTTCAGCTCTAGAAAGAATATTTAGAAAGATTATTGAAAAGAATACAAACTTGAAAGCAATCCAATATTAAAAAGGGGACTTAAACAGAAATCTGGCTGATATCAGAATCTGACATAACATTAAAAAAAAATTCATAATAGCTGTAGATTTCAAAAGAAAGAGCTGGGGCAATCTGTCATCCAAATGAGCATCCCTGGGAGCTCTTGCTGAGCCCATGCAAACAGCAGCCCTTCTGTGCTCATGTTGTGCTTTCAAACATTGTCCTTCTCCAAATGCTGATGCAAAGGCCTGACAGGTGCAGGGTACCTGAACCAGGGGTCAGAGGGAAGGAGGAGCTTGGGCACAAACACAAGCACAGAGAGGCACCTGGAATCTCTCTTCATTCCTGCTTCCAGTGTGGTCTTCTGGTCATTGACATCATCCATAAAAAGTCCATCTGACAATCTGGGAAGCTAATTCCCCTTCATTTGAAATAAATCTTACATTGCAGAGAGCATTAAATGGATTTGTCTGTGCAGTGCCATGCTTGAGCTGAGGAGCTGCTGCACATGGCTGACTGCTGCTAGAGAATCCCCACAACGTTAATGCCATTTTTCTGCATAATCAAGAGTGGAAATGTGATCTGCTGTTTCCAGTCCAGTCTGGGATGACGGGCACTGATTTGTCCTCATCAAGATGATAGAGTTCCATGGTGTTCTGGAGTTCAAGTTTTTTTCCTAAATGTGAATGTCCATATTTAAACTCTTTTTAATTTAGCCTTGTGTCTACCTTTTCTAGGCAAGTTTTGGGAGCATTTTCACTTTCACTTCTGCCTGTTTTATCTTCAGGTGTTGAATATTTCTACCTGTTATCCTGTCATATTATTGATTTTTCACTACAAAGTAAAAATAATTTTAGTAAAAAGTAGAATATATATATTGTGGCATTCACATTCTCTGAATAGAGAGACATATTTCACTCTCTCAGGTTTTTCCTGGGGAAGCACAGAGGGAAAACAATTTTTATCTGTGCTTGCTGCCCCTGGTGTTTTGCACATGTGGAATGTGTTGGGAAGATCGTTTATCTGAAGCAATTTGGTAATTGGACTCTGGTGGAGATGGGCTAATTAACAAACAGGTCCAAGCTGTGTGGGCTGCCAGTCTGCAGACAGTCACCAGTTTTCCAGTTAGTAGTAAGTATGATATAGTATAGTATAGTATCTCTCTTTAATATAGCTGTAATGTAATAGAATTGTAATGTAATGCAGTATAGTTTTAATAATGTGAGTGTTCAGCATTCCAAAGCCTTGCAGTCAGATCCAATCATTCCCAGACGTTGGGGGTGCCTTGTTTTCAATAATATCAAAATAAAAAGTATTATTTATTTTACTACAAAGTTAGCTCATGTTGGCAGATAGAAAGGAGGTGAAGGAATGGAGTAAGAATTGAAAATTACTCATATTTGCATGGGTAATGATGACATCAAACTAATGCACTGTTTGTTCTGTGACTGCAAACAGATTTTGGTGAAGGCTCAGGATAATCCAGGGGTGAGTTACAGGATGTGCCAGGGGTTTGCACTGAGGCTTTGGAGCAGACATTTCACCTTCACTCCCCCATGCTGACTGCCTTGAGCCTGCCTTGCCTCCCAGGCCCCACTGCCAGGGATGAGGTGCCAGAGCAAGGCCAATGCCCCAGCACAAACACTGCCCACCAAGCCACATTTCTGTGCTCTGGTACCCAAGCAAGGGTGCCAAAATTCTTTTTTTTTTGCTTCAAACTGGTTGCAAGCTATCATTTTTTACTGCTCAAAACACTCACCACCTGAAAATGTCAACCTGGAATTAAACTGTCCCCTTCCAGACCCAGAGGGATGAGAGATGTTGGGGAAGAGAAGGTCTGTTACACAATATTGGCCAAAAAACTCATAGCAATTAAAAAAAAACAAAAACACAAATGTTATAATCTTTCACTAAATTGCCAAAGAGGTTCAGAAAAATAACCCACACATTACAGTGTACTTGATAAAGCAGAAAAGAAATAAAGGTAAATCTCCAAAGGAAACTCCTGAAGAGGACCTTGTGATGGCAAGTAAAGTGGAGCTTTATATCCTTGTTTTAACTGGCAAAGAGGATTCTGTGCAGAATATGACCCTGTCCCTAGGCAACTAAAAGCTCTGCTTTTGTTTATGATGATTAATTTCCTAGACTGCTATGTTTCAAGGTAATAAATTATTTACAACAAACTTCAGTAAAGCTAAATGAGCTCAGACGTGGGGAGACATTTTGAAGGTGTGAAAAGGATTGGGATGAAGGGAACTAAAACAAAATGCCCAAGACAAAGAATCCTGTCAGCTTTAAAGGGTGAAAATTGTAAAAGAAAATGTAACAATGGACTATAAAATATGGATGGGTGAAGTGAAATTTTGGGAATATAGATTTGATCCAAAGTTTCCAGGACTGAAGCCAAAGGCCATCTTAAGGTTGAGAAGGTAGAGAAGGGTGTCTGGTGATGTTACTGCATTGCACTACTACAGAAACACAAGAGGAACTAAAACCAGGGCATTAAAACTTGCCCTGAGGATTTCATGCACTCCACAGGATGCTCCAAGTCCACCTTGCAGCGAGGTTGCTGTGCTCCTCTGGAGCCCAGCCATGCAGAGGCATCAGGCTGCTCATACACTGAGCCGCTATTGGAAACACAAACAAACAATTAGGAAAGCTCCTACTCAATAACACTGGGCAGAGCATCCAAACCCAAATGCAGCCTAATGGATAAATAAATCTTCCTGTTTTCTATGCAGCAAGACATTTCTGCCAGCCACAGCAGTAAGGCCCCATGCCATGGGGAGCCAAGAAACATTTATCCAGAGCAGTCTTGTTCCATTCTGTGCTCTAACAGACTGAGAGGGTCAGAGAACCCATGTGCTGATGCACTCTACCAATAATTTTTTAACAGATGAGAAAGAAACTTGATAAATGTTTAAGTAATTAAAATAATGTCCAATTACTGTATCTTTCTCTCATCTCCCCTTTTTTTTTTCTTTTTTAATAGATTCTTTGATGCTTTTTCCCTTCAGGATAAAGAACTTCCCCTCAGTAAAATAGGTTAACTTTCCCCCAGCAACCCATTCCCTATTCTGTTTATACTTTATTTTCTTTTTACTGAATATGCTTTGTGTAATGCCATCTAGATGGATCATGACACCTTCAGTAAATTTTAAAAAATCTTACCTATTTGTACTAAGGGATTAAAGTATTATCAATCTCCTCCAATTCCTAACTCAAAGATAAAATACAGGCAAGTTGTAAGCAGTAAATCTATTTTGGAAGCAACAGAACCTACGCCACACAATTTAAACTGTGTCTACACCCACATAAAGAGCTTCCTATTTAAAATATTACAGCCTGAAATTGCATGTCCAGGTTTGTTTACCTTAAGTCTCACAACAAAGGCACACATTAAATATGATTTAAAGCTTACAACAATCAGCAGACACAAATACTGAGTAATACCACTTGTACCTGAGGAAATTCAGATTTCTCATCTGTGTGGAGGGAGCAAGCAGCAACACACACCCACACAGCACAGGTGTTTCAAAGCTACCTGCTTCAATACTTGGAGAGTTGCCTCCAATTTCAGTCTCCCCCAGACACTAACTGCAACCACTCAGATATTTTGAAGATGTGTCATTGAATTTCTACTTGTGCAATTTTTTAAAAACAGATCCTAAAATTAGCTTCTGGCTTAGTTGACTTTACTTTCAGTAAAGCACTTTTGGGCTCCACTTTGGATTCCATTTATGTGACACAGGCTATACTGTTTTAATCATCTGTGCTTTCAATGCATGGTGATGAGGGAATTATCATGCACTTGGGGACTTGGTGTAATTAGGAGAGTGGCACAGCAGGGGAATGGAAATGATTTCAAAATCTTCAGAAATTACCCAGCCACTGTTGCTCTGCTGTTTGTTTTAAGTTGCTGCAGAAGCATCCAAGCGGAAAGCATGAACAACGAATCAAAAGAATGCCTGGTATTATAAATAATTAAAATTTCTGCCCTATCATTTCTCAAGGCTCATAAGAAGCAAGGACGTGCAACCAACTGGGTCAGACAAATGAATCCGTTCACACAGCTGGTAAAGGAGTCAGCCTGAGCATAGCTAATGTGCTGGGGTAGGAATATTTGAGCAGGTGCAATTATACTAATGATTTATTGAATGTTTGATTAATTGGAAATTAAGTGAATGCACAGTGGCAGAATTGTCATAGCAAATCGTTCAGCTGTTTGGTTAAAAGGTGCTCAATCTCCCTTCAGTAAAGCAATTAAGAACATCCTAAATCATGGAAATGAATTATCTGTGCAGAATTATCTGATGTAATGATACTGCACACAAACTAAAACCTATGAACACACCATCCTAACAAGTGAATTCATGAACCTAAAATACAAATACCTTACACTGCTCATTAAAGCAAGGACCCTCCTGACTTGCTGAGATACAGTGTGGGAAAAGAAGATATGCAGAGCCCAGAAAGCCTTGAAACCTCAGGAAGAGGCTCACATTGTACATGATTAACCAATTAATTATTAGGAAATCTATATCCCAGATAAATCTTTGGTTTATGGTTTCGATGACTTGTTTTAGAGTAACTTAACAAAGAACCCCTACTACTGCCTCATAGGAATCTTTCCAGCACTGGTTAAAGAGTCTGCAAAAATAGGGTTATGATGCTTCTTTTTCATTCTGAGTTCACTGATTACAAGTCCAATCCAATTCAAAATTATTTGAGCGCTACAATTACAGGCTTAGCTTGGGATACTGAAACCCAGTTGCCCCATATTTGACATATTTGTATCAAACATTACCATTTGGATCCAGAAAGTCTTGCAATAGCTTTTTGATAGTGCAGTTAACAGGAAAAAAGCCAAGTCCCTTCATAAGTGGAATATTATCAAAAGATGAAAATTATATAATGCAAAGCCAGAATCAGAACATGCAAATGAGTAGTCAGCCTGCAGCAGGTAATTATCAGATAATAGGTTTACTATTCTTATCCTTTCAAGTATTTGCTAAGGCAGTTCAGAAAATTTTAGAAGGGAACAGTGAGCCCACAGCCAGTTCTTGGAACAGAAGATTTCTTGAGGAGTCCTATAAAAAATAAACATTGCCTTTACTATGGATCTTGATCAGTTTAAGGGAGCTTGTTGGGGTGTGGATCAGGAGAGCAGGGCCACACTGCAAACCCCAGCTAAAACCTGGGCCAGTAATTTGTTTGGCACTGGTGTGTTGGTGTGGTGGGAGGGTGCTGTCAGCCTGGAAAAGGCACAGTACCAGGAAACTCTTCCCTTGGAATGCTTCTGCTGAGGCTCAGGCACATTCACACCTGACACCTAAACCACAGCTACCTAAAGCAATGTCTTTCCTATATAAAACTGGATTTGCTTACTAACTGGTCTATATAGAGGAAAAATTCTTTATTCATACAAAGCAAAGAGCTCTGCCTAATTTCTAACCACAGCCAGGAGTTAAGAGGACCTGGCAGCTACAGGAGACTTGAAGAAGTTAATGTCTGACCACAGTGACTGTTTTCCCACAAGGCTGATGCAAACCATACAGACTCTCTAGTTTAAGCAGAGAGTTCTACTGATCAAAACTGAAAAAAGAAATCATCTGTGTTTTCTCCTGTCCTCTAAACAGGACTCTTCTGGCTACTGATTTTTGCCTCCTCCTGGCAGGGAAAGGGTAGCAGCCCCCTGGGCTTGCTGGAAGTTGTAAAAGCCGTAGAAGTGAAGAGAGATCAAGAGAGCTGCATGCTGCTCTTGGAATGCTCCTTCCCGACCTGGAGAGCTCCTTCAGCAGCACTTGAAAGCACTCCATGCTAGAAGCACAGTAATGCAGCCACTTGACCCAGTCAAGTGTGGAGCAAGTCTATCATCACACAGCTCCTCCTCTCCCACTTGGAGACAGAATCCTCTGATCCCAATTAACAGAAAAGCTTAATTAAAATAAAATTAGCGCTCTTTGCTTTCCCTGCTGTGAAAATCTACTGGTACACTGACTTGTAATTACTAAATTGACTTATTTTAAAATGCCTTCTTTGAATTTCCATTGATCATATTTTGCTCTCCAGTCAGTCTGGCTCCTTGCCAGTTCAAGGAGAAGAACCACCACCCTTACACCCACACGAGAGATGCCAATATCAAGATCACTGCTAAGCTCCACACTGTCTATTAAGCAGTTGAAATATTACTCAAGGTTTTACATAACCCTAAAACCATCAAACCACAGGCAGAATTGATGCTAACATGCCAAAACATGAGAAAGAAGACATGTGCCCAGCAATCCATTCACAGAGAAACCCCCCCAAGCTAGAAACACCAAATATTGTAGGTTATTTCAGCAATTATCAACTCAGGTCTGGTGCTGTTTTATATGGCAGGACTGGATTTCCCTCCTGGCAGACAAACAAGAGGGATTTTACCTCACTGCTACTGAGACAGCAAAGCTTGAGAAAATGAATTTGAGTGACTCTGAAACCGCTTTACTCATCCAGCAGCTGGAAAAAAGCCTTGCCAACAGAACCTCTCCATCTAACACTTTCCTTCACCAATAATAGGATAAGATCTTTCTATCCCAACAAGAAAGAAAAATACTTGATGTACCATATGTAAGACACAGAAAATGTGATCTGATAAGATTTAAAGAAATAAATATTAATAACTCAGGTGATTTCCTAGATGTAGTATATGGAAAGCTGCAGAGGAAATAAGAAGGTTCAAATCTTCATAAACTTGTATGAACAATTCCACTTCTATTTGGACAATGACACAGATTTGAATAGGTGTTAGTAATTTGAAATCACCTTGCACACAGTAATTACACACCACAAACTGTTTCTAATGTGGGATCAAAAGAGGTTCACCTTTGATAAAAGCATACTGATACATTAAAAAATTGTATCGAGCAGCTAAAAGAAGGAACAGGTAATAGGTCATCATAGAAAATAAGAGAACATCAGTTAGGTCAGTATTTAATAAAATTTTTATGTTGCTTAGTAGTATAGAAATAAGAATTCTGTATAAATTGAGCAACAAAAACATACTGGTTATTTAAGATTGAAAATAATGTTGAAAAATCTAACACTGCAATAAAGAGAGATTGCCATTTGCTAGAAGGAAGGAAGTGTTCATTTCTAGCTTTCAACTGAAATGATATCTTTAGCTTTAAAACAATGCACATTCTTTAACTTAGATCTCTCCCTGAAAGCCAACTGCAGATCTCCAAATTTAGTTCTCAAACCTGTGTATACACTGCTGGAAACCCAGCCCAGCCCCAACACACAAAGAGCTGCTTGGTCACTCAGGAGCCTTTCCTCTGCTCCCACTGCCTTAACGAGTTCTGAGGAACAAATGCCCAGGTATTTTTTTCCCCTGATAGCAACTGGCCAAGCCACAATGGCTGAAAACCTGAATCTGAGGGACAGATGCCCAGGTTTCTTGGGTTTCTTTCCCCTGATGGCAACTGGCCAAACCACAACAGCTGAAAAACCTGAACCTGGTTCCAGACAGTTGTGGATACCCATTTCCACTTCTCACTTCCTGGGTGCAAACGTAACCAGTATTTGCAAGTTTGCAAATGCTCCTTTTCCTTCCTAAATAAATCACATTGTTCCATTGCTGAATTCACAAACACATCCCCATAAATGTACTCAGCAAGAGATGATGCCATTTCCCTCATGATCTCCTCCACATTGAGAGCACACACCAGGCAGCCACTTCTTCCCAAGATCACTGGCACACCCCTGTCCTTACCTTCCCTTTGCTCAGAGCAGGGCACCCCCAGCTCCACCCAGGCCAAGGCAAACACCCAGAGCATCCTCAGAAAGGCTCAGGCTTGTAGCCATGATGTTCTCTGAGAAATCCTTTCCTTAGGATTTTTCCTCCTGAGAAGCTGAGAGGCCTCAGGAACAAAATGTACCCAATGGTTATCTGCTGCTGTGGGATGCAACAGGTGCATCTGGGATTGGGCTCATGTGGTTGTTTCTAATTAATGGCCAATCACAGTCAGCTGGCTCAGACTCTGTCTGAGACCCAAGCCTTTGTTATCATTCTTTCTTTTTCTATTCTTAGCTAGCCTTCTGATGAAATCCTTTCTTCTATTCTTTTAGTATAGTTTTCATGTAACATAAAATATATAATCATAAAATAATAAATCAGCCTTCAGAAACATGGAGTCAGGTCCTCGTCTCTTCCCTCACCCTTGGACCCCTGTGGACACGGTCACACAGGCTGGCAGAGGAGATATTGCTGGTGGATGCTGAGCCTGGCACAGGATCTGTGCCCTGTCCTGCAGCACTCTTTGTGCCACCCCTGTGCACATTCCCTTGGAACTGGCCTTGCTGGTGAGCACTGGTCCCTGGGGGCATCACCTGCCCTTAAAACAAGGCAATGCAGGCTCCTGTCTGTGACCAGCCAAGATTTTTCAGGAGAAATTTTCGTTTCCTCATTATAGACATACTTGCCAACATAAGTAGTGTGGATTTTACAACAGGAAAGAATGAGCTTCCTGAATTGTTAACTGTCCCGTTCTGGCTTCTCACATACTTGATTTCTCACTTTTCCCTTCAGTTTCTTGTTCTTCTTATTCCATTAACAAAAGCTTTGTCTCAGTGCAACTGAGTGTCTGACATTGTAAAAACCAGCCCAAATCTCACTTGAAGCTATCACACACACATTGTTTCTATTACCCATTAAATAATGAAACTGTGGCAGGGAATAACTCACACAAATGGTACAGTTTTGAATACATGGTGCAGACAGCTGCAGATCTGCTGCTGCTGCTGGGGCTTCTTGCTTCAGAGCCTAAGCCACGTGCCTGGGAGCCTTTGGAAAAGGAGCAATCAGTGATGGAATGTGGCACACATTTCCTGAGCTGTTACTGCTCCCAGCACCCTGGTGCTGCCTGCTGCTCGCCACCAGGCACCCAAGTTTCATTAACCAACCCCCAGGATTTGTTCCTGATGATTTTTTTGACATTTACACAACATTTTTTTTCATTTTTCATTGCTCCGAGGAAAAAAATAAAGGATCTCCTGTTTCCAGACCATCATTTAAAAAGACTGAGCTGGCTTTATGGAAGTGTTTTTTTATGCAGTGATTTTTTGATTTAGTATAGAATTATAATCAGCAAATAACTAAATGAATTTGTAGACTTTGTAGTTTATAAAGGGAGTCATTAGAAAACAACACCTTACATATTTTATGCTTTATGAGCTGACAACAACAAAAAACTGAAAACACTCATATCCTCACATACCTCAGTCTTGGCTTATTTCCAGCATCTAAAGAGGTAGAATTTTTGCCAGTGTAAATATATTTATTCCTACACATCTGCATTAACCTCAGTTGAGAGTGTAATATGAAAACTGTATATAGCAAGCATCAAAAGCAATCTGTGCAGATATTTGATTTGTCCCCAGAAATTAATCAGTTTTTCCTATTAAACATTTCTTTTAATCTTATGAAGCTTTTTCTCCCCTGTTTTTTTGGGGTTTTTGTCTTTTTTTTTTTTTAATAGTAAGTGATGCTTTCTATATTGAATTGGCTGGCAAAATTACAGTTAAACCATATCAACTTGGTTGCTTATAAGGGGAAATGGATTGTGAAAATATTGTTTTCTTTCTTCCATGCACTTAAGAATTTTGCATGTTTTATCTGGAGCTGTGCATGTCTCATCAATTTAGCAAACAGAGAGAGAGAAAACTCACATATTGGAAAACTTCAGAGCAAAACAGCTAAACTTTACCTTGTATTTCTCTTTTTTTTTTCTTCAGTGCAGACCAATCAGATAACATTAAAACATCTGCATACTGATAATAAATACATTTCTTTCCTCACTCAGCTCCCATAACCATTATATTCCCCACATTACAATAGGGAATTCTGCAGACAACATTCAAAGTTGAGCAGTTCTAAACTCTTTCCTGTCTGAAACCCTCCATGTGTTTTGGGGGACAGTTGTCCTGGTGCCCCCAGCCCTCTGCCCAGCACCAGAATGCCCTGACCAAGGAAAGCCCTGTCCTTCTGGACAATCCCAGAGCCATGGTTAAACCCAGCAGTGCAGCCATACAGCTCAGGATGCTTCACAAGAAATCAGAACACAGGAATGACTGAGGAGCTCCAAGCTCCTTGGGAACGTCCCCCACGTTTCCTCCTGTGTGTTGGCAGCAGGTGAACCTCACCCCTCCTGTACAGGGGAAATTCTGGGATCAGGCACTCACAGAGTCCTTGGGCGTGCTGGATAAAACTCACGGCACAGGCTCATCATTAGTCTCTCTTTTGCTGCTTCCACTTGAAGCTAAGTCAGCATTTTATGTCTGGAATAATGTGCTTGGGCAAACATTAAAAAATGTATTCTTCATTAAAAAATGCAACATATTCTGTAGGACACTGAAGGTCTTAGACTTTTCCCTTATAAGAAAACCAATTACACTAAAAATGAGGTTTCACTTTACAGCATCTTAAAAACAAAAATCACTGAAAAATTGTTTTCTGAGATTGCTTGTACCTTTAATGTGTAAAACAAACCACTACAGTGCTATAATTGTCCCAGAGATTATGGCCAACATCCAGATAAACCACAGCACCCTAAAGATGGCCTCAGAACATGACTAAAAGGTTGCATTGATAGCACCACAGAAACAATGGGGCATTTCTCCCTTTTATCCTCTTTGCATTTGCACTGCCTGCATTGGGTGTTCAAGATTTTCACCATCACTAGACAGAAATCTAAATTCTTTTTTACCATTTGCCTACTGCTCAGTATACAAGAGTTAAGGGTGAGATAACAAGAAGTTTCCAAAAGCAAGATATTAAAGAAATAATCTAGAAAACTGCATATGTAAGAACTATGGAGAATTTTTAAGGCAGCTGCACATTTCCATAAATGCACATGTATATCTAAATAAAACAAAACCTTTGAAGGATAGCTATAGGGAATTTTTTAATTACATGACCTCAGAATATCAGTTGCTTTTCATTATTATACTGAAGAAAACCTGGAACATCTAATTAAATGTCAGGATTGATTTCACATTTTCAAGTTTGAGTACAGTGGATCTGCTTTACAAAAACTTCCAATAATAAAGCACTAATTTTAAAAAGAAAGTAAAAAGAGACAATTATACACTGTTTTGTCAAAGAAGTTATGAGTTGCTCAGAAGGATGGTATATTAGACATTTGAGTAAGACTGATTTATTAGCAAGGGTTTCTGATGAAGACAACTGATATAGTCTCTGTAATTAATCTGTGTCAACTCCAAGAGATTCTTATCTCCTATAAGAAATTGGTAGAATTGATTTCCTGCCCCTCCCATCCCTCAGATGAACCCTTGTCTGAGGAGCAGCATTACTGGTTTGTTCTTGGCTGCAAAAGAGACACCTCACCAATATATTTACAAATGTCCAAGGCTGAACCATGAGCTGCACGTTGTCATCACACACAGGAAACAGGAAACTTGAATTTGTGAGCAGTGGCAGGTTTTGTTTGAATGCAAAGAATGTCTAGACTGAGAATTACATTCCATATAGTTTGTCTTCCTCAAGTAAAAACAAGAACACATCACAGGGATCATTCTAAAGGAGATCTGTATGTGCCTGAAAAATTATGACAGTTCAAAATAACCATTTTTATGTTCCTATATGATGAGCTGGGTCTGGAATCATAAATAAACAGAATTCTTTTGTGACCTAATTACAGTTCCACCTGTCCTGAGGCTCCACAGCAACCAATTGAACTTGGAGGTTACACAGGAAAAGGAACAGCACAAGTCATGCACAAAAATCCATGGAGAAAAATCAGAGCTCAGAGAATCATGGAAAATCATGGAAAAAATCATGGAAACCCAGAATGGTTTCAGTTGGAGGGGACCTTAAAGATCAGCCAGTTCTGACAGCCCTGCCATGGCAGGGACACCTCCCACTGTCCCAGGTGCTCCCAGCCCTGCCCAGCCTGGCCTTGGGCATTTCCAGGGATCCAGGGGCAGCCACAGCTGCTCTGGCAACCAGTAGGGGACTAAAGAATTTCCTACAGAGAACAGAGCAGGAATTCTTCCTCCAACAGCCAAATTCCCCATCCAAGACACCCAGCAGGTAATTAGCTCCCTTCAGGCAATACCCAGCCCTCGCACGGTACAGTCATTTCAGTCTTTTCAAAAGGAATTCAACTGTCTTAATTACTAAAATAAAAAGTGGCAAGATATTTTAGGAACCTCTTTTCACTGCCTAGCTCGTAGCATGAAATATTAAGTTAGAAATAAGCCCTAGTAAGATACAGTTCATTTCTTTTTCTACGAGATAAACTCCCTGCTGTAACATTGAATCCCTGTCAGCTTGTTTATTTTTTTAATTTCCCACTTCATGACAGGTAAATATTTATCACCACTGGATGACTTATTCATGTGAAAGATCTTTCAGGATTCCCAAGTACTCACTACACTAATAGAAATGCAATTAAGAATAATTTAGTTAAAAGCTGTAAAAGGTAACTCCACAGTGCACACCTCCCCTCCCAGCTCAGAAACATTTTCAAAATACAACTTCCAGACACCAAAATTTCTTATGCACTCCATCCATATTAAAATGTCATTGGCTGATGATTTCAACCTGATTAAACCTTAAACAGTTTATTGAAGAATTAGAAAACACCACAAACTTGTATCACATTCCTTTGAGGAGCACTGTTACCAAAGGGATGACACATACTAAATTTTGCCTAACTTTTTAACAGATTCTTAAGTACAAGTAAAAACCAAAAATCAGCCTGAGGAGAAAACAGCAATAAGTAGAAACTTTGAATAAACAAGACTGTGTACCAAAGACTTTACATTACCCATCAAAGAATTTACATGTACCAAAGACTTGACTTTACCTACTGAGTATATAAAGATTAGAAAACCCAGTAAAAGGAATATGGGAAAAAAAAAAAAAAACACACAAAAAAACACCAACCAAACAAAAAAATTAAAAAAAAAAAACAACATCCAAGGCAAACTTCATTATAGAATTTGCAAATTCCCCTTTCCATAGACTATAAATGGCTGTGTGTAAATAATTATAACACCAGGCTTGAAAATTCTGATAAAAAGTTTAATGCCAGCAATGGCAACTCAGCTTAGACTCAGGATGTGCTCCTGGGGCACATGAAATGGCATTGGCAAGGGTGGGAGATCAACCCCTCTGTGAGACAATGCACATTATCAGAGCAGCAGGGGCACAGAGGTTACAGGGATTAACACAGGTCAGGCAAGTCCTGATTTATTACTAAACACTGCTTTATTTTTAATATATTATAATATACAAAATATAGTCTCATTAAATTATAAAAATAATTATTAAATTATTATAATTGATGTCAAAATAGCTATTATAATATTATTTTAATTTTATATTATACTATTATGTTACATATTAATATAATAGGTATTTACAATATTTTTAAAATATTGAATTATTCTATTATAATGCCTACAGAAAAAAGCAGCTTTCCCCACACACAGCCATGGCACTTATTAATCTTGCCAGTCAAAAAACCCCTTTCAGCTCCCCCAGATGCTGTAAATAAATGCCTGGTTAAGTAGCCAGGTCCTGTGCTGTGCCCTGCAGGCCACACGAGTCAGGCTCTCATTGAGTGGCTGGAAAAGGCAAGTTAATAGTTGTGGGTCTCTGGTTTATCCCCAGGAGTGTCACATGGCAGCTCCAGATAAAAGAATCCACTGCTAATTTCACCCTCCCTTATAGAAATGTCAAGCATTGTGTAGCAGCCCACCCCTTAGGGACCCATGTGCAAATGGTTTTTGTGAACAATTCTGTTGTGAAAGCCCAAGTTGTTTGGAAATCCCACACTCAGCAATGAGTGAAAACAAATAAATAAACCCCACTATTACAGGTAATAAACCTGCCCAGATAAATATGCTTAAGCATAACAATCATTTACAGAGCAAAGCAAATCTCAGCAAAATCAAAAGCTTTAGAAATGGTGGGGCTGAGGTGTGCTTTTCAGTTTAGTAATGTATTCACTTGTGGTTTGAACAAATTAATAGAATTGCCTTTGTGAAAGAATTTCATCATGACTATTACAAAAATAAATAACATAAACTCTGTTTTCAAAAGCATCATCCCAGAACAATTCACCTACTTATCTCCAAATCCTTCAAGCTGGTTTTGTGTTTTATCATTCATATCCCTGCTTTGAGAATTGGCTACCCCAGCTTCTCTTTGCTCATTATGAGCGGAAATAAATAAATAAAAAGGAAATCCTTATCAAGATACATAAATCCAGCAGTAATCCTCTCCCTCTAATAAAATAATCTAATACAAATAATGCTTAAATGACATCAAGAGTTCGGGGAGAAAAGGAGGAGGGAGGTGAAAGAAAAGCACTGAGGCTTCTGTCACAGTCAGGCCACTTGTGACAAAAAGTGCTCTCATTTTAGGCTGAAGTGTAAAAAAAATAGTGTTTAGGACTAGTTTCCATAGGCCAGCATGAAAAGTAAACTGTATTCTGTAATGCCTTACATCAATTTAATTTCTTCATTGCCTGCTTCTTGTGGGATTCAGAGAGAAAGAGCAGCTGCTGTCACACCCGTGGATTTGGTGCAACATCTAAACATGGAACTACAGTTCCAAGTACTTGAATGCATTACAGAGATCTGACATTGGAATGTTGCAATTTTTACTACATACAACAAAAAGCAGCAAAGAAAAGAAGCAGAAAGAAGAAGAGTGGCCTGAGTTAAACCATTTTTTATTAATTTTGTTATGCAAAACACTTTATAAAAATATTTTTAGTGGAGTGAGGATTCACCTCATTAAAGAATAACACACAGACAGTAGAAAAATTATTTTGGCTTTGTATCAGATCTGGACAAGTCCAATAAACATCCAGAAGAGCTGCAGTGACAGTGCAATAATGGAGAACCCAGACCATGGCTTCTGCTGAGGATGAAGAGGCCTTAAAATAACTTCCAAGTTATTATGAAATGAAGTCGTTGGGGGCGAGGAATAAACCCAGCCCCTATTGCATGGAAAAAGGAGCCAGGAGCTCCTGGCAGGAGCGTTCTTTAGCCTACAGTGCCATCGTCTGGCTATGGACGCTATATCAGCACGGGGTGGGGAAATGCAGCCAGCTAAATATTGAACATTTCTACAAATTCGTGGCACTGAGGGGAAGTGTGGTATTTACATGGAGAAGCACTGCATGCATAAATGAAAATGTGATTCTCAAATAAAGACAGAATATCAGAGCAGAACATTGAAACCACCTGACTAAAGACTATGGCTAAAATGCTATGTAATGTAGAATCATGCTTGTCTTGTCATTTTTTTTCTTTTTTTTTTTTTTAATAGAGTTATTAGTTTAAAATTTAAGTTAAACTGTGTCATTTGAAAACCATTGCTAAATAGTTTATGATTGTGGACCTCAGAGGCAAATGCACAAAGTGGCATGTCAATTAAGGGACTACAACAACAAATTTTGAACTACCTATCTGATAACATTTAAAAAATGCACATATAATCGACTCTGAGCTTCACTATGCCAGGAGAAAAGAACAAGAACAACAAAAAAGAGCATTTTCTTTCTTATAATGATTGCTACAGCACCCACAGCTAATCAACTTTAGGTGTAAGCAAATCCAGCTTGAGTGATGTTTTAGACAACACTCAAATAAAAGTAAGAGAGACATTTTTGTTAACTAATGACTATTAGGATCATCAGTCTGGTCCTAAAATTCAGATAGATAGGATAAAAAAATCTCAAGGACATGACACAAGTGGCCCTGGAAAAACTCACAGTAAGCTTGGGAATGTTTCAAATACACAGCAAAGTAAGAGGCAGTAAGGTCAGAGCAGTTTGTGACATTTACATCAACTTTTTTAAAGTGAGTCTGAAGTTCCTGAGCTCTTTTAATTCATTTTGAAGCAGTGTTTGAGGTGAGAGAGAACATACAAGGAATGTTTTGGAAGATCAATTCATTAGCATGCAGAATAACTTGGTCTAGGCTCCAGTCTGACTCAATTCCCACAGTTTTCTGTGTCAGATTACAGCAGATCAGATATGAGTTCACTGCCATTTGGTTTAAAGGCACAAAGTTAATAAATTCCCAACAGAGCTCAGCTTATAGAGCCTCCAAAATAAACATGGACATCTGACAGAGCTTGCACTGGTTAAGAAACTTGAAAAGTGTTGCAGAACTTCTAAAAATGATGACACCTTCCTTTGAAGACTCAGCTTTAGGAACCAACATTAAACGTTTTGGAGCCCAACAATCTCCCAATCTCACAGCAACAGCTAATATTTGCTTTTGCTCCAGCTGAGGCTGGAAGCACTGCAAGTGAGCTCACAGAATCCTCTCTCTCCCCAGATGGAACTGGATGCTTTTCTGCTCCATGCAGTGAGACAGAACCTCACTGCAATCACAGCTGCCATGTCAATACAGCAACCTTACCCAGATGTCTTAATTGTCTTATGGCCATGGCCAGCAGTGAGGGAAGGCCCAGAATTACCAAGTTTTGGAGGTTCTTCAAAGGAATTTCAATGATACAGCAATGTTCCATTTAAATTCATTTGGAAATGCCAGTGACTGTAAATAAGGTCACCTGGGCTGGTTCGAAAAATGAATTTGGAAGTCCCTTGACAGCATTTGCTTCTCACTGCAAACAACAACTGGCCAGAACTCCAGCACCTGGTGTGCAGAGGGTTACTCTGCACAATGTAGGAAAGCTGTGACAGCACAGACCTCCTTTAAAGGAATCAGCCTTCAGCTGACATATGT
Source organism: Agelaius tricolor (assembly GCF_023055355.1). NCBI lineage: Eukaryota > Metazoa > Chordata > Aves > Passeriformes > Icteridae > Agelaius > Agelaius tricolor. The sequence continues at coordinate 12,597,434 of NW_027269279.1, forward strand.
CCCAATCATATGTCACTTCATGTCCCAATCAGCTTTTTGGGACAGAAGTTGGAAACAAATGCAGCTGGAAAACACAACCATGTGCTAATTTGTGCTAGGATCAAAACCAGGTCCATGGGGGACATGGACAGCTCTTGCACTCAATGGGTTCATATAACAAGCTCTATTTCCAAGCATCCCAAAGGAATGGAAATACAGAGTCAAGGCAGATTCAGTAATGTCCACTAGCTGGGGCAACATTTTAAAAAAACAGAGGTATCAGGTTACATAATTAAAGTATCAAATCAATGAGGGCTCTGTAACTACATGGAAACAGAAAAACAGGTTTGCACATTTAAATGTTGCCCTAGAATGTGCTGCAAACAAAAATAAATCATTTCTACATCACATTATTAGTGATTATATGAAATTACTTAATCCTTTATAACAAAATACATGGGGAAATTACCATGTCAATGTGGTAGACTAAAACATGAGACATTAAAAACCAAGACTGTGGTATGGGTGGCAGAAGACATTTTAATACACAAAACTTGGTCACTAAATTAGGGAGAACTTCGTACTTCACAGATCTGAACTTCAACAGAACTGAAACAATTTATATATGTTCCTAATTAATAATGTTCTTAATCTGACACACAATTTTAAGGAGACTTTGATACAAAGGAAGCTGTACTAGAGAAATGGGGTCCTACTTTTGTTCATGCTATTGAATTTTAATGCTCTCAGATTTGATGCAATACAGATTCTAAGGGTTTTCAATTTACCTTTTGCATTTTTTTTACTTAGACTGTGTAGTAAAGATTCAAAATTCACTGCATTTAATAAACATTGCATCACAGATCTTCAAAAGCATTTCATAGAACACAACCAATACACAAGGGCAAAGTTCTTTAGGTATTCCAGCTTTTCAAAGCTACTCAAATACTGTCCAAAGAACTTTCATCCCAAGGTCAGTTAGAAATACTCTGAGTAATCATTTTGCATCTTCAACAGCAGCAAAAAGGCATCAAAGCAGATACAAACCCAACCCTTTTCGTGCAGAAATGTGTTCTACAGCTTTGGAAAAGAATGGGGGAGATGTTGACCTGCAAGGGCAGATGTAGACAAGGTACAGGCAGGAGGCTCCTGACAGCTGCCACCTCCCACGCCTGGCATCTCAGAGGTGAAAAGCAAAGCCTGATTTTCTCTGGTTGCTGTGAACCAAAGAAATACTGGAACCTGTCTAGGATAAGTGCTGGAGTCTGTCTAGGAGAAATACAATAGCACAGGCAGATGAGGACAAAGGGAATAGGAGCCAGTAACACAATAAAACATCAAACTTCGGGTGCCAAGGCAAAAAGTTTCAGGAGGTTCCAATAAAAGTGTCCTAACCAAGGCACAAAGAATGTTTGCCAGCCAGCTGTTGTGACAGCACCTCAGATGGTAGAATAGGATTTTACACCTCCCTGCAAATTTTGCCTTCTATTACCCATTAGCCAATTACCAGCAAAAGGCCACAGCAAGCCCAAGTTCTCAGAAACACAAACAAATCTGCTCAAACAGATGTTCCCTGCTGGATTTCAGACAATTGACACATGGAACAAGCCTGCTCTGTTCCTCACACTTCAACCTTTATCAAGTATTGAAAGGGAAAGAGGGTAACAGAGATCAGATTTTTTTTTTTAAATGGTTTTGTTTTGAAGTCAAAATGGCTGCTCCTTGCATGGCATGCGTATTACCATTATCTAGGAAAAAAAAGCTAAATTAACTTTCTTTTCTACATTAGCCTGCTGATAGGGAGGGATAAAATGAAGAATAAAAGGAACCTTACTTTACACTCTGAATATCAGCATTCTTTTTTCAACATTTTACTCAATTTTTTTCAGAAATAACCTCTGATCTTTTAAACAACAGTTGTGAGACAGCAAGTATGACATAGTGGGACATGCCTGTAATATTGTCCTGTTTTAGTACTGAAGAGATGAGATAAATGGCAGAACCCCTGGATTTGCCTGACCTTGATCAAGAAGAACAAATTTTTAGCTGAAGTGTGCAACACTGCTATGATTACATCAATCTAATCTGGAAAGCACATGGTTTATATATAAACCATGCTCTCTGTCTCATCCATCACATTGAAAGACAATAAAACATACTTCTGTTTAAAAAAATCTGAAAAAAAATTCCATTAACCCTTATTTTACTCCTTCCACAAGAATCCTCAATCATGTTTCAAATACTACAGAAAGATGCATACAAATTCAGGGTTCTAAATATGGATATATATAAATTTAAATGTAAATGCTCTTATGAAAACAGACAAAAAGACACTCTGCATCACTGCTGAAGAAATCAGTTCTGAAATAATGGAATTAGGAAATGTTGATTAAACTGCCCAACCACCACCATAAAAAGCCATCTATTGCTACAGAGAAAAGATTTACCTGGCAAGGGATCCAATACAACTAAAAAAGACAAACTGGAATCAATGAGAAATGAATTGGATTACTGGACAGAAGCATATTCTTGCACATGTTCAAGCTCCTGGGAAAGTAACAGAGCCAGCAGGTATAAAAAAACCTTTCCAAATGTCTGCTTACCCTTTCCTGATCCAATCCCAGCCATGCTGTTAATCAGGCTGGATTACATCCCAGATATTAATTTGGCAAACAAAGCAATCATCTGATTCAGTCTGTCCCCTTCAGATATGCTGCAAACAATCTGCCACTGATCATCCTGCCATGCGTGTGCTCCTGGAGAGCCATCTGATCCGTTTGTGAGTGTCTCTGCACTCACACCAAAGCCACAAGGGCTCCCTGTCCATCCACAGTGGGGAAATGTGTCCTGTAATGCCCAAGGGATGTGCACAGTGAGGGGAGGCAGCTCAAGGAGTTATGGACTCCTCTGGACTAAAAATAAATAAATGCTCCAGATGAACTCATGCTGTGTATGAACAAAAGGCTGCTGGCTCCTCCAAGCATCACTGACCAGAGCAGCCCTGTCCTGCTGCTGGGATCCCTTCATGCTTTCCCTGCACCTCCCAGGCTTGGGGTTTGGTGAGGGTTTTTTGTCTCTCCACCTAATAAACTATCTCACCTCATCCATTTTCTCACTTCTGCCTTCCTGTGTCTCTCCAAGCCCAGTGTCAGGTGGTGGCTGGGGGTACCAGCTGCTGCCTCAGCAGCTCATCAGTGTGCCCAACCCTTTGGGTGACATTGTGTCCTCCCCCTGCACTGTGACAGGGCTGTTAAACATAAGCCACACTTCTCTTGGAATCGCTGTTTGCAGAGAGCCTCAATGAATTCCCAACATGAGCCAACTCCTGGACAGCACCTGGGTACCCACAGAGGGGTAAAGAGAGAGGAGCAATCACAGAGCTCCAGCCTCTGGAGCCAAACAGCCCATGCAGGACTCCCAGCCTGTCCAACAGACTCAGCTGCTGCTGCAGGCACAGAACTGAGCCCACATGCACAGGGGGTCTGTGCACAGCCTCTGCTCCCATCCATAGCTATGCTCAAGACATGGAGCAGAACAAACAAATGAGAATTTTAATACCTAATATTCCTAAATATTTCCATAAGATTTATTCTTATTCCTATTTTTTTTTAATTCTGGTTGTAGAGGAGAACAAATGCAAAATTATAAGCATTGACTGAAATTTTCAACATAAAAATTTAAACTTTCCATAGATACACAGCATTTGATGTAGAAAGAATGTTATTTATCTCTCCCCATTTTAGGATTTAGAGCAAGCCTGCATTGAGTCGTTCTCACAAATCTCAGGTGCCATTTCCAAGCTGCCCATACAATAGTTCCAGTGAAGAGTACACAGACTACACAACTTTTCCACCACAGAGAAGCAGCCTGAGGTCAGAGCATCTGTCTGGTGTTACATAGAGACAGAGCAACTGCAGCCTCCTCCACAGCACCATTGGTGGGCTTGTCTCTACAGGAGCTCTACTACAAGGACTCTGAATAAATCATAGAAGAATTCACATTTCCATTCCTTTTTTTCTGGAGAAATACATCATCCCTGGATCTCCCACTCAATAGGGCTCTTTAGGAACTGTTCAGGAAAACAGACCTGTCAGTGGCTATTTTCCTTATTGACAGGAAAATTAAAATGTAGGAACCAAACATTTCCATGCCTAAACACAGGTTGGCAGTAAGTGACATGAAAGAAAAGGCCCCAGCCTGAGACTCTGTGTACAGAGAATTTTTCTCACACCAGTCCAAGCCCCCCCTTCTCTTTCAGTGCTCTTTAGACCAAGTCCAAAAACCCTGTGACCACAAAAATGCCTGCAAGTAAGGTGGGTCATAGGTACATGTTGTCAGTTCAGTCCCTCTTTATCAAATCTCCCATAAATCAATATTAAAATCTTTAAAACCTTTATTTTAAAAAGTGATAAAAAAGAGAAAGAAATGTCAAGTGGAAGCTGACTTGTCTCTAAAGCATCAACGACCATGAAACTCTCTGGCACATGTAAAAAATATAAAACCCCACACTGAGGAGTCTGGGATGTGAAAAGTTGACAGCACCCAAAACCTTTTAAAAGGAAATGTTCCACCACAGCAGCAGAAGCTGCACTCTCCCATTGCTGTGAAGTTTTATTGGTTCACAAACATAGACAAAATCCAAGACATGTTCCCATTCACAGCATACTAATATTTACAGATCTGTGAGGTTTTCCCTTTTTATATAACTTCAAAAGCCAATTCCCCTCTGTTTTTATACCTGTTGAAAACTTATTGGCCAGATGTAAACAAAATTTCAGCAAGGCTTGAGCCTCCCCCAAATTATTTTTCAGTTAATTTTGACAGGTACTTAGCATCAAATCAGATTTGAGTTTTCCCTTTCCCCTCCAATTCTTCTGCCCTGAATCTCAATATTTTAACTTTCCATTAAAGCAAACAGTGTCTGTGTCCTGCCCTCCCCCTTGTCCCCAAGTGAAACATAATTATCGTATGCAATGCAGGTACAGTACATATGAATATATCCCAAAGTAACTTGTGCATACATTTACTTCAGTGCTAATAATATATTTTATTCATGCATATAAAAGAATGTTCCTTCTAGCTCGGTGAGCTTTTTAGGAGTTATTAGCAGGAATGTGTCATATACCTAATGAAATTTATTTCAAGGTGGAAGAGATTCAAAAAGAAAAGTAAGATAAAGTCTGAGAACTAATTCTGCAGACAATCACAGAATTATAATTTCAAGATTTATCAAAACATCTTCAAGATGAAGATTTGAAAAAAATCTCCCAATAAAAATGTAATTTATTTGCAGCAGCAATCATGTTTATACATATTAATGCAGGGATTGGAGATGTGATGGCTCAAGATGGAACACTTTGGCCAATAGACACACTGCAGTAAAAGCTTTTTTTAGCAGGTATTGCAGCCCAGCAAACCCAAGTCTCCATGTCCCTTCTGTGTATTCAGCATATGTAAAAGTCATGCAGCAGAACACGTTGACACTTCAGTGGGAGGTCAAATTATTGTTTTGGCACTTCTGTCACGCCTGTCACTTCAACTCCACTTTATCAAATTACAGATTGCTAGATAGAGTTGGATTAAGGGGAAAGACAGACACACACACACAGAGGAGCAACTGTCACCACTTCAGTGGTGAAATCCCATAATTGCATGTCAGTGACAGCGAGAACAAGAGAGCAGTAATAGGGCTGACATTATGAGCATTCAAACACCCAGAAACTTTGCAGCCAGACTTTGCACTCTGTCAAGCCACATGCCAGGAAATGGACTGGATTTCTGAGCAATTCCTCACATTAGAATTGCCAATATTTATTAGGCTGGCTAATAAATAATGCAGTGTCTTAGGTTGCAGGGCAACTTTCAGCTCCCTGTTTTCCCAGGAGTGTTGCTTTTATTTGAAAAGAACATAAAACTAAGACAAAGGAGAAAAAAAAAAAATCCTTTGATTTAAAAATATTCTTAAAAGTAGAATAAATAGCAATAAATACTGCCCAAATAATGTAGATTGTGGGTTTGATTCAACTTTCTGAGTTTTAGGATCCCTGGAGAGCAACAAATCTGGATTTCAAGATCTATATATAAATAATTGTGAAGGAAGCAGCCATGGATTTCAAGTAACTTTTCTCGTAACAAACAACACACACACAGCCCTTAGATAACTTCACCCTTTTGTGGAAGTTGTGGAAACTCTGCACTGAGGAAGGCATCACATAAATCTGACTCACATGAGCTGGGATGTCAGGGGAAGCATCAGCAGTGCTGTGACAGGAGATGCTATTCCTGGAACAGCTCATTATTCCCCTCGGGGTTACTGCCCTGCTCCCTCAGCTCTGTGCTCAACCCTCTCCCCCTTGTGTGCTCCTGTCCTGCAATGGTTCAGCAGCACCTGGCACTGTTTGTGCACCAGGGAAAGAGGCAGGAGAACCAGGCATCATTTGTTCACTCTGTTAGGCAGGCCATGAGCGTTCAAAACTTCCTTAGATTCCTCCAAATCTATATCCAAATACAATGTAGACACTTCCCTACCCATCCATTGGAGTCTGTGATCTTCCCTCACAACAAAAAAATTCGTTTCTTTCATGGAAGTGAAAATGCATCTCAATAATCCACACAATTCTGCAGATTGCACAATTCCTTCACAAGGGAATAAAAATGACACTTATTCACTGCTAAAGAGCCCCTAAACAGCAGGAAAAGGGACTACCATGAAAGAAAACAGTATAATCACAAATCCACATCTATGATGCCAGGAGTTGACTTAGCCCCTCCATGGTGCTCCTCACTATTTGATACCCTTAGTAATTCCCTTCTACAGTAATCTCAAGATCAGAGAAATTGGATTTTTTTTTTCTCCTAAAAAGCCCATTCTCTTAAACTTCCAGAAAAAACATCTTTCCATGATCACCCTGAATGAACTAAAAGAACCCCAAAAACAACCTGAAAGAAGCCATTGAATAGACAAAGCCAAATATATTTGTACTGCTTTTCTTTTTCTCCTTACTTTGTCTCAGACACACTTTATAACCTTGTCTACATCTGCCCTTCATCCATCTATTTCTCCATATGTAACTCAAGCCATAGAGCTGTAAGTACTTTCCTCATAGGTGTTTTTAATTTGTTTGTAAAGTAATTTGAGATCCACTGACAGAAGGTACTAAAGGGAAAAAAAATGAAATATTTTGCACAGCAGGCAGAGAAAAGGAAAGGCATCACTGCCTCCCCCATATCCCACAGCAGGTAATAGGGAGTCAGGAGCATTATGGCACCCCAGGAACCTTCCTGCCTTCCTGACCCACCAGGTTATTGCCCTGATGCTCTGCCATAAACTCTGCAGCTCTCAGAAAGCCTCTGCACTCCCAGCTCTGAAGTGGGACATTTTCAAGTCAAGATGCATCTCAGAAATATTCTCTCCATGAGCCACTTGCTTCTCCAGGAGGGAAAATGCAGCAGGACACCCTGGGTGACCTTGAGCCCCCTGCTAATGGTGCTGAGCTGCTGCTGAATGGAGCATTTGCAACAGGAGAATGGCACCGCACATTACAGCCAGCACAGCCCCTTTAGGGGCAGAATCAACTGAAATAAAACACAGATCAAACAGCCAGAGCTGAAGAATAAAACACTCCCAGCATGGTGAAAACAAGCGGAGACAAAATTATCCAGCACAGAAAGGTCACTGTAAGTTAAGTTCCAGTTTGCAGTGTCAGGTGGAAATGTCACACAAAGGATGTCAGGGGATGTAACTTCATATCAGTTTTGGTTTCACAGCATTGCCATGAATTAATTTGATGATAAGACAATTGCAGAGTAAAACAAAGTATGTCCTTTGTGCTCTATTCAAACCTCAAAGACAGAGCAGAACTGGAGAAATCTTATTTACAGTTTCTTTTTCTATTTATATTTTTGGAGAATACGGTTTGAAGCAAGTCCCATATAAACATTAAAAAAAAGATAACTGCTCAGACCAAGTAAAGATATTAACTGAGATTAAATACAGAAACAAAGAAGATTTATAAAATATAATTTTATAAAAGGCAAGGCAGGTTTTTCAGGTAATGGGAGATGATGGAGCTGTGTAAGGGCAACACCAACAAAAAGGCTGCACACATTAGAAGCCTTCTTAGAGACAGACAGTGGTTTGGTTAGATCAAATTTATATCAAATGGAAGGATTTCCAAGGAATCCACGTGCTCTCCCCTCCTGGCAAAATGGCCAATGTCCTTATTAATTGCCTTCCACCAGAACCATTTTGTTTGTGCCCAACACACAGATTTATATCAGAAAACATGGGTAAAAGGAAAAACAATCTGACCATCTGCCCTGCAATAGCAGAACATCACACAGGCTTTGGAATCGTGGCTCAAATTCCCCAACATCACATGGCCAGCTGCAGATATCCATGGATTTTTTACAAAAACTACACATGGAATGTTTTTAACAGGTTTTTTCCTGTGACAATTTAAGGGTCACTTTTCTACACTTGTTTCTTTGGGAAGCAAAGCTGAAATCACATGAGTCATTAAACATCCAATACTGTGACATTCAGAATGGTGGTGGGAGATCAAAACAAGAAAGCTTGGGAGTGTCAAATGCAGAAAAAAAGTATTCATTAAGTAGGAAATGAGTTGTGCATGCACTTATGGGTCTTCTGCTGGGAAAGGTAAAGGCATTAGCCTTGCAGGAAATAAATAAAAATCTTACATGGAAAGGTCAGTTGAAGACAATGAAAGGAGAGGCAGATCACAGTGATGAAGTGGTTACCATAATTAACTGCTATTTTAGAATTTACAGAATAATAGATTTCAAAATAATAAGTACAGTTATTAAATTTGAGTTTGCCCGCAGGCAATGCTTTAGTCATGGTTACATAAATTTCTACTTCAGAAGTTACAGATCAGAAAACTTCAGAAAAAAAAGGAACACAAGAAAAGGCACCTTGCAGGTTTGTATTTTGTGGTTAAATGGGAAAATTTCCCATTAATTACTAATGATATAGTTCATTAGTAGTATATTTCATTATGGAAGTGCAAATTATTAGATACTAATGATGCATGCCCTAATTGCAGTAGTTTGTCTTGATTTCAAGTTCAATGAAATAAAAATATTTATTTACAATGTTTCAGGTTTATGAATTATGTGACATTCTCAATTGATGCTTTGAACAAACGTGAAACAATTCATTAGTATTAACCAAGACTGATGGATCCGTGTTTGATGATCACTGCTAACTCCCTCCCTGGACTGGAAACAACTGCCTCTTAAACTTGGTGGGAGCTTCAATTTTGGGACACCAAACACAGAGAAAAGATGAAACAGATCATGCAACAAGAGGTGCTTCTCACATTCCTGCTCTTCCAAAGTGCTCTCACAAAATAACAGAAGGAGGAGGAAAAATCCAGGGGTTTTCTGGACAATCCTTTCTGCTAATTGCAATCTCTGCATGGAAACCACCCCAGCTCAGAGCAGTCCCTTTGAGCCACAAGAGAAGGCATCAGACACACAATTCCTGCCATTCCTCCTGAGGTACAAACCATGCATCACAAACCAGGAAAAACCCCACAGGTCCAATAGGCTGGGCTCTGCTAGATTAAAGTTGCAATACAAGGAAGAAGAAATAAAACACTTTAATAAATTGTTGTCCAAAGCTTGTCAGGCTCCTGACACCTTTTCCCCATAATTCACACTACAGAAAGAACTTCTGGCTTGGGCAGTTTTAATAGTTGCTAAACACTAAAAAAAGTCAAAACTTGGGGTTTACAAGTAAGGTCCCAGCCTGGATTTTAGCCCAATTCAAAGCAACGTGAACCTAAATGGAAGCACCTGGAGAGTTGGATGGAAGCTGATGCTCAGGGCCTGCAGCCACAGTGGGACAGAGCAAGGACCAGCAGCACTTGAAATCACATGTCCTGTGCTCAACACCTCCACAAACTCACTATTCCACACAGAAATACCCTGACTTTCACATTTCAGGAGCAACAGATTTTCAAGCAAAACACATTTCTCTCCTTAAAACTGCACTGATATTTATTTCTGACAACTTAATATTTTTTTAAGCTGAAGGTTTTTTTGTGAAGCCTTTGTTTCTTAGTTAGTTTTTACCATGAGTAAGGTGAAGAACACAACTGAAAACATATTTTTATCTGGTTTATGTTTGTCCACAGAAAATACAACTGGAAACATTTGTTTTAATCAACCCTTTAAAAGAAAAAAATAAGGTTTCAAAGGTACTACTTCTAAAGCAACAAAAAGGAATTATCTTGCTGTGTTACAAATATTGAACATGGTATGCAAACTTTATCATGACAGACACACAATCACTTTGTTAATAATGTAAATTAAGAATACAAAGTGCAACTGCCTTGTAAACTTTTCTGTAGTATAAAGAGATTAAGAGTATAATTCCCTTCTTCTATAAAAACAGCTATTCAAATTTTTAACAAGTACATTCAATAGAGTAAGACTGATCTCTCCCCATGGAAGTTAAAATACAACTTAAACACATACACATGTAAAGAACCATAAAATAATTTCACATGGTTTAATAAAAAAAAAACAAAAACACAAAAAACAAACAACAACCAGAGAAAATCCCAGCTACTAGAGTTGCCTGAAAAATCACATTAAAACAAGCCACTTACTTTTCTGTCCTCAGTTTCTACACCAGAACTGCACTCTGCTTTAGTGTCCTGAAAGCACAAACAGAGAAGCCCATGTCACAAACACATTGACCAGCCTGAAGAACTGTTATTTGTGTACACAGAGTTATTTGAATATACAATGTCTAGTATTGCGCCTTTAGGTGAAGTTCATTAAACTTTATTCCAGGCATAAATTTAAAGACAGGATTGAAAAAACACAAAAAAACCCAAACACTCCAAACCTATTTCATTTTGGTGTAGCCAGCTCTCAGGAAAAAATATGATTTGTTTGTATTAGTTTTTCTTTTTTGCTTCCATCTTGAGGAAAATCTATTTCTTGCTCACTTTTTTTTATTTTTTCAATTAACAAACGATGGAAGCTGAAAGAAATATAAAGGGAAGCTAAAGAGGAGAAACTGCTCAACCTTCTGTCTGTTATCCAGCACTAGCTAGGAGCTGATAGATGTTTGTGTCTGAATCTCATTGCAATGTGCAAAGCAGCCAAACCTCTGTTTATGATGAACCTGTAAATGTGTGTGCACAGACTTGTACACGTGTGGATATCCTGGACATGTTTTCTTTAGGAGTGAAAGAAATGATCTCAAACCTAAGGACACCCAACACATGGTCCTTTTATTCCTAAAGTATTTTGACTCATTAAACCTATGGACTTTTTGTGTTGCTAATGGTTATCACAAAAATTACACTCCAAAAGGCATTTATTGCTTCAGTCACCCTTTTTACAGCAAGTTACTGCTGGAAACTGAGTAACCAAATACAACTCAAGTCACTAAACTGTAAACAAGCGCCCCACTAATTTTCTTTCCAAGTTTACTTTTCTAGTGAGGACATTCTTGGAAGCAAATCGTAACTATTTTAACCGTTGCAGCTTTAGATATTTCTATTAGGGAAAGAATAACTTGGCTGAGGGACAATTTTTTGTGAAAAGTATTTCTCCAACCTCTCATCAAAGCTGGAACTACTCTAATACGATTTCAAGTTAGTGGTTAGTTATTTATTGCACATAAATTCAAATGCTGATAGCAATAGCAGCTCCTATTAAAAATGAAAATGAATGTAAAATGAAGAATTTATGCTTCTTCTACAGCATGTTTATTCATCTTAAATGAAGGACTGGTTTTACTTCAAAGCCAAAGGCTTCCTACCTACACCTATAAAAAAATTGAAAAAATTAAATTGTTCAACCAAGTAAGATGAAGCAAGGTTTCCTGAAAAAAAAAACCCACTTTAATTCACAGCAAATTATATTAAAGATGGTTTCATAAGGCATATCAAGTTGCATCACTTCCTAAGCAGCAAAATCCATTTGTTATTCTAGCCAGTCTAATACATGAATCAGCACCTCTAATACTCTTTATACTCCATCACTTCTCATGGGGAGCCAGATTGTAGTTTGAAGAATATAACACAAAAATTTCCTTTCAAGTGTTCCTCACTAGCAGCCAGACAGTCTCTCCCCACGTCTCCCACGTGCAGGAGAAGGAAATTCTCTCTCTGCCCACAGGCTCACTTCCTGAGCCTCTTTAGATATTGACACCTGCTTCTTTTTGGGGAGGGGAAAAAGCTCAGCTTTTCAAAAGCCTTCTCCTTCAGGGGAGTGAATTCAAACTCCTTTAGCACCAGTGGTCTTGGTGCTGTGCTGCCCTAAGTCACCTTTGGGAAAGGGAGTAATGTTCTTTAACATATTTATTGGTTAATCAGAAATGAATCATCTCTTTCCATATTACCAAGGACAAGAGTGGCTCTGTCTCACACACTGACCTAAATTGACTGAAAGCAGAATGAAGTAGCTGCTCTCAGACTGCAGTCATGGCTATTACAGGCTCTCAGCATGATGGATATACCTGAGGACCCAACAGCACTCTGGTCCCTTCTGCTGCCCATGGAACAGAGCATTTTGCTATTTTACCCCTGCCCTTCCCCATTAAATGCAATTTCTAAGAGGCCCAAGTTCACAAGCATTCATTACTCAATTAAAAATGCAGTTTTACCTGGATGAAGAAAAACCCAGCCTCCTCCCAGCTCAGCTCATCTGGGGTAGTTGTCTGGAGCAGCAAAGAGAAGCACCAGGGCAGCCTCAGCCCTAAAAAGGTGGGGCCAGCCCAGCTGAGGCTGCTCTGCTCAATCAGGAGTTAATGAGATAACGAGCTACACCTGAACTGAGACAGCACCTGGAACCAGAGCTCAAATGGAAATGAGACCTCACCTGGAACCCAGAGCTCACCTGGAACCCAGAGCTCAAATGGAACCCAGAGCTCACCTGGAACCCAGAGCTCAAATGGAACCCAGAGCTCAAATGGAACCCAGAGCTCAAATGGAACCAGAGCTCACCTGGAACCCAGAGCTCAAATGGAAATGAGACCTCACCTGGAACCAGAGCTCAAATGGAACCCAGAGCTCACCTGGAACCCAGAGCTCACCTGGAACCCAGAGCTCAAATGGAACCCAGACCTCAAATGGAACCCAGACTTCAAATGGAAATGAGACCTCACCTGGAACCCAGAGCTCACCTGGAACCCAGATCTCACATGGAAATGAGATCAGCCCCAGGAAAAGATTCAGGCTGAATGGCAAATTTCAGCATTTCTGCTCTGTGTTTTATCCCTGAACATCACACAAGTATTTCAGCCCTTAGAGTTTGGCTATCTATCTAAAGATATGGAAAGTGAATTTTTACAAATTAGCCACTGCATCTTTAGCAAGGAAAACCACATCTGCATGGGTTCAGTTTCACTGCAAGAATGTGTTATCTTGGAAATTATGCAGTCAGATTTAAAAGAAATAGCTGTATGTTTTCAAGGCTAAACACCTGGATTGAGACTTCTGCACAAGGGCAAGATAAAACCCAGTTAATTTTCTGAAGGAATTATTGTTGTAATTCTTTAAACCAGTGAGGCTACTGACTTAATCAAATCCATGTTTAAATATAAATATTTGAGTGTATGTCTACATCCTAGATAGACCTCTTTTAAAGAAAAAATGTACACAGACCCTAAGCTTTAAAAATCCTCAAATTGAATCATCTGTCAATCTCAGGGCAAGAAGGGAAGAAATGAGCATGTTCCTCTCTGGGAGACATCTGTGCTGCTTCCTCTAAGTGCAAAATGACAAAGTGCTCTCACTTCCTATGTGTATTGCAAATTTCCCTGCTGTATGAATTATTTGAGATGGAGAAGCACCATTGCTGAAAAGCAATTGTCAAATCCTAGAGATCTGAACAAGTGATCAGGCACCTTCTTTAGTGTTGTTACATCACAAAAAAAAAACCCAAAAAACTCAGAAAATATGTTCCTTTTGAAGAATTATTTTAGGTATTTTATATAATGATAGAAAACCTCAGAGAATGGAAGTATTCTATGGAAGTTTCATGGAAAAAATAGAATTAAATAGAAAACCCTCTCATCCGTTTCATTTAAAACCAACACAATTGCTTTTTTCCCTAGGTGTCGCTGCATAACAGCCAATTAAATAACATTATTACAAACATATTAAGATCTCCATGTTTTATACAAATTGCCTTTTTGGTCTGTTTTTTTTTTTTTTGTTGTTGTTGTTTTTTTTGTTTTTTTTTTTTTTGTGGCAGCAACAGGGAAACAAAGCAAGGTTTTCTGCAGGACATTGGGAGAAATGCAGGACAAGAACAAGCTTAAAGGGCTGGGATTTTTCAAGTTCAACACACTGGGGAACAAATCTACCACTTCATCAACAGTTGGATAAAAAATTTCTTGAACAAATCTACCACCAGTGGAACAAATCTACCACCTTCATCAACAGTAGCACTATAAAAAATGTTACTGAACAGAGGGAAGTGAAAGCTCCAGAAAGCACAAGTAATTATTGTAGTAACATGGCCCTGACTGAGATTTTGGCTTTAGGATGCAGTAGAAACATGCATACCCTTACTTTACATAGTTTCTGTAACTCTGTGTTTAATTTCACTCCAGGAATTGCATTCAGGGACAGTGAAATCACAATCCTGAAGCATCCATGGGTGCTGTTAACACCCCCTGAGTGCCCTGAGTTTATCACACACTGCAGTTTGCTGCCTCCCTCCATCCCAGCCCCAATCCCTTCCCCTGCTGCTCTGCCATCCCAACACAGGCTTCCAAACACCTCCAAAACAACAGCAAGAAAGCAGAAACTTTAAAAAAACGGCCTGAATTTCCTGCATATTTCCTTTCCTCATGCGAACACCAGGCGCGGGGAAAGGCAAAGCGAATTGCTGAGCACACGCTGCCCTCGCACAGCCCAGGGCAGGATCAGCCCCTGCCATTCCAACCATCCCAGGGCTCCCCGGCCGGGTCCTTCTGCAATATCAGCGATGAGCAGTAGGTGGAAGCAAATAACCTTAAAAAATCCTGTTCAGCCTCCCGTGCAAGATCAACCGATTGCTGGTCAGGTGTTCTACACGTGCCCTTGGCATCCCCAACAAATCATGGTTTCTTTCTTCACAGTATTGGCATCCGTAGGTTTGTTTCTTTTTTTTTTTTTTTTTTTTTTTTTTTTTTTTTTTTTTTAGTTTTGGGTTTTTTCGTTTATTCATTTGAAATTTCTACAGCTGAAATGGACTCCTTTTAATGACTAAAGCATTTAAAAAGTTAACATGACCTTACACAAAATAAATATATATATATATACACAAATATACATATGAAATTTTAAAGTACACTGTCAAATTCGAGGTTATTGATTCTTCTGGATATTTTTATTGACTGTTAAATATCTCAAACTCCTGAATTATTGAGAAAAATACTTTATGTATTTTTCTGTCCATTGGCTATTATGTTTCATTATTGCTGCTAACAGGCTGCCAGCAGAAGAATTCATTTGAATTTCATATTAGTTCTATTTCATCCATCCCAGAGAACAAATTAACCACATAGTAATACTTACTGAAGAAGAAAATAAATTAAAAAATGAAACCTTAGAATATGACATTCAAGTCTTCACTAAGTTTGTCCCCAGCAACTCAGGCAGAAGCCTCATCAAATTAACAAAGCAATTCAAGGATTTGAATGGCTTCAACAGTTGCAATGTCAAAGATGTAGGAGAGGAGCTTTATTTTGAAAGAAGTAGCTTCATCTCTATTTACTAATATTCGTGGACCAAGAGGTTTGTGTGCACAAGCTCAGACCAGGAGAAAATTGGGCCACCTGCACCTATTTCTGATGCCTCAGGGCAGCCTTGGGACACTTTGAGTGGAGTCAAAAAGGAAACAATGCCCATCTGAGCCCGGATTTAAAATCCAATTCTCCAGATTTTAGGCAGCTTAATTCTCTTGTTCCTAGATTAAAGTAGACTGTAAGAGGAAGGTTTGCAAGACTAAGAAACTGAACTGACAAACTTTATAATAAAGAAACGACTGCTTACAAAAATCCTGCTGTATTTTTAATAGAGATTTGAAAGCACTCGTGTGTGTGTGCCCTCCCACACAGCCGCCCACCACCCGGCTGTGCCAGCGAGCACCCAGCTCTGCTTTCTCCTTTCTGCTGCTTTCTGCTGCTTTCTGCTGCTTCCAGCCCACTGTTTATGCTCATTTTCAAGGCTACCAAGAGTTAAATTTTTTTTTTTTTTTTTCCCCCAAAGGAAAGCTTTGACTTTTTCCTATATGAAGACTTGTTTGAGGGAACAGGTACTGCTGCTGCTGTTGCTGGTGCTTTATGGACTGGAGTATATAAAACATTCCCACTCTTCTTTCTCTTCCTTCTCTCACCTTCAGGAGTCCCTTGTCCTTTCCTTGATGCTCTCCAAACACTCAGAGATGCACAGACACGTCTGCCCAGCACAGAACCCTCCTGCCTCACACTCCCCTCCTCTCTCCAAACAGATGTTTCATTAGCCCAGCCATGCAAAGGTACCCGAGGGTAAAACCTGCACCTTTCTCCTCAGATCTCCCAAAACCACACATGAAATAGGCAGCATTTGAAGAAGATACAGATGTAATTTTAAGGTGTGAATCAGTCATGTAGCAGTATCAAGCTGTAAATATTGGCTTTTGACGCCTAGATCAGGTTAAGACTTAATTTTGGGCTAGTAAATATTTCATTTTCAAAGCTGGCAACAGAAACTGTCATTTGGCAGAGTTGTCAGTTTGGACAGTACAAAAACACTTAAGATTCCTTAATGCAACATCATTTTGACCTACAGGTCAAATCTGAAATTTCTATATGTCCCTCCACTTTCAAGGCTGAAAATACACAGGAATTTCCAGAACTGTAAATTTTAACAGCTTTGAACTGTTAAAACTGGATTTTTCAACTATATTTTATTAATCTAATAAAATTGCCTTAGGTGTCAGGTAGAGGAACAGCCACATAAATAGTCATGTTTGAAATCACTGAAATCCAGGTGGTCAACAGATATTCCTGATAAATGCAAGGAGCTGAGTGCGCTGCTGGTGTCATTTCAGCATGGCCACACACTGTGTAAGCTGGGTAAGGTGACAACTGGCAATACACACCCAGAGCACAGATGTAACTTTTAGAGAAAGAAACCTAATTTAACAGTTTATGTTTTCAAATTAACAATAGCACAAGGGCACAACACAATTCCTGAAGGAATCCACATTTTTTTCAGTCAGGATTCCTAAATGAAACAAACACATAAAATTGCTTCGTACCACAGACACCTCAAAACCTTTAGAACATCTTTACTAAGTTTTGCCATATTTGACAGAGAAATAAATAGAAGTTCAAAGATAGTCCTGTATTTTTCATAAATGAATGCCTGAGGAGAGGACAGAACATCCCTTGCAAAGCCATGCAAAGACCCCAAGGAGAGGTGAGGATGCTGAGAGGAGCAGGATTCACTCTGTGAAGATGCTCAAGTGGCTGCCTGTGTTTACTGAGAGGCAGCTGTGTGGGTGTAGGGTATAAATCAATAACAAAACTACTTCACTTAAGTCCAATTTTCACAGAATAAGTTTCTTCAAGACCGAAGAGAATTTTTGTTGAACTTTTAAATGGAGTTCAGTCATTTTGGGCTAGGTAGTGATAAAAAGCATAAATTTTAAATCAAATAGTGATTTTTCAAGCTTACAGAGTGACAGGACAGGAATTGTTTAATGACAGAAGATGTGTGATGACTGTACAAGTGCCTTGGAAAATTAGGGCTCTGTAAAGATCTGTTTTCTCTTTGATATGACACTACACTTTTGATTATCACAACAAGTCGAGTTTCATGCTTTTATTATGTTTTCACAAAATATGGCTGTTTCTGTGCAGTAAAACAGTTGCACTCCCAAAAAGCTGGCTATATATTTACTATGCTTTCTTGAGTTGAAAAGTGAAGCAGAATTTCATATTGGTCTCAAGACTTCCCTTAATAAACAACCCACAAACTTTCTCACTTCTGCCTCGCTGAGGGGGAGTGAGTGGGGTTTTGCTGCCTACTGGGGTTAACCCACAGCCATCAGAAACTTGAAATGTTTCAGTTCCTACCTATTCTCAAAAGTCACGAGTAGTCAGGCCACAAATTATCAGTGCTTCATACACTGGAAATTATTTCAGCCTCCTGGCCCAGTGCTTTGTCATCCCACTAATAAGAATGCAGAACCAAAGGCAGGAGTGAGCACTGCATCCCAAGGACTGCTCCTATCACAGCAAACTCAAAAGGAGCTCTGATGATGACAGCTATTGCTTCAACATCCAGGGGAAATAAAGAATTGGACTGGAGCCTCGGGCAGCAAGTTGATATAATTGAGCTTGGAGAAGTTTCCTTATTGACCAAGAGTCGGTTTTTTGTTCTTGTTGGCAAGGAGAGAGTGACTGAGATGCTGTTTCTTCTTCCATGCCCAGTGTAGGGTAAACAAGCCCAGTTTGCTTTGAAACATCTGCCAAGCTGTGCTGCCATGAAGACAGCAGAACCCTTTGCTTGCTTTCCCAAACACCTTCAGAAGCACACAGCTGAAAAGACACTGGTGAGAGCAGAGCCAGTGCCCACAGCCATGCCCTGGCACACAGAGCAGCTCAGCCAGCCCTGCCAAGGCAAACAGCCAAGTGTCAGAGGCACACACATGGTTCTGCTCCCAGATGCTCAGCTCTCAGCATCCCCAGCACGTGCTCTGCTCCCAGGGATGCAGCTCCCAGCTTGGTTTCCACTCAGGTGTCTCAGCAGCTCATCCATGGAACCCCTGCAGGCAGCAAACACTCAGTGCCCTGCTCCTCCTGCCCCTTTGCCTGGCTGCTTCCCCCCAGAGAGATGCTCTGCCCTCTATAGCAGCACTAAAGTGATGAGGAAAGCATCACTGAACACAAACAGCCCTGGCAGCTTCCTGCAAAAGGACAACTCCATCTCAGGAGATGCAGAGATTGGCACGGTCATATTGTATGAACAATCCCTTCACTAGGATTTCCTCTCCTGGGAAGACGAGAAGCTCAGAGAAAAAAACCAAAACAATATTATCTCATTTGCTTCTCCCTGTTTTGCTGCTTTGGAGTGTGGCTGGAGATTGTTTATCAACAGGTTCATGTTTGATTAGCTTCATGTGAATTGTTTTTAATTAATGACCAATCACCATCAGCTGTGTCAGACTGAGGAGTCAGTCATGAGTTTTTCATGCTCATTCTTGTTAAGCCTTCTGTCTGTATCCTTTCTCTATTCTTTAGTATAGTTTAGTACAGCATTCTTTAATATAATATAATATCATAAAATAATAAATTAGCCTTCTAAGAACATGGAGTCAGATTCATCTCTCACCTTGTCCTTGGGACCCTGCAAATACCACATAGAGATGGTCAAGAGATGTAGGAAAAAACCAAACCAAACCAAACCAAACCAACCTCCCCCATCAAACAAACCATAAAACCACATGGCCCCTTCACACCCCTCAACCTCTTCCTTCAATTGTGCACATAGATTTTGTGGTTTTGTGTATAGATCCATGCACACTGAGGAATTAGCCTTCTTTTTAAATAAGGAATATTGATTCCTCAGTTGTAAATACTTTTACTTAGTAGTAAATACTTTTAAATGTCTAATAAGCCAATGCAGTATTTTTAATTGGAGTGCAGCTAATAAGTATCTATGTGTAGTATTGTGCAGTATGTGAGGACATTTCAGTATATAACTGAAATGGAACAGTTCCTGCATTTCCTTTATAACTGATTTCACTGTGTATTCAGACTGGCAAATATTTTTCCCACAGAGGTGTGTATGAAAGATGAATGCAAAAATGAACTATGGCACTTGGGAGAGAGAGGGGCCAGGTAATCTTAAAGCAGCATAACAAGAAGTTAATAAACAGATTTGGATCAATCAAAAAAATTAAGAAAACCAGTTTCTTCCTTCTTTTTCTAAACTAGTAGAGAAAGGAAAGGAAAAAAAGTAGCCATCAAAATGCGTTTTTTAACCTTTATTAGTCTCATAATCTGCAATTTCTCATTCACCAGACATCTTAAATCATCTGTTCCCAGCAGAAAAATCCCTCAGGGATAAAGCATCAAGCATCACAGTGTTGGCTTTCAGGAGCTGTGCAGGACTAAAACCCCCAGAGCAGCTCTCGAACCCTCACGGTCCCTCCTGTCTAAACACAAAGATTTTCTACTGAGTGCACCAGCCATGAGCTGAGCCTCAGCACCGAGGCTGCAGCCTCTGGACCATCCCAAGGGGGTAAGGACTCATTTACCTGAGCAGGGAAAGGGTTCTTTTACCTGAGATGGACAAGGACTGACTTACCTGAGCAGGGCAATTACTGATTTACCTGAGCAGGGTAATAACTGACTTACCTGAGCAGAGTAATAACTGATTTACCTGAGCAGGGTAATAACTGACTTACCTGGCAGGGCAGGGACTGATTTACATGAGCAGGGAAAGGGTTCTTTTACCTGAGATGGACAAGGACTGATTTACCTGAACAGGGTAATTACAGATTTACCTGAGCAGGGTAATTACTGACTTACCTGAGCAGGGTAATTACAGAAATCCAGTAATTACGGTAAATACCTGAGCAGGGTAAGAGCTCCTTTGCCATTTCACAACCAGGAGATTTCATCTCACCAACTCATCCATTCTGTTTCAGAAACTCCTCCTTTTCTTGGCCTCTGAACTATCTCATGGCCATCCCAAGGGCCATTACATTACATGTAATATTGAAAACCACACCCTTTTGTTTGGTTTGAGATTGTTCATCAGCAGTTGATTGGATGTCAACAGTTCATTGCACCAGTGAAAACTGAATAATTGGAGCAGTATTTAAAATGCATCAGAGGTCTCTCTCAAATGTTGGAATTCACACCAACACATTTCTCTCAATCCTAAGGAGAATCCTTCTTCCTCCATCCTGTAACCTTCACCTAATATGACACTTGATAAAATGTGAATGTTCCAGTTTAATTAACGAAGTAGGCGATGTGTTGACCCAGGAAAAAGATTGCCATACTTATTTCAAAATTCCATTTAAAAGGTTATCTCACCAAATCTGATGGCATTGCTTCAAAAAAAAAAAAATCTGTACAAAATTAAGAATTTCATATTAAGAAATGCCAATTCAGCATGGCCAAAAGAATCTGAGGGATAAATTTACACCAGAGATGTCATCACCCCCACATTACATTTTCTCTCTGTTCTCTCTATATTATAAGCCAAAATACACAAGTGTGTGCTTTTGATAAAGTTTTTCTTCCAGTTCAATCAAGTTACCCAGCCATGAATGCAGGCTAGTATCTAAGCTGCACAATTTAAAACAAAGTAAAATTGTGACAGGAGATCAATTGCAAAGCTAAAAAACTGATTACATCAAGCCCATTGTTGATGGAGCACAAATGGCACTGCTCCTGAACTCAGAACATTGCTTTGGTGAATTATTTTCACCTCTTGGTAAGTATAACTGCACACATTTCCCTTAAACTAGAAAGTTGTTAGAGTCACATTAGAGCAGAAAAATGTATTTCTCCCTCTTTCTCTATAAACCAGGTTAACACACTTTTTTATTTGATCTGGTAAATTTTCTAAATTACTTTTTGGCAAGACCAATTCAGAATTTATGATCCTAATACACTGATACTTTTTCCTTAAAGACTGAACACAAATTCTAAACCTTAGAGGATGGAAAAAAAAATCCACAACTTCTTCATGAAACCTGAATTTTAGCAGCCTCTGCTCTTAATCCTACTATAATTTACCCCAAGATGGGCCTAGAGAACACAGGCTGACAGGTGATATATGCTTCCTATTTTGCTGTTCATATAACCATTAACAATAACTGCAATAGAGCACATGAATGATAACGACCAGACACTCACTGAACTGGAAAATCCAATATTCTTTGCCAAGGTGAAGGGGGGTAGGAGTGGATCTATTAAAATAATTGTGCCTCAACTAATATGCAGTACATCAGCTCAGTAAACAATGTGCCTGTAAAGTGGTTTCTTATTCCTTATCAGTTGTGAGGATTTTGTGGGGTGGTGGTGGTAGCAGTAGTAGCAATAATAATAACAATAATAAAATAATAATTTATTAGAAAGAGTGAGAAGAATTGCTGTTATAATGTAAACAGGCTGAAACTTTTTCTATCTAGAACACCATGCTCTGTAAAAAAGTAACAAACAAACAAAAAACCCAAAAATAAAACAAAACAAACAAACCGCCCAAACAAACAAACACAAAAAAAAAACCCCAAAATAAAACAAAAAGACTAAAAAAACCCAGGAAAAACCCCAAAACAAAACAAATTACAACCTGAATTTTTCTTAGATGGATTCCTGCAATTCAACCAGTTTCAGATTTCATTTATTCAAGTGCATCAAATCACAAACTCTGCAAACAGCTACACTGCTAAACTTTGCATTTCTTCTTGCTCTTGAGGCAAACTCCAGGGGTGTCATTATCAGTAAAACTGAAATGCTCTGGAGAGCTCCATCTCACATGGTGCCATCTCTGTATTCCAGAGGAAATGGAGATCCCCTGGCAGAGCTGGGTTATTTTAGCAGAGGGGTCACTGCCGTGGGGTGAATTCAGGGCTGTCCCAGAACTCAAGGAATTCATGTGGAAGTCTGTCATACATCTGGCAGATTAAGGCCCAGATTCCTTGCAACACTAAGGCCAAATGTTTAAATTTTATCCCCAAAAGCAAACAACAGTATTTTTTAAAACCTATTTTAACTCACTGTTTTAAAAGAGACAGTGATATTTTTTAAAATTCATTCAGAACAGCACTAAGGCACTTAGGTAGGGCCATGCATGCACCAAGTGAAAACACAACTAATATATCCTCTGGAAGACAGCCATTATCCTCACTCTTGTGAAGCAAAAAGAAAAATACTCTTATGTTTTCTCCTAGCTGAACAGAAACTAAAGAATTACAATAATATCTTGCACTAAAACAGAGCTGCTGTGCTGTAAAACATGTACCCTTAAACACAAACATAATTAACTGCTTTTCAGCACTCACTGAAGCCTGAAAGGATCCTAAAATCCCATTAAGTGGATAGGATGAAGCATATTTTCATCAAAATGGAAAATATTAAATGAATTTATAAGGCATTTTGTTGGAAATTCTGATTTTAGAGGTATTACAGGTGCATTAGTACAAAATTAGGAAAAGAGGCTTTTTTTAGTCACCGTTTTTCAAAGTCTTCCTTCCCATTTTGTGTTTCAACATATGACAGTTTTGTATAGAAAGGCTGTCCTTAAAACATCTGAGTCACACAAGCTCTCTCTTCCACAATCCATTATCTCATAAAAGAAATGCCATAAATGCAAAAGTAAAAATAGCATCAGCATTTTGTTAGGGTGAGCCATGTTCACTGAAGCAATCCTGCTAAAGACAGTTATTTCCCTTTGGAATCCCTGGAATGGTGTGGAGTTACAGTCATGACTGGTAAAAACTGCCTCAAAACTGACCAATAATAAAGAACTTTGAGGTAAATTAATCTGAGATCTGCTACCAGTTTTGTTTCCTTGTTTCTGTAGCTTTAAATTCCCACCTAATAGAAAGTATTCCTGGTTAATTTTTCACTGCTTAAACTGATTAACCATGCAATTTCATCATTCCTTATAACAGGTTCAAAAGAACACCTAAAACTGTGGCTAACTTTACAATAAAAATGTTGAATACCATCCTTGCACATTGGAATCACTCTTACTGAGCCTCACAATATTAATGATATTAATGATGTAGTCAGAGAAATACATCCCATAAAATTATGTGACAATAATCAAAGGATATTATTGATTAAATCCCATCAGATAGTCACCAACACTTTTTTTTTTTTTTTTTTGCTCATCAGGCTGGAAAAATCCATTTCTTAATGGGGTACAATGATCCAGTAAAGCCAAGGTGAAGCTGATGTTCAGGAGATCTAAAGGAGCTTCACAAGAGCAGACCCAGGACAGGATCTGGCACCAGATGAGCACTGAGATTCTGCAGCAGAGCTGCTCCACTAAATATTGTCTCTGCTGGCCTCTCCATGGGGCAAACATTCCACGTGTAATTAATGGATAAAGGTTGAAAACAGCCTTTCAGCCCATATCAGGTTATCCCAGGCTCTGGAGGACCAGGCAGCAGAGGAAGGACGGGGATCTCTGCTGTCCCCAGAGCTCCTGCAGTGCTGAGGAACAAAACAACACCAAGAGAGCAGAACTGCAGAATTACCTCCCCAAATGTGCTTGTCCTCTGCAGGCTCCACTAACTGCACTTTACGTAATTCCCATCTGGCACCCTCAAAAGCAGAAATAACAGAATTCTCAGATGCCATTCATGGCAAATACTTCATCAGCCACTGTCTGCTGCTTGTCAGGAATTTCAAAGTGCAAAGGGAACTCCAGCAGCTTCTGATCAGCAGGTTGATTTGTTCATCTATGAAACTAGTTAAGATCATGAATCAGAGTCTAAATTTGACTAGGAAATTGTAATGGGTAATTCATCCTCAATTCTGTCAAGGTAGAAGAACTTACTTTAACATTTAGAATATACAAACCAAATATTTAAGCAATACAGGGTAGAAGGAGACAACCAGAGCACTAAGAGTGATAATATTTGTATTTCTGTATTTCAACAGAGGCAGCAATTCTGATGTCTTGAATATGGAGCACTCAGGGTTTGGGCTGTGAGCCAAAATCACAGCACTGAACAGTGGCAGAGGAGGTTTCTGCAGCCCAACACCTTTCCCAGTCTGACTTCTGACTGCTCCAAGTTCATCAAGCACATTCCAACTTGAAGAAAAAGCAATCAAAATTCTGAGTCAGGATTTCTGGCAGCTGAAAAAAAAATCACTGAAAAACTGCATTTGTGTTTGTGAAACCCCCAAACAATCAAAAGGCAGCATTGTAAAAGCTCAGAGAGGCACCAAACAACCTCAACCCTGAAAGTGCCACAGGGCTTTAGGGTGAGGTCTCCATGGCCACCTCCCCACAGGAATTCCAGCCACCCACCATCATTTTACCCAGGGTCTCAGCTCTGTACTCTACAAAGCAGCAGCTCCTGTTCTAACCTCCTTGTTTCTTTGCATGTGATTTTCTGACCAAAAATATGACTGCAAGGCTTTTCAATAGGATGAAATAACAATTCTTCATTCCAAACATCATAATCACAATGGCTACTGAAGTCATCTCCCTTTGCCACAGCACCCAGACAGTGCTGCCTCTGTGTGGATGTGTCAAACCTTTAGAAAATGTACGAGCTTATGTATATTTAACTTTCTTTTACTCTCATTTCTGATTTGGATGCCTGAAAAAAGAGATTGCAATCCATGTTTGTAGGCATTGAACATTACAATGATGAAAAATGACTTAATTTGTGTGTTAGTAAATCACTGAGTTCAGTTTTGTAGGTTCTTTTATTTTACCCACAAGTCAGTTGCAGGCTTATTAATGACCACAGAAAACACACTGAATAAAAAGCCATGGATATGACATAAATATAAATGTTTCAAGGAAAAAGAAACTTGGAAAAATACAATCTACAACACTAAAAATAAGTATTTTTTAAATCTACTTTAGAACAGGTCAGATGTTTACATCCTCCACTGAAATTTTGGCAACCATGATACTGTGATGATAACTTAGCTAACTGCTGTTAAATTTTTACAAATACACATTTCAAAAGAGAAATGTGTATTTGCAAAAATACACTTGGTGAGAGGCAGAGCTGACAGGAGACCTGCATTTCCTGGGGGAGAACATAATGATTATTTCTTTGAAACTAGGAAAAATATTTCCAGCTCCACATCCAGCAATACCAGGTAGGTTCAAGCCTAGAGAGAGCAAGTAAACTTGAATAAAAGTGATTCAGAAAATGGTATTTTGGCAGATTGAGAAAAGTGGCATTGGAAAATGGCGAGGGACTGGTGCTAAGAGCCAAAGCCCCTGGGCTGAGATGCAGAACTGGGAGTGCTCAGCCACGAGCACAGAGGTCCCAGTGTGCTCACAGGCCCTGGTCTGGGCTCAAGGCAGGAAAACAAATGTCTGTGCAGCCAATATCAGAGTCATAACAGTGGAGTTTCAAAGCTGTTTTTTAATGCAATAGAGAAAAAGGAGGGAAAAGCAAGATAGCCTGGTTTATGTTTGGACAGGGAAATTGTCAGTTGAGAGAAGGAGATAAGAGAAAGCCCTGTAGAGAATTGTATAAACTGGGATCCCTACGAGCTTAAGATAGGCTGGGGGAGATGGGAAAGCAGCTCTGCTGGCTGAGAGTGATAACCTAAAACCAGAGCTGCTCCCATATTCTTCAAAAGAAGCACTTTTAATAAGAAAGAAATCCCAGCAATGCTGTTCCTTTCATCTCCCCCTGCTGTCATGGTGCACTAACCATGCAACAAGAGTCCCTGCAAGGCCATGCTCCAAAGGCTTACATTGCAAATATCACCCTGAACAACCACAGAGACAAACAAAAGGAGGGACATTAACTCAGAAAATTAGTAATAATAATAATAGTAATAATAATGAAGGTCCCTTTCTTTGGTTAGTGAAGCTTCTCCACAGTCCTTGCTTATCCTGGGAGTTCTTTTTAACCCTGCCTGGTCACCTGGGGAGAGGCAGAGCTGACAGCAGACCTGCATTTCCTGGGGGAGAATAAAATGAGCACAGACTTCAGCAGCACACATTCCCACGTGTGCAGCTCCCAGCTGGAGGAAAACAAAGCCTCAGATGTTTCAATATCTGAGCATCTGTGAGGCTCCAGCAATCCTGGAGTCCCTCAGCTACCAAAACTGCACCCACAGGTCTGGTTGTTCAATAACACAGCTTTGGGCAACTGATGGCACAGCAAGGAAATAGATTTGACCAACTCTCTTGAGAAATTCTGGAGAAATTCCCACATATTGCAAAGATTTCAGTCTAAGTGCTGGGAAGGAGGACTTCCAATCAGACAGACTGGTTGCAAGGGGATGACAAAAAGTGCCAAGGCCATCTGTAACTCCCAGGGTGCAGGCACACAGCTCCCCAGCAGCACAGGAGCCCAAGAACACCTCTCTGGTACTACAGAACAGGTACAGCTGAACCCTGGAAGGAATCCAGTGCCTCTGGGAACTCTCCAGCTGTTTCAGAGCCCTCTCAGAAGTGCAGGGATGATCCTGAGCACTGCAGATCGGCACAAAATCCTCACCTCCATCAGCCCTGGCGCTCTGCTCTGCCTGCAAGGGACAAAGCTCCCCCTCCATTGCTCCTCTGGGGGCAGTGATTTTGCTAAAATACATTGCCCAGGTGAGAAGGGCTCCCCAGCCAGTAAAAGGTGAGAACAATCCAGTCCCTAACAGCACACGGTGCTTGGTGCAGCTGGGCTTGCTCCAAGCCAGAGGCACTCGGGGTAAATCTTCCAGAGGACAAACAAGTCAGCCAGAAAATAACTTACAGCAGCTTTGTGGCCACAATCACCCTCTACACGTGGAAAATAGTCAAAAAGGAGAGAACTAAATTAGCTGTAATTTGAAATATGAGGTAAACACCACCTCTAAGGTCTTTCGTTTCAAGGAGAAACATTTCAGAAAATTTTAGTGCATACATTTTCAACAAATCTCAGTGTGGTGCATTAAAAAGGCACAGGGAAAGGTAAGAATTCAGTGCACACTGAACATCCACCAGAGTGTTGGAATTTGGGAATAGATGGCCAGAGCAATGCAGAGCAAAGGTGTGCTTCCAGCAAACAGCCCTGTTTCCTAAGTCACTGCTTTGGTTTTTTTTAATTGTGCATTCATATTTTGCAGCAAAACCAACAGCTGCTTCTGATTACTCTCATGAGAAGCAGTTTCCTAAAATTAATTCTACTTAAACCCAAAAGACATAACTGTTCCATTAATATAACCTGTGCTACAGTCATTAATATTTCAAGTGCAAGCACAGAATTGAGAGATAAGAACACAGAACTGAGCTGGAAATGGATGTGTCACACACTCTAAAAAACAACAATGCTGGGTTTGTAGAGCAATGAAGAGCACAGAGGAAACACTATGAAAAAGGGGCTGTTTATCTGCTCCTGTGTTTGTGACTCCTGTGACTCACCAGAGGTGCAGGGAGCAGCGTTCACTGTCCTGGCTGAGCTCTGCCTCTGTCCAGCCACAAATGAGCTGGGGCTGGCTCCAGGGCACCTTCTGCTGCTGCTCTCCTGGAAATTCAGAGCAGCAGGCTGCTCTCAGGGGTATTTTCAAGCTACAGATAGAACTGTGTGAGGAAAAACTCTCTTGAAAGGTATTTGGATATAAGTATTTACATACACGAGAAGAAATTGTCCTTAGCAAAGAGGCTGGGTGAAACACATGATGTGAAAAAAAGTCAAGCATTTCTCCCACTATCTGGGGAATAAACAGGTTTTTAAATACAATTGAGAATTTTTTAGAGAATTTAAAAGAAATCATTCACTTGATATTTAAGTTCAGGTGAAGAACATTTCAATACTAAAAGAATACATTGCACCAGTGAAAATGAATTAAAGCCACATCTACTCGTCAAGTATATACTTTTTGAAGTCATTGATCAACTTTCAGTTTTGAAGTCATTGATCAACTTTCACAGCTTAGATAATTTGAGTAACTTGTTTATAACCCTATAGAGCATAATTAATACATGGCCTTATTTAAACAGCAAAGACAAAGTCGCATTTCATGAATTATTTTTGATTCAAATAGTAAATAAATTCAGCACATAAAAATCAGTGCCATTGACTATAAAGTCATGAAAATATAAAGTCATGAGCTCTAAGACAATCATATGTTAAAAAAAGGAATCTAACTGCTTGTTACAATTCTAGTTAAGTTTTTTACATTAAATTAACCCCCAAACTTAGTTAAGTTTTTATATGTTTTATCTTCTTCTCACTGGAATAAAGCAGTAAGAAATATTGCTAGAGCCTTTCTCTAGAAAAGTATGTAAAAAGTAGAGATCCAAAACAGGTTTAAACCAAGAAAATAACAGAATACAAATCCAGTTTGCTGATACAATTGTGTATATTCTGAGCCCTTGTTAGTATGATAAGACAACATTAACATTTTTCACTGTTCCAAATTACTGAAGGACTGAGTCTAATTTTTTCCTACTTCATGTCTCATTAAAGTTCACGTCTCATAAAATGCTCTCAGTCTTTTAGTAGCTTAATAAAATATTTAGGTATCTTCTCGTTAGCAAGAAGATGAGTATAAAAAGGTACCTGCCAGAATACTAATCTGGAGATATCCCAGCCAAATACTTATTTTTCCTTGCACAGAACAATAACTTTCTTTCTGAGCTAACAAAACTGCAACTGCAAAAGCAAGGCAAAGAGGTCAGAGTCTATTGCAAAGCCATCACTCCCATCAAAAGTCATCCTTTTCCCTTGGAATAAGGAACAGGATTCCCTTTTTCTTGGAATATCAAGACCTAAAAGTATGTGACTGCTCAGACCAAAAGCAGGTTTAGCTAAAGGCAAAATGTACTCCTATTTGAAAATGAAATATATTAAGTATATGCTCAACTAAGAGAATGATTGACTCAGATTAGCCTAAATTTAGAGTGCATGTACATTCAAAAAGCTCTAGGATTTTGCTTTAGGAACTACCCCAATCTTCAAAACATAATGCAAAAGCAGTATTAATTACACAAAACCAGAACATGCTACAGTCTGCTTTTTGTTTTGCCATGAAACCTTGCAGAATGGAGCTCCTACTTCTTAAATATAACAGAGCTGCATCAGGAGAAAAAGTATTGATCATTTAAAACCAACAAGAAGAGTTTTCCAGTGATTGTTTTGTGCTGATCCACTCAAACTATTGCATACATTGTAAGAACTATTCTAGAAACTCAGATCAGTATCAGGTGTTTTGTGGAAGGCTTGATGAGGACTTCTCCAGTGGCTTTTTGGTGGCTGGCACCAGAGTCACTTTGAAAACACCTCACTGGGAGCTCTCAGCTCCCACTGGACTCCTGCCAGTTAAGGCAGCCCAAAATCTGCTTCTGATCAAAGCTGAAAGGACAACCCAGCCCTGGAAGGAGCAGAGGGAGACACTTCCACCAGAACAAGGAACTGCAAATTGAAAACAGAAAACTTCTCTGGGATTCTAAAGGAATACATTCAAATCCTTGCTGTGCCTGATTCATACAGTGTATGAATCAGTCTGTGAACTCATACACTTCCATCTCCTGCATCCAAAATCAAGGCTAGATTTCTCTGGTGATAGTAATTTTTTGTTAATTTGGGTTTATAAAAAGAAATATTTTAAAAGGTTTGCTTGAACTGATATGATAAAAGTATGTAGGTTTTACATGAATGAGAAGATTACTTATAGTCATGTTTAATTCAGTAGCTTAATGTAAATATTAAGGAAAAATAGACTAAAGCAAAAAAGGGAATTAATTTAATTGTAATAACACTTCTCTTTTATACAAAAGATGAGTCACAAAGGCAGTCAAAGTCAGAGGGACGCAAATGCAAATGGATCATTGACAGCTGAACACTGGATTTTGCTCATTTGCAGAGCACTCCTGTTTACATTTCTAATCCAAGAAAAAGAAATAAATTATTTACCAATTGCCAAAAGCCCTGGAAAGTAATCTGTGTTGGCAGTGGAGCCGAGATGAGGAGCAGGGCTGAGTTCCAGCAGCAGCCAAAGCCCCTATCAGACCGGGCACAGAGCATGGGATGCCCTGCAGGACCGGGCATAGAAACAGAGCTAGAAACAAAGGCCAAGGGCCCCCAGCTCCTGAAATCTCCTGAAACAATTCTCAGGTCACTCTGGGGTAGTCAAGGAATGATCAGCACTAATCCCAGCCCTTCCCCAGCAGAGTGTGATTCATGTCCAGCCAAGCCCATTTCCATCCACCGTGTCCAGCAACAATCCTGCCACTAATCCCATCAAGGGGATTCTTTGTTGCTTTCTGCTTGGGTTTTTTTTTTTTTTCTTAATTCCATCTCTCACCGACTCAGATAGCAGAATCAAATACTGAATAATACATTCAATGAGTTACTTAATTAGCTGGGTGAAGGTGAAACAGAAACAGCTGAGTCAAATAATGAGATGTCAAGAGCAGCAGCTCAGACCAAGGAGGGATTGGGGAGAATTCTTCCTGCCAGAAAAGGAAACACAGTACTCTTCCAACACAGAATACTAAGGGATGTCCTCTTTCCATTCCAGTCCCTCCAAAAATACCAGCTGGGGGGAAAATACCAAAGTGAGCTGACAAAAGCAAGGAGAGCAGAAATCACTCACATTACAGCAAGCATCATTAAATAAGTCATAGGCAATTAACAAGTTTGAAACAAAACAAAAAAAAAAACCCAAAAGCCCAAAATAACAACAAAACAAACAAACAAACAAACAAAAAAAACCAACAAAAAAATCCCCAAAAGAACCACCCAGAAACATTTTCTAGAAAAGTTAAGTAGAGAACACAAAAGGGTTGTAATGTAGGATGATGATCAAGCAAGTAGCTTCATCCTCATTTAAGAAGAGGCTTTCTTCTCCCATATATTAAATAGCTAAACAAAAATTTCACTGCTCTATTAATTAAACCTATTTCATTCTCCCCATTGCAATTCAGAGTCAGAGCAAGTCTGTTTTTCTGCCCTTAGCATTAGCTGAGGGCTCTTGTAATCAGACAAAATTGCAGTCAAAACTCACTAATAAATCCTTGCTTTATTTCTGTGTTTGGACAAGCAGCTGGAGTTATCCCTGCTCTGCAGTCTCCAAGGGATGATTTTGCCAGTATAAAGGAGCATAACATTACATTTTGGCCCATGCAGATTTCCAGGGGACTCTGCCAGAGACCCTGGGTACTGGCAGGAATTCAAAGCACTTATTTCCAATGGAGCTGAACAGAGAGACTGCACTTATTTCGAAAAATAATAAGGTTTAAAACCTGACATTGTTACAGAATCCTGAGTTGCAACTCAAAACAAACATGTGGTCCTCAAAGCCCAACTGGAAACCTGCAAGATAAACTGAGAAGGAGGTTTGTCCCTGACTAACTCCTCCTCACAAAAAAACAAGCTATGTAGTAATTGTTATATTTTTGATTTTCACCAAATCCTTTTTTCCAGCCAATGTGGAATGGCATGTCCCTGCATCATCCTGAATAAATTAGTGCCTGTCTATCAGTCATCCTTGCCAAGAGAAAGTTCACAGTAAAAGTAAGCAAAAGTGAGAAAAAAACAAATAGAGAGGTGTAAACAGAAGTGAAGGTGTGTCATGGAATATTGGATTCAGCAAATCAGGCAAGGCAGAAGGCAGTAAAAGAGTTGTTCAAAAACCCCAGGAGAAGTGGGAGATCCCTTACTAATGTGAGCACCCAGACTGGTGTTCCACCAGCCCTACAAGAACTTTACTGAGCCAGAGGAAGGAACAATCCCTGGCAGCAGGTCACCCCACACTGAAGGGAGCAGCTGGGAGAATGGCACTTTTCTGTGAGGAAAAATGGCACTTTTCTGTGAGGAAAAATGGGACTTTTCTGCAATGAAAAATGGCACTTTTCTGCAAGGAAAATTCTTCAGCTTCACAAATCCAGCCCTTCTGAATTTCTCCAGTCTGATTCTCCCACTCTGCACCCACATACAGGTCTCACTTTCAGAAATATACTTAATTTGCCTTTTTTTTTTTGTTTTTTTTTTTTCTCCCATTAAGTGCATCAGAAATATTCAAATATCTTGATCTTGAAAAGCTTAATCCATCTATTCCACCATAAAACATTCCATCAACTCTCCAGACTGCCAGGCTAGCAGAACAGGCCATGGGACCTTGTGGCATCAGAGCCTTGTTCAAGTGGCAAACACTTGCAGAAAAAGAAGAAACCTCATGTCCACAACCTCTGTGCATTATCTGCATTGCAGCCACAGGATGGCTCATCATGTACAAATAGTAAATATAAATGGAATAAAATTATATTGCTATAAATATAAATGTAAACCTAATTGTTTCACCTTCCGAAATATAGGAATAGAAGAACAGTTCTCAGAGTGTAGTAAAATTTGGATTTAATCTTTTTTCTTCCTCATTTATGGATTATTTCTGCCAAGAAATTTAAGATTTACTTCCAAATCTTAAATTACTAAAAATCTCAGAAACAGCCATCTTAAAACATTGGCACTTGGAACATGTTGTACTTCAGAGCTGAATTTCTTTTTCTCTTACATTCATACTGGGTATCTATAAATGTCTAAAAAGTAAAACTGTTGCCTTAATAGATCTGCCTTTAATAAGCTACACAATTGATGCAGATAATTGATGATGCAGCTCTGCTTTGGGGAGTCCCAGCAGCCTCATCCTTAGGATTCCCAGATCCCAGGGCAAACTCCATGCACCTTGCAATTTCAAACATGTGGCACAAAACTTTAGGGGGAAAAACAAAATTTCAGAGTTGCAAAAGGAGTAAAAAAATATTATTTACTGCAAAAAGCAGTAACATTGAGAGGCACCATGTTAGAAGCTGAGCATGAAAATTCAGGTTGTGGCATTACTCTAAAAGAGCACATAATTTTATGAGAAGAAGTTAAGAGCATTTCATATGAAGGAATGCATAATGGTGAATTTGGGGGATTCTTTTTTGTCTCCTCCTTAAAAAGAAGAACATTCCCAGCTGCAGTGTCCAGCTGGCTGGAAGAGCCCTGCCAGGGGAATGTTTCCTTGCTCCTGCACTCACTGTAAGGACGTGAAGTTGTATTTTTTAATTGATGGTGTCAAGCTCTGCAAAAACATTGCCACATATGCAGAGTCAAAAATGGTGTGGTGAACACAGTGAAAGTATTGCATACTGTAGCCTTCAGGCTTAAAGGAAATGACTTTTGATTAGACTCATAAATTACTGAACATGTGGCTGCAGCAGTTGTCAGGAGTTATCAGATAACACAAACTTTACATGGAATCAGAGCTAATTCCTGCACAGTGCTACTGCTGTAAAGGCTGCAACAACAATGGCAGACGTATCATTAAATGGGCAAACCTAGAAATATAATTAAATTAACTGATACTCATCTCTCTTCTTCTATCCAGACTCTAATTTAATGCACTTGCAAATGTAATGAGGTTCACTGAATTGAAAAATACTGTGGAAATAACAGAAACAAGATTAAATTAATTGCACGACATACTGATAAGAAAGCTTGCCTCAAATTATGTGAAGCACATTTCTAAAAGCCATTAAAAGGCCAGTCACATATCATGCATCTTGATGACAAATAACACATTGAAATTATTTTTTTACTAACTGGAATATCCATTGTGTTTCCTAGAACCATATGCTAATTGGTTGGTGCTCTCTCATCTTCAGGTAAATAAACATGTGAAAAACACTTGGGCAGTGAAAAATTAGAATCTGGCCAACAACCAAAATTACTTCTGTTCCAATCATTTCCATGTGATTCACACTACACAATTTGAGATGAAGACATGCTAAATGTATTTATACCTTGCAGCAGCTTGGGTGAAAAATTATGTTTTCTTCCCTAAGAAACCACCATTTAAATTTCCACAAACAGGAATAAAACATTAATTCTGAAAGCAAAATGAGCAGCTCTCAGTTGTGCCTGGGAGTGTTCTGGACAATGCAGCATTTCTGAAGCACCATCAAGCATATAGAGCAACCATCCATTTTTATTCTTTTGGGTTTTTTTTCCTTAAAAAGAACCCTGAACAGGAATTCCACCATCTCTCTAAGATACCCTGGGCAAATACCCGACTGCATTTGATGCTTTAATTTAAGAAACAAGAAAATCCTCACATCAAAGCCCATTAGATATTTTAGTTTATTTGAAAGGAAACCTTTTCTGGTATGTGCCAGCAGACCAAAATTTCAAACACTAGTGGGAGCTACAAGGCACCCAATGCCAAGGATTCCAGTGGAATCCTGTCAAGCAATTCCAAATTTGTATTTCCTTACAGCGAGATGAACAACAAAGGATTTGCATTAGCAGCCAGTGACGGGGCACTTCAGCCCCCGTTCCCCTGCCACATTGCAGAGGGCAAACAGAGGGCTGGAACCAGAGCTTCTTGTGTTAACAGGGAAAAGCAGGCAGTGGCAACTCCCCAGCTGGATTTCCGAGCAGCAACACGCTGCAGTGACAAGAGGAACACAACACCACAGCTGGCCAAGACACCCCCGAGCTGGAGAGCAAAGAAGAAGGGAGAGAAATGTCGAGAAGCAGCGAATTAAATCACAGGGCATCGTGCTTTAATGCCAGGGCACTGGAGTCCTGACCCAACAAAAGGTCAAGCAGACACTTGGAAGAAGGTGAGAATTCCACTAATATCAGCTCAGTTGATGAAATGGAAGCCAAGCAATGAAAAGGCTCAAAAGGCAGAAAATTCTGATGACACAAAACTTCCTTTGTGCTCTTGTTCTTTCAAAGGCCTTGGTAGAAAATCACCCGAGAGAGGCTGAATCATTTCCCCTCCAGACTGGATTCATCTGACCTGGCTTTCTGTGTCTGGAGGCAGCCCTGCCAGCCTGGGATCCTCTGCTCTGCTGCTCACCAGGACAGGGCTCTCCTGAGCAGGAGCCCTCACACAGAACTTGAAATAGCCAGAGGAGACCACATGTTTGGTACACTTGAACTGAAGTCTCATCCTGTCTTTATTGGAATTACTCTTTCCTCATTTGGGACCTTTAAAGATATTTTGCTAAGTATTTATATAGAGTTCTATCATATTTTTTCTAGCTTCTGTGTTTTTATAAACAGCCAGTTAAGTTATAAGCTTTAATAGAAATCACTCTCAGGACTTCTTGTAGTAAAATTGCTCATTATTCACTAAATATTCAATTATTAAGGAAGAGAAATAGTGAAATTAGAGGTGTATGGATACACTTGGGGAGAATTCCAGGAGGGTTTATGCCATTATAAACAATGCTCCAAAAAGGAAACTCAATGTTTATACTTCAGATATATCTTGTTACTTATAAACACCAAGCATTATTCCAGGAACAGATGGTTTGTCAAGGTGGCCATACATGATTTTATTTTCTATTTTCAACATGCCTTCAGTATAACTTTAGTTCCAAAAAGATCTGGTCCTAAAATCCATTAAACACTGACAATAGAGTAGAAATTGGTGTTAATTAGTCTGGGCCTCCTCCCAAATCTCTACCAATTTAACAAATGTTTAGTGCTATTAAGCTTACATGTTATAAATCTTTATCTGCATAACAGTGTTACAAAATGGAAAAGGAGGAAAGCAGGAGAGAATGGAAAAAGTTAAAAAAAACCTAAAACCAAAAGTACCTGAAATATTAAAAAGGGAAAACCAGCTGCTGTCTTTTCTTTCGTACTAAGTTATTAGAACAAAGAGGCATTTTAAAACTCATAACTCTGTGGGAGATTAATATCAGGTTTCTAGGGTTCAAAATGCCTTTTACACATCATGTAAGAGGGCTGAATTCTCCAAGGGTGATTTCCCTATACAGTCCCATGCACTGCTCATACCCTCTGTAACATCAGGGAGCAAAGCTGGGAACAGGACAAGGATGGGAGGAGGGGAAGAGTTTTCTAATCTACTTCAAGGTAAAAGCAAAACTTGTACACTTGTGTGAGAAACAGAATCCTAATGCAGGGCACTGAAATTAACCATAAATACAGAAGAGTTCCACGTTCACCAGGTCAGAACTGAGCCCTGTGATTTGAGGTGCTGGCTCCGAGCAGTGCCCATCCAGTTCAGTGTCTCACCTCTCCCTCTGCTCATTCCAGGTTCTTCAAAAAAAGACAGAAACAAATGGCCTCTGTTCCCCACACCTATTTCATTTCTAAAATCATTTATGACTAACCTACTGCTGAGATAAAATGCTTATTTTACAGCTACTTAAATATCTATACAAATGTTCACAGGGAAAAGCAAACATAATCTATTTCTAAGCAAAAGTAAAATGTCTTGTTTGAAAAATTCACAAGTGCATCCAAACCCAGTGATTCCACAGCCTCTGTAGGCCCTTGCTATGGGGTTTGTGTAACCTCTTTGTTAACAAGGCTTTCCTAATTTCTGGAAAGAATTTCCTGTGTTGCACTCTGTGTCCGTTACCCTTCTGTTATAAATAAGAAGCTTGACTGGGCCAATATTCAAGCAGCAATCAATTTATTAATTAATATGGTGAAGTATGAGCAATACAGAGCTGGGTACAGTGGGGGAAGTTTTCCCTCCAACTGCACACCCATAGTTGAGGCTTACAGGTATTTATAGGGGCACTCATCAGCTTTCTCAGCAGTTTCTATTCCAATTTTTACTCATCAGCGGTTTCTATTTCTAATTTTTTGTCACAATTCTCTACACTATTGTGGTTTAGTTTCTCTCAGGGTGTATCCCAAAAGGAGCATCCCCAGATGGTGCTGGTTTCTGAAAGAAGGAAGATGAATCCCAGCTGGTGCAGTCCAGCTCCCCAGATGTGGGTTCACCTTTTAATTGTAAATCTCATAACAGGGATGTCCAGCTTCCCTTGGTCAGAACCATAAATCCTTGAGCTGAGTTCATCTTCCTTTCTCAAGCTGCTTTGCTCTGTTTTGTTAAGGTGTGAGATAAACATGTTTCCTTTATATATATTCCAAAGCTATAGTTTCAAGGATACAAGCACTATTCTAAAATTATACCTCAAAAGGTTATTATTGCAGAACTCTTTAGGATTAACTACAAGCAAAAAGCAACATCCTTAACACTTCAATTCAATGCTCCTAAATCAACTAAGGTAAATTGCAAACAAAAGACAGGTTCAAAGGCCTTCTTCCATGCTTTACTTTCCTCAGTTATTATTAGAATTCACAACTGTCCCATTGTTGATCTCCACACATATGGCAATCCCAAACACACACACATTGCCTGTATGTACCTGACACCAAGCACAGCTTTGGATTTCACATTCCTACTGCACTTCCAGGGAGAATGGCTGCATCTTTTGTGTGCATTTAGCTGGTTAACAAAGCACCAGCCTGACCCTCCAAACCAACTCAGTTCTCCCTGCACCTCTTTGTGCCTCAGGCAGCAGCAGGGGCACAGAGATCCAACTGCAGAGCTCAAGCACTGTGCAAGGGGAGCACAAAACCAGCCCCTGCTCCTCTCCCACTCTGGGACAGACACTGGAACCCCAGGATTTTTTTTCTTTTGCAGACAGGGTAATCAGGGGTAGGAAGCCCTGATAAAGATGACAGATGCATTTCCTGAGCAGTGGCAAAGGCAGCAGGGCTAGGAGGTGACAAATTGCATTATGGTAACAGCAGCTCTCACAAGGCTTGATTAGTCTGCACTGGCTTCTCTGCCAGATACATCATGGCCAGAACTGGTCAGAGGGTAAATTTGTATGAGAACAGGAAATAATTGCCTAACAATAACAACATAATGGACACCTCCAGTTTTTAAAGATGATGAAACATCCCCATCCAGCTGGAGAGAAGATAATTTTTGGCTAATGTTCAGGAAGCAAATGTTGGTTATGCTGGACCAGTAGAGAGAGGATGAGCAGCCAATCTAATCCCTGGCAGCTCTTCTCCTTACACATCTAATAAAGGGACATTCTGCACATGGCATGCTTTTGATAAACTGGAGGTGAAAATGCAAGACAGGAATTTGCTAAACGAGCAGGGAAAAAAGGTGTTTTGCATAATCACTTTTAATAGGTGTAGGAAAAGAAATGGAGGAAAGCTGAGGAGGATTTTAAGCATATCCAAGTGACTTGCAGCTGGGGTGTAGAACACATCTATCATCCTAATTGTTGCTTAGTCTCGAGTGCCTGACAAGTGGAACATCTGTGTTTAGATAACACAGGCCTGGATAGACCATTCCAGCTCCTTTGGGATTCCTGCCCTGCTGCGGGAAAGATCAAAGCCCAGGGTAAAGACCCCTGTGTGTGTCCCTGGGACACAGGGGACACCAGCAAGGACCTGCTCTGTGGGACCTGCCTTCCCCAAGCTGTGTCTGGCCAGGTGCTGCTGCCCTGGGAATCCTCCAGTCTGCAACAGAATGGAAACAAATTCAGCCTCTGTGATTCCCCCACAGCTCCGTGGCTGCTCCCGAGTCCTGTCTCTGCCAGCTCATGCACTAAATGATAAAATACCTGCCAGAGCTCTTGTTCCTGTGCAGGAACACAGGAGGATCCACCTCCTGCATGGACAGGTTTGTAGCTGGATGAGCAGAGGGGGGATAAAGAGGCATTTAAATGACCAACTCAATAATGGCACCAAGATTCCACACTCGCTCAAGGCAACAGGAAGAATTTTGTTTTGGGAGCTGAAAGGATAAACTCAAAAGGCCCCTGTGAGGCCACTAAAACCCCATTTAGAACATTAACCCTGTGGGGTAATGGGGTTTGAGGTGTTGTAATGTTCATCCCACCCCAAGTTCTGTTCTGACTGAGGAACATGCTCAGCACTGGCCAGGGCAGCAATGCTGGAACCTTCTCCAGGATCCCTGCTCTCCCACAGGGCTGAGAATCATTTACTTTCCACTCAGGGAGCCTAATGCACAGTTCAATGGATAAGCAGAAAGACAAGGACAGCTGGAAAGGTCACTGCAATAATTAAAACTTACACCTCATGAATTACAGAGTGACTTTCCTCCTCCATTTCTTGACACGACATGCGCTTGTTGGGATGGAGAGTGGTGAAACTGTGGGCAAGAACCCCAGCTCATGTCCCCATGCAGACTGAGGGGTCAGATTCAGTAGCTCAGTGTATCTCCACACTGGCACTGGAGCTGCTCTGGGTGGGCCTGAGCCCTTGCCAGGGGTGTCAGGAGGGCACAGCTCCAGGCTGGAGTCCAGCAGGGAATTTCGGAGGAGCTGCAGGGACCCTGCTCCAGCAGTGCAGCCCCTCCTGCTCTGCCAGGGCTGCTGTTTCCTCACATCTGGGCAGCATTCCATCCCTCCTGGGACATGAGGTGTCCCCAAGGTG
This sequence comes from Agelaius tricolor, assembly GCF_023055355.1. Taxonomy (NCBI): domain Eukaryota; kingdom Metazoa; phylum Chordata; class Aves; order Passeriformes; family Icteridae; genus Agelaius; species Agelaius tricolor. The sequence continues at coordinate 12,637,325 of NW_027269279.1, forward strand.
TCCCCAGCCTGGCAGGGACACCCAGAGCAGCTGACAAAGCCCAAGCATTGCCTCCAGCTTGAGGCAAAGTGGAAATTTTCTAGGGTAGAAATCTATTTTGATTTAGGTGAAATGTACATTTTTGAGTTGAGTTTGTGGTCAGAAGCTTGACTGCAAAACTTAGGCTCAGAGAAACTGCTTCAGTGAAGGACAGAGATAAGGGGGAGAGGACAGAGGGTGATAGAGGGAGAGATTGCTGTGAGAGCAGCTGTGAGAGATTGCTGTGAGAGCAGCTCAACTTGACTTAGGAATTCATTCTGATAAAGAAGAACTAGCAGCTAATGTCACACAAAACTCATAAAAATGAATATGTATGAACCTATTGTGAAACTCTATGGAAATGTACCTGAGGGGGGGATAAAAAGGGACCTGAAGCTCCCAGAAGCACACATGTCATTTCAGGGGAACGATTCCCACGTGTGTCCAGCGCTGTAATAAACACACCAGCTTTACAGCTTGCACCAAAGCTGGAGAGTTTTGATTATCTCTGCAAAAGAAGCTGCACACATGAAACGTGATGGCAACAACAGCAGCCCTCACTGCCCCTAACACACAGCCAGCACGTGCCCAAAAACACAAACAGAAACCCCAGACAGACCTGCCAAAGCATCAGGAAAGGTTTTCTTGCCTGACCTACCCAGTACAGCCACCTTCAGCTCTCACAAAAACACCACCTCAATACACACGTTTTTTCTCCTTGGTACTCAATGCTTTGCACAAACCTGACAGCCAAGAACATGATACACAGAAAAGAAACACCTCAGGAGAGGGTGGGGAAGCTGGGTTGGACGCCTTGTGAACACAGCCTACAATAAATCTAATCTTAAATATCACAAACCATGCACAATTAGGAGGGGCAATAAGGAACTGCAGCTGCAGGATTATTTGTGCTTAGTATTTATCACAGGATGATATCAAGCTCATGAAAGGCTGGGTTTATAAGAACAATACTGTAAATAATTTTTTTCCATCATTTCTTCAACACTCAACAACAAAGAATTGGCTTCTGTAAATACCAACATGTATCCTACATAAAAAAAGCAGTTTGAAAACCTCAGTTTTCAAACAACTGTTTTAAAAATGTCTTTTCCTCCTCCATTCTGTCAGGTCACCATGGGATTTACCAGGACTCTTAACTTATGGAGATGTTTTCATTCTGTGTGTGAAGGCATGCATGTAAATACATTCTTGTCATATTAAATTCTAATTGCTAAGGCCAGAAGTGAATTTAGGAGATAAATTCAGTCAGTGTATTTCTCAACTGATTTTCAAAACCAGATAATGCTTTCTAAAAGCAAAGGGTAGAGAACACTCCTTTAGGCCACTGAGGGTCACAAATTCCACTGTTGTTTCAAAAACTCAGTTTTGAAACTGAAAATCTTCAGTTATGAGGCATTTTTTGTTTGTTTGTTTTAGTCAATGAGCAAAGGAAGAAACAGTTTGATCCTTTGTACTGGAAACACATTTGGGCCATTAATCCCAAACCTACTGGCTCCAAGCACTGAGGAAAAGTTCAGGGAACTCTTGAGGTTCTTTATCCCAACTGCAGTGAAATTGGCTCAGTGATTTAATAACATTCCAGCCTCAGAATGAGCAAATAAGAAGGTTTCTCTATTTATTTCCCTTTTTTACTTTTTTTTTCCTGTTCTGCCCACTATAAATACTTTCAAATGTTGTGAAGGCTTAAGTTTATTTGCACTGATGCCTCTTGAGTTAATAATGAGAACACAGCACCCCAGTTTCAGCAAAGCACCTTCCCAGGAGGAGCTTTCCCTCAACCAGCACTGCTGTATCATAGGAACTACTCTAGAACCCCATAAATGTCTTTAAATAAAAAATGCTTTGGAGATATAAGAGTATGCTCCCCTGTAGAAAATGCAGCTGGAAAACTGGCATCACAAAGAGAAAGAAAAACCTTTCTGTCAGCACTGGCACAGCTCTCTGCCATGAAACACCCAAGGATCCTTTAGGAATTACTCTACAGGTCTGAATGGTCAAGAAACAACAGGAGTATGGATTAGAGATCATAGAGAGCATTAATGCTCAGCATGGTCCCTGCTGACCGAGGGAATGCTGTTCATTCTCTTCTGGGTGTGTTATCAGCCAATCTCAAAACATGAGGAGCACCCTCCTCCTCCCTCTTGCCTTGAAAGAAAGGCAAAGCCCACCTGAATGCATCTCTTCCACTCTGTGTAACATTCCTGTGGATTGGTTTGGAAAGTGCTGAAGGAGAGGAACAAATGCTCTGTGATCCCACCTGGACAACGGGCACACTGAGCTCAAACATCCACGTAATTCTCATGGCTACCCCCTATATCGAGGAACACAGTGAAACTGCAAGCCCACGTCATGAGCACAATTACAAAATTAAGTTCTCTTCTTGATTAACCTAAAAAGAGCCCCTAATCTGTGTCTGATTTCTCTATGTTCAATTTCAATTTAAGTCAAATCTGCTAGTTTGCTACTCTCTCTGTACTCTTTCTGTCATCATATAAATGATACCTTCGAAAAAACAAACAAACCAAATAATAAACCAAATCCAAAGCAACACCCTAACTCACAATTGATTTAGGATTTCAAACTGCCATCATTTAAAAGAACAACATTTACATTTTGACAAGCAGTAAAAGTACCAGCAATCAGAAGCTTACTGGGAAACATGGAGCATGTAAATCACATTCACTCGTGGCTCAAAGGTTTGCCAGTATTTATTCATATTTGTAAGCAGGCAATCATTGTCACTTCCCTGTACCCAAAACAGCTCTCTTCTAAAATGCCTTTTTCTTATTACTTCACTGTGAGGTCTCCTGTGTGTGCAGCACCTCAGCTGTGTCCCTGAGTAATTATTAATCAAACAAATCATCTCTGTCCATAAGCAAACAGGAAATTTGCCCTGATGGAGATGGCTGTTCCATTGCTTTGGCTTTCCTGTATGCCCTGTGCCATCAACCACGTCCCTCCACTGCCTGACCCAGTGCCACCATGGTGAATTTAACCCTTGCAAGTGTGTTGGGCTGGAGGAGAAGCTCTGCTCAGGTATTCTGATTTCTATTAGTCCCACTGGTACTGATTTCCCAAGAGCTGATGACCCATTGTAAGCAGTATTAGATGTCCTTCAATCCAACCCCACTGTGCAGTTATTACTGATTTCTTGGACCCTGTCACACCCACCCACTGCCAGGTGAGAGAAGTTCCCTGGCCCAGCAAATCCACCAGCTCTCAAATTGAGACAATGAAGAGCTTTGACAGAATTCTATCTATATCATTCAGAAAATAATAACGTGCTGCACTGGGGGCCAAGCAAAATAAGTCTTTGAGAGGCAAGTGAGAATTTCTAAAGCCCTCAGACAGCACTATAGAAAAAAGGAATCACTGAAATAACAGCTCCATTTGCAGGAAAAAGAAACTCCTTATCAAGATGGGATTACTTTTGAAACTTGCAGAACTGATGCCTTTCCCACACTTGCTGGTACAGCCTCAAAAGCCCTGTGATACATCAAATAAACAGCCCAGAACTGGAGTTAAATTTTGTCTCTTGCATGTTGGGTTTGATTTTCTCTTGCCAGAATGTACATAGAGAGGCCACATGTGAAGGTGCTAAAATGAAACCACTGCCTGTTTATAACCCTGATACTCACAACCTGAACTCCTCTAATGCTACTCTTCTGATTTTAAAACTGAAATAAATGCAAATATGAATCTTTAAATGCTTTGTGGATCAATAAATTATCAAAAGGCGAGAGATGAAAATGAGGAATGGAAGGGTTTACCTTGTTTCATCAAATCATCCTTAAACAAGCACGGGTGGATTGAAGACATCTTATAAATATCTCACATATTTCAGTTCGACTTCTGCTGTGGTAATATCCTCTATGAGAAATAGAATTCTCCTGTATTTCATTTTCAGTGAAACAGCCCCAGCTCACGTCAGCATGTGCAGAAGATCCCTCTCTACAGAGAGCAACTGTAGATTTACATTCAAAATAGATTGAGAAACATACTTGAGATATGGGAATCTTCTGAAGCACCTGTTAAGGCCAGGAATTCAAATCTGCTCTCTGTGGCTGAAGAAACAACTTAGTCTTTCTGCACCTCTGGAATAACATTTGGTAAGAAATTAATATTTTCTCTGAAATTACTCCAAATGAAAATAATAAGCAGTAACAAAACAGATATCAATTTTTTTTTCTTCTAATCTCAGTAGGACATGATTCAAACCCTGATTTGACCACAGCTAGACCAGTTTCCATAGCAGACTCTCCTGGAGTATCTGACAAAAACCATGTTTTTGCAAAACTCAACTGCTTTTCTGAATTAACTTCTCCCCCTACCCCTCAATTTATGAATATCCTGGTTGCCTGTAATTTATTACCTTAATATTCATCACATTACTTTAAGTCCTGGGAATTTAAACCTTATAACCTGGTACAACACATACAATTCTCCAGGGATTAAAGAACAAAATGTGTATTGCTGTTGCAATAAAAGCCTGTATAAAATGGAATAATCCAAGTCAGGATTTAGCTAACCACCACATACCTTCTGGCCAATTTGTAAATGAGGAAAAGAATAGTTCTAACTCTGGTTTACAACTACTTCAGCCTCAAGGATTCTTTAAAAATATACTAAACAACACAAAAGAACTTTGTACACAAATAGGAACAAACCAACACACAGCCAAATAATGTGAAGTCTGTGAAACAAAAGGTGGGCATCGGGCACAGGTTGGACTCTGTGATCTTGGAGGTATTTTTCAACCTTGGTGATTCTATGAATATAAAAAGCATGCAAAAAAAAGAATGGGCTATTGATTAGCTTGTCCAAATCTTATCATTGTTGAGATTTAAACCTGTGCCATCCTCTAACAGAAAAGAATGTGCGGGGAGAAATGTGTCAAAAATTATGATGCATTTTTTAAAAATTCATAATTGTACCACACTCAGATGTTGTGAAAGCTGGCATGAAAAGTGAAATGCAAAGTGTTGGTAACAAAGATGTGAGATAAAGCTATTTTGGTAATATTTGGGGGTTTTTTTGCTATTTTTTTTTTATTGAAACTCTTAAATAATTGAAGAACAGCTATTTAATACAAACGAAACTTTTAGCAATTAGTGTGTTTATGTTGTGCTTGCAAGGAACAACATTTTACAGTAATTGCCTTGTAAGAAGGTCGTTTTCCAAGCTGCAGTTCCAGCTGCACCATAGATTTAACAGATATGCTTGGAATTGTTAAAAACACGACTTTGGCCAATGCTGGATGCACGAGTGGAAGCCAGGAGCCAGAGCAGGCAGCGGGGCAGGTGCAGTGTGTGAGCTGAAGGTGAAATGTGCTGTACATCCTCCCTCCTCTGAGCTGCTGTGGGGCCAGCACAGCCGGCCTGGCTGCCAGGGGTTCTGTGCCATGGACATGGCTCACCAAGGTTTTATGGGTTTGTAAAAGATTCCATGTCCTCATTTAATTGTCACAGTTCCAGGACTTCTCTGACTGCTTGGAAGCCCCCAGAGTCAGCCCACTTAAGTTTCAAGCCTCCAACCATGATCACTGTTCAGCTAAGTCCCAGCAGAGAGAGGATTTGATTACAAGTCACTTTTGCCACCCCAGCAAACCTGACTCTGGTTCAGTTGGAGATGTAAGGGGCAATGCTGTTGAGTGGCAATAACAACTCAATCAGCTTCCCCAGAACAGGGCACAGCTAGTTAGGACAAGCCCAGGAGTGAGGAAACATTTAACTCACACTGTTCTCCAGAGGGGACCTACTGCTACCCACTGGCTGCTTATAATGCCGTCAGACCAGAAAAAAATAGCAATCAACACATTATTTGTTGCTATCAAATTTAAAAAATCATTAAAAATTTATCAAATTTGTGCTTTTTGTTTCATGTCATTTCTTGGTTTAATATCCTCACTTTACCCAGAATTCTTTATGCTTCACTCAGTCTCAAGGCTTTCTTTGTCTGGCTCACACCAGGCAGCAGCAGGGGCAGAGTCCCTCCAGATTTACAGTTTGGGGATTTCAGTGAGTTCTGTCCATCTGCTTTTCCACACAATGATTTTGATGCTTTTGCAGCAGCTCACCCCAAGGAATCACATCACACACAATCTCCGGTCATCCACATCTTTACAAACCTGAAAGAGTGGACTGAAAGGTAAAATTGCCCATATTCCATGGGTACAAACGTTGCTAAGGAATCTCACATGCACTTCACCCGTTTTTAGAATGTCACTCCAAATATTGCCTGCTTAGAATGCTAAACCACCTCTGAAATGGGTGGGATTTGATCTTCTTGCCCAAAACAAGTCCCTTGCACAAGTCCAGGGGGAGAGAGAGAAAGGGGAGAGAGAGAAAGGGGAGAGAGAGAAAGGGGAGAGAGAGAAAGGGGAGAGAGAGAAAGGGGAGAGAGAGAAAGGGGAGAGAGAGAAAGGGGAGAGAGAGAAAGAGAGCAAAGAGAAGCCACAATATCCACAAAATAAAGAGAGAAATGTGATAGTTTGCAGCAAACATACACCAGACAAACTGCCCACAGCAGTGGAACAAAGGGGAAGGCTCTGGAGTTCCCAGTAATGGGCACAGCAATTAATAAGACATACAGCACATGGTAAAATCCCTTCTGCCATCTGTGTCCACTGTCCCCAAGTGGAGCTGGGCATGTTTGCCATGTCCATCAGCATTAAGATTGCTGTTCCATGCCAAGTCTGATTTTATTGGCTCCCGTTGGTTCCAATGCTAAAAAATCTATCAGCATTGCTCTTTAAATCTTCTCATAATAATACCAAAAACTCCAAACAAAAAACAAAAAACCACATAGTACTGAACATTTTGCCTAACCTTAGTGCCGTCAGGGGAATTAACAACCTATATTGAGCTTATAAATTAATTTTCATCATTGTTTAAAAATTTTTACATTTATCAAAAATGCTGCATATAAAAGGTTATACTGTGAAAGTGGCAAAAGTAAAGTTACTTCTCTGAAGCCTGTTTAAGATCTGATCCAGAAAAAAGTATAATACACTTCAATTTAAGGTGAACATCATGAGCAAAGGAAAATAATACTGTTTCTCTTGATAATTGCAGGGGACTTTCTATAGGCTTCTCTTACATCCTCAAATCCCCTGTACTGGCAATGCCTCCAGCAAAAGGCAGGGTACGTACCCAGTGCAATCTGTCACTTTACCAAGAGTATCTGAATTATTTCCAACCACTAAGAGCAGTTTGTTGGGCCTGAAAGGACACCTGCCCTCTCTTTGCTTGAAGGTGAGCCATGGGCAGGGGGCTGGAGAGCACCTCCAAGCAGGCCAAGATCTGGGTGCAGGTGCTGCCCCATGGGCTGGCACAGCCATGTCTGTACCTGCAGCCCTCCTGTCACCACCAGGAGCTGCTCCTGCTCCTCCTCCTCTGCCTACACATCCCTGTGGAGGTGTTTGAGGGTCCCAGGATGAGGGAAGAGATGAGAACCTTGACTCCATGTTTCAGAAGGCTGATTTATTATATTATGATATGCATTATATTAAAAGAAAATGATATATTAAGACTACACTAAAGAATAGAAGAAAGGATTTCATTGGAAGGCTGGCAAGGAAAAGAATGGAATAAATGATAAAATCTTGTGACTGCTCACAGCCTCGACACAGGTGAGGCTGTCATTGGTCATAAGTAAAAACAATTTCACATGCTGGGCAAACAATTCTCCAAATCACGTTCCAAAGCAGCAAAACATGGAGAAGCTGAAGCTTCCCAGCTTCTCAGGAGAAAAGATCCTGGCAAAAGCACTTTTCAGAAGATATGTCTGTGACACACCCCCATGTGCACAGGATCTTGTGTAAATCCCATTGTCCTTTCCCATGGTAGCTGGGTTATCAGCAATCACAGGTGTCTCAAGACAGATGAGGATTCTCTCAGTAGCCTCTACCTCAGCAATCATCAGGTGGCTGCTTTTTGCATTTATTCCTGTGCTAAACAAGAGCTTCACATCAAACTCCTCACACTGAGAGCAAAACAAACCCCAGGGAAGGCATGAGAGACATGATTTGGTTTCAGGAGAGAAAAGCCACTTTTGGGAGCTCCTGTAGGACTTGCCACTTTGTGAGTCACACAGCAGTCACAGGGACTTGTCACAGAATTTTCTTCTGCAAGCACCAAAGGACGACTGTCTTTAAATCAGACATGTTAAATACACCACATCTTCCCTTCAAAAGCAGCTATACTCTGTAACACCTACACATCCAGAATAAATTAGCTTTCTTATTCAGTGGTGTCAACAATGGTAAGCCCCAGAGAATAAGGGAGAAAGAGTAATGCTAGCCTATGCCAAAATACTTATTAATTACACCTCCTTTCAGATGCCTCCCTTGTTGAAACCCTGTTTGGTGCCACATGAAATAAGGAATAACACAGTCTTTAAATTATGAGCAATAATTTGCAAATTGCCCTCAATTTTTACCTCCTGTTCATTGTTCAACAATGCTATATAAAGGAGGAAGATCTATTATCCCTGAAACTTTTCCCTGCACACAGCTCCCTGCTGAACACCAGAGAAGAATCTAATCTAAGGTCAAAGAGGTGACTGTGCAATGAGATATTTATCTGCTGCCCACCCCTGAGGTGTCAATAGAAGCAGCTGATGGTGTCACTTGTGACACTGTCTGTAGCAGGCATCTGCCCATTACCAGGTGGAGAGAGAGAAAACCTCAGCTCCTTTCATACATGAAACTGGAGAGCTGTCATCTGGTAACAGATTTTTATTACTACCAGGAGTGTATTTGAATTCAAAGTAATGACCTGGAAGTACAAAATTCCATATTCTGTAATCCCACAAGCCGTGCAATTCTCCCTCTCCAGTTACTGCTGAATATCTCTATAGCTTCCTCTGCTGCTCCTGATTTAATATAATGCTATCAACAAACCTCCTTAGTGAACAGGGTCATGGCAAGATTTACAGTGCTTTTTCACAGGCCTGCAGGTGAATTTATTTTACCCAATATATCCATTTAGATCCATTTTCCCCAGAACATTATTCTTCAAAGACAACTTAGCGAGTTCTTCAGCATCAGATAAAAGTCAAGCTAAGTGGTGCAAAGATGACAAGGTGTCCTGCATGACCTTAATCAGAAGTTTAAGTGCAGGATAAAAGTGAGAACTGAACCGAGAGCCACTACCCCGAGTGCCTTTTTTTAAACATCAAGGAGACAAATGTTGCTGCTCAGACACTTTTTTTTTTTCCTTTTCTCCAGACTGACACCCCCAGCTCGTGGATTGCATTCAGCAGGCAAGGATGGGAGCAATATTCTGAGAAAAGAAGCGTCACTCACCAAACCTCAACGCACTATGTGAGCAAGCTCAAGGCGTCCTGTAATGACAACGGACAGGGCATTAATGGGAAGGAATTGGAATTTTTATCCATAGGTTCAGCACACAGTGTGTCACTGAGCCAGCCTAAGCAAGCCCTCACTGCCCTTCCCCTTCTGAGCCAGGCATTCCAACCCCCACGTGGGGATGGTCACACACCCAGGCATGGCTCTGGCACAACCACAACTTCCAAATTATCACAGAGCTGTGGGGAGAACCTAAAGCAGCTTCCCAGTGCCTGCAGAGAGCTGGAGAGGCTCTCCCACACAAGGGCATGGTGTGACAGGACACAGGGAATGGCTCCCAGTGCCAGAGGGCAGGGCTGGATGGGATATTGGGAATTAGGAATTGTTCCCCGGCAGGGTGGGCAGGCCCTGGCACAGGTGCCCAGAGCAGCTGGGGCTGCCCCTGCATCCCTGGCAGTGCCCAAGGCCAGGCTGGGCAGGAACCTGGGACAGTGGGAGGTGTCCCTGCCATGGCAGGGGTGGAACAAGACCCTAAAGGTCCCTTGCAACCCACAGCATCCTGTGAGGTTTAACTCTAATCAAAGCCCTGCACACTAGCTGTGAGTTAATGAAGTAACCTGGTTTTAGAAAGCTTTTTTTTTTCAAATATTTGGCCTCTGGCTTTACAGTTGCAGACAAAACATCAAGCAATGAAATTCTTTCCATGCACACTCAACACACAACAGAGCTGATTAGCTTTCAATATTATGGAATCAAATTGATTGAAGTTACAACTTCTTATTTTATAAATAAAAACAAGTTGCTGAAAAATCACATAAATTTTGGCACTGTATCCAACTAATTAAACCTCCATTTCAGTAGAATTCAAAAACCAGCCAAAAATTATCTAATTGAGAAATACTAAAACTGGACTTTTTCTGTGTGGTGGAGAGAATGACATGAAAATGGTTTTAAAAGACCCAGATAGCTAAACAAGATTAAAAAGCATAACTTTACAACCAAAGCAGAGATAAAGAGAAAGCACAAAGACACAAAACTTGAGGAATTCCCTGACTCCAAGCTGCTGTGGAGGCACTGAGGGGAGGCAATCCCTGAGGAGCAGTTTCAAGAATGGAAGAAGGTAAAGAAAACTCTTGAGCCAGCCACAGACATCCCTGTACTGCAGAGGGATGCAGGACCCCTCAGCCTCTGGACAGAACAACTTCAAACCCCCCCTGACTTCCCAACTTCTGCAGGGCTTGAAAGGTGGATGGAGAACAATCCTGCTAGAAGGGAGCAGCCAAACACAACTTTTATGCATATTCATAGAGGGAATCTGACTTTTGGAGCTGCTGGTAGCTGAAACAAAGATAAAAGAATTGTGAGAGTAAGGAAGAAATTGCACATGGATGAAATAGAACTGACAGCTTTGATCATTGCTCAGAAGCTGGAAAACAAAACTCCCTGAGAAGCTCTGCAGAGACACGGGCTGTGCCAAGACCTGGCACAGAGAAGTTTTCTGGAGGAGCACAAGTAGGCAGGGAAGAAGTAAAAAAAGAAGTAAAAGGGGACAGGGAGGGGGCTGGAACTCTGGGGGCCAAAAAATAACTAAGAAAAAGAAAACAAAACTACCAAAAGAAAGCATTATTTGGGAGGAAACCAGAGGGTTTTATCCAAAAAATCTTCTTGATCAACTAAGTCTACCAGCAGAAGCAATGCAAACTGAGACAGAGCTCTGACCTGAGTGTAAAACTGTACTCAGGTGAAAGATTGTCTATTAAACATGAATATAAAACCCTGAGTAATTAAATCTTTTTCATTTTTAACAACAGATAATCAGGTGCAGAGAACATTTAACCTTTTCCACTTAACTTTGGTAATATAAGAAGCTGACATGTACTCCAACAGGTTTCTTTTATATCTATTTATGATATGACCTTTAATATACATATATATGTACTTACATGTGTATGTTTATAGGAAATGTGTACATTAATCAATATTTATCACTCTGTAGTAACTGAAAACCTACCCTGCAGTAGATACACAAGAGAAATCAAACTGAACAATGCAGAGATGAGATACCTGCTCTGTTTGCAACAATTCCTATTTGTTAGCTTATTCAACAATGATTGAAGATTTTGGGAACAGCTGCCTTGGTAAAGGCTCGACATCCCCAGCCTTCCACTGATGTGCAAGGGCAACAGTGCTCATCCCTCCAGATCTGTCCCCAGTGATATGTCAGAAATTATATTCCTGATGTTCACCAATTTATATAAAACACAGTGGGAAAAGGAAACAGAAACACTTAGAAAAGCTACTCAGATAAAAGGAGAGCCTTTTTCTAGTTGATAAATGCACTCAGTAGCACATTTCTTTATGTAATCTCTCTTCAGACAGTAGAAGGAAGCCTCTGCAGATTTTTTTTTTTAAGAGATGAAACATGAATCATTTTATCTTTAAATTACATAACATGAATGCAAATTAATCAGTATCCTTAGACAACTACAAAGTTGATTAAGTGGCTCTTAAAGTCAGAAGATACCAGAACTGTTGAGCAGTTCTTTTTACATTGGCTGTAACCCTTAATATTTCTCCAGAGCAACATGAGAAAAGCTGGAGACATTAATATCCATTAGAGGGAAAGCCTGGTAGGGATTTGAGAGTGCTCTGGCTGTGCTGTAATCGATAGGTTACCTGCTCAAGAGAGGCCATCCATTACTTTTACTCCAAGACAAATCCACTGGAAGTTATGTTTTGTTTCTGCCATCCAGCAGCTCTTTCTCATCCCAGCTTTTGTTGAGCTTTCCTTGCACAGAGTAATGAGCCCAGGACTTCTTCATGACTGAGGGGGGCCCTCATTTTTCAGAAAAGTATCTGTCCCTCATCTGACATAAAGCACCACTTAAGGATGAAGCAATGGCATGAAAGCTGCAACAGAAGCAAAAGCAAGGGGAGGAAAAAAATAAATTCCACTGCAGTGGAATTGAGGGAGTAAACTATTTAACTCTAATTCCTGACAGAGCAGGAAACTCTGTGCAGGTGGATAGCCAAGTGCTGAAAGAAGAAAAGAACTGGCTGAAAGGGCCCAGAAGTTGGGTGGCAGTGGCAATGTAGACAAAATATCAGGTTTAAAATGGATGAAATTAAGAGACTCTCTAGCAGCAACCCCTCCTCCCCTTCCCACTTCTCTCCTTCTTCCCTGAAGGAAAAATGTGTCTGAGCCCTTCATAACAACATCAGAGAATTTGGGTGGGGGTTTATGTGTGAGTACAGAATCTGGTTTTAGCTGATGGGATCTTTGATGAGGATTGAAATGCTGACATGAGAATAAAAGGGATCCACAACAACATGTTCTGAAATAACTGAAGCTGGAAAGCAAAAAGGGAGAGGGGAGAAGGAAAACAAGTCAAAAAGAAAAGGGAAGAAAACAGAGGAAAAAAAAAAACAAAACCAGAGGGCTGAGTGGGGGGAAGGAAGGAAAAATAAAAATGGGCAACATACTACAAAAAAGCAAGAGAGGCTACAGATTCATAGAGTGTGTCCACAACAAATGACACCAATTCCTTGGAATCAGTGCAGAGCCTCGAGTTCCACACAATTGTCTGTCAGAAGAAAGGATGAACACCTCCATTTATTGCAGTTCTTCCAAGTAAAAGATCAGATGGGTTAAAGAGGAAAAGCCTGTGTACACAAAAGGTGGAAGAAAAGCAATGGCTGGAAAAGAGAACTATTTGAATTATTGAAAACCAGCTCATTATTTTCTCTTGAATACACGATCTCAGTAATGGTTATCTGCCATTAATGACCATCTCTGCTATGCAGGCAAAGAGGTGCCTGGCAATCCACTCAAACACTCCAGTTAACTGCCTTCAGCCTCTTCCAGTCCAGCAGGAACTTCTGGCTCTCCATTTCCTGGAGTGGGAGCTGCTGGGAGAGCTCCAATCATTTCCCTAGGTCAGGAACAACCTGATTCCAACACTCAGTGCTGTCCCTTTCCTGCTCAGCAGCAGGAACATCCCTGGTGTCATCACAGCACCTGCATGTCCTTTAGCACAGAGAGCCACGACCACCAGCAAGGGCATCTATTGAGCAAACAGCATCCTCAGTGCTTTTTGTGCCATCCTGAAAAGCACAGCTCATCTTTACCCCTGCTCACCACCACACCAGCTCCTGGTGCTGGAGATGGGATGGGTAAAAGCTCCAACCACAAATCAGTTCTCAATTCCTAAAATAATTCGAAAAACCAACAAAGAGAGGATGGAATATTCCATCATTATTACCACTGCCCATCAGTATTTTGATTTACAACCAGCATCTGTAGCACAGTACAGACAGTCTTTTGAAATACCTGCAACCTTAAAGGATTCAATTTAATTTAATATGGAGCTTTATTAAGGAAATAAAAGCAACTGTGAGCCACTGGGGAGCAGTGATCCCAAACTGACACCTCTTGCCAGGAGAAATGCAGTGTGCACCCATTCCTCAGATTATTCCTGCCCACACAACATCCTAACTCATCCCCAGGTGGATGAAAATTACTCCTGGATCAATCCTGATACATTACAGTCCTTCCAGGATTTGCTGATAGCCCATCCTAGTGTTTTTGTTTAAATATTAGAAGTGTAGAATGTTATGGTCATTAAAAACAACTGCAAAATTACAGAGAATTTGGGGAAACCCAGTAAAATAAAGGGGTTTTAGTAAGCATGCACCAGGCTGCACAATTGTGTACTGTAATGTAGTTCAAAAAGAAAAATGTAAAGACAGATGCCAAGCACAAAAGAACACCTTGCCTGAATAAAAGAAAAATTTCTCCTTCAGCCTCAAAAATGCATTTGACAGCAAGGGTTTTACTGCACAAGATGTGTCTCCAAGGCAAGAGGGAATCCCACAAAAGCAAGGTGAGGGCAGCTCACCAGGTGAAAGCCATGAAACCTCTCCCTCCTCACCTGTGTCCTGAGAGTCCGGGCCTGGACAACTGGGCAGCCTCACCCCCATATAAAATAACACATAACAGATTCCATAACTAATAGCTCATGAGAGCATTACTTTTCCTTCTTAAAGTAATAAATAGAATCACTAATATCTATGTTTAAACCTGGGCATCCAAATATTGTGATCAGCCAAGAGTCAGAGCTGTTCCTAAATCATTTTTCCCCCATGGGTGTCAATGACAATTAACCAGGAATAAATTGCACAGCTAAAACATCTTTCACAAGCCCTGTTGTCCACAAGAACCATGCTGAAAATGGTTTTTTTCCTGTCACTTCAATTTTATGTTTTAATATGAATTTAGTGCCACTAAACAGCAAACTCTGAGACACAGCTCCCTGCAAGTGTTGTTGAATTTCATTCTGCCTGACCCAGTGCTACATGGACAGGTTGGGCTGCACTTCATCTCCCTGACAATTTCAACTTTCCTCCCCTTGCTGCTACATGAGCTTTGTGCTTTAGTGCTGCTGGTTAAAGGGTCAGCTCCTTTTGTGCCCAGCAGGGTGTCAGACTGCAGCTGCTGTCGATTATGGCCATTAACTCCAGGTACAAGCAGACTCAGGGGTGTATTTACTGCTTTTCTTGGAAGCATCCTAAAAATACAGGCCAAGCCTTCCAGCTCCTGCTCTCAAAAAACCTGGTACTGAAATACACAGGATGATGCCCCATAGCAAGCAGTGAATGCACTAAAAATCCTCTCAGTGACTGAATGTGTTTTCAATATTATTTTACTTACATTTATTCCTGTTTTCTCTCTCTACTGTTTTCTTTTATGTCCTTCCTTCTGTTATTTCTGACTGGAACTCCGCAATTCTCTTTCACACCCAGAGCCAATGCTTTGTTGATGGCTCATTGTTTACTGCATTTCTGACTTGCATGTCTTCCTACTGCAAAATCAATGCAGTACTTGGATTTAACATAAAAAGTGAGTGCTAACAGTGCTTTATTCTGTAGCTAATAACAGCCCCATATTATTACTTTTTATGCCCAATAAAAAATGAGAAACTGCCAACTATGGTACTCATGGCAAAATTGCAGCCTGAAGCTCAGAAATCAACTTTAAAAGCCCAAATTGCATGTTGGGCACCACATGGCTGACTTAACCACCCGTGGGACTGGGGCTCAACCACCAGGAGGACTGGGGTTCAACCACCCACGGGACTGGGGTTCAACCACCCACGGGACTGGGGTTCAACCACCCACGGGACTGGGGTTCAACCACATGCTAAACTAGTTTTTCCTGCAGAGATCATTGTTTAACGTTTAAGCAGGATGGCTGTACAAGGGCACAAGAGAAGAATCAGCTCAAACCCCAGAATATTCTGAAGGATGATCCCAGGGAAACTGCAGCAACCCAAAATTTCAAGAGAAAAGGACCAGGGGTAAGAGCACAGTACCCACTGTACATGTGGAACAATAATCATGTCATACAACTATGGAATTGTCCATCTGCCAGTGAAGATCTTGTTTGATTATCATCTTCCATCACTGCTGTGAATGCAAGCCTGCCTGCAGCCCTAATTTCGGGTTTTATTCAAGCAAATGCATCTTTAAGAGACTTTGTTTGTATTTGTCACATGTACCTCCAATTGCTGCTTCAATACTCAGAATCAGTTTAGTAAATCTCACATAAATTAAATAACAAGCCTTTTTTTCTTTATAAACAGCATAATCAGCACTGGATAAAATATTTATTATTTCTACTATAAATTTTGACATGATAATATAGATCTCTTAGATATTAAAGCAAAATACTTGTGCTGCCAAGTATAAGAGTTGAAATACCATCTTTTCACTACAAAATGTGGCATAAATAGTCTAGAAGTAGTTAATTTAATGCAGATCAAGTCCTTAGATGCAAGATGATGTTAATAATTACAGGAAAAATTAGATATAGTTGCATTTAAACAAGTGCCACATGAAACACGCTTGACCATCTGGTAAAACTGTCTTAGGGTAGGATGCTGGCAGATATTGCATAATCATCTGCATATGACAGATAATTTTAGCCAAATCTAAATTAAAAAAAAAAGTTCTCATACTTCTTAAGAAAAAAAATTAAACTGCTTTTCAAGCTTAATAAATATCTGAAGTTATTTAATATTAATACTGTATGAATTACATATAAAACTAACATGCTATGGATACAAAAAAGAAGAACAGTACTTTTTTTTAAACTGTTTTCTAGGTGTTTTGAACCACAAATTGTTCTGCCTAGAATTTCTCTGGTATTTTGTTCCTCCAAACATTTTCAAAGTAGTGGCTTAGAAAAAGTTAGCACAAAAAAGAAGAACATCCTTGTGCCACTCAAGCACTCTGCAGTACAAGGACTATTTGCTCACATAGCTTAATGATCTGGGACGTGAGAGATTTGGAATTCCTCTGGAAAGGTTTTCTGAAGCAGAAAAATAACAACAATTGGTAAAGGTTGTCCTTGCAGAGCAGGTGGTGAAGTTTCCCAATTTATACAGAAATCTGTGCAGTCATATCTCATTTAACTGTGTTGATTTACAATTTATTATTTAAACAGTGCACAAAAAAAAAAAAGTGCACTACAACAAAATGTTATCAGTACTGAAGGTCATTCTCTAAATAGTACAAGGAAACATTTCCTAAAGCCAACTACTACCAAAAGAGGAGAAAGAAAAAAAACACCCAAAAATTACTTGAAGGTCTAACAAAACAAATATTGTCATTGAAGACAATTGAATCTTATAGTACTTATTCTAAATACAACATGGAATTAAAATTGACTGAAGGGATTTGATTCTCCTTAAATACATTGGAACAGCTGAGAAGGAATAGAAAACCTGTTAAACAAGTTACCAAAAAAAAAAGAAAAAACCAAAAAAGACAAAGAGCAGCCCTTCAGGAGTGGATGATCCGAAGGAAGGACAGCATTTGGTGTCTGTGCAGCCAGCCAGGCTGGAATGCCAAGCACCTTGCACTATGCAGCTGCCTGGGGAATGCCACAGCACCTTGCACTATGCAGCTGCCTGGGGAATGCCACAGCACCTTGCACTATGCAGCTGCCTGGGGAATTCATGTTTGTACTGAGCTGGGAGGGAACACCTGAGGGCTCCACGCCCTGCTCACAGCAGGGGCAGCCT
Organism: Agelaius tricolor; assembly: GCF_023055355.1. Classification (NCBI taxonomy): domain Eukaryota; kingdom Metazoa; phylum Chordata; class Aves; order Passeriformes; family Icteridae; genus Agelaius; species Agelaius tricolor. The sequence continues at coordinate 12,654,758 of NW_027269279.1, forward strand.
TCAGCCTGAACCAGGTTGCTCCCCATGTTGTTCAGAGAGCCCCTGGCCTCCCCCTGCTGCCCACCCAGCCAGGATCCCCCGGGTCACAGCTCTGAGCCCTGGGCTTTGCTGTACCCCCTGTTGTAGAATTTTACATTTACTGCAGCAGAGGTAGCTCCCCTTTTGGTAGCTACTCGTTCTAAGTAGTGGCTGCAGTCTTTTTCAACAAACATTGTGTGGATAGGAGCACATCCATGACCCAACATATTTTTATGTATGACCCAACAGGGCTCAGTTTTCAGTTGTTCCACATACCGGCCTAAAACACCATTGAATCACTACAGAGCTCAAAGCAACTGGCACTTACCCCACCAAATATAAGCACCTTGATGAGCTAAACTAATCACCAAGCCAGTGTCCATGCTAAGTTGCTTTTCACATCCTCTCTTCTATAATTTCACCACACTAATTCATTTGCCAGCCTGGTGCTCTGATCACAACTGAAAAATAAACCCCAAGGTCAGGAGCAGTGAGAGCCCCTCAAGGACAGGGATTTCTCTGCAGCTCAGGACACACCACACCTTGTTTCCCCTGAAGGAGAACAGTTCTCTACACCAGCCTGTGTTTCTGAAGGGAATATTGGCATACAACCTAATTTAGGAGTGCCACACTGAACACAGCCCCTTTTACAGCCCTGCTGCTTTCCAAAGGCATCAGCAAGCACTCCTGGCCTAAGAACATCTGGAATAACTGCTGGGGTGTGCCCTGGACTGGATACAACCCTGGAAAAGAGTTTCAAAGGATTTGAATTGTCATTTGTCTTCTGTGAAGTCTCCAAAATGGCCTGAACATTCACTTCCACAGAGAAATGCTGTAAAAACCAAGAGATCCATGTGTTCTCTGCTTTTCAGCATCCAGGAAGGATGGATGGCATAAAGCACAGATGTACCTCATTGTGGTATCCATTAGGAATCAGATCCATCATGAGTTGATTCCCAACTTTCCCAGATGGATTTTTGATTGTTATTGTCTGCCTAAAAGGTAAAAAGCAAAGTGAAGAATTTGATACTGAAGAATCTCTACAGGGAATGCACTGCAGACACCATCATAAAGCCTTCAGACAAAATGATAATGTTGCTGCAAAGGGAAATATACAGTAGGATGAAACATAAATAACAGATGAAACAAATAAGGAGTGGACAGATTTGAGGGAAAGGAAGCAGAGAGAAGATAAGAATTGATATAACTGGAATGTACCATGCAGGCTGTGCAGGGAGAGCAGAGGGCCTAAAACATGACTCAAACAAAACTGCTGCAGTACCTTGCAATATTTTGATAAAAATATATAAATATTAATAAAATATTTATATATGTCAAATATATATAAATATTTTGAAACATATAAATATTTTGAAATATATAAATATTTTGATAAATAGATATAAAATGGCCTAAGAGACACTTATAAAAATTTGTGGGAAACTGAGATAAAGAAACTTTCAAAAGCGTCGAGGGTCATGTCCCCAGAAGAATGTAACACAACATCAGCAGCAGAGCTGGCTATTAGTGCAAACAAATCAGCAAAGAAATTTCAAGTTCAGCATCATGAAAGAATGTAATGAAACCCAATCAGTGGAAAGGCAAATAACTCCAAGCAACAGCTTTGGTACTGCAATTTCCCCTTGGATAATTTTACTGCAAAGAACAACTTAATTCCTCCTGATAATGACTGCCCATTAGACCAACAGCTATTGCTACTGCCACCTATGAAAACTCTGCTGTGCCAGACAGAATTCCAGAAGTATTCCTCACAAACAACACAATCACTTCTTTCATCACAGAATTAGAGGTGTGAGCTACAAAAATTAAGACAACTTTCTGCCACATTCAGTCAATCCCCATATTCCCCACACTATTATCCAAGGAGAAGACAATCCCATCAAATAACAGCAGGAAATCCTAAGCTGTGGGATGGATTTCAGTCACCTCACTACAACCAGCCTGGGTGCAGCCTTTGCACGTTCATTAATGATGATTAGGTCATTAATAATGATTCTAATTAATGATCACTGCTGCAGCCCTGCCCAGGCTCATCCTTGGGTGCCACGTCCTGGTCATGGCTCACATCTGTCTCTATCAGAGCTTCAAAATTTTGGGTGTCCCACCTGGGGGATTTTCATTCCTGTTTGTCCAGGAAGGAAACAATGAGGCAAATAGAATTAATTTCCTCCTCCTCTAGTCCAAAACTCTGAGGGGAAAGTGCATCTTTCAGGTACACACAATAAGGCAGCAGAGAAATCTCAACTCTGCCACTGGCTCTAATTTGGGGAGGTGGGTGCTGCTTGTTTGCTTTTTGTTGATGTTTAGATTGTCACTATTACTTACCACAAACAAGAGAGAAAAAGATGTAGAGTAAGGTACTTATAAAGCCAAAAGTTGTATTTTCCCCTTTCCTCCACACCTTCAGCCAACATAGACACAGCAAATGAGGTCGGAAATCCTAACAAAGAAATTCAGTTTTAGCAGTTTTAGGTGGAGGTTACAGATCCAGATGAAAACTCCATTTTGTGTTAATAGACCATGGTTCCTTCCCATCAATGAAACTACATCTCACAACCTGCAGCTTAGTTTAGGCCCAATATTGTTCTGAACAGAAAGACATGAAATCATTTCTTAACTGGCAATTTAGACAGTGAGAATCAGTAGGAGGGAAAATGAGGCTGTCATGAACGCATCAGGTACCAGTGAGTACATCTGAAAAGGTCCTGCCCAAGACCAATGGGAAAAAATAACAAAGCCAGAAGTCTCAGCACCACACATGTTGACCCTGAGGTATCTTCCTCCTCTGGGCATTCTACAAGCAGTGCTCAAATTTGTGGCAGTGGCTGCTGTTTATTAGTGCCCAGGGTTTCACATGCAGATTGCTGAAGACACTTTTAAATTTATCACTACGAAATAATACACAAGCTTGTTCTAACAGTGATTCATAGCTTTTTCATTTCTGCTCTGCTAATGTCACAAATTTGAGGTTTTCAGCACTTTCAAGGTTAGCTCCTGCAGTGTCAGATCCTAAAGCAGTTATTGTGATTTAGCAAAGCAGGTCACTGTCACCTCAGTGCCTTCCTTGGATTCCATCATCTTCTTGTCTTTTATTTAATGACTGTTGAAGTGGAAGGACTCAGAGTGCTTTCAGTGCAGATTCCCCCACACCAAACTCTCTGCAGTACAATGCACCTGAATTTGTATTTTCCAGGAGAACTAAAATTTACAAAAAATCCCTACTTTGTAAGTAAACACTGTCATTTGTGTGATTCATCCTTATATCAGGTTTGGATGTCAGTTATGTTTGGGTTAAAATTAAACCTGTACATGAAGTACTTTTCCTAGTAACAAGATAATAAGCTAACAGGCCAAGTAAATGCTATTTACTACAGCAAAGACAAAAAGATCAACACCAGGATGTTGTTCTTCTCTTCAGTGCATTCAAACTACTTTTTCTTTTATAGTTGCACTATTCCAAACATATTGGTTCTTTCCAAAACACTGCACTGATTGGTGCCCCTCTTCTGCAGCAAATCTGATTTTAACAGGCTGTTTGACATTTGCTCAGAAATGTATCTGCAATTCATTTCATTAGGACATCACCCACTGATTATGATACACCTTTACTGTCACTAGCATATCAAATACATTGAAGCAGAAATACAAATATTCAAATACATTGAAACTCTTCTACAAAGCTGGAGGCTCTGTGCTTCCTGAGCTCTGGTTATGCACAGCACAAAGATTTATGTCACTTAAGCAGGGCTGTCCTTCCACTTGATTGGGGAAGCACAGGGTTAGAGTCTTGTACAGCCACCTGTGCCCTCAGCAGCTTCCAGGATTCACATTTGCACTTCTTGTTCAGGACACAAACACTTGAGAACCTCATACAGCTCCTCTGCTTCTTTTCACCTCTCCCCTTCACCACAGCCCCAGTCTCAGGTTATTGTTGCTTTATCTAACTGTGATACAGTACACTACAAATATTCAACACCACAGCCATCCCAAGCACATTTATAACCTTAAATACCTTTCTGGGAAATTTCTACCCACCTGTCTCATTAAAACAGAAGTATTGGTTCAGGTTATCCTAACCCAATGCATTACACCTGACACACAGACAATGACTGGGATTGAAGTCCTGTTTGCCAGGGCAGGGGTGCTTTTCTTTGGCACAGCATTATTATTTCTGCAGGCTGCTGAGACTCCTGCAAATGGAACAGGCACACTCTGACACTCAGACAGTCCCTGCTGAATGGGAGCCTGGCTCCTCAGCCTTCACTGAGAACAGCAATGATGATCATTGTGGGAAACACATTGCTTTGGTATCCAGGTGCTTTTGAAATGCAATTTTTGACCCAGCAAGCAACATTTCCAATTTCCAAATTCTACTTACTAAGGTACTATACTGCCATAAATGCAAAAATATTTCACATTACTCAAAACTTATTCAGAATTACATCTTCTCCATGCAAAGTGACATTTTCACCTTTTTCTTGCCAATAGCCATTAAAAAAAACAAGAGAGAAAAATCTAAAAACAAAGTCAGAAATACTTCAAACTATAGAAGATTTAAAAAATTTAATCAAGTATCATGTCAGGAGAAACTAATAATCAGATGTGAAACAGATTCACCATTAATTTATCTGAATTGACTACACAGCAAAATGTTCATATCTGGGACACAATTGAAACTGGGACATAATAATGATTATTTAACCTAGATTCTGTAAATTCACCTCAGACCATTTCACAGCCAATACTCAGTGACCTGCCACAGGATGCAGACAGAAAATGTTTTGAAAAGCACAGTATTTATTTTCTGCTTGGGGGCAAGTAGTGCCACCAAGGCTGGCAAAGAAGAAAACTGCAGCAATGTCTAAAGAGGGCTTGATGGGCACAGAAATGTTGGGATATAAAAATTTAAATAGCACCTAAAGAAAGGCTTTGCTGTCAATACCTTACTGGAAATAGAAAGTAATATTCAAAATAATCTTGCAATGGTTTATTCAAAGAACATCCTCTGCCTATGTGAGAGCAAAAATGCTACCCCACCACAGCTAGAAAAATAGATGATTATGATAATGGAACCCAACTCCAAGAGTATCACAGACAAAATTCTACTTCACAAACACTCAAGGAGAACTGAACCAGGATTTGGCCATGCTCGTTATCTCATATCAGAACCTCAGAAGATGTAGCAGTGATGTCTAAACTGAAATGTGCAGTCACACATGCATAAGGGACCCCTCTCACAGGAAAACTGGCACCCACTTTGCCAAGAATCACCCAACAAAAATGCTTAACACTGTAGATACTTCTAATTATCACAAAGTGCCTTGGGAAGTTCAGTGTCAGCACCAGTCACCAATCACCAGTGTAAGGCTTGTACTGCTTCAGAGCAAATCATTTTCTGTTGTTTACTAGCAAAAATCCCAGCGTTTTATAGCTCCTGAGCACTGCAGGAAGCAGCTGGATATTTTGCATAATTTTTTGTGAGACAGCCAAGCACAAAGCTCTCAAACCTTCCTGGTAGAAACAACCCCAGCGAGCCAGGGCTGCTTGTGCTGCCTCCAGGGCAGGTGGCCTTCCCTGCCGCTCCTCCCGAGCTCCTGTTCCCTCTCAGACAGCTCCTGTCACCCTGCAGTCACTGTGCATCCACAGCTCTCTCCCGAAGCACTCATCAATCATCCAATTAAAGTCTCTTACTCCTACTTTAGGACTCTAGCCAGGTTAAGACATATGTTACTCAAACATCTTGCTGGAGCATTAATTCAGTGCAGACTTTTGTTTGTCTCATTTCTTTGTCCAGCTATTGCATTTTAACACTTACTGAGCACAGAACTGGACAATTAGAGCCCTTGGCAATGAAGTTTTCCTATTATATTTCCCTCATATTAATCAAAGGCAGAGATTTATCAGCTGGTTTAAAGATCTGGATGTTGGATCGCTGTCATAATTAATCCCTGCTTTGATTATACCCTTGTCTATCAGCTCATAATTAATGTTTATAGTGATTACCATCAGCTGTTCTGCACCACAGATGCAAAAGGGGCAGGAAGGCTCCTAAGGGAAGGCCAAGCTGCTGCAGGGCCACCTCTGGCCCCAGCCCCATGTTCTGTGACAAATCACGGGGCACACCTGAGTGCTGAGTGAGGATCACCCACCAAAAGTCCAAAACACAGCAATGAACACACAGAGGTTTCACAGCCCCACTGTCTCCAGAAAAGCAGAGCTGGGTGATGATGGATCCAAGCTCAGAGTTCACTGAGGGTCAGGCTGGAAAGGATGCCAGCAGTGGAGTGAGGCACAGCCAGGTGTCAGAGGTGTCACACTGACAGGGTAAGGCACTCAGGGTACAGACAAGACTACTGTGTAATACATCTATGCTGAAATACAGCAAAGGAATCAACACAAAAACCTCACTAGATCATGACCTGAAACCTGCTCCTAATTACACCAAGCCAACTACCAGTGATCTGCAAACATGAGCAAGTTCCCACAATCATTTAACCAGCAAAAGTCTTGCTTAATACATATCCTCAAACATGACACAGGCGTTTCAAATCAAGAAAGGGAGAATTATTATTATTATTAGGGAGAATTATTATTATTGCCATCTGTATTTCTCAAATGCACTAAAACAATAATTATTTAAAACAAGTGTGTAATCAAACGATTACACTCTATTTTTAAGTGTTTTTCCTTGACCACTACACATAACCTGGTAACTGCTCGTGCTTAAATAGAAATCACTTTTAATAGTGCAGCAGGTGAGCACTACATGACTTTTTCCAATCTGTGCCTTGAAATAAGTTCATGAGCCAACACTGTGGAAAAAGCACCAGAGGAAACCCATCTTAACAATTCTCTGGTATATCAGTTCACCTTGTGTTTACATAGCCTTTTTTCCTAAAATTGCCACTTTAAAACCTTAGTATCAGAGTGAAAAAAGAAGTGAAAGCTGCTTTATTTACAATGAGGAAGTCACACATAAAACACTATTTTATGGTTTGTAAAACCAAACTAAACAAGCAGTCCTGAGTGACTTTACCAAAGGGTGCTGAAGACAAGGACAAAAAGGCTCGCTAGGAATCCAGTTCCCACTGGCAGGAAATCAATACTTCAGGCATTGACAAGACACAAACACAATGGAAAACATTCTGACAAAGACAGGGAGCTATAAAGAATCCATGTTTTATACTTAAACCTCACAGCACCTTAAGGTTTTCTCCACAGCAATCCAATACAATCCCCCCTTTCTTTCTCACTTTCTGACCTGAAATTTAGAAGCAGCAGCATGAAATGCAGGAATAAATGGCAGGATCTGTGGAACTGAAGTTCCAGCTTTGAGATGAGGATGAATTTCGGGTTTGCTTTATCACCATGGTGCAGTCAGATCTCAGAGCTGTGCCCTCGTCCACCCCTCCTTGTCCCCCTCTCCAAGAGGATTAAAAGAACTCAGCGAGGACAGAGGGAGCACCAGCCCAGCCCTGCTGTCCCAGGGCCACCTGCCCAGGAGATCCCAGCTGCTGCTCAGGCTTGTCATCCTCACTGGATTCCCCACCACGCTGGCATTAAAACACGCCAGGATCCCATCCCTCCATGGGGGCATCAGGGGCTTGACCTCGTTAAAATGTTAATGGGATAGCTTTTCCTCACCTCTCTCACCTTCTGTTTGCTGCTGGAAGAATGAATTCCACTCTGAAACGGCCTGCAAGAGTTCCTGCTTAAGTTCATCAAGTGGCAAACTCAACTGCAATGTTACATTGAAATAATTTTTCACACTTATAATAAAATATCCACTCAACCCCATATTTTACTTGATGGCAAACACTGCTGGAAACAGCCTAAAACTCTGCAGATTCTAACATATTAATGCTAAAACTGGACAGAGCCCAAGAAGAATTTCATGTAGGCACAGGGAATCCCAGCCCTCTCCACCTAACCAAGGTGCAGGGATTTTCTTGGGGTTTTATTCATTTAGTATTTTTTAAGGTCATGATTTCCATGATCATATTCCAACAGGATGTGATGAGAGTGCCACATGATGAGTCACATCTTCAGAAGACAGAAATTTGTATTGGACACTTGAAGCTAAGCAATAGATGAGAAACATAAATGAAGTTTTATCATCAAACAAAAAAAAATATTGATATAACAAGTTCAGTTCTTAATCATCAACAACTATACACATCTCTCTGAAGAGATTTTACATCCATTCTGTGATGCATCATAAACTGGCCAAAAAAAAAAAAAAGAACCAAAAAGAGATTTTTTCATGAACATGTACACAGAAGCCTTCTTACCCCAGATATGGGCAGTTTTGAGGTATATACAATTTTATGTCTGTGTGTGCACTCTGCTTCTTTCCCTTATTCTAGGAAAGGGTATCAGACAGGACCAGTAAGGACCCTGCTTTCTGGAAAAACCGTGACTGGATTAATTTCTTTCCCTTACGAGCAGTTACATCTGAAAATTATAAACCTGCCAAATCGTGAACATTTCTAAAAGTATCATTCTAGTAAATATATATCTCAATTCCTCATAAAATTTACTCTACTTTTGCAAAGCTCAGTTTGTCTTATGGCAAGCCCTCTTGATCATCCAAGGAAGTGCTTTTAAGAGAACCTACAATTAACATGGGCCTATCTAATTAATAGAGAATATGGCATTATTGTGCAATAATCCCTGACAAATTGATCATTATCAATAGCTAACGACTACTTTGTTAACTAATTGCCCCGGGGCAGAAGCGTGTCGGGGGAGAGATGCACTTTGTAAGGAGAGGTAACAGCTATTAGGAGCCATAAAGCTGTGCTGGGAGGTGCTCCAGGCATTATAAATCCCCCAAAGTACCCCTGGTAATGATTCCCAGTGAGGAAAGGCAGGGGAGCTCCCCGAGGCAGGAATGCCTTGTGCAGAGAACCATTCCCCACCGCTGCCGGGAGCGCACGGGCTGCACAATTAGAATGAGGAATGCAGCCCATTACACGGGATACGGGAGAGCTTTCCTAGGAAAAACAACCCCATTACACATGCTAAAGAGCCTCGAGAAGGAGCCAGACTTAAGCAAAAGCTGCAGTGTGGAACTGATGAATATATTCACTTCAGATCTTTAGCGAATCCCAATGCAGCCCGGTTAACTGCACTATGGGATGCCATGCGTGGGTTTGGATTCGGGGTCAGCATCTCCTGCCAGCCGTGCCAGGTGTTAAAAATAACTTAGAAACTGTTGTAAAATAGGTGAGAGATCATTAAGCATGTACTGTTATGTTGTCAATGTATCATATCATGGAGTTCCATACTGCTGTCTCCTTACCACAATAGTTCCCTACCTTCTTGGTGTTTCTCGTGGGCAGCTCCTCACAGCACTGACTCTTTCCTCTTCACAAAGCAGCCACTGACTCCAGTTCCCTTCTCACCCACCCACCCCCACTCTTTTATAGCATCTTCGTCTCATTGCTTACACCTGTGGCCTGTTAAAGTCAGACCTGCTCCTAATTATTGATAATTGGCCCAGCTGCAACTCCTTAGGGGTGAGATTACTTTTTACATTGTCTTTATTTTCTTATATTCTACCCCCCTATTTATATTGTAAAAGGGGTTAAAAGGGTAGTTATAGGTAATACAGCACTCAAGGTACCCTAACACACCTCAGTGAAGTGCACCATGAGCCAGCCAGGACAGAACTGTCATGGGCCAATCAAGCCCCTTAAACCTTCATGCAAATGAAGGATCCTAACAGAAACCAATCCAAAGGGAGAAAAACAGGATAAAAAGGGGCTTCTGACCCACTGAATGTGTGCTGCTCCATGGGGCCATCTCTGCTGAGCAGCCCCAGCACTGCTCCATCCCCAACAGGAACGCTCCTGCCCAGCCCAGGCCCCCTTGCTTTGGGCCTTTCTTTTTATAATAAATGCTGAATTCACTTTAGTACTAGGAGCCTGCTCTCGTTTTGAACACCAGAGATGCTGCCAGGCGACTCTGATGACATCCCTGAATCCCAGCAGGGAAAAGAGCAGACTGCTCCGTGCCCAGAGCAGTCAGGGAGCTGCAGGAAATGAGTCTGAATTCCCAAACTTCAGCAGGTATAGAAGAACAGGGCACCCCCAACAAAGGAAATGATTGGCATCTGACTCCATTGATTCAGAATGCTGAACAATTGCTCTAATAAACTATATTATATTACATTATCCTGTACTATATTAAAGAGATACTATAGTATATAGTTTATATAGATATATTCACTATATATATATGTATATATATACATAGTATATATATACAGTGTATATACTATATATATGTATATATGTGTATATATATACTATACTATATTACATTATCCTATACTATATTAAAGAGATACTATAGTATAGTATATAGTATATATATACACACACTATAAATATAGTGTATATACTATATATATATGTATATATATAGTACATATATAGTATAAATACTATATATATGTATATATATAGTGTATATACACATATAGTGTATATGCCATATACATATAGTGTATATGCTATATGTGTGTATATATATATATATATATATATATATATATATATATATATATATATATATATATATATACACACTATACTATACTATATTACATACTAAAGAAAACTCATGACTGTCTCCTGACAGCCAGGACACAGCTTTGACCCAATTGGCCAAGGAATCAAAACAATCCTCAGCAGAATCCAATTACCAAATCCCTTCAGGTAAACAATCTTCCTAATACATTCCATATATGCAAAAGCAACAGGAGCAGAGAATAGAGATAAGAATTGTTTTCTCTTTCTCTGAGGTTCCTTGCTGAGATTCCCAGGAAATATCCTTGGGGAGTTGTGCCTCTCTATGAAGAGAGCTGCAGCTACAAGTGGGCACACTCAGGTTTATGCAACTCACCTGGCCAAGGTGTGAATTTCATCTGGAAGTCTGCTGGAACTTCATCTCCAGGGAGCAGATCCCAGACCTCTGGGCTTCCTGAGAAGCCCTGGACACATTCCAACTGTGGCCTGATTGTCAAATATAAGATTATTCTTCAAGCACATTTTTCTCCTTTAAGTGGACACATCTGCATTCACCACATTGAATCACTGCCAGTCCATCTCCTGCCTCCCTCCACAGCCTCATTAAACACACACCACAACTTTCAGTTTGCCCACCCAGAGCTTCTCTATTCCTCTCAAATGAAAGAGCAATTTTGAAGAATGCCAGAACCACTGATCTGCCTTTCTTTTGTGGGTTTTCAAATGTTCAAATACCCCTGCTTCAAAAAGGACAAAGTTTGCTGGCTTGATTATGCTGTACTACACTGCAAGAAGATAGCAACTTAAAGAAAGAACTAGCATATAAAAAGGAAGAAAAAGAGATAAATTTGCTCATGAGGAAGGAGCATAGTCTATAAAGAAAAGGGATGAAAAGCACAGAAATAACAAGATGGGCAAGAAGACACAGCAAGAGTTATACTAGAGATGAACAATACAACTTTGAATGAGTTTTTAGGGGGTAATAAATGCATTATACAATATAGGATCCTATAGAAAATATAGGTTACCTATGCATTTAAGTATTAATTTATATATATATAAACATTAAAATCCATGGAATTTGGTATTGCACCAAATTAGGTTTGAGGTGTCTAAATTACATTTCATGCCCAGGGTAATTCTTGCAGTTGAGATCATCATTAATCCATGGAAAGAAAAGCACACACAGATTAAATGCATTGCTTTTCAGGTAGACAGCCACCAGAATGCCAGGGTATCCATAAATACCTGCAGGGAAATGAAGAGAGAGCAACTTCAAATGCCAGAGGTTGGAAATGAGCTTCCAAACCTCTGCCAGCTCCAGGTGGGATCCCGTGGGGAAAATCTCCCCCTTAGTGCAGCAGCACAGAAAAAGGGTCAGGACAACTGTCCAGGCCTGCTCTGCTCCAGAAATGGATCTTTTGTTGAGATTCACCCATGCCCCTCCAGAGGGGGCTGCCAAAATAAGGAGCTCTTTGGTGTAGGGAGGGCACTGAGAGCTAATTCCAGGTGAGGAGCAGGGGGCAGCAGCTACACAAGGCCCAGAGGGCAGAACACCCCACGTTCAAACTTCACACCAAGAGCTCTCCATAGATTTTCACAGCAAGAGATGCAGAACATTTATGGGAAAAAATAGAAAAAATTAAAAAATCTCTCCTGAGCCTTCACTATCCTTTCATGCCAATCCCAACTTAACATGCAATGTATCATCAAAGCAACATTACACTGATGGTACAGAATTTATGAGAGATGTCCTGTGTCTTATTAAATAGGAATTGAAAGAAGCAGGGTAGAACAGAGCAGCACAATAACATTGTCTTCACATTTCTGAAGACTGAGAAAATAGGTCTTTATTTTTTCTTTTCTTTTAAGGGGAGAAAGAGATAATAGGAATATGAATTAAATCATGTTTCCTCCTGAAGACCTGCTAGATCAGAAACAGATAAAGTGATAAAGTTAATTACAGACCTCTGTGCTGCATAATTCATCTTTACTATATAATTCACCTTCATGAAATGCAAAATTCTTGTTTAGAGAAAAAAAACAAACCAAACAAAAACCAAAACCCAAACAACACCAAAACCACATCACTTCTTCTTGCCTCAAAAAGATTGTTCCTGTTTTTCCTCTTAGTTGTCTGCAAAATAAAAGGAGTTCAAAGTTGCAAAGCACCTTTCTAGACCTTTTGGGAAGGATTTGGAATAGGTGGAAGTAACATCTTACAGTGTCAATGCTTGTTCAATCCTGAAAGGCTGGAGCACCTAGATTAGAAATTACCTGGGAAAAGAGTTTATATATTAATATAATCAAAAAGAGATTAGATATTAATATAATCAGTCATAATGGTGGAAAGTCCATGGGCAAGTCATCCAGATTGGGAAAGAACTCTGAATTTTCAGTCTAACTTTAGGACCCCGATCTTTTGGATAATGCTCTCTTACCCAGTAACCTCTATATCCATCCTCAGGCTTCCATCAGAAATTAAACACACAACTTTGAAAGACACTCAGAGCTCCTAATCGAGCCTTGAAGTGACCAAATAATCCAGGACATCTCAGTTTCATTTCTAGCAGCCATCCAAGTACTTCAGGCTTATGAAAAAGTTGCTAATTATTTATTCCTGCATTTAACCTGCCCCATTGATCTGTCATGCAGAACTGGCAGGGAAGCTTTGCAGGTCTGGGAAAGGAAGGCACAAATGTTTAGCTGGGACCTGGCTGGTTCCAGATCCGTGTGTTTTTACATCTAATACCAGAGCTGTTAATGCATGCACCCCCTGAAATAAACTGCTTTTTCAACGGTGATTAATACTATCAATGCATTTGTAATTAAAAATGTGTATCAGCTTTTGCCTTCCTCTTCTCTGTGATGCCAGTCCTGGCCAAAGTGTCACCCTGGCATTTGTATTTTTTCAGTCCACCCCTGTAACCATCCATATGTTTCTGTGCATCAAACCAGTGAGTCAGAAATGACACCCCAACACCAGGAACGTTTTACAGCCAGGATTCCTGCTTATCAGAGTATTTTAGAGGCATCACATGCTCATCAGAGCAGTGCCAAAAGAACAATAAGTACCTGCTGAGGCAGAATGGGAAGTGCCGTGTCAAATATTTAAGCACCTGCACATTATGTTCAATTCCTTTCAAAATATAATTGCCTGGGAATTTTGAGAGAAGAGACGACTCCCCCCATACCTGGTGCCAGAGAGGAAAGGATGTAAAACACAGAGTCCTTCCCCCATAGCTGCATTGCTTTTTGTTTGACCCAGACTGTGCCTCTGAATCCTCTCCTTGTTTCCAGTGGGCGCCTCAGGTCTGCCAGGATATTTCCTGCAAGTGGCTGACGTGTTTGTTCAACACTCTCACAAATGCCACAGCTGTGGAACCATGTCACTTACTGGATTTGTTTTCCAAGGCTTTCTTTTTAAATTGTCTTGTTCAGTTTCTTGCACCCTGAGAAGTGTAAGCACTGTGGAAAAAAGGGCATATGGACATCCCAGAGTGAAACCCTTACAACAGAAGCACTCCTGGTGATGGAAAGCACCTCTCAAGTGCAGGAGATTTCAAACCTCTGAATTCTGTGGAAAATATACTACATTCAAACTTTACCACAGGAACTACTCCTTCATGCAGAGCAGGTGATGTTTCAAGTCTCCAAAATTGCAAATTGAATGTTAGTATTAGAATTTAATTCTATTAACTCCAGGAGGTGACTGGAACAATGAGAGGAACAGAAAGAAGGAGCTGATGTCAAGTGCATGAGGGAAAATGAAGAAATGCAGGAGTAGGAACAGTTAATGTAGAGCTCAGTCAATAGGAAGGCATACAATGTAATTAAAGGAAGTACCAACAGGCAAACAGGAATTAGCATCTAACAAGAATTTAAAATGTCTATGTTTGATCTCAGAGACAGCTCTGGCTCCGCTGTAGATCTCTGGCCAGCAAAGAAGGAAGAGAAGGACATTTTGTTATGGCACAACATTCCAAATGTGGAACCCAGGTTTAAGTTAGCAGCTGCTGTGAGCACATGGGATGGGCAAGAGAAGCCCCAGCCCCGCTCAGTGTGGCCCTGCAGCACTGCCAGGCTCCCCCTCTCTCCTGGGACAGACACAGCCCTCCAGGCCACTGCCCTCCTCCTCCTCCTCCTCCTCCTCTGGCAGCTTTCTGAGAGCCCAGCCTGGGCACCAGCCCTCTCTGCAGCGCCCTGGAAAATCCTTCCCAGGAAAAGCTGCATGACAGTGGGATCCCGGTGTCAAGGGAATCCGTCAAAAAGGAAAATTTCAATTCCCTCCCCAAAACATATGGCTCACTGCTGCAATTTGTAATGCTTCCAGATCCCATTCCAGCGAGCAGGTACTGCCCACAAAGCACAATTTCAGCATGAATGGTAATGGCACAGAGAGGAGAGCAGCACCCACCTGAACATCACCTTGTTAATTTACTCCAGCATGCTCTAAACTGGAGAGTTTGGGAGCTCCAGAGTGGGCATAAAAAACCATCTCAACAAGCAGTACCCAAGGATAAATTCTCCACAGGAATTTCCCTTCTAAGGGAAATTCTGCTTTCTGCAGAGCTCACCCTGGGCCTGGGGTATTATCTGGGCATCTCCATCCATCCCCTACAAGACAGATGGTATAATTCAGAGCTCCCTAAAATGAACCAACAGTTCCAATTAGTTTAATTACTGATTTACCAATATTGTATACAATAAAAAGTAGCAATTTTACCATGCTCTGATCAACATTACTTAGTGCTGAAAACAGATCAACGATATTTACTTCTTAATGTCACAGAAGAATATTATAAAATATCATTTAAATTATATTAAAGTTAAAACCATCAATATTTCTTTCAGGCTTTGGTATCCAATGAGAATGAAAAATTATCTCAATCCATTTGTTTTATGCAGATGCAAAAAATTTCCTCAGTAATAGGCAAAGGAAACACCATTTACAGTCTGAAATTGCATTAAGTGTACCATTAAAGAACAAACACAAAATCAATATAATTGGTACATACATAAGGTATTTGAGTTATAAAGGTTGGTGATCCTTATTTAAGAAACACACATGTAAACTTTGGACAAAGTTCCAAATATTGCTCGTCCCAAGAAAAAAGCAAACCCCTCCCATCATCAAATCAGTGCTGTGACAGGGAATGACCTTCCCATTCCCATTTATTTCACAGCAATTTATGTATATGTATAAAATCTGTTTGGGTAAGAGCTGCAGCCACTAGAGTGAGATGCCACAAAGCCACACACGAAGCAGGATCACGTAAGGAAAGTATTTTAGTGATACCCAAAATGTGAAGTGACTTCATCTCCCCATGCCCATCGCTCTAACTCTGCCCACACAACTGCTCTGCTACACGGGCTTTACTGTTTCCCTTTCCAGCATCTTCACACCCTTCATGATATTTCTCAACATATTTGCACTGCTAAAAAAGCTTCATTTGGCTTTTTTCCCTGCCGTGGCTGAGGCTGTGTGTGACCTTGGGCTGAATGCCACTGTAGCAAGCTGTCTCTCACCGTGGGAGTTCTCTTTTCTCAGGGTTGAGCACAGCATCTTTGATTTGGTGAAGCAGCTGATGCAGCACTCAGTGATTTTCTCCAGCCACGGAGGGTTCTGGTTTGTCCAGGTTTCAGCCAGTACAGCAGTGCTTTACACACACACACAATATCCTTTTAAGAAGGTGCTTTTGCAAAGGGCTTTGAGAGCACTGAGCCTCACAGCCCCCCAAAGGCAGCTGAGCAGGATGCAGGGATTGCTGCAGCTCCCTGCGGTGGCAGCACCAGCAGGAATTCAATAATGCACACTGAAAACAATAAACCCAGCTGGAATTACAGTAGTGCTCAAAGCTTTAAAAAAACCCCAAACAAACATTAAAAAGTGCTTTTCTTTTCCCTACAATGCTCCTCAACACCGTGCTTGGAGAGCTCAGTGGCAATAATGAGAGCACTCCTGGGCCCAGCACCAGTCTCCATTTTCCACACCTGGTGACAGCAGAGTGTGAGGAGATCCCAGCAGAAGTTTTCTGATCAGCTGCCATCAAAACCCAGTGGAAATATCTACAACTCAATCTCATCCCAGTGAGGTGATCCCCCTTCCAGATCAAAGGAAATATATTAGATTAAAGAAAATGGCCAGAATTTTGCTGGACCAGGCTGTACCTTTTATTTAAATGCATGACTCAAACCAAGATGAGGTCTGCTTTGTGATGGAATATGGAATATGAAATAATCATGCTTCTTGCACCAGAAATGGTTAACAGGATGCCAAGTACAACAGCAGTGTGCATACAGCTGAAATGGCAAATAGTGATGGGAAAAATCCTCTAATTTTGTCACACAGGGGTTATAATGCCACAGATGTCTCTAATTCCCCAAAGCATCCAGAGCAAGCTAAAAGACCCAAATCTCTGATATTTTGTACGTTAGAAATCTCTGGGTGATGGTGCAATGGGTATTTGGCAAAAGGGGGAAAAAATGTTCAAACTACAAAGGGTTTTTCTGCAAACTTCAAAAACTATTCTGAGGATGAGGAAGCTTTCCAAGAAATAATGAATAGAACTTTCTTGCAGGTTTTCCATGTATTTATGGCATTTTGTTTTTAAATAAGCACTTCAAGGGATACAGGGGAGGCTTAGACAAGAAACTTGTAACCAGTCCTGGCCTTCAGAATGTGGGACACTGGCAATATAAATTGAATTATACATCATGGCATGTACAGGAGACAAATTAATTTGCACAGGTTATCTACCTTCCAGCAGCTCCCCAGATTTTCATGGCCTGTGCAACACTTGAAAGGTTTGCTCCAGCCCATCTTCCCCCTCTTCTCCCTGCTCTGCATTATGCCAGATTATTCTCTTATATAGGTCAAACTGTCTTGCAGAAAAGACCCACATCTTTTTTTGTGATATATAAGGCCAGAGATGTTAACTTTTTAAAGCCATAGCAACCCCATGACAATTATTTCAATTTCACATAAAGGTCTTTAAATAGATCAGCTTAGTAAATGATTATGGGGCATTTTCCTATTAAAAACCCTCTTTCCACAGTGAGCCAGGGCTGCTAATACCCACTTTGAGGAGCACCTGAAACCTGAGCACCATTTCCTACAGCAGCCAAACACTCCTGGATTTCAGCATCTGACAAATGCACAGGGGAATTTGTGCATGCACTTGTTCATTAATGACACCAGCCTGTCCTTGGAGGGACTGGATATTAAAAGGCTTCTGGCCAATAGTGATGCCTACATTTTAATGGTTTTACATACCTACATTTTAATGGTTTTACATACCTACATTTTAATGGTTTTACATACCTACATTTTAATGGTTTTACATACCTAGATTTCAATGGTTTTACATACCTACATTTTGATGGTTTTACATACCTACATTTTGATGGTTTTACATACCTACATTTTAATGGTTTTACATATCTAGATTTCAATGGTTTTACATACCTACATTTTGATGGTTTTACATACCTACATTTCGATGGTTTTACATACCTACATTTCGATGGTTTTACATACCTACATTTTAATGGTTTTACATACCTACATTTCAATGGTTTTACATACCTACATTTTGATGGTTTTACATACCTACATTTTAATAGGTTTACATACCTACATTTTGATGGTTTTACATGGAGGCTGTTAAAAAGTGTCCCCCATTTTAGTTGTGTGCCCTCAGATTACACAGACACAGCCGAAGAAAAAATGAGTTTCAGAGACTATAATTCAAATGAGGGCTTGAGAAAAAAAGAGGACAGAAACTGAAATATTCTTGATAATTTCAACTTCCTTATCTCCCCAATACCATAATAAACATTCCATAATCTAACTACAAAATTCCTATTAAACAACTACAAAAATTAGAACATCTCTGATCTTGAATCTGAAACATTAGGGTTTTTTTTTTCCATTTCATTTCCAGTTCTGAATATTCTCCTATTTGTATTAGATTTGGTGATTAATATGGATCTAATTGCTTCATATAATTTTTAAAAACTGCACAACTTCTGATTTATTCCACCTAAGGCTCCCATACCTTCACATGTTGCTGGAAGTTTTCTCATCAGGTGAGCTGAGAGCTCTCATAGTTAAGGTGAAAGCTTTACTGGAATAAGCATTTCTGAAGGAGGAAAATATTGAATCTATTATGTGCACTGGAAAAACACTGTCTAGTCACCAGCTTTTCAAGAAAAATCAAAAATACAGATGTTGCCTCCTCCAATGCAGTTGGGTATGTGAGGGAAACAAGTCCAAAGAGCTCTGGAGTGTGCAAAGCCACCTCAGTTTCATGGAAGATATTCTAAATACATTAACTGCTATGATATTGCCCAGGATAAACTGATGCAGACCGTGCTGCTATCATTTGCAGCACTTTGATCACGTAAACAAACATCAAAATTAGCTTTACTGGAAGAGAAGCACTGCAGAATGAACAGTGCTGCTTTGCCTCAGTGTATTAAAGGCACAATAAGCTGAGTTGGAACAATTAAAATAATTTGTTTCCTGTTCATGATGTTATTAGATTTGGAGAGATAGAGAGGAGATAACAGGATCAGAAAGGAACACAGATAACCTAAAGAGAAAGTGATAGAGTAAATCTCCACAACCACTAAATTCAAGATCTGAAACTGGTAGGCATAGAGGGGAATATAAATTATGACAATGCTAAGCAGTAAAAGCATTTGTGAGTTGATAGGGAATGAAAATTTAAATAAAAACATTTCCTGACCTGCTCAGCCATAACAACGTTCTTTTGTTTGTATTCTTTGTAATTTAGCTGCTTGACAACTTCATTCAACCTTCAGCAGCAAACACAAGTATTGATTATCTCTGAGCATCCTAATGGCTGCAGACTGGGACACAAACCATAAAAGCAGAGTTTCTGGTCACAAGTGAAATTATAGTTTGCCTACAAGATTGCACAATAAATCAGAGAACAAATCAGCCAGCATAGGGCTCTGGGGTCACTAAAGTGGTGTTGACACATTACAATAATGAGAACTTGAAACACCTCATGCCCTATTGATTTTCAAGCTGAATCATTGCCACTGCAGGAGATTACAAGAGTGTGTACTGGAATCATGGTCCACGTGGGAGATGCTGATGAAAAACACCAACAACTGCACCAGAACAGTTCTTTACCTGTATCCATTATATCCCAATGCCCTTCTCCCTTGCCCCCTCCCCAAGGTCTGAGTACAATTCAATCAAGGTTTAGCTGCCTAACTTCCTCACTTAAAACAACTTTCTATTTTCTTCTTTGCCACATTAGTTATGCAGATACATAATGCAGACTTGAAGTGACACTTTAAAACATCTCACAGAAGCTGCATATTAGAAAACCACAAGGAATGCTTTTTAATATTTCAAGTAGCTTTCCTGTTTTCACTCAACTGCAAATTATTCTGCGCTGTAAAAATAATTCCAATAATCACCAACTTATTTTCTCCACACAGTGGAGAACACAACACGTAAACACCAAAAGCCTTGCCACCAGCTAAAGAACAAAGATGCTTCTCTTTTTTTTCTCCTTTTACTTCCATTTGGTAGCACTGAGAACAGAAAGCTGTCAGAGGGGTGACCAGTGACACAAAATAATTATAGTCCTGTCACGACAAAAGGAGCAGTTATAATTTGCACTGCAGCCAATTACTTCAGGAACTCATCATTTTGCTTAAGGGGAGAAAATAATCCCTCTATTATCCCTTCCAGCCAGGAGGGCTCTTGCTATGTGCAGAGGTGCAAGCAGAGAGAGAGAAACTATTTAACTAGAGCCCCCACGGTAAATAAACTTTGAAATTTGTGGCTTATTCTTGGCAATAAGTACTTTTTAAGCACAGCAATGGTGTTCTTAATGAAGGCTAACTGTTCATCAGCTGTCAAAGGCAGACAAAAGAATGGGCTAAGTTGGGCTAAGTGCAGGAAGGGCTCTGTGAAGAACGAGGTAACCTATGGAGAAGAGAAGAAAGTTTTACCTCTTGATGCACTTCCCAGAGAAAGGGATTAGACAGTTAAATATATCCTAAGGATTAGCTCCTGTTAGGCTCCTCAGAGATATGTTTTTAATCAGTGGCTCTGCACTTGGCATTTCCTCCTTTAGGGAGGGGGGAAATTTTCAACTTATTTCTCTTCTTCCATTTGAAATTCAGTGCCATCAGCAAGACTCCAAAGAAAGAGGGAACAGAAGGGCAAGGAATCTCCATTTATGGCACAGCCCTATCCTTTTAAGTTCCTCTCCATTTCTAAGGTGCTTATCCTCAACCCAGCCCTTGGAGAGCTGTGATTCCCAGCCTTCCTTCAATGAGGATCAGACAAAAGGGGAGCTGCAGCAACAGGCAGGCTTTTAAAGAACAGAGGTATTTGTGTTTGTGCAGATGTGTGAGGAAGCACTTGTGAGCACACAAATCCCCCCTGCCACCCCCAGAGCACCTGCAGTTATTTGTTCTTGCCTTCCCTCTCCCCTTTTCCCAGCAGGTACCTCAGTTTTTCCTCCTGTCCATGCCCAAGCTGCTGCAGCTCCATCTCATAGCTCAGCCTGGGAAGTGCACCTGGACCGGCCCATCCTCTGCCTGATCCTCCCTGAGAGACATCCTCAAACAAATGAGACACATCAGCTGTGCCCAGTGCCACAAACCAGCAGCTACAGCCATAATTAATGGGGGAAAACCACCCCCAGCAGGCTCTGCTGTGCAATCTGGGGGCCTGTGGGCAAGGTTCATCACCAACACAGAAACTGCAGCACAGGACAAGCTACCTGCCAAAAAAAAACAGGCTTTTCTAGGAGGAAAATTTCATCTCTCAACAAAGCAATATGTTTTTGACAGCTGGAAAATAGTACTGACATGAAATCCAATGAGGGGGATGCTGGGTGTTTGCTCAGAAAGAACAAGCAGCAGAGGGTACAAACAGGACTGGCTGCAAAGATGCTGCAGGACTTGCAAAGGGTTTGGGAGAGGCTGCACTGAGATGTGGACAGGAAGAACCCCAATTTAATTACTGAGCTGCCTTGCCTCAGCCCTTGCTCTCAGGACACTGTGGGCTTCCACAAAGAGAAGCAAATCCCACCCAGATTATTGATATAATCTGTTAACACCATGCATGTTTCTCATATTTTATTGCTTCTATGGTTTTTTCCTATTAGAGGAAACTCTATATTGAGCATTCTCCTTGTAGTTCTGTAACTTCTAGAGAATCAGTATCAGGAAATGTAACAAATCCCTAAGCTCATTTTGCTAATATCAATCTTAATTAATGGCATGGTAGAATTCATTAGACAATAATTTTGACAGCATTTGATGCTGGGCAGTGTTAGCACACAATCATATCACCAATTTCCATTGTTCATCAAAATACAAGTCAAATAAGGGGGAATAGTCTACTGAGTAAGAAAAGCCAATTTATTAATATTAAAAAATAGCTTCAGAAATTTTTACCATGCAGGTAGCATATAAATATATGGAAAATTAAAACAGCTACAAATGTGTTATTAAAATTCATATTCTGGGAGAAATACAATGGGAAAGAGACTGAATTTTGACAAAGAAACTGCCAGCACAAAAAATACTGCAATTTTTTCTCCTTTTTGTCAGTAAGAGAAAGTCTCAGCAGCATCTTCATAATTTGTAAACCTTATTTACAACAAGTCAGGACCCCTTGGCAGAGCACTACAATCACTGGCATGTGACACCCTACCAGGAACTTTCCCTGTAATTTGCAGTAACAACACACCTGGTTCAGTCAGAATGAAAATTAGAATGCAAATTGTGGAAGAGGGTCCAAGAGAACATCCATGGTAATGACAGAAGATCAAACTGGTTAAAAATCCCAAGATTCTTATACAAAGCCCAGAAAAATAACACTAAGGCTTCTTGGTTTTTAAAGGAAATAAAAAGAAGACTCAAAATAAATACCAACAGCTGGCACAGAGAACTAGAAAATTCAGTTCTCAGAAAAAAGGACATGGGAAAATGCAATGAAAATTAATGGAAAAGCAGTAGGATATCTCCCCTCCCACAAATTCTACCTGTCAGAATCTTTTTTAAACACTGTAGATGTACATAATTGCAAGACTCACTGCCAAAGATGTGTTGACAAACCCGGATACCTGAGGAAACACAAGGGGTGCTCAAAGGGGAACTGCATCATACCCTGATGACTGAAACCTGTTGCCTTGAGGATCAAACTCATCCCTTCAACATCAAAACCAAGGTAAAGCTGCTCCCAGAGCCTGCTCAGCCCAAAGTAAAATAGATATGAAATAACTCAAGTCTGAGCAAGGCACTGCATTTCTCTCTCCTTGGTTCTTTGTCTTCATTTAGAGGCTAACACTGAAGGTCTTGGAGACTCTTCTTTTTGAGTGTTTTATTAAAATTGAGGAGGGTTTTTTATTTAACTACTCCCTGCTCGGTACAGAAGCAGGGCTGGGGTTTTCCTCTTTGCCACACGATGTCAGTGTTGCCGAGTAAAAATTGGGAATTTGCATATTTATCGGGACTCCAATAAAAGCTCAGACACTTTGCTCCTTTAAGGCGACCACGGGACACCTTCACAGGGCTGAACGATGTCCCAGTGCTATCAATCCCAACTTCCAGACTGCCCAAAGCATGGAAGGACGTGCAGGTTCCGTGCAGCCAGCACGGAATGGCACAAGCAGGATCCAACACCAGGATCCTCCCGTGGTTTGTCATCCCCAGGAGGGGACTGTGCAATCCCACCTCTACATCCCACTGGCTTCAGTTTCTGAAGGCTGATGAAAATTCACCCATGTTTATGAATCTGGTGAAGAAAACGGATTATGAGAGCAAAACTTCAACTATTCCTCAAAGGGGAAATGAGCCCTGCTGCCCATCCCCACATGGCCGGGGAATGCTCCAGTTCAAAGTGGGGAATTGGCCCACGGAGCTGTGTCACAGAGCAGCATTTCGGGCTGAATGAGGGAGGGAATTGTGCCATACCCTGCTCCCTCACCCTTCAGCACACATCTCCTTTGCAGCTATTATTTTAAATATAAATATACGCTTCCTAGAAAATTCACAGTGCTGCTAAGGCACAATCAAATTCAATCCTTGCTCTCAGCCACCCAAACCTGGAGAGAGAATGGAGGCCTGAAAATAACAGGATCACTGTAAAATATATCCTTTATACCTTATAACTAAAAATCCAACCATATAGATTTTTTAGAACTGGATCTTTCTTGTTGCAATACCACTGACAAAAGATTCAAAGTAACTTTTCTTGAACACTTTTTTATGTCTCAGTCCCATTTTTCCCCTCATAATCCCTTTGTATCTCTTACTAGCCCACACTGTGTCCCACATTTGGGGTATGGCAGGTTAAAAGTCACACTATGTCACCTTCTGGCTTCAAACACTGCAATGTGATTCATTCTGTGCAGCCTCAAATAAAAATCCTTCCCAAACGGGGGATGGGGAGAAGGCACTAGCAAAGTTCAGCTCCTGTGTGTGTTTGAGGCTGTTTAATTTGCACTAAAAAGCCCAGCAGATGTATGAAACACTGCCTGAGGTCTAATGTATACACTGATGTACCCAGACAGGAGCTTAAAGCTGTAGGAAACGAGAGCAGGAACATGAAAAACTACAAAAGGTGGATGCAAATGCTATTTTCCTTGGTATATCTGTCTCCCTTACCATCTGTATTGACAGACTTTTATTTTTTTAGCACTTCTACACAAAAAGAAATTAGAAAAGAAACGGTAATTGTAAATATTGAAGATGATGGCCATGCTGTTTCAAATCCCTTGCCCACTTGTTACAGGATCCTACTGTGCATCTTGTCTCTTCCCTGCTAACATTCCATGGAGAACCTCCATGAACATACGTTTGTTCTTGTTCCCAGCACTTTGTTCTGTCACTGTGACAGATGGCTTTACACTGAAGCATATGAAAATATTAAATTCTTTATCAACCTGTTGAAGTTTGAGATGCCTGTAAGTAATAACCATCTTGGCAGCTATTCTTTTAATACAGATATTACAGAAAGCTACTTAGTGCCTCCATGTCAGTTTGCTATTTGTGACAGACTACTCTAAAACCACAGTTTTCTTTGAACTTGATTAATAGTAGCATTGTTTCATTCAAAATAATATAATTTCTAAGCAGAATATGATGTTTTACTATTTGTTTATACAGAAGAAGTTGAAAATTAATTTTAAAAATTACATCAGGGGCTTGTGCTGTACCAAAAGGAGTGGGGAAGGCTCTGGGACCTGGTTGCCTGTTCCTTCTCTGTCTAAGCACAGCAACTGATGGAGCACTGTCTTCAAGATTTGAATCAGTTCTCTGAAACACAATATTCTATCCTGTGCCAAACATGATGTTGGCTCTAGTAACTAGATAAAAAAACCCCAAAACACAAAACATGGTGAAAAGAGGGTGTCCTGCATGCTTTGCCTCCTCACAGTGCTCACACTGAATCAAGCAACTTCAGTTGCAGTTGGTAAACTGGAATTCCCAAGACAATAACAACTGGTTAAGAGCACATCCATTTAATTCTGTTATTTCCTCAGCTGGAGGGGTTTTTGACAAGTTGCTGGCTCCTATATAGAATGTGTAGAATACTACATAGAAAATAGCACAGCAGAGCCTCTCTGGCTCCAAGGCACTCTTACACATCTCAAATAGTAAAAAAAAAAAGTCTCAACTGTTGTTGAGTTCTAATATGTTCTGTGTAATCAGCTTTTTATTAAAAAAACCCTTTAATGTTAGGTTATTAATAGATGTGAAAGTCTGCACAGTCCTCAGATGAAAAAATTGCTTTCTATTAACAAAGCAAAACTATAACCCAAAAGTCTGTATTTTTTATGCTAAAGGCAATATTACAGGAACAAGGGGAGCTGGGGTGTGTACTATAGATACAAGAGGTTATACAGAACCCATCTCCAAAGACATCAATTCTATTATACCTGCCTTGTCTCTTATGGAGAGGATTGCTCAGAGCTCCCATAAATACAGACCAGGATTCCCAGAACTACAGACCAAGGAGTTGCTCAGAGCTCCAGCTGAGTGTGCCCAGCCAGCACAGTGTGACAGAAGGGACACCCAGAGGGGAGCAGGGCTTGAAGAGCTGCACACCCCTCCCTGCACTGTTCCTCACAAAAGATCCAGGGTTTCATCAGAAACTTTGCAAACTCCAGTGTTTTCCAAACTCTGCTCCTAGGAAACAGCTCTGGTGTTGGTTCAGTGCCTCACCTCATGGAGTGTGGCAGCAGCAGCGGGTCAGGTTCTGAACGTGGGTTAAAAACCCTTTTGGTAAGAACACGAGAGATTTGCCTCTAAATGGGAATTAACCTTGGTGTTTGAGAAAGATTTTCTATCTTAGAAAAACACAGCCCTGAGAACTGAGTTCTGTCAGCTATAAATCAATTCTGTAGAACATGTTTACATGTACAGCTGCATTTCTCTGGCATTGCTTCCTAAACCTTTCCTAAAAGCCTCAAGTAATAGAAATCCCATAATCTTCCTAACTCATCTGATTAAATATTAAGTATTCTTACCATCAGGAAGCCTTTCTAATGCCCAATCTAAACCTTCCTTTGTCTAATTTAAGCCCACAGCTTCCCAACCTACTCACTGCAGCCATGGAGGAGAAGAACATGTCAATGCTGTTACATCCAATTACGTGTCAGAATTTGTTTCTTTAAGCAGAAATGCAGTTTTGTGTCTGCAGGATTGAAAGATCAAATGAAACATCTGTTACTAACTCAAGTTGGACCCAGGCACTTTCTACAACATTCAGGAAAATGAAAAGGAAATTTCTCAGCGGGGGAAAAAAAAAGGACAATTCCTTTTACTATGCCAAAATGAGACATGCCAAAGTTGCAGCGCTGATTCTTTTCTTCCATGTTTCCAGTTTTCTCAAAACATGGGGAAAATTTGGAAATTTGTTAAAATAACTAAAAAGGATTAGTAGCTACCTTACTCTCCTCCCTACATTCAGTGAAATGCCTGGATCCAGTTAGAATTTTACAGTCCTTGTGCTTCACAGACACAAAGCTTTGGGGGAACAAATGTATACATCCTGCATGCCATTCCTAAAGATAATTCCCCATAAGAATCTCAGCTCCCTCATCCATCTTTGTCTTCTGTTATCTTAATGGGCACAATGCCCTTGGCTCCTCCAGTGGTGCTAAACCTGAAGGGAATGAGGAGAGCCCAAGGCAGCTCCCTCCTGAGAAGGCACAGATGATCTGCCCGAGTCACACACTCTGTGCAGGATTTGTTGGAGTTTGTAACCTCCACCCCTCTTGTTCTACACCACAGCCAAAGTCAAGCTGTGCACCAGCCACTGACTCACACCCCATTATTTTATCATATTAGTCATTTAGCTGCTAATTACCAAAAAAGAAAAAAGATTTATGGAATAGATTTGCATCATTTTCCATAGATGTGTTTCAGAGCTCCGGAGGCTTTTTCCGTTTTGTCCCAGTTGTGCTTCACCCTCAGCTCTGCAGGGCTGGAGCGAGCCCCTGCCCTCAGCTGCAGTGGGGTAACACAGGGCCCTGGTGGCACAGGATGGACAGAAGGAGCTGATCCAAGGACAGACCCCTTCAGTCCCCCCTGGATTCCCCTCCCTGGATGGGCAGGCAGAGCCTCGAGCATCCCCTCACAGCCCTTCCTCCACCCTGCACTTGTCCCATGAGGTTAAACTGACAGGATAAATGCACAGAGCAATAATTCAGAGAAATTCATCCAGAGAAAGGATGTGAACCAAGAGCAGGCAGAGCTAATCAAGTCTTGAATGTATCAGCAGAAGTTTATAACTTTTATCTTTTTATGAGACAGTTGATCACACACACATATCCACACTTCAATAAATTTGAGAGAGTAATAAAACTTTCCAGCAGACTTTGGCAAAATAAAAAAAGCTCATAACCTCTGTTGCAAAAAAGCCCAACAGGCAGCTTAGAGATCTCAAGTCAGCTGTGAGAGCTACAGACTCAAATGTCTGAGATCTTACAATAATAATTTTATAATCCTGATTATAAATCATGGCCAGTATCTTTCTTCCAAGGTAAACTACTTGAAAGCAATGTTTTTATTTAAATTAAAAATGTTCTAAAATAATGTCTTAGATGCAAAATAAAGATTTCTAATCTAAATGATAACTAGGAAAGGTTGAAGCAAAATATAGAAATTAAAATGCCTGGGACAGAAACCTCAGGTCTGAATCAGAGCTTCTGTCATAAAAGACTCGCACAGGGAGCAGAGAAATCTTTTTTTCTTCAGGTTCCCTGAGAAGATAAAACACTGAGGTCATCTGCAGCATGGGAAATTTATATTTGTCTAGCAAAAAAATATTTTTCAAGACAGTAATGACTTCTTAGTACTGGAACAGGTAGTCTGAGGAGGGAAGGGACCTTCCCTTTTGGACAGCTTGAAAGATGAACAGGATGTCAATAATCAATGACACTTGACTCCTTGCAGGGAGCAGGGCTGGACTCCATGGCGTGGAAGAGTGTCCTCTGCATCACTGTTCTTAAAAATCCACACCAATATTTAGGACAAAGCCTTTAAAATGGTACATGTGAAAAAACTTATACATTTTTATAATTTTCTTGCAAGCTGGGATAAAAGGATTTTTTCACATAAATGCCTCACTATAACACAGGATGGAGTTTTGTTCTGTGCTTGCTCAGTTACATGTGGGCAAAAATGAATGAAAGCAGAACTGCCACGCTGCCTCCCCTCTGCAGAGTGCCCTGCCCAGCCTGGAATGCAATCATTGATTAGTGAAGCACTCACATACAGGCATGATGCTTCTATTAATTAGAAGAAATGCCAACATACAAACAGGCCTGAGCTTTATTTTTCATTGCCCAGTAGCTCATGGCTGCTGCAGGAAGAGCTCATGACATCCATGGAGCATTGCTGATGTTTGCTCTTTGCACTTATTCTTTTTAAATGTTTGATTTTTTTGCTTGAAGCAGAACCTGACCAGAGCAGTTTCTCCTCCTACAGGACACACAGCATTGCACAGGAGCTCAGTTCCTGCAGTGATGCCTCAGGTTTGAGCTTTTATTTATTTCAGATTCTGTGCTGCTTTAGTGTGTGGGTCTGAGTTTCACATGAGGGGCTGCTGAGCTCTGTGCACAGAGCAGGGAGACAAAACAATTCCTGCTCCAGCTGGGCACCAAGGACAAATGATCCAAATCTCAGCCCAAGAGCACAAACACCGTGGGCTGGAGAGAGAAAAACAAGCAGGGTGGGACTGCAGGGGCTAAAGCTGGAATGGGACAATGAACTGCAAGATGCAAATGGAGCAGAACTGATCCCAGGGAGAGACCCCATGGCCTGTCACCCATTTTGTGACCATTTTGGTTCACCTTGGGTGCAGCCCTGGCTGGGCTCTTGTGCTGCCCAAGGTGGATCCATGGAGGAGATGCTTTGAATCAATCCCTGCTTTATTCCTTAGCTCTGTCCAGCCTCTGTTCTAGGGCAGCCTGCACAGGGCATCAGTGGCTGCTGCCAAGGATATCAGCACCCCCCTGGATCCTCCTTTTAAAGCCTCATGTCACTGGTAACCCCCAGGCTGGAACACTTTTCACAGCTGAGCTCCCCCTGACCCTGGGTTCCAGTTCTAAAGACCACCCTTGTTTCCCTGCATTCAGAAGGGTGCAATTAGTGAGCCACAGCTACCACAGGCAGCTGCTAAAACCTTCTGCTCTCAAGATTAAAATTGGGCAAACAGAACTTCTGCTAAGCTATCACATGACTGTGCTCAATTTGATTTACCAGTTCTCATAAAACCACAGAAACTTGTTTAAGAGACTGTGACATCTTGAAAATATAATTGGAAGTAAAGAAAATGCAGTAAAATACCCAATGCCAATTCTTAATATTTCCCCTTAGTAAATCCTTTCTTCCTGTTGTGTCTCAAAGAATGAGCAAGGATAAGAAAAAAGGCTCAAACTTTCAAATGTGAAAGTCAAAATGAAATTAAGTTGCTTCCCACAGCCTCTCTGTTGGTACAAAGTTCAGTCTGCCATGATTGGATTTTTGATTCTGCTGGCACTGGGAAAGCCTCACTGGGAAAGCCTGGAATGAAATGCCATTTGAAATGAGATCTGCTTCTGGGATGATTTTGCTCCCTGGCACAGCAGTGGTATCCTGCTTTTCCTGGTAACTGTGGGGATTAGTGCAGGATTACAGCCTCAAGTGGTGCTGGCTTAACCAGCAAGGTGGAAAACCTGGACACCCCACCACTGTTCATCATCCAGACCTCATCAATAAACACTTGTTGGAAAATGGCTGAACTACTCAAATGAAAGCATGAGATGATTTTCATTTTCATTGCTCCTGCAAAATATTCCAAGGAAAAACAAACAAACAAACAAATGGTTTGAAATTTCTCTGCGTCACAGCCAAATACCAACCCTTCCCTGCAAGCACAGGTGAGAGCAGATCTGTTCTTCTGTAAAATGCATCTCCTGCCCTTGTGCACACAGCCTGCTGCTATCACACATTGCAAAGCTGGGCCTGGGAAGGCAGCAGGACACCCCTGCTGTCCCCAGGAGTGCAGCCCCAAGGACATGGCCTGGCCCCAAGGCAGAGCAGCTGGACAAAGGGGACACCTCATGCTGACATGGAAACATGAAACTCATAAAACTCACATGAAACAGCCCAGGAGGGAGCCAGCCTGCCCCAGCAGGGCCTGATCTAAATGCTGGGTTCTCAGAAGACTTGCTTCACTTCTGCAAAGGCACAGCTGAAATTCCCAAGGGATGCTGGCTTTGTTCAGAGCACCTGGTGATGGTGCAAGCT
This sequence comes from Agelaius tricolor, assembly GCF_023055355.1. NCBI lineage: Eukaryota > Metazoa > Chordata > Aves > Passeriformes > Icteridae > Agelaius > Agelaius tricolor. The sequence continues at coordinate 12,685,135 of NW_027269279.1, forward strand.
CTCAGTGCCAAGTGTGCCTCTCACTCGGCTGTAGGAGGTTTTCACAGCTAAAGGAACCATTAGAGTCAGGTTAATTAGCAGTCAGAAACAAGTCCTGATGTAAGCTACAACTCATTTATCAGGAACAAACGATCAAACATCATTGCTGGATTCCTGTTAGTCACGGAATCAGAAAGGTCACCCTTAACAAGGAAAACATTTAAGGTAAAAAAGACATAAACACCTGTCCAGGGAGCAGCACAGCACCAGCAGAATAATTCACATGTACAAGGTGTGGGAGGTTGTTCTCAGGATTTCACATCAATCTCCACCATAGGAGCAGTGAACAGAAAATCTTTGCTGAAGTTTTGATCAAGTTCAGCTTGGGCCATCAGTCATCAGTGCCATGATTTACATCTCCTTATGTCCCTCCCCTCCTCTTCCCAGCTAAATTTGCAGTAGTTACCAGAGAGGAAACCTGCTTACAATTTCTGAACATCAAATACATAAAAACAGAAAAAAAAAACCCAAAAAACACTACAACAAAACAGATCCTCTGGTGTTCCATGTAAAAATGTTAATGGGATTTCTAATCATCATTAGCAAAACCCTATATTTCATACATATTGAATATTGATTAAAAAAAGCTTCTTTCAATAATTTCTAAATATTTAACCAGTTTTTAATTATCTCTACCAAAATGCAGGTAATTAATGAGTAGCTGCCAAACTCCAGGTATCCAAAACAAAGGAAGAGAACAGCTTTTCCTTCTCCTGAGAATAAAACTACTTAAATAAAAACTGTGGGTGCAAAAGTAAAACAAGAGGATTTTCAAGATGATGTGGAGTATGGAGGTGTACCTTGTTTTTGTCAACACCTGACACAAAGGAACATTTTGAAGTATTTATGTCTCAAATAAAAATACTGGAAGGATATTAAGTCCAGGCAGTAAAACTGGGCTCTTTGTCATGTTTAATTGCTCGGATTCATAACCTAGTTTTGCTGAATCTGGATGTTCCTGCTGACTCCAGCAGTTTCTCCATTTTAATAGAAAAAGTTTGCGTGCCTCCACTCCTGTGAGACGAAAGCAATTTTTGAAATATTCCTGACCATCAGTGAAATTTCTCTCTGCAGAAGCCTCATTGCTGTGCATGAAATCTGTAATTAACTACAGAACAAAAACAAAACCCACAAAAGTCTCTGATTGCAACCTGGTGAAGGAAGCCACACTGTGTTCCTTTTCAAAGACAATGAAGGGAATCCCAGCCTCTGCAATTTAGCAGGGGGGGTAAGAGAAATGAAAAGAGCAACAGGCAGGGTGAGGACAAGCAAAAAGAAGAAATGCTTGCTCTCAACTCCACTCCCACAAAGCAAACACGTTCCCACACTGTCCAAACTGAAGTTCAGCTAAGGTAGAAGTAGTGATGCACAAAGCCCCTGAAGACAGTGACTGTGCCACGTTCCTTAACATCCCCACTGGATAACCTTCCAAAGAGAATAAAAATAAAATGAAATGGAAAAGACTTATTCCTACAGACAGAGAGCTCCACGGCTGACATGATACATTTAGAAGGAAATGCCACCAGAACAGAGTTTTGGCAGTGACACATTTATTTCTTTCCACTGTCTGCTATCTCACCCAAATGCAGTCCCACAGCACTTGGATTTTAAATAAAGCACGTTTGTGATGCACCCTTTGAAAGGACAGGCTGTGTTTCCTTTCCATCTGCTGACAGTGGATTTATGGCCCTTGTTGTGCTCCAAGGGCACCCCTGGGCACAGCCAGCAGCTGGAGATCAGTGAACTCCTGAATTCCTGATCTGCCCTCAGCACAGCCCAGGAGAGCACATTCCCTTTCCTTGGAGCACATTCCAAGAGAACAGAAATGAAAGGCAGATAGCTCTGCTAATTTCCACCTAAGCTGATGCCACCTAGGTTGGACACAGAACTACTTATGGCACAGTAATACTTTTAAAACTTTATCCTCAAATAAAGTTAACACATGTCAAAAGTTATGCTTAGCTCCTAGGAGATGCCATAAATTATGTCCCAATCTTGAAATAAAGCCCCCAAAAGACTGAAAAATTTCTGAAATAATCAATGTCCTCTGAAGCCTTTGTTCCCATCTCCAAACCCTGGGAAGGTACAATCCTGTGGCACAATCCTTCCAACAAAAACTCCAAAATCCTTATCACTGAAGTCAACTGAAAGCTTGAATTTAGTAGCTTTATTTTTACTAAGGAGTTAATAAATACACATTGTTTGCTTAAATTAAAATATGAAGTAAACTTCAGACAAGATATTTTCTACAGTTAAAATTCCCTATGTATTTTTTCCCCAGTTTACTTTTTCACAATTACCACCACAATAACTTTCAAGCATGAGTTGACCACATTTTTCTCCCTTCTCCTCTTTAGGGTGATGCTTCTTCAGTTACCACTTGTAACATATTTATCTTAATCAAATGAATTAAAAATTGAATAGCAATATTTTCCTTACAAAAGGAAAAGCCCAAACTTCCAATATTATTCTCAAGAACATTACTCTAGACCTTTTCTAGCATTTCAAATGCCACCAAGTTGATCGCTTGAACTATTAATTTAATCCTTTTTCCTGGAAAAGTTTTCTGGTGTATGAGCAAAGCTGAGATCCTACATGAAACTTCTACCACAAAAAGAATAAATGGGAACAATTCCATGGCAATGATGCTACTGAAGTAAGTGGTTTGAAGTTGGAAAGACCGAAGGCAACACCTTGAAGTTGCTTCATCTGCCCATTGTTAAGTTATTCTGATTTCAAATATTTATTTAAGTGGGACCAGGCAAGAACACAAAGCTCAAATTTCCCAAAGCTGTGCCTGGAAAGGGGTGCAATGAACTGTGCAATGAACTCCTCGAGGTGCCAGGGTGCTGGATGTGGAGACACTGATTAAATGGAACTGCCTACCCGCAGCTTCCAGAGCAGGCAATGCAATGGGAGCTACTGTGTGCCCACAGCATCTCCAAGACCAAAAAATGCCAAAAAATGCCAAAAAATGCCAAAAAATGCCAAAAAATGCCAAAAAATGCCAAAAAATGCCAAAAAATGCCAAAAAATGCCAAAAAATGCACTGCTTCGGCAAGGAGAGCTCCCAAGGGAGAATCAAACCCGTCCTAGATCCATGGGTTTAAAGGAAGCAAAGCTGATGATAGACAGACACTCCCCAGGCACTCACAGAAAAACCCCTGTAAAGGACAAAACCTCAAAGTTCACTTTTTCCTTTTCATTAAATGATTCAAATCTGAAGAACTAAAAATTCTCCACAGCACTACTGCTCCTGCTGTAGACAAGGGAACACTGTTCATTGAGTGGGAGCTTTGCTCACTCTTCCACCTTACTTGCATGTTCAAGAAACAGATCAGCATCAGGAACATTAAATGTCTAAGAAAAAACCAATAATGTATGGTCAGAATATCAAGATATTCAAACTTTATACCCATCTGTTGCTTCATTTTAGAAATACACGTGGAACCAATGTACTGCATGTAAACTGATTTTTCTAAATATTTCATAAGACAAAATACAAACTTTCTATGTAACATTTACATAAATCCTAATTACTTCTGTATTATGACCAAATTCCTTATCCCTACAGAAATGACAAATACAAAGGCTGGTTTGGATCTTACTCAATTACTCAGTATCCATCAAAATCAAGTACCTGAGGTGGAATTTAATGTACAGCCCTGGAAGCAAAGTGATTTTACAGTGTCTGAACTGCAGAGCCCAGCATTCCACTTCTGGGCTGTGCCAGTCTCCTCCATGTGACAGCAAGTCTTTCAAAAATATTATCTCCCTATTAGGAGTCTGCACAAGAGTCCTTTTTTTTAAAAGCTAGAGAAATCCACCTTCCCCACTCCCCTCAACATTTTTTTGCACACTTTGAAATGTGTGGGTTTTTTAAAGCAAGAATATTGCTCAAGTCATTCAAAGTATTTAAATTACTTTGCAATTATATCCAGCTGGAAACCGATAGGCATTTTTAAATCCTAGTCTTTTATACCCTGTTCCTGCTTTTTTTTCAATGCAAACACATATAAATGGATTATTAGCCAAAATTACCTGTGTGTTTAAATTGTATTTATTAACAAAATGCTGCTGCTGTTATATCCCATGCATTTTAACAAGTACAGTAATAAAACCTCCAAATACTCATAAATTGTGTTTTCTAAGATCAGTATATTATGCTGGTGACACACAGGGACCTTGAAGTTAAACAGGCATGCAGGTTGGTCAGGAATCCTGTAACCTGCAATAGCAATCACCAGGCAATAATCCACCTGACAAACCCCTTTCTAATGACACCCTTGCTCTCGTTCATATAAATGCTAATACATATTCCATCCACAGAAAGCCAAGCAGCTTTCTGAAGATGAAGTTCACATAAACTTCAGCCAAACACGGAGGGAGGATGGATAATCCCTCCCGCACGTTGTTTTCTGTCGGCATCTCGCCGAGGAGCGCTCGCAGCCAGAGGAACGCGCGGAGTTTGTCCGGCACACACCCGGCTCAGCCCCGAGCATCCCTCGGCCCCGGGCCGGCACACAGCCCAGCCGCGACGGCATCCCGCGTCCCTTCAGCCGGCCGGCATCCCTTTACCCGGCCGGCATCCTGCATCCCCCTCACCTGGCCAGCATCCCTCACCTGGCCGGCATCATACATCCCCTCACCTGGCCGGCATCCTGCATCCCCCTCACCTGGCCGGCATCCCTCACCTGGCCGGCATCCTGCATCTCCCTCACCTGGCCGGCATCATACATCCCCTCACCTGGCCGGCATCCTGCATCCCCCTCACCTGGCCGGCATCCCTTTACCCGGCCGGCATCCTGCATCCCCTCACCTGTCCGGCATCCTGCATCCCCTCACCTGGTCGGCATCCCCCTCACCTGGCCGGCATCCTGCATCCCTTCACCCGGCCGGCAGCAACAAATCCCCGCAGCCCCTTACCTGGCCCGCAGCCCGCAATCTCTTCAGCCTGTCGGCATCACCGCATCTTCTCACCCGATCGACATCCCTGCACTCCTTCACCTGGCCGGCAGCTCCGCGCCCCTCACCTGACTGACATCCTCCTCACCTGGCCGGCATCGCCGCACCCCACACTTGGCCGGCATCATCCTCACCTTCACCTGACCGACATCCCCGCACCCCACACCTGGCTGGATCCCCCTCACCTGGCCGATGTCCCCTCACCTGGCCGATGTCCCCTCACCCTTCATCTGGCCGGATCCCCCTCACCTGACCGGCACCCCCGCACCCCACACCTGGCCGGATCCCCCTCACCTGGCCGGATCCCCCTCACCTGGCCGACATCCCCCTCACCCCTCACCTGGCCGGATCCCCCTCACCTGGCCGGATCCCCCGCACCCCTCACCTGGCCGATGTCCCCGCACCCCTCACCTGGCCGGATCCCCCTCACCGGCCCGGATCCCCCTCACCTGGCCGATGTCCCCTCGCCTGGCCGGATCCCCCTCACCTGTCCCCTCAGGTGGGGCAGCCCGCATTCCGCGTGTCCCCGGCCCCTCCCGGCGGGCACAGCCGGGCTCGGGGCGCTCCCGGCGCGGGCACAGGATGGATCCATCCCTCCCTCCCTCCCTCCCTTCTCCGAGCTGCCGCTGCCTTACCTGCAGGGCATCTCCCACGCCTGCGAGCAGCTGCCAGGGTTTCATGGTCGGCGGCGATGCGGGAGGAGCCGGGGGCAGCGGGCGGCCCTGCAGCATGCGGCGGGCACGGCCGCGTCCTGCCCGGGCAGCGCTGCGATGGCTCCGCTACAGCCGCGCTGCCGCCGGCCGTGCCGGGGAACGGGACGGAGCAGTTTCCATGCGCTGCTGCGCTCCTGATGCCGCCGCGATGCTGCGAGAGCCCTCGGCTGCCTCTGCCCTCCCTGCCCGGCTCGGCAGTGCCGGCGCTCGGCGGAGCCGGTCGGTTTTATTTGGAGATAAGAGCGGCTCCACGCCGGCTTCGCTAAAAACCACAGCCTTGTGGGAAAGGAAGGTGGGCACGGGAGAGGAGATTGCGCTCAATAATTCATTTATGGAGTGATGGCTTAATGGATGGGCTGAATATTAGCTGCTTGTTAAAATATTGGACGTGGTGCTAAAGTTTGCAGGGGTTCACTGCTGGGATCAATCTTGTATATACAAAATGGTTAACAGTTGGATTAAATGATGGTAAATCTCTTGCTAAATTCTGAGTTCCTTTTAGAATAATATTGCAGACTATGTCATTTTTAAGATAAAGACTGGCTGGAACAGAAACAAAACCTGAAAATCTTGCACAAGAGATGGCAGCAATTAACCCATTTGAGGAGAAGAAAAAAAAAGTTTCAGATAAACATTAAAAACTGATCCCTTTCACTACACAAAAGCACTCCTTATGCCCTACCAAACAAGCTGCTATTTCAAAGTACATCTATTTATGCAACTGAAGTTACAATCTGCAAACAACCACTTGTGCTCTATTGAAAAATTCTCAAGAGGCTGCTCAGAGGACTTTTCTAATTCTGTAAAATGAATTTTCATACCACATATTCACTATTTCTCAAAAAAACCCCGAAAAGTTTATTAAGCATCTTTCAATGTTTATCATTATTCTGCAATGAAAATCGAGAACAATTTCATCTCTTGGAAAATAACTTGATATCTATCATTTCCTTTTTGTAAACACAAATACTTTCTGGCAGAATAGGAGAGACAAGGCTTAATTATGTGCTGTGAAAACTTAACATATAGAAAATAATATTAAATTCAGGCTGTAATTTCGTAGTGTTTTCCTTGTTTGGAAGTTTTTATTGTAGCCATGTTCAACTTATTAAACTTTCTACCTAGACAGGCTATGGGACCATTAAGGCACCTTAATCACAATGAAGTGTATAATTTGAAAAGAGAATGTAGCAAGGGTTGGCCTGACCACTGGTTTAATAGCCAGAACATCTCAGAGCTCACACTGCCTCACTGCGTGGCCTTGACCACATTATTCATCACTTCAGTTTTCCCACTTGTAAAATTAGAATAATACAACTTCCAGTGTCTCCCATCTCTGACTTCTCAGGAGGGCTCGAAGGATTAATGAGCCTACAGTGCTCTGAGATTGAATAAACACTAACTGCTAAGGCAGAGCTAATATGTTTCAGAACATTAAAGCACTGAAATGTTAGAAATTCCAATTAAATCACCCTGTGTGTCAAAACACGGGCGAAGGAAAATACAGGGATTACTAAAATACCATCTTCTACCACTTACAATCAACAAAATGCTGTATGTTGGCTTATTAGTTCTGTTACTGAAATCTGATTTTTACCATATATTCCTAGCATTATGGTCAGATCCATTAGAAATGCCACCAGCAGCAATTAGCACTGCTAATTTACACAACCAGGCTGTCCAGGGCAAGGCCATTCAGAGTCAAAGCAGTCAGAAAACATCTCCATTACCTCAGGCCTGTTGTTTTGAGCCTCTGCAGCACGTATGGGCCTTCCATCAGAGGAGCTGCAGTTCTGGCACATGCTGCATGGGGTACTCACTGCTGCTCTTCAGAGATCCCCATGCTTCATTCAAGTAATGAAAGAGAGTTTGAACCAACTAATTTTCTCATTAGCAAAAAAATAAGGGGGGCAGGGGGAAGAACTGGCAAAGCACACACTGCTGCAGAAAGAGCTGCAGCACTCACAGGGTTGTGACAACAATCAAAATCAAAATAATGGTCTGAATTCCTATGTCCAACTTAAAAAAGATCACTGCAAACTTCTATTTCAGTCTATAGAAATAGTAACCTTGAATAAAAATCCATGCACATTGCACATTCCTTTTCAGCACTCTCTCTCAGGAGTGGGCAACCCTGGTGCTTCCACCTCCCAGCTGAACTGGAGATCAAATGTCTGACATCTCTAAGGTGGCTCTTCCACCTCTCAGCTGAACTGGAGAGGAAATGTCTGACATCTCTAAGGTGGCTCTTCCACCTCCCAGCTGAACTGGAGAGGAAATGTCTGACATCTCTAAGGTGGTTCTTCCACCTCCCAGCTGAACTGGAGAGGAAATGTCTGACATCTCTAAGGTGGTTCTTCCACCTCCCAGCTGAACTGGAGAGGAAATGTCTGACATCTCTAAGGTGGTTCTTCCACCTCCCAGCTGAACTGGAGAGGAAATGTCTGACATCTCTAAGGTGGTTCTTCCACCTCCCAGCTGAACTGGAGAGGAAATGTCTGACATCTCTAAGGTGGTTCTTCCACCTCCCAGCTGAACTGGAGAGGAAATGTCTGACATCTCTAAGGTGGTTCTTCCACCTCACAGTTGAACTGGAGATGAAATGTCTGACATCTCTAAGGTGGTTCTTCCACCTCACAGTTGAACTGGAGATGAAATGTCTGAATTCTCTAGTGGTGGTTCTTCCACCTCTCAGCTGAGCTGGAGATGAAATGTTTGACATCTCTCATGGCCCAGTGATGCCAGGGCTGTCCTTGAGTCACCACAGGTGATGCAGAAGCTCAGCTGGGATGCCCTTGTTGACAGCAGGGATTCTCCAGCAGCTGTGGGGGAGCCAGACCCACTGAGCCACAGCCTGACCCCGAGTTAAGAGCCCTGTGGGATGAGCAAAAGCTGAGTGGGAACCACAGCAGGTCCTGGCTGTGGTCCAGCTGCTGGGGACCCTCACCATGACCCTCTCACCCACACAATTCCTGCCATGGGCAAGGCACCTCCTGAACCTCTGCCCTTCCTATCACACTTGCAGGGAAAAACCTTGGATATTTGAACTATTGCTGTGATGACAGCAGCTGTTGAGGTTTCAGTAATTCCAGATTTCTATCTTTTTTACTTATCTTCAAGTAAGTGTTTTCAATGTACTCATTGAATACTACAGATGAGCACCATCCCATTATGTCTCATGGCACACCAAAAGTTCTAAATGAATTTAGTTGTTTGTCATCCCTTACATCTTTATCTCCTCAAAAAAGGGAGTGTTTTCCTTCTGAATTTTCCAATTGATAAAGAAAATGACAGAGAAGCAGGCCACAGCAGCTAACTGTAAAATATGTGCCTTTCAGTGAATGGTGCAGCTGGAGTTATTTTTTTAAACTGATGCAAAGGTGCACGTGTCATCCTAGAAAGCTTCCAGCTCAAAGCCTTCAGTGGGTAACTGATTTAGCCATAATTTCCTGAACTAAGTTTCTGCACTGTGGGAACTATTAAAAACCAGCATAACCACTGAAGGCAAGTGAATACTGGCCAAATTCACAAGTAGCATCTCAAGCAGAAGGTTATTCTGCACCTGCCCAGTTTGTACAGTGCTTTCACCACAGTTCAGTGTGGTTCAGTGCTGAATGCAGGTCCATGTCCAACACACGGGGGCTCTCCATGCCTGATGGATTCCTGTGGAGTGGGTTCTTCCTACAGCCACCTAATGAGCAGCACCACACAAGGGAGGCTAATGAAGCATATTCAGATGGAAAAGCATCCTGTGATTTATCACAAATGTGCTGCAGTTTTATTTCAAAAGGGTTTGTGTTTTCCATGTGCAACTTTGAGCCAGACAACCAATGTGTTAAAAAATCCAGCATCCATCAGATGCCACAAACCCAACAGAGCTCAAGGAAATCTACATCTGAGAATGCATGGTGTTAACTCAGGCTAAACAGTGTCCTCTGGAGAGGATCTAAAGATAAGGATTTTAAACCTGAACTATCAAAACAAATACAATCAGAAAACAAAAGGTTTTTTCTCTACCAAGCAGAATTTTAAAATGTTCTCCAGGGGTTGGATCCTGCAAGCATCCACAGCACTGCTAAGAGCACAGTGAAACTAATAACAAAAGTACACAAAAATAATTGGGTTTAGCATTGGACCTATGTAAGAGATGTTCCAAAAAGGCAGTGACACAAAATACTAGGTGTCTTCAGAAATCATTTTTCTGTATATTTGGAATGTCAGTGCTGTTCTTTAGCCAATTGCTCACAAGCAGCCTCCATAACAAATTTGTAAATGTGATTATACCAATCTGCATTGCTCTGTTTTGCATTAGGAGCTGGGGCTGCCTCTTCCCAAGGTGTATTTGCTACTCATGTCACCAATCTCTCTTGAAGGTTCTAGTTCTGTTTCTGCCATTCATGCAATTAGAGCAGTTTACAAATGAATTAACTTAAACATTGCAAGTGTCCAAAGGTACTTTCACACTCTTACTGCAATGCTAAATGCAAAAGTTTGTAGCATATTACATGGAAATTAGATTTTCTATATTTTGTCCAAAAAGTCATGCCTAATTTCATTCAGAAACAAGAAATCAAACACTACCAATAAAATAGTAGAGGAACATAGTTTTGATGCAAGTAGTACTGCTCTAATAAATGTTACTTGAAACATTGCCACAAAAAAAAAAGTTTCCTGCAGAAATGCTGTGAAAACTGCTGTAAAAATAACCAGTCATGCCTGTACTTACCCCCCTGTAAAGAGCAAAAATGCACATTCCACAGGATAGGGATTTTTTGCATAGCCACTGCTGCTTAGGTCAAGTTCAAAAAAGAGTTACTTATCCAAAGCCCTAAAATAAAGCAAAGTTTCTGAAGAAGCATCAAATCAAAGAAAAAAATCTGTATTTTTGTCAAGTGTAAGGAAGGCTCCATTTACCAGCAACATTCACTTCCAAAACTGTTGACTTTTTTTTGAGCTTGTTGCAAAGTTTAATGTGAAACATAAGGTAACAACACATCTACCAACATGAAGAAGAAACAGGTCTCTGAAAAGTCTTGAAGCAAAATAATTCCTTCTGTGCTTATACATATTCACAGCCCTGTTGAAATGCTAAAGCAGTCACAGGAATTTGCATTCCTAAAGCAGGCAGCATTGCCACAGGAACAAGGATTACTAGTTAAGGCTGCAATATGGACTTTAATGTCTCACTCTATATGTCCTTCAGAGGTAATCTGGATCTGCATTTAGGTGTTTTTCCCAAACAAATTACATTTTTTAATTTAGTAATTAGAAAACACAACTTCTTACTATGCTGTGAATTCAGAATGTCTTCCAATTCCACAATCCTTTTTTCCTTCCCACAGCATTAATGCAAATTGTTTCCTCAATAAAACTGCAAAAGGTTAATTTGTCTACAGAGCCCCATGACCAGGAAAACACAGATGTGACAGTGCTCACCACACCAGGGTGGGGAAATGTCAAAACACAATGGAAAATACCTAAAAAACCTGGAAATGCTTCCCCTTGGAGGTCAAATGCTGCAAGGTAACCCCTCCAAACGATGAAGTGCAGCCTCTGGCACAGAGCAGGGCCCTGAGTGCAGCTCAGAACATCAAATAAATTCAATATAAACCATTGCCCAGCCCCAGAAGCAGAGGTGGAAGGCACTGAGGGAGCACCAAGGCTCCCCAGCCATCCCTAGAGGCACACAGTCCCAGAGGAGTCAGAATTGAGAGTTTTCCCTCTGCCTTGGCCCCCTCAGTAAAGCAGAGTGAGCTCAGCCCCCGTGAGCGAGTCTGACACGTGCCTGCTCCTACCCACAGTGATCTGAGCAAAGAAAAGAGAATGGCAGAGTTCAGAGATTTCTTGATTTTTGGCCCAGAAAATAGGCAAAGAAATACTCCTGTGCAGCTCTGTGAGATGGATGGAGGTAGAATTCTGCTGAGAAAATGGATAACTGCCTATCTTTTATCCTTATTTAACAACAAATCTTTATTTTGCAGCTGTATTTATTTTTACTCCACCTATTTTCCTTTGCAGTTGCTCTCCAGATTGCAGAACACACCAATGAGACTTTTGTCACTGGCTTTAGAGGCATGATGTTTACTTCTTCCTAAAATGAATGCAAAGATTTAAATATCTTCATAAATACAGGATATAAAGCAGCACAGGGATTGTTATTTGAGATAATTCAAACATATTTTCATCACCTAATACAACACAGATGCCACAATTTCTGCACTATCAGGTAGAAGGCAGAGGTTGAGACCACCTCCAGCTCAGTTCTTGGGGACTTTCTCTCCTTTCAAGTCCTGCTGGCACAGAGAATGTCACAGCTTGAGGATGCAAGCAGCCCCTTGCTCCTGCTCATCTGTGGCACAACACAGTTGACTAATTAATTATTTTTTAAGTATTCAAGATGTGACACATACATGGGATTGAATACAGATTAGCATTACAATAATCACAGAGCTTTTTGCAGCCTCAAATTTGTCTTCTTGGAGTGAAGTTCCCTTTAATGTGCAAATGAACGATGGCACTACGTATGTGGAAATAAACAGGCTCATTGTGATCTCATTGTGATCCAAACACAGCACTCTGGTTATATTAACAGGCTGGCAGAGAAATAAAAGATCCATGCCCAACTGCCTGGTGCCACATCCTGATCCATCCCACCAGTGGGGTCCTGGAGTTGTGGTAGGAAAATCTCCTTCCCCCCAAATGTTCCTGCATTTCAGTTGTTCTCATGACTTGTAAGAGCTTTTTTGGCCTACTTGTAAAGACAGGATAATATGTTTGCCAAGCTGAGTCAAAAGAGTGCAAAAGGGACGTGAAATTGTCTCAAAATTCAAACCCAGCAAAAGCTTAGAGGGAGGTTCAGAGGAGAGATGGCCCATGCAGAAAAAGGAAAGGGAATGGGAAGCAGGGCAGCGAGCTGGCTGGAGTGCTCAAACCCTGACAATAACTCTTAAATAAAGAGGAACAAAATGATCTTTTTCAAATTTAATTTTTGACCTTTCAATTTTTGAGATTAACTAAATCAATGAGTCTGAAGCCACCTCACACATCACAGGCCCCAGTTCACACACAACAAAAGGACCAGCATGTCCTTCAGGAGGAAATCCTTGACTGACTGTGGGCAGACCCTGGCACAGGTGCCCAGAGCAGCTGGGGCTGCCCCTGGATCCCTGGCAGTGCCCAAGGCCAGGCTGGGCAGGAACCTGGGACAGTGGGAGGTGTCCCTGCCATGGCAGGGGTGGCACTGGATGGGCTTTGAGGTCCCTTCCAACCCAAACCATTCTGGGATTCATGTGCTTGGCAAAAAGGGCTGCTCCTGGTAGCTGTTGGTAAACAAGCACATTCCCACGGGATCCTCAGTGCCAGGGCAGTTAATTATAGGGTTTGCTTTACAGTGAGATGCAAAACACGGCTCAGAAATAGACAGTGCTTTAGAAGGATTTAGGGAGACCAGCGCTAAGTTTGTCATCCACCAAGGAATGCACACAGGATAGTTTATATCAACATCCATGTAAGATGTTTCCAAGAATAATGAGTGCACGATATTTTAAAAACAAATTTCACACGTTTTTCTGACAAAATGTTGTGAACTCATGGTGTTAATTTTAGCAGTTTCAATTGGATTTGGTGTGGTTGGAAATGCAAGGGGAAATCTGCAGTAATCAGGATGTGACACTCATTAACACTTTCACAAAATACCCACTGGATTTGCATAAACTCTGTAAAGATTCATTGGTGAATCTTTAATATGAGATTTCCCTTGGTTTTACTCCACGCTCAGCTCCATTTGCCCTCCCTCTCTCCTCTCCCCTGCCAGCGAGAACTGCTGTAAACAGTTCATAACAAAGCATAATAAAATGTACTGAAAAATGAAAATATACTTGTTATTACCCAAAAGCCTATATAATTGCAGACATAATTTCATAAACTGCAAATATTTTTCAAGAAATCCTTCTGTAAGGGCGAGAAATACTAATTGGATACAATGGCTTGATAGAGTGGCACTCCAAGTCACTTAATAAATCTGGAGATGCACAGGCAAGTTCTTTAATGACCTGTGTATAAAACCCATCCATGGCCCAGCTTGCAGACAGCACAGGATTTGCATGCAAAATAGCAGGAAAAGAGTCTAGAAAATGGAGAAACCACTAAGGCAGCAGAAGGTTTCTGGTCCTGACTCAAAAACTTTAAGCAAATGCCACTATGAAGGGAATCAATTCTTGCTACTCCTAATATTGTAAATGTAGGGGTACATTAAAATAGATACAAAAAAAATGTGAGTTATTTAAGTCTTCTTTGAGAAAGACATCATTCCCAAGAGTCAACATTTGCCATGAGTTTTTAACTGAACTAACCCAGGCCTGTTGGACTACACTGACTACATCAACACGGGTATTACAGCAGACAGTCCAATAAATAATGGGAAACAAACAATGGAAAAAATTATCTTCTCTTTTGAACTATTAACAAAAAGCATTACCAGGTTTAAAAATTCTCATGGAAGTTCATTCTGCTGCTAAAAATGCTTTTTGGTTACTTTTGGTTCTAAATAGAAATCTTCTACAAGAATGGTTATGAATTCAGCATTAATAGGATAAGATAAAGTAAATTTAGGATAAGATTGAGAATAAAATTTTCAATTCAATTCTTCTCCCTGTCCTAAATTCCTGCATAGAGACATAAATGACATTTAATTTCTGGTGTGCTATACTCCAACCCAACAATTTCTGTTGGAGCCTAAGCTTTGAAATGATTTGAACTATGTACCTGCATAGAACAGTTCCACCAGACAATAGATTATTTCACTTGCTTGCATTTTGAGCAAATTTATTGACTGAGAGTCTCGTTTCATTGCCCCTACTCAACACATCATTATCTCTGATATCCCACAAGCACATGAAAGAATTTTCTAAAGGAAAATACAACCCAAGTGTGAGGGCCAGGATACATTCCTGTATTTTATTTCTGGTTAAACTCTCAGGCTCAGATCACCTTTATGTCTTGTTCACTACAGAGTAATGGAAGCAGGCGAGGGAGAAAAATGAATATAAGTGGTTTTATTTGTCTTGTGGAATCTTTTTAAAGATAAATTAGAACATCAGAACTTGGAGATTTTTTTTTCCTCCTGCTGAACAACGGTGAATTGAGCTGAGGTCACTTGAAGTGTAAATACTCTGAGCACTTTTCATTTGGGTTTTTATTTTTAAAAAAGTAATCTCAAAGTGGAACAAATTTTTTGTTACGGTTTAGTAAGCAGAGTTCTCATTCCAACGCTTTAATGCTCCCAAAGCACAACTGATCACAAAGCAACAGCAGATCTTGGTAAGTAAAATATCAAAAATTTTTATGTAACTCAGAATTACCCATTTCCAAGGCTTACCCATCACAGGACTCATTTGTACCCATCAAAAAGCACAAAACTTGTGGGATAATTTCAATAATCACAATAGGAACAACATCATCTAAACCATTCCTCAAAGAATTCTCCTTGTTGGATGCACAGTGGACTGGCAAAGCAGCAAAGCACTCTGGCATTCCCTGCTTCAGGACTGCAAGGGTTCCACCCCAAACTGTACAGCAAGAAAATGAATAAATCAAAAAATAAATAAATCAAAAAGGCATTACAGCTTTCAGAGTGTGCTAATGACATGTGAACTCCCTGACCCTGTGACTGAAGTGGTGGTTATTATTGGACAACCACTGGGAAAATAAGCTGTTAGAAAATAACAAGTCTTTACTTTTATTTCACTAATTCAAATGGCACCATAATGACTCCTTTGAACACGATTCCTCAAAGCTGTCATACATTGTTCATGAGAGGCAAGGAAAACAAGTTCATCAGATATTTCCCTTCTCATTGCTCTGTATCAATGGCAAGAATCTCAAAACACATGCCACACTGTCCCTCACCAGAGGGTGATGCAAAACTCAGATGGACAGCCCCTTTTGCCTGGCATCAGATCATAGGGTGAGAAACAAATTTCAGGATCTAAAACCAGGAAAAAGAAGAGGACACTGTGTACTCTGCTGCTCCATAACTCCCTGTGCCGGGGTGTACTGGACATTTTGGTGGCTCCAAGGGATAGGGCACACAGAAACTCAAGAATACCTGAAGTATGGATAAAATACATTTCTATGATTATAAGGTGATTTTTTTGGCACTCATACCTGGTTATCTGCAGCAATTCCATCGAGACAGAACTTGGAAACTGGGCACCAGAAATGTGGCTGCTGTAGCCAAGGCTCTCTTCATAGAGAGCAGGCAGGCACAACTTCCCAAGGATATTTCCTGGAAATCTCAGCAAGGAACCTCAGAGAAAGAGAAAACAATTCTTATCTCTATTCTCTGCTCCTGTTGCTTTTGCACATGTGGAATGTGTTAGGAAGATTGTTTACCCAAAGGGATTTGGTAATTGGATTCTGGTGATGGTTGTTTGTATTAATTGGGCCAAAGCTCTGTCCTGGCTGTCTGGAGACAGTTGTGGTGGTACCACTCCTTGGTTTTTCTGGGTCTGGATTGAAGGCACTTGAGGCAGTAATTTGTGTTCAGACTCAGGTGTTTGTTATTTCTTATCAGCCAAACAGTCTCACTACCATGAGTAGGGCAGCTTTTCATTAGAAAGCACAAAATGGCCAACAATCTCTGGTTACAAGGTCTTTTAAGACTAAACTCTCCAATGAAGAACTGACACCTGGATTATTTTCCCTTTTAACCCAATAACTGATCCCAAAGATCCCCCAATGAGGACTTTGCCCAATTACAAAATGCCACCCAAACCCATGAAGAGGAAGGAAGAAGAAACCCAGGATGACACCCTGTGCCCTCCATCTTGCTTCCATCCACAACATACTAAAACTCCCAAAACCTAAATTTCTCATCAAATGATACACCTACACTAATCTCTATAATCAATTTCACACTTTTGTGGATTCTAGTCTGTTCTGGAGTCTGGGAAACTTTTTCCATTAATGAGGGTCAAAGTCAGTGCTCCCCTGGGGGTCAGGGCACCCCAGAGAAGACAGGGAAATATTCCCAGTGCTCTGGGTTTCCACAGACAATCATGGGTTTTCCTTTAGTATCTCTTCAGTATATAATTTCGTATAGTACTGATGTAATATAGTATAGTTTAATGAAGCCATTGTTCAGCATTCTGAGTCACTGGAGTCAGATGCCAATCATTCCCCGCCTGTTTCTACTATACGACCCTGAGGAATCTATATCAGCATGAACTTCTTAAAATGCAGACAGGATGGGAAAACAGGCCAGATATTTGGAGGGCTGACACTCTCCTGGACAGGGAGCTGGCCCACATGGAATGAGGCTGGGCAGATGTGCTGTGGCAGCAGCTGGAGCTCGGTGCCAGCTGCCAGCACCCTCCCAGCACCGATGCTGGGGCACACAGAGTGTGGCTGCGGCAGAAATGCAAACTCAGGTTTCCAGGGACAAACTGGGCCATGAGCCCTGCTGCCCACTCAAAGTGGCAGAAAATAAAAGCTCATTTTTTGCACACTGAGAGCTCTTCAGCCTGATGCTGGAATAGACACAACGCAGCACACGGAGTAGAGCTGGCGCTGAAGGAAACTCCAGATTCCAAATGAGCCAACAGGGAATTCCACTTTCACCATAATATTGTGCCCACATCTCTCCTCCAGGCACCAGTTTCCACTGAACATGCTTCTCCAGAGAGATCAGGCATCTTTTTGAAAGCACACAAAAAGTCAGCACGACTATTCCATCCCAGTATCAGTGGGTTTCCCCTCCTGATTTCAGAATTAATGTTCCCACCAAATGCCACCACTCCTAGAGGTTCACAGATTTTCACAGCCTTTGCTGCCCTCTCTTCTCTTTGGGAAAACTCTCAATGCACCCATTCAGAAGACAAACCAAAAGGCTGTAAAACACTACTAAGTGTTAATTTTACCTGGGAAACAAAATGGCATCCACACTCTGAACAGCACATAAGGGAAAGAGTGAAAATTCAGGACATGAGTCAGGGCAACATATTCCACATTGACTTAACTGAAAATAAATTAATTTGTAGATATAGAATTTTGAATGAAAATTACAGTAATAATAAAACTGCAAGTCAACTTTTTACTGCATTGCAATAAAATATTACTCAAAGCTTCAGTATGTCATGTCTCATGCTAGTGGAAAGTTAAAAAAAAAGGAACAAAAAGATTTAGGAGGTTATAATTTTAGAAATATATATTTGTGATATATCTATATTTTTATATTTCTATGCATAGAAATGTTCCCAAACTAATACATTTGCTGAGACTTTTAAAAGAAATACAGTTCACCATTATTCCATCAATGAGAAAGAGGACTCAAGAAAAACAAGTGGTCCAAATTACCCCCAAGCCCCAGTGATGCTCACCTGAATGTTTGATATATATATATATATATATATATGGTTTTTTAATCACATATATTTAATATCCTTAACAGACAAGCAAGTACAGCACAACCTGATTGTGATTATTTGGAAAATAGAAAAGCACCAGTGATGTTTTTTGAATTACAATGCCAGGTACAATGGTCAGGAATATTTTGTAGAGAAGTTGTTGAGATCAGTTATTTACAACAGGCTGGAAGGCTCTGACAATAAAGTGCCAGCACCTTTTAATAAAATGGGAAGAGTAAAGTTTAATTTACAGCAGAAAAGAAAATTTCCTGCATTCTTGTGAATTCTCCCACATCATTAAGTCTTTTTTGTATTGTTCTAAGAGCTGTGGGGTTTGGGTGATTTCACTAATTGAACTCAGAGTAGGATGATTTTTGGAACACCACTTAAAGATTCTCTTATTTTTATTAATTTCCACACCTAGAGAAGTGAGTGAGCATCGCCTCACCTCTGCTCTGGCAGTTTTATTATTTCATGCCAGCTTCACACAGTGACTTCAGCTGCTCCTGATGACACAAATGCCTTCCAAGTGTCACACCTACTCTGCAGATTTCCCAACACAGCCCTTCCAAGATTTTCTAATGGTTGCTCCATTTACATCCTTAGAACTTACCAATATTTCAAGAGTATAAAATATTCCATATTTGTTTACGTTTTTATAACTACACATCCCCCCAAGCAAATAAACTGTGTTTTCTAACCTGTGGAGTTATGCAGCATTTATTGAAATTGTAGAATTCACACTGTTATTATGAGAGCATGGAACAACAAATGTAAAATTAAAACTCATCATTACCTTGAAATCTGGCATGAAACCTGAAACTAAATTAAATCTTATCTAAATGCCAAAACCGAGGAGGAGAAAAACACCACCAAAGGGAAAGCTTGTTCCTAGATTCTTGCTCCTATTTCTTATTTCATTTGTTTGCATATTTGCAAACAGAAGACTGAAAAAAGGTACCTGAACAGTCACAAGTGAATCACCTGGAACAGTGAGAGGCTGGCATGTGGATGAAGGGAAACATATTTCCATTAAGACTTTGAAAAGAGGCTAAATCTACTCCAAATCCAGACTTGGAGAGCTGTTGAGACTACAGCAAGATTTAATTCTTTGGATGAATCTTATACCATATACTACTGAGAAAGAGCAATAAAATTACACAAAATGGGATCATTTTTACCACATCCAAGGAGATATGAAATCACTTGCCTGGGCACAACTCAGTAACAACTGAACTACTCCCCATGCACCTGCACACAGAGGCAGAAATGCAGACAGCTGCACTGCAAGTAGATGTTGGGAATTCTGTGAAAACATCCATTGAAACATGAGGAAAAGTTTGCACAGCCTTCCAGTGCTGAACTTGACAACAGAGGTTCAATGAAGAATCAAACCAAATTATTTTTCTTGTGAAATGGGACAGGATGTCATTTGATTCAAATCTGCTGCTCCAATTATTTGGTCATTAGAACAATGATTCACCATTCCAGGCATCTTCATACACAGTCCTGGGCCCTATCAAAGAGGCCAATCTGCCATGTAGAACACCAGAAATCAAGTTTTCCCAGGAAGGACATTTTTATTTCTGCCAATTCTAGTATATAAATCTTCAAACAATAATAAGCTCAATAAATTTAATGCAGCTGGAAATGACTCAGATAAGCAGAAATGGCAGGCCTCCAATGCAGAATGACTGACAGGCCAAGGGAAGGAGAGGACAATTGGAATTGTGACAGTGTAAATCACCACTGAACTATCTGAGAACTCTGCAGGATGCCACCAGACATGGTGGTTGTCCTGGAAAGAATGAGGTTGGAAAATAATTGCCTGAAGAGTGAAGAACACAAAACAGAGTGCAAAGATTTGAACAGACTAAAGGAAATAAGAATGGGGATAGGAAGGCCAAATGCAAGCTCAGGGAGTGGTCCAGGAAAGAGTCCCAGCACCAGCAGCACCATCCCAGGTCAGGAGAAGGCAAACACTGCTCCTTGTTCTGGAATCCCAGAATCTGAGGGGTCAGGTGTGCCTCAAACCCTGGCAGCTGGGTGCCCAAGGGGCCAGCGAGGGTCCTTGGCAAGAACAAGATGTGGAGTAAGCTCATCTCCCATGATCTGAGACAGGCTGGCAAATAAAGCCCTCTTGCTGCCTGCTCATTGAAAATCAGTCTTGAAAAAAAGCTTCTACAGAATGTGGTCTGTCCCTAAACGTATCAGAAATGAAATGTGTGCAATAAAACCTGTGAGTGTTCCCTGCAGACACAGCCCTGCTCTTGAGCAGAGCCCTTCTGCTGAAGGTCTTTCTGTTAAGTGAAATATAAATTGGTAACTGTTGTTGATACTAATTTCTTAGGCACTTATAACTAAATTATCCACTAGAGAGCACAGCAACATTTTCAAACACATTCTGCTTATGCCTGCAAGTGCCGAGTGAGGTCCTTGTGGCACTCAAAGTCACTCTCCACACAGAAATATGCTAAACAATCTGCCATGCACAGCAGAGATAAGGAGTGGACTCAATACAAGGCTTGAACCAGAAAAGGTCAACAGACCATGAACTTTTAATGAACAAATTTCAGCTGCTCCCAGCCTGGTGTGCAGTTCTTGGACATTACTGATGAAATAACTTCTTTTGCATTATCCACTTTTGTGTATAAATATATAACAACATACAACAGAAAGAGAAAATACATTCTTCCTTCCTGCAGGAGAAAAGCTGAGCAGCACAGCTCATCAGCATTCTGGGCAAGGGCTGCTCTGCTTCCTGGTCTCCAATATATTCTGGTGATGTCATGGCATTTTTACTTTCCATTAAAGAAAACCTTTCATCATTTACTACTTCCCATTTTAATGAGCATCCTGAAAATTCATCTGTTGTTTAAAATCATAAATAAAATATTCTTCAGTTTTGCTGTATTTTACAGTTGCTGAGAATAAAAAGACCATCCATATGAAGTACTCTGGAATTTCTGCTTTAAAATATTGTTTAAAACTGCTGTATTCCCACAGGCCTTCATCAATACATTGACAAGGGTGTCCACAGCATGCAGAAATCTGAATTGCATGTCTCAGAGCCACGGGGAGACAAATTAACTCTACCAGAGATCTTTACTAAATATGTTTTTCTTCCTTTTCCCACAAACCATTTGAGTCAATCATTGCTGTAAAAAGATTAATAGCATAGGGCATCTTGTATTCCCAGAAAAACATAGAACTTGGCATATCTAGTCAAATATGTTCAGAAGAGGATAGATTTAGACACTGAAAAAATAAAAGTTATTGCAAGCATTTAAGTCTGAAATAAGCCACATGTAAGAGAAATCTTGCCCTAGACAGCTTAACTTACAGCTTTATAATCTGGAGAAGAGGGGGTTTATGGACATATGTCATTTTTGTGGGTACCCCTGTGAATAGAAATGAAATTAGAAAGGTGACAGCTACCATGGAATGCAGGGAGAAGTGCAAGGGAAACATGCAGTGTCCATGGGAGCTGAAAGCAGCACAGTCAGCTGGGAGGAGGGCAAATCACTTGACAACCATTACTGCAAACAGAGGAACAAACAGCAAGGTGGAGAAAATCCTGGTCAGCAAAAAGGGATGAGCACAACCCACAGCAAAGGTGCAAAGGCTAACGTGAATTTCCACAGCTCAGCTTAGCAGGCTGTTAAAATATCATATAATAGAAGTGCTAAATGCAATATATTCCTGGAACCATCTAATGGCTTGGGTCAAAAGGGACCTTATAACTCATCTTGCTCCACTCCTGCCATGGCAGGGACACCTCCCACTGTCCCAGGCTGCTCCCAGCCCTGCCCAGCCTGGCCTTGGGCACTGCCAGGGATGCAGGGGCAGCCCCAGCTGCTCTGGGCACCTGTGCCAGGGCCTGCCCACCCTGCCAGGGAACAATTCCTGCCCAATTTCCAGTCTAAACCTCCTTCAGTTTAAGGCCAGTCCCTTTTGTCCTATCAGTATGTGTCCCCATGAAAAGTCCCTGGCCAAACACTCAGTGCCATTTCTTTAGGGTTACTCTAACCCACTTTTCTCTTCAATCCTATTAGTTTAAGATCATTGTAGTTTTCATAATAGGCATTGTTACATGTTTATACAGTTGAGAAAAAACAAACAAACCACAAAAAAAAACCACATAAAAATAGAAAGAAGAAATAGAAAAATAGAAAAAATAGAAAAAATAGAAAGAAGAAACCCACATAAAAATAGAAAGAAGGTTTTCTCAGTGTAATCTACAGTTATGGATAACTCCTGGCACAAGTGGGTTATCCAGTTTAGCAAATCCTCCTCGACACTGAGAAATGTATTTCCATATTGACAGACCTGATTTCCTCTTTCTGCCTTTCCAATCACACTAATGGGGTCTGAGTCAGAGAGGGAGGGTGCAGGGGTGGTGTTAACTGGCAACACCCTGCAAAATAAAGCCAGCAAGCAGCAGCAGCAGCCAGATCCTACCTGGAGAGCTGGTTTGTGATACAGGCAGGATCTGTGTCTGCCTCAGCAAAAAAAGTGGAGCCTTTTTTGATGATTTCCAGCCCCCAGTACAACAGTTTTCTGCAGCATCAAGTGTCCTGGTCTTGGGAGCAAAGCTTCTTTAAGAGGGGAAAGATTTCCTGGCTGGGGGTGAAGTGCTGACACGTGGTTATTAGAGCTGCAGCTCCTTCACCTGCATGCTTTTCCTAAGTGTTTTGGCTCTGCAAGAGTTGATGAGCAGTTTAACATCCTGCTGGGAAAATAATAGCTTCCATATCCATGTGTGGACCATTTCAATTCATCTAGGGAAGAAAAGTCTCTGTAGGTGCAAAGGCTCACATGAGATATACACTTTTAATAAAGCATTTAGAGACACAAAGAGTGATACTGACTTTCCATCTCAGTTAAAGACAGGCTCATGCTGGAAAAAATTTGTTCATGTTGGGCAAATGCTGAAGCTGAGGGGCCCAAGGGTTCTGTGTGCAGTGTACCACACACTTCCAAAGGGATTTGTGAACTCCAAAGCTGTGTTTGGTGTCAGGTACATACAGGCAATGTGTGTGTTTGTGATTGCCATATGTGTGGAGACCGACAATGGGACAGTTAGGAATTCTAATAATAACTGAGGAAAGTAAAGCATGGAAGAAGGCCTTTGAACCTGTCTTTTGTTTGCAGTTAACCTTAGTTGATTTAGGAGCATTGGAATTAAAACATTAAGGATGTTGCTCTTTGCTTGTAGTTAATCCTAAAGAGCTCTGCAATAATAACCTTTTGAGGTATAATTTTAGAATAGTGCTTGTATCCTTGAAACTATAGCTTTGGAATATATATAAAGGAAACATGTTTATCTCACACCTTAACAAAACAGAGCAAAGCAGCTTGAGAAAGGAAGATGAACTTGGCTCAAGGATTTCTGGTTCTGACCAAGGGAAGCTGGACATCCCTGTTATGAGATTTACAGTCCTTGCAATCAAAAGGTGAACCCACATCTGGGGAGCTGGACTGCACCAGCTGGGATTCATCTTCCTTCTTTCAGAAACCAGCACCATCTGGGGATGCTCCTTTTGGGATACACCCTGAGAGAAACTAAATCACAATAGTGTAGAGAATTGTGATGTAAAAAATTAGAAATAGAAACTGCTGATGAGTAAAAATTAGAATAGAAACTGCTGAGAAAGCTGATGAGTGCCCCTATAAATACCTGTAAGCCTCAACTATGGGTGTGCAGTTGGAGGGAAAACTTCCCCCACTGTACCCAGCTCTGTATTGCTCATACTTTACCAGATTAATTAATAAATTGATTGCTGCTTGAATATTGGCCCAGTCAAGCTTCTTATTCATAACAGATTCTAAGTGGATTTATCTTTTTAAAAGGTGTTTTGCTTTTGTTTAAATTACTGATTTTAAATCTGACAGAAGTCACTCAAAAGACTCTTCTTTTCAAACAGCATTACCACAATAAAAATTAAAATGAATCTAGACTAAAGCAGGAATTTTATTATTCAGAAAAATTCTGCACCCCTGACTGGTTTGAGTGTATCATAGCAAAGCCTCTCACAAGGATGAGAAAAGACTCAATTTGAGGAAAAGCCACAGCAAAGAGGCTCTATTAATTAATCAAGGAAAAAGGAACCTGTTGAATACCATGGAGAGGTGGTATTTGGAACTCATCAGTGTGGGCTCAGGAGGAGCCCCAGTGTGGGTTCCTCGTCCAGGAGATGGATAAAGAGCTGGAATAATCACTCTCATCAATTCCCCGTTCTGTGCCTTGCCTTGGAGCACCCAGAGATGCAGGAGGCCCCACAAAGCTGAGCCCAGCAGCCAACCCCAGACTGCCCCAGAAGGGCCTGGGGGCACAAGGGGAGGTTTGGGGCACACAGGTTTGGGATCACATGGTGAGGTTTGGGGGCACACAGGGATGTTTGGGGCACACAGAGAGGTTTGGGGGCACACAGTGAAATTGGGGGCACACAGTGAGGTTTGGGACACACAGAGAGGTTTGGGGGCACACAGTGGGGTTTGGAGTCACACAGTGGGGTTTGGGGGCACTCAGTGGGGTTTGGGAGCACATGCTGAAGTTTGGGGTCACACAGTGAGGTCTGGGGTCACACAGTGGAGTTTGGGGTCACACAGTGGGGTTTGGGGGCACACAGTGAGGTCTGGGAGCACATGTTGAAGTTTGGGGGCACACAGTGAGGTTTGGGGTCACAAGGGGAGGTTTGGGGGCACTCAGTGGGGTTTGGGGTCACACAGTGGGGTTTGGGGGCACACAGTGGGGTCTGGAAGCACATGGTGAAGTTTGGGGGCACACAGTGAGGTTTGGGGTCACAAGGGGAGGTTTGGGGGCACATGGTGAGGTCTGAGGTCACACAGTGAGGTTTGGGGGCACACAGTGAGGTCTGGGAGCACATGCTGAAGTTTGGGGACACAGTGGGGTTTGGGGCACACAGTAGGGTTTGGGGGCACATGCTGAAGTTTGGGGGCACACAGTGGGGTTTGGGGTCACACAGTGAGGTCTGGGAGCACATGCTGAAGTTTGGGGGCACACAGTGAGGTTTGGGGTCACAAGGGGAGGTTTGGGGGCACTCAGTGGGGTTTGGGGCACACAGTGGGGTTTGGGGGCACACAGTGAGGTCTGGGAGCACATGCTGAAGTTTGGGGGCACACAGTGAGGTTTGGGGTCACACAGTGGGGTTTGGGGGCACACAGTGAGGTTTGGGGGCACACAGTGAGGTCTGGGGTCACACAGTGGGGTTTGGGGCACACAGTGGGGTTTGGGGGCACACAGTGAGGTCTAGGAGCACACGGTGAGGTTTGGGGGCACACAGTGAGGTTTGGGGTCCCCCTGCACCCCCTGGGCTGGCTGCACTGTGGGCTGGAGCTGAGCTCACTCCTGAGCTTTGGCTGTAACTAAAGAAAGACAAACAAATCACCAAACTCTCTTTTTCAGCAGCGTGTATAGCAAGGATTGGCAGCAGAGGAGCCTTGCTCTGCTGCAAACCCACACAGGTGACAGGAACTGCTTTACATAAAGGTCATGGCTGTGCCCCAGCACTGCTCCCCTGTCAAGGACAATAACACAAATCAGAGCACCAGAAATGGGCTGTAAAATCACTCCAGCTCTGAAATTCTCTGCTGAGAATCCCAAGAGAGATCATTTATCAAACAAACTTCTGCATCTCACAAAGACAGCAATGCTATCTTAACATAATCACGTTTTTTTAATAAGCCTCAGCTCATCAATACACAAAAAATTTGTGAAGAATTAATTTAATATGGGCCCCTTCACAAGTTCCAGATTATCCATCTTGGCTTTTTGGAATGGAAACAGGAGACTCATTTCTCTGACAAATTGAAAGATAATTTTTATCTTAAGCTTTCCACAAATACTACTTTTGTGTAAACTGAGAAAAGCACATGCACAGTATCATTTAGCAAAATTAACAGAATTATTTTTGCACTGATGACACTAAAATAAACTCAAAATACACATAAGAAGAAGGCTCTTTTTTATCTCCTGTCTACACACCCAATAAAGTGAATCTCTGCATATATTTCATATAAAGCTTTACACAAAACTCAGGCAGCCCTAGATCTAGCTGTATTTCACGGTTAGAGTGGTTTTAGCTAAGAACTTGTGAAGAATTGTATGTATGTGCTTCAACATCACACCAGCAAGTTCCAAAGCAACAACATAAATGGCAAAAGCAACAGGATATCCCAAAGAGCCCAAACCAGCAGCCATATGGTCCAGGACACACATTCCATCTGCTATAAGATAGAATTAGCAGATTATTCTACCCATTATTGTATTTTTTCAAAACAGAATTGAGAATGCAGAAATATATACCAGTAGAGAGCTGGTATTTCACTAATGCTGTT
The DNA here is from genome assembly GCF_023055355.1 of Agelaius tricolor. Taxonomy (NCBI): domain Eukaryota; kingdom Metazoa; phylum Chordata; class Aves; order Passeriformes; family Icteridae; genus Agelaius; species Agelaius tricolor. The sequence goes on from NW_027269279.1 coordinate 12,711,617, forward strand.
CAAATTGTGCCCCTAATGTGGTGTTTCAACAAGCAGTACAGAAATTTAACCTTGTCACAAATTACTTCAAGATGTTGAAAGGAGAGGATAAAATAAAAAAAAAATAAAAAAGAAGGAAAAAAATGAAGATATATGTAGATCTGTCTTGTGGATAAAAGCAGCTAATCCCAGCTTGGCTCTCATACAATAACTCTTCTCCAAGAGCAAGGAAAGGGGAGGTAATTTCCCAGGGAGGTCCTGCAGGGTGACAGAATATATGGATTCCATTAACTGAGGACAGCTGTGGAGCCCATCAATCTGCCCTGGCAGCCTGGGGATGGCAGGGCCATGCTGGGTTGGCTCAGCAAAGGGGACACCAGCTGAGGGCCCCTGGGGAGGGAGTGCTGGCACCCCAGGATTGCTGGGACACGCTGGGAATGCCCGCTGGGCTGGCTGGGAGCGCTGCTTGGGGACAGACAGACAGACAGACAGACAGCAGCTCAGTGAGGGGCTGGAATTCTCTTCTCAAGCAGCACAGGCAGGGCCGTGCCCTGCCCTCCTCTGGGAGCTGTCCTGGTCTGAGAGGGCATGGCCTTGGGTGTGCTCCAGGATGGGGACAAGGAAAAGGCAGGGATGGCACACTCTGCTGGCTCAGCAGGGCCTGGTGTGGCACCACAGAGCCACAGGGGCTGCATGGCAACCCAGGGCCACAGTGTCACCCCTGGAACAGGGACTGCACGGCTACCCAGGGCCACAGTGTCACACAGGGACTGCATGGCAATCCAGGGCCACAGTATCACCCATGGAACAGGGACATGCATGGCAATGCAGGGCCACAGTGTCACACAGGGACTGCATGGCAACCCAGGGCCACAGTGTCACACACAGAGCAGGGACTGCATGGCAACCCAGGGCCACAGTGTCACACAGGGAGCAGGGACTGCATGGCAACCCAGGGCCACAGTGTCACACAGGGACCTGCGTGGCAACCCAGAGCCACAGTGTCACCCATGGAACAGGGACTGCACGGCTACCCAGGGCCACAGTGTCACACAGGGACTGCATGGCAATCCAGGGCCACAGTGTCACCCATGGAACAGGGACTGCATGGCAATCCAGGGCCACCCTGTCACAAAGGGATATGCATGGCATGGCAATGCAGGGCCACAGTGTCACACACAGAGCAGGGGCTGCATGGCAACCCAGAGCCACAGTGTCACCCATGGAACAGGGACATTCATGGCAACCCAGAGCCACAGTGTCACCCATGGAACGGGGACATTCATGGCAACCCAGGGCCACAGTGTCACCCATGGAACGGGGACATTCATGGCAACCCAGGGCCACAGTGTCACACACAGAGCAGGGACTGCATGGCCATCCAGAGCTACAGTGTCACCCCTGACTGTGGGACCTGCATGGCCATCTAGAGCTACAGTGGATCTCTGCATATATTTCATATATTTATTTCACCTTCATATATATATTCATACATAAATTTCACCCTGGCTCCTGCATGGCCATCCAGAGCCACAGGGACATGTCACACACAGATCAGGGACCTGCATGGGACATGCCAGCCCTGGCTCAGGAGTTGCAGGGGCACCCAGCAGGTCCTCAGGTCACTGTGACAGTGCTGACAGTGCCCCAGGGTCATGTGCCATCAGTGCTCCTGCCACCTACAGAGCTGTGCCAAATTTAAGGAAACTTTGTGCTTTTGAGAAATGTTTTCTCTCTCTCCCCTGCTTTAAAAACCCCAGAGGAACATTATAAAATATTATAGCTCTGCTACTTCACTCTTGCAACTTAACCTTGGATTTTTGGCACTTTTTTTTCCTTAACAGTGCATTGTACTCTCTTCAAAAGTTTCTCCAATAAACTTGTACTGCTAATGACTGCCAGACAAAAACTCTGGGAAGCAACAGTAACAGAACACTGGATTTTTCCCTTATTTACCCAACTGCTTGTGAATGTGCCACGCTTCAGGCCATTGAATCAAGTGAAGGAAGATACAGAAGCAGTTTATATTACTAAAGTACCTGAATGCTGACAGACAACAAAAAAATAACTGTGCATGTGTTCTGCAGTGATGAGAATCTGTGTATCTTCACACTGTGTGCAAGGGTGCAGCTCCTACCTGGCCACAGCAAATGAGATACCAGCCCATTGGTGGTATCAGCTTTAGGAGGGGTGGAAAAAACTGCTCCCTGGCAATGAAAATACATCATTTTAAGGGCTTAATTTATTTCCTTTATTCGCTGATATTAGTTCTGGGTGCTTTCCTGCAGCATATCAGGTCTCTACAAACCCCAGTATCACTATGGCTAATCTATAATAACATAACTATCTGCAGTTCATTCCATCTCCTGCACCAAGCCATGAAACTCAATTACCAAGTGAGAAAAAAATGGGGAAGCCAAAACAATGATGTAGAGCAGGTGTCAGCAGGGTGTCAGTGGAGCTGCCATGGTTATTGCTGTGTGCAGCTGAAGCACTCCAGAGATTGGGGACACTCAGGGCAGCCCATTCTCAGCCCACACAGGACAGTGGCATTTACACTGAATTTATCAAGGTAAGAGGCCCCAGGTTCAACCAGTATTTCCCCCACCCCCTTATTTTACCTTTAAATAATGTTGTTGATGTAATACAACGTTTACACATTGAGGTTTTTTACCTCTCAAAATAAGCATTCTTCTCTACTGTATTTTAAAATGCCAGTACATCAGAATTCTTTACAGAACCAAACAAAACTAAGAGAACACATGCATTTAATAGAGAAATAAACTGCAGCAAGAAACGGGTTTCAGTATTTAATGGCATGAATAATGAATTAAAAATTAAGTTTAAATTATGTTGAAGGTCATAGAAAAAGCCTCAAAGAAAGATAGTTAAACAGACATTAAAAGGAAGATTTAAATAGGTGATCTTTTAGTATTCTAGCAAAAACACTCTGTCTTTCACTCTTTATTTGAATTAAAATACCACTCAGTGACTGACCTTTTTAACATGGCCTAAGGGAGCAGGGTATGATCTTGTTAGAAAAGAAGTGATATTAAAAGAGCAATACTATTAAAAAGCAGAAGATGATGGAACCCACAGATTAAAATTTGTTTGCTCAGGGAAGATTAACTTTTATGAAAAGTCCTTCCTGCTACAAGCAGGGACAACTACTGCTGTTACCATTGTGGTAACCAGTTTAGGGACTGAGTTAATAAAGACTGTCTTTAAAAGCAAACCACAAAGCTCAATCCCAGGTTTGCTGGCATTTCAGAAGTGCCCCTTCTTTTCAGCATCCCCCTTGGCTGCCAGCTGTGGCAGGGATGGACTTGTCTCACTCTGCTCCTGGACATTGCTTGAGTGGTGTCCTTCAGCTCAACTCCCCCCTCCAGACTCGTATCAAGAGGGGATGTGACTGTAGGACATGAAAGAACACAACACACACACTGCTGCCCTCAAGGTAAAAAAAGGGAAATTTATTTTCTGACTCCAACATTTATAGATTTCCAAAAGTGCCAGTGGATTGGAGGGTGACAGTGCCACCTCTCCAATGACACTGGACAAACCAACAGTCCATCAAATTTCTCCTCCTCCATGAAAGGGTGCAAAACAATCAGTTATTTACAGAAAGTGTGTGAGAAAGTTTGCTACAAGAATGTAAACATCAGAAGGCTTAGAAAAACTTAAAAAATGAGGATGACAAGGAGGCACAGATCCTGCCCAAAGAAAAGAGGAGGGCAAGACTTTGGCCTTCTGAGAAGTTCACAGAAAGCACCTGAGAGTGGCAGAGAGTGGGTACAGCCCTGTAGAGAGCTCAGCACAGTTACAGGGGAGCACAGAGACAGCTCTTTAACAATCCTCACTGTCACTCTAGGACACAACACACAACAGTCTCGCTGCTCTTTCCAAGGTAAAAAAGAGATTTTTTGTTTTCTGACTTGAATATTTATAGTTTTCCAAAAGGGACAGTGGATTGGAGGGTGACAGTGCTACCTCTCCAATGACACTGGACAAACTCATAGTCTATTAAACTTCTCTTCTTGCATAAAAGAATGCAAAACAATAAGTTATTTACAGAAAGTGTGTGAGAAAGTTTGTTACAAGAATGTAAACATCAAAAAGCTTAGAAAATCTTTGAAAATCAGAAAAATGCCTCACCTCACTTTGATCTCTGCTACTCCGAGTCAACCTCCAAACCCCCTCCTTCCCTTACTTTAAATGGAGTCTATCTCTAGAGAGGGAAATGATGAATGCCTAATCCCCACCAAGAATTAAACAGCTAAAACAAGTCACTGATGCACCCCTTCAAGAGCTTCCAGCAGAGGCTGTGTCCTCACAGCTCTGAGAGCCCTGAGCAGGGGGAGCTGAGCCCTCCTGAGCATTTTGGCACCAGCCAGGAGAGCACTGAGCTGGTGCCACACTGCCCATGCCCACACCAGGCACAGGCTGGCACAGTTCAAGACTGGAATTGTGTTTGCAGGGATCCCTGTGGCAGGGAGGAATGATGACTCTCACTCCATGTCCTCAGAAGGCTAATTTATTATTTTATGACAATATACTATATTAAAGAATACTGAAAGGATACTTACAGAATGCTAAAAAGATAGTAATGAAAACTCCTGACTCTCTCCAGAGTCCTGACACAGCTTGGCCCTGATTGGCCAAAGAGTGAAAACAGCTCCCAGCAGAATGCAATGGAACAATCACCTGTGGGTAAACAATCTCCAAACACATTCCACATGAGCACAGCACAGGAGAAGCAAATGAGATCAGAATTGTTTTCCTTTTCTCTGAGGCTTCTCAGCTTCCCAGGAGAACAATCCTGGGTGAAGGGATTTTTCAGAGAAGGTGAATGCCACACACTGGCATTTGAAAGTTTTACACTTCACCGCTCAGAAATTAAGAAATGTGTTCTGTCCCTGAATTTCCATGTGGGTTTTAATGGATTAAAGCATCACTGTCATGACTTAGAGGAAATTCATATAAATTAGATGGCTGGTGAAACCTTGGGGAGGTTGTGTCCTTGAACTTGTCTGGTGTATCAATTAGTACATTATTAATTAAATATAAACCACTGGAAGAATAAACTGCATTCAGTGAAGCAACCAAAACCTGATGTCACAAATTATGTATTGTTAAAGGGAACACTTCAAAATAAAGGTGTCCAGGAAATCCAACACTACTGTCTTCCTGCAAGAGACTCAGGTGAAAATCCTTCCAAAATACTAAACAGGCAAAGATCTAAAATCTGAGAAGCTACAACCTTTTTACTTCCTTTGGGTCCCAATATTCAAACATGACCAAAAAGGCAGAACCACATATGTGTATGTAGGATATTGTACAATGTTTTAAGCAAGAGAGATCCTGTTTGATCCTGTTGTCTCCTTATGATACTGAATTTGCTGAATATGCTCAAAGATGACATCTCCTATACTAAAAAAGAGAATAAACTGGAGGCCCTCCAGTTCTTTTGCTGCAGAGACTGAAATGAGCACCACTGAAACCAGGCATAACCTTCTGAAATCACATTTGTGTTCATTTATTTCAACCTCCTCATGAGGTAAAAACACAAAAGCTACCAGCCAGGCCAGGAAGCGTGGGCCATTCCCTTGGTATGCAGTAGATGCACTGTAAATATTTTCTTCAGTTTAATTCATGGCTGGAAAGGGATTAAAGCAAAACAGTTCTGAGAACTAAAATTAAGTCAGTGCTGAGGGTTGGATGGATTTCTAAAAACAGGCATTTCAATGAATTTATACATATTGTCTGATTTAAATTGCTGGATTTTTCCCCCATCTTTACTGAAATTTCAGAAAAATTACTCCAGTGATGGGAAACACACAAATATAACCTTTTCCTTTTTAGATCTGAGTATAGTTTATTAGAGAAGTTGGTCTAGTAAAACAAAACAAAAGAAAAAAAAACACCAAAAAAACCAACAAAGCAAACAATAACCCAAATAAATCCAACCAAACAAAAAAAGAGGAAACCACTTGTACTTATCTATCCTTAAAGTAAATCAAGGTAATTTGATCTATTCCAAACTCACCTCTTTGCACAGAATTTCTGGGGTTTTGCTGTGCAGAATGGAGATGATGAAACTTTCTCTAACAAGTTCTTTGATATTCACTAATACCAAAAACCTTCTGTCCTATAGCCCTTTAAAATCTCTGCATGCAAAAGTAACTGGAACAAGAGAAAACCAGCACAAAATAAGATAATCAAGTTCTAGTTTTGAAGATACAGAAAACAGATACATGATTTTTAAAAATCAGAATCTATTTGACTCAACTTATGTTTAATCGCTTTATTTTCAGATTACCACGGAATCTTCACCAAAATTGTGTCTCCTTCAGTAATTTTTCATAAGAGTTTTTAAAAAAAGAGTCTCCAGGATTAGCTCAAGATATTATCAAATCCATGGTGATGTAGGGCTCTCTTGATTTTGAGTCCAAAGTCTGAAACATTGCTGGGTTGCTAAAAATTCTGTGTCTCCTCACTTTCATTTGTAGCTAAAACCACTTTTTGAATTTTGAATTAAAACACTAATATTGTGTCTTCCTGACAAATAAAGGATGGAAAAGCTTTCACTGACAAGAAAGCCAAAGCTGTTCCCCAATTATTTGAACAGCACTTTCCTCTGACTACATTATAGATGCTCCCAAAGATCTTAAAAATCAAATGTTGCACAAATTAATTCCAGAGGAGGAGGTGCAGGGGTGGGCAGGAAGGATCAGCATTGAGTACAAGTCAGTTTAATTTGCAGGTATCTGAGAGGACATTATAACAATGACATGAATAAGGATAACAAAATGTTAAGGGAAAAGCACTGTCAGTAATGATACATTCAGATAAATGGCAAACGTACTTGCATGAACTCTATCATTACTGCTTCAATCACAGTCATACTTAAACTTTGGGGAGCTAATTTCATTTATAAATTCTGCTGCTGCACATCAATTATCAGCAGCATTACTAACAGTGAGGCACAGAACTGCTGTGCCAGGGTGACTGATTGTCTGGCATTAGCTCTGATAAGAGAAGGGTTGCAAACCACTTTAAATGTCAAAAACCTGCAACAATAATGGGCATAAGCACCAGTTATATTCCTCTAACTTCCCTGCCTGCCTGGCAATTCATTATTCTGTCTTCCCATTGCTACATCCTCGAACTAAAAAATATAAATGCCAAAGAGCACTCATCTTCCTTACAGAGCATTCCCAGAGTTTTTATTGTGAGAGAATTATCTGATTCAAAACCAGAGTTAATTCCCTGAGCAAAATATTTGCGCTTGGTCTATTTCAAGATCAGTAACAAAATTTTGATGTCAGGGCATTAAAATCAATCCTTTCAACACAGCGATTCAGTCTAAGAAAAAGAGGAAAAACTCAGCATCTGCCTTTCTATAGAAATTTCCCAGTGTGGCTCCAGTAAAGGGGGCAGAAGGTGAGGAAGACTTACCCAGAGGTGCAGTGAGCATGGCTGGTGCTGCCACTCCATCACACGGTGCCCTGCCCAAAGCACAGCCAGAGCTGCAGGAGCTGCCTGCTGGACATGCAGCCTGAATGCCAACTGCCTGTGACATTGACTTGTTTCCAGCCTCTTGTAGTGCTGCCGCTATCAGTGTTATATTTGTATAGTAGAATAACATGAAATATTGATTCTGGAGTGCTTATCAACTGGACCTGCTCAAAATACTCTTCCTAGGAAGTTCAGCGCTGCTTCTCATGCAGAACCGGCGCTGTGTGTTTGTGCAGGGAGCTGCTTGCTCTCTCACAGCGCTTGGAATCCTTTCCTTGAGACATCAGCAATAACTTTTCAAAATCCAGGAGCACTGGGAAAAGACACAAGCGGTATTTTCTGAAATTGGATGAACTGCCCTTTAAACTAATTTAAGTGATTTGACAGAATGACTTTAAAAGACGTTGTCTCTTCCGTTCTGGCTTCAATCCCTACTCTGAAATCTATCCCGGGGCAGGACAATGACCAGCAAATTTCTAATTGCAAAATCAATCACTAAATATTCTAGGCACCTTTTTTTGTTTTGCACGAGGTATTTTGGGCATATTCTGTGTGCCAGTACGATAGGAATAAAAAGCAGAGGCTGCTGCCCATGGTTTGCCTCTGCAGCCTGCTGGGGGCAGCTCCAGGGGCACAAAGGATCAATTTGCCAGGAGCTGCAGACCAGAGACACCTGCAGCAGAGCCCCCAGACACACCTGGCACAGCCAGTGACAAATGGCAGGGATAAAAGGTCTCTGTCTGCAAACCCAGCTACTTGCAGGTAACTTCTGGGTGCCTCTGTGGGCTCTGCTGCTGCACCATGTGGGACCAATTACAGCCAAAGAACCAAAATCAACAGGACTTATTCCACACCACCAGTCAAAGGCACCTCCTTCCCCTCTGCTTTTAGGTGCATTTTTAATGTGCCCAACACTTTTATTCACTATTAATGTGAATAAATAGATGCAGACACTATGCAGGCACTGCTGTCACAGCGCTGGTGGTTCTGCAGACAGCAGCAGAGTCCTGAGGGTGGGCTGCTCTTTGCTCTAAACCAAATAATGCCAAAAGCAGACCAACCACACTCCTGAAAATTCAAAATTCTGAACTTGCTCATTGTTCTTTCAGCACGTCAAAAATTCATTATGTTGGTGTGCTTATAAAACTGACAAAATCAACAATTAACTCTCAAACTCACCCTTGAAAAGATTAAAAATGCCTCAGTAGGAGAACTAAATAAGGCTAAATAGAACTTGTGTGCTGCAGGTTTTTTCCATTATAACTATTTCAATTTTGTTTTGGCTGAACCCTCAAAACCCTGAAAAGCCACTCAATAATAAGAATTTTATTTCCAAACTGGCCATTTTTTCCCCCTGAGATTTAATGCAATAATAATGAATTTATTTAACATTTTCCCCTGTAATGTTTCAGGAAGTAGATTCTATTAACTTGCTAAGAAGAGCCACACATCCCAAACTAGATAAAGGCTGGTACTTCAAAGATCTGCAAAACCCTTCCAGATTCAGCTGGAAGATTCTACCACAGAAGTTTATTATGAGCTGAAAAACAGACAAAAAACCAGCATTCTGTAAAACCTGAAGAATAAATGAGAAAAAATGTTTTGTTTTACACATTTAGTTGTTCAGGGACTTGCAGAAATACAAATAGAATTTGTTTCATTACAGTGACCATTCCTCTTTGATACGAAGTAAAAAATTCAGCTCACATCTATACAATTGTACGTAACATTTCACTGGATTATTACAGCTTTAGAGTTTGTTTCCCTAATGAAAATAAGCCTGCCACAAACATAGATAATCAGATGTATGAAGAAGCACTGTGACTCTGATTAGCTGTGATACATGAGTCATCTGCAGAAGCTGGAGTTTAGGCATTCTTTCCACCAAAAGACAGCACCAACCTCCCACTGAAACCAGCCCCCTGAAAAGTCCCAAATTTCAACAGAAAGGCCCACGAGGAGGGAAAAACTGGAGCCATAATAACTGAGCTCCACACAACAGCTTGCTGATCACCAAGCAAGAAAAGCTGAATTTCTTCCAAACCTCAGCAGCAAAATGCAAACATTTCCCCCACGCAAAAAACACAAATAAATCAGTGTTAGTGCAACTGAGAGCAGGCAGCACTGCCCACTCCTTGCAGCCCCAAGCAGCCTTGCTCAAGAGCACAGAGTTTAGGACACAGATGTTTTGTTCTAGCTTTCAATCCCACTATTTGACTATTCAGTTATTAGGAAATATTCATCTGCCCTTATTTCTCAGCCCACTCTGCAAATGCAGCTTTGCTCAGAGGAATTACAGGAACTTCTGGCTGAGCTCAGTGCTGTGTTTCTCCAGAGCAACAGGATTAATTTTTATTTTAGTAAAAGTATATTGATTATCTGTCAGGCACCATAGACAGATGGACAGTATAAATAGCAAACATTTGTGTGATAACTTAAGATTTAGATTTTAATTCACTTTTGGGTGGGTTGTTTCCCTAGCATCACTTCTATAAAATCAACACCTTAGAGAGATGAGTAATGGCAGTGAATTTGGATTTATAGCTATAAGAGTCCTAACACTAAAGTAAAAGTGGATGCTTTATTTCTCAGATTTTTCTCTTAAAAAATGTTGGGTTTGCATTCAGACCTGCTGGTATTTTGGGTTTTGGTTTGCCTAGCAAGCACAACTTTATTTCTACCTAGTGAACTTCTGCTAAGCCCAGTTGAGAGGTGCACAAGTGCAATAACTATAAAAATAACTCAGCTTTGCCAACAGGGATAATTCCAGCAATGCTTTGTGAGGGCTTTGAAAGAGGAAGAAACACACCTATTTCTAATCTTTTTATCCTCTTGCTCCTTTATTTGCAGTTCAGCATCCCAACAGTACAGAAGCCTCCCCCATGCAGGAACTGACAGCACCAATATTTCATGTGAGAGCCTTGATCCACACAAACCCCAAAGCACCAGTGCTCAGTCACAGGCTGTGCCATTGTGGAGCTCACACACTTCTCAGCCCTGACACCCACCAGGAGGAGCTTTGAGCCCTGTGAGGACACCAAGAGTTCACTGCCCCATCCCTCTGGCCACTGCTAATTCCATCCTAAGGAATTCCACCTGGGCACTGGCTCAAACAGACAGTGGTTTATTTACATGCAAGCAATCCAGCTTCAACAATAGCTTGGCACAGGACTGAGCCCCACAAATCTGCCTCCAGAACCTGGTATTTGATATGTTCTGTCTCCTCTCCTACAGCAGGGATGGAAGTTCCACCATTAATCATCTATTTGCCTGTACTTTTCCCACCTGAAATAAAACATTGACAAGCTTTTCAAAAAAGGCATGACATCAAATATATATTAAACACCTTAAAATGGGGCTGAAACACTGTATTACAGCTTGAAGCTGTCACCTGCAAGCTCCCTTTTCACATTCCATTTCTGCCCTGCTTTCTCTGCAGTCTAAGACCAGCACAGAGAGCTTCCTTCAGTGCCTGGCAATAACAGGATTCCCCTTGCCCAACACAGGTCACCATAAAGAGACAAACTGCTAATAAAAATAGCTCTCTCTTCCCCTTAGGATTTCTCTTTTCCTGAATTTCATCTGGGCTGTACCCCTGGTTTGGCTGTAGCTGCTGTGAGCCTGTTTCCTCCACTTCCATCCCCTCTACAAACACACCATGACCAAAATGACTAATGAAGTGTTTACTACATGTTAAGCTGGAAAATCAGGTAATTTAAAAGGCAAAACACGACGAGGAGGGTCAAGAAGGTTAATTGTATTAAAGCTGGTGTCCTGGAGTGGCTCATGGGAACCATTTCATGATCTGGAAATCCTCCTGGACCTGAGGAGGTGCAGGGGATTCTCCTGGTGCTGCACCTGCAGCTCCAGATGCTGCTCTGAGCTGGCAGACCAAGATTCCTGTGCTTTGATGACTTGAGGACACAAATTCTCAAGATCCAGACTGATGAAGACAATATCCAAAATCCGAGGCCATAGCATGGTAAAAAACTAAAAAAGGGCCAGCACAAATAAAGAGAAACTGGCTGACACTGATCACAACCTTCTATAGGAAATCTGGTCTGTGTGGCTGTGTCATTGAAAAAGTATCTTGATCAAGCCTACAATTAATTTCCAGTGTCAAAATTATTATAAAAATTGCATGACTACACTATGAAATTTGCTTAGTGCTTAAGAGAAAAAAGGTTGATCAGAATGAGGAGTGGAAACCACTAGTGTGGTATTTCTGAATACACAAATACTTGGGTTTTTTCAATACGCAAACATTTAAACATTAGTGTCCAGCAAATTACATAAGCACTTGGAAAGTAAAGCACTCCACAGGTATACTCAGGACATTTGTTGTTCTTGCACATGAATAAAGCAGAAATGGACTAAAAATAATGTGAGTGTTTTTACAACACTGAGAGAGAGGAGGAAAGAGAGCAAAATCTCAATTTCAGTAAAAATATGATGATGGCTGCACTCAAATCTCAGGTTTTTAGGTAAGACAATGCCAAGTATTTTCAAAATCTTAAAAGGTGTTTCACAAAAAGCCACTTCAGCATAAAAAGTTAACCTTGAACAGGTAGCTAATGATCCAGGCCACTCCAGCCTCAGCAGCAGTGAATAAACAGATTTTAGCAGAGCAAAGCAAAGGCAGTCAGGAGAGAGGAGTGGCAATGAAACAGGCCCCAGGACACTTCAGTGAGCAGGAAAGTCAGCAATGAACCCACTGAGTGAAGAGTGTAAGAAATCATTTCTCCAGACTCTCAATGCAGTCAAACAGCTTTTGGTTCAAGATTTTCCTCCTCTCCAAATTTCTTGTCCTTTGCCAAACAGTGAGGAACTGTTTGATACACTTGATATGTTACTGCTATATTTAAATGGCTTCAACACTGCTCAAATCCTCAGTAATACTTTGTAACCTGTCTAAATTCAGAAAACAGAGATGATGAGAATGAAAATGTAGCACAGTGCCCTTCAGATCCTCTGTCATTTGCAATCTGAAGTATGCAATTAATGCCAGGGCATCTAGGGAATATAAAGTGCAGAATGTGCAGAACCTAAGGTGTGTGATCTTCTGTAAGTACAATAAGATATCTGGCATTTTGTATTGATCCTTGCCATAATATAAGAATTATTTTGAACAATAAGTAAAATGAAAGCAGCCACCTACCTTCACTTAACACTAGAATTAAGTAAATATAAGCCTGCTATCACAGGGAGGCACAGACTTGGCTCCCTGTATGGGTATAGTGTTTCTTTCAAATGAATTAATGTTCAGATATTATTGATCCCTGAGAAGTCAAGAGTGGGATTAACACTCCTTTCATGCCTGGCACCATGCTCTGCTCTACCCTGTGTCTGAGCAGCCAATACCAACAGGAAAACAGCATTTCTTAACTCTGCCTCACCTCGAGCTCTGGGTGCAGCTTGGGGCACCAGGACAGAAAACACAGGAAGCCATTGGAGAGCTTCCAGAGGAGGCCACGAGGATGGGGAAGGGCTGGAGAGCAGCAGCTGGGGGCACTGGGTCTGTTCAGCCTGGAGGAGCCTGAGGGGACCTCACTGTGGTCTCCAACATCCTCATGAGGGGCAGTGAAGGGGCAGCTCCAATCTCTGCACCCTGGGACAGGGAATGGCTGGAGCTGGGCCAGGGCAGGTCAGGCTGGATTTTGGGAAAGGTTCATCCCCAGAGGGTGCTGGCACTGCCCAGGCTCCCCAGGGAATGGGCACAGCCCCGAGGCTGCCAGAGCTCCAGGAGAGCTTGGACAGTGCCCAGGCACGGGGTGGGAGTGTTGGGGGGTCTGTGCAGGGCCAGGGGTGGGACTGGATGATCCTGGGGGTCCCTTCCAGCTCAGGATATTCTGAGATTCACGGGGCAGAATGTGTGGCTTGTCCAAGCACAGCAGCACCCATGGCTGCAGGGCCACCCCAGCTGTGCCAAGCCCTGACCAAAGGCACTCCTGGTCATACCATAGTATCCTGGTGCTGCTGTGGCTGCTCAGCCCAGCAGACAGACAGCAGGACAGACAGCTCTGCCAAACAGGCCCTGCCTGCTGCAGCTGGGCTCTGTCACTGCTGCAGCTGTGGCCCTGCTCAGCAGATGTGGCCCTGGCAGGGACACCAGGGCTGCTGGCTGTGATTATCACTGCTGTTAATGAAGGGATGGCACCATCATCAGGCTAAGAAGGATTTATTGCTCACACAGACATCAGTCTCAGAGGCTGTGAGATCTGTGACACAAGCAGCCAGCCATAGCTCAGAGTGGCCACAAGTTCTTTGTTACAAGGCAATACAGATCTTTCTAACCCAATGGATACATGCCACAAGGTTTATTTTGCTTTTCTGACCCATCACCTTTAATTAATTTTGCTGCATTGTGGATACTTTTGTCCAACAGGCTTCTGTCTCACATGCACACAGATGCTTCTATCCTAAATTCTAAACTCTCAGCTTACTCTACACAACCACACCCCTACCCTATAAACCCTTCACCATTTTATCAATGCAGTTTCTCACTTACTTAGGGCATAATCTCACTTCCAACCATAGAAACACAAGTTTATGATTTTTCTACTCAATATCTGTGTATTTTATTTTTACACCAATCCAAGCTTCTCCCAGGGCTGCAGTTCAAACCTTTCAGTGGGAGTTTCTATTTTTCCATTTCCCACAGGTGGCCACCAGCACCCTGGACAGGGACTGGGGAGGGCCAGACTGTCAGATGGGAGTGGGGAAAGATGAAATACAAACCACACCCTCAGCAGCCAGCAAAGAGTAACCAGCACTGGCTTTGGTAGCACGCTGGTAAAACATTCCCCTACCCAAGCAATAAACCCACTGAAAAGAGGAGAAAAATGCTGGGCTGGGAAAAACCCTTCCCTTCTTGAAGATACAGCTGTCAGCACTGCCATGGCAGCAATTCAGGGCACACAAAGAAATGATTGTCCTCAGGGAGCTTTTGGTACACAAGCAAACACTCCAAGTACAGTTAAAAAGTTCTCTAGAGCACCACATGCATCTCAGTAAGTTGAGCATTGAGGAAACAGTCTGACACTGGAGCAGGCACTTCCCCACACTGAACAGGGTGAGCAATGCATCACCCTGCTATTTGTGGCCTACCACTCCATTACTGCTCCTCTATAAAATTACATTGCTGATAAAAATTTATGTGTCAAACATTTTTGTGATTACAGACCAAAAGTCAAAATTTGCATTTAAATAGATGTATTAAAAACTCAGCAGCACAGGTAGAAGAGGGAAATGCTGTTTTAAGGAAATTTAAATAGGGAGCATGAGCACAGAAGGGATTTTTCTTCTTAAATGATTTGAACAATTTTGGTTTTATTGCTGTTCTTGGGTCCAATTCAAAGTCAAGATTGGAACCATAGTATCCTGTAGCCTGGACTCATCTCAGGAGGAGCTCAAGAAAATAGGTCTCTTTTCATCTTTCCATTGGGAACGACCCCATTTGTTGTAAATAAAGTATTTTTCTGTTCTCAGCCCAAGCCCACACTTTTCCCCAGCTCCCAGCCCAGGCCATGCAATCCTCCTTTGCTCCCAAGTTCTCCACTCACTTTTCTTTGCATCAGCCACCACAGGCTCAGCTGCAGCCACTGCATTCCTGCCCAGGCAGCAGGGCCACTGCTGAGAGGGGTTCCACAGGATATTCCAGGCTGGAAGGGACCCACAGGGATTTCTGAGCCCACCTCTCAGTGCATCACCCAGACACAGCTCACATCCATGGCCTTGGTGACATCAGCACCGTGCTCTCACCAGCTCAGCTGGGGAATTTTCAGTGTGCAGCCTAAAACTTCACCAGACATTCTCCCACTGCCTGACATCAACTACCCCCTTGGACTTATATTTTATTGTGCCCCTTTTTATTCAAAGGGTTTCTGATGCTAAAGAAATTTTTTTTCCTGACCTCTCCCTAATATCTTTTCTTTCTTCTCATTATACACTTTTTATTTTCTGTGTGTTGTCAAGATTTAACTTCAACCCTTGCCTCCAAAGCTGATTTTGTACTTTTAAATGGCACCTAAATCTTGGCAATGGAATGCCAGTGCCCTTTATAGTCCAGCTGGGATCACCAACACATGCTCTCGACATAAAAACCATATAAATCAAAGCTGTGCAGTGCTTTTTTTTTTTTTTTTTCCTTTCTTGACAGGCTTTCCAACCATGATAATGATACAACATGAATTCCATTATTGTTAATGGAAGGAGTTACATTTAACTGTTGTCAGTTTTAGCTCTGCCATGAGTCAATGCCTTCCTAAACATGCTGGTTTATTCTAAGAAGAAACTGCTCCATAATCAAATCAGCCCTTGGAAACACAGATGTAAGCACAGCACAAAGCCATCATAACTAAATTACCATTTTAGGTGTGTGTTTGCTGTCTTCTTCAGACATTCTGTTCTTTCCTACAGAATCATTTCTTTAGCACAGGGAAAATCTGTCTGGGAACAGAAATTTCAAGTATCAACGGAGATTAATCATGAGAGGATTTCCTGAAAAATTGACAGCAAAAATTTTCTTCTTCACAGGCAATCCCTAAATTTCTTCAAGGAACCTTTTTCAGGGAATGTAGAAATACAGTCAGAAGCATAAAGAACACCACACAAGCAAGTGTACTTTCCAATGTTGACTCATCCTGGCCTTGCAAACAACTCTTATTGGCAGCAAAGTTTTCTCATTCTCCCTCCACAGCACAGAGCTGCTCCCAGAGTATTCCCAGGGGCCTGAAGCAAAAACTGTGTCCAAGACATGGGGAGCATCAGTGCTGCTCAGGAAATCACAGCAGTGCTTCCCTGCCAGTGGGGGCTTGCAGACAACCAACACAAAACCCACAAGTGGAGGATTAAATTCTCTCTTACAACATTTCTTCCAGGAATATATTGGCTCCTGTCAGTCAGTAAATTCCTCATTTTCATTAAACATATTTCAGAAAAACCTTTGCTTGCATTTTTATATAACACATATAATAGGGCCATTTTATAAAATATAGTGAAGTATATTGTCACCATCATATTTTCTGATAAATCCCCTTACCCAGGATTTTTCTCCTGGGAAGCTGAGAAGCCTCAGAGAAAAGGAAAACAATTCTGATCTCATTTGCTTCTCCTGTGCTGTGCTCATGTGGAATGTGTTTGGAGATTGTTTACCCACGGGTGATTGTTCCATTGCATTCTGCTGGGAGTTGTTTTCACTCTTTGGCCAATCAGGGCCAAGCTGTGTCAGGACTCTGGAGAGAGTCACCAGTTTTCATTATTATCTTTTTAGCCTTCTGTAAGTATCCTTTCTGTATTCTTTGGTATAGTTTAGTATAGTATTATTTAATATAATATAGGATCCTTTAATATAATATAGTATCATAAAATAATAAATTAGCCTTCTGAGAACAAAGAGTCAGATTCCTCATTCCTTCCTTCAACTGGGAACTCCACAAATACAAGAAAATACCAATTATATTTTACTCAGGGCTGGGCAGGGTGATTTTTTAGGTAACAGATGTTACCTGACACCCACAGGCTGCTGCCTGCTCTCCTTTTCCTTGAAGCCACCAAGCAGCACAGAGGGATGGAGTGGCAGCTGTGAAATCCCAGCTCAGGGCAAGGCCAGGCCCAGCAGGGCTGATGGCCAGGACAGCAGAGCCTGCTGGAGTTAACCCCAGAGACAGAGGCTGCACAAACACCACAAATACTGAGCGTCCTCCTCATCCAGTATTTCCCCTTCCTAAATTGATTCCATAACATAATAAATCTTCTGAACTGTTTTCTATCCCTCTTTGCTCCATTTTTTTTCCAGGGTTTTGCCTGCCTTTTTTTTTTGGTCATCTGTTGCACACACAGCAGCACTTTCATTAAATTGTCCATTAAAAACCTCATTTTGTAGGATTTCTCCACAAAGATATCTAAATATCTAACTTCTCTCAATGTTAATGGGATTGAGGCACTACAATAAAATCATAGATCTCAGCTGTAATTTTAATATATATAAATGAAAACTTGGATTATTTTTTTTTACCCTAAGAGGATATATAATTTAGAAGTCATTTAGAGTTTGGGAGTTTCTAATGGACATAAATTCACAAAGTCCACAGAAAATTTAATATCTCTTCATTTTCAAGGCTCTTCTTTTGAGCCTTGCAAAGATTTTTTTTGAAGTTTCCATCTAAAATACCCTTTTCTACTTTGTTCTAATACTATGTTCAAAAGCAATTGATTTAGTGTGTGGCTATAGCTCTGCCTGAATATACATTAATAAAATGTAACCATTCTTATTCAAGAAACCAGACAGAACGGAGTTTCTAATTTGTATCATCCCTCTATTGGCCTTCCCATTCAACTATGTGGCATTCTTTACTTATTTTCTTGTCCATTCTGTGTATTACATATAAACAATAAATATAAAATATTTAGGGACACCTGAGGTTTGGACTATGCTGCCATCTACGCATTAGCACTGGGCATTGAAGAAGGGTCAGCATTTGATCTTGTCTATCCTGTGTATTACACATAAACAATAAATATACAATATTCAGGGACACCTGGGGTTTGGACTATGCTGCCATCTACACATTAGCACTGGGCATGGAAGAAGGGTCAGCATTTGATCTTGTCCATTCTGTGTATTACACATAAACAATAAATATGCAATATTCAGGGACACCTGGGGTTTGGACTATGCTGCCATCTACGCATTAGCACTGGGCATGGAAGAAGGGTCAGCACTTGATCTCTCCCTGATATTCTTCTTGCACAGAGGAACATGTTGCAGTTACTGGGTTGTCACCCACAGCAGCCTCCCTGTGGGTGACGTTCTCAGAACACCTCAGCTGCCACCCCTCAGGTGCCACTGCACATTCCCACCCAGCACAGGCAGCCCAGCCAGGACACTCTGAGTGCACTGGGAGCCTCCATCCCACTGCAGTTTGGGCTGCAATCTGGCCCTGGAAGTCTGGTAGTACCAATCTTCCCAAAGAACTCTGCTGGCTGTGGCAGAGTTCCCTGACCCAAGAGTCCCCCACAGCCTCAGAGCCCTCCCTGGGCTCTGGTGGAAACCCTTTCCCTCCTGTCCCCACTGACCTCACTGTTCTGTGGCCTGGTAACACAAGGCTCCTCTCCCAATTTGTCATTTTGGAAAGAGATTGAATTGCCTATAAAAGGCACACTTTGTTTGTTCTGCCCTGTTTAATGTATTTTCCAGGCAGGCATTTGAAGGCAGCCTGGGGAGGTGTCACACCTGCTGAAGCTCCTGCATCCCACCAGTCCCCTCCTGAGCCTGGGACTGACTCTGAGCAACAGGAAACAATAGGGGGACAAGGAGTGGTGGCAGAAACCCCTGCAACCACAGGGGCAGAGCCAGGACAATGCAAAATCCCTGTCCTTCCTGCTGAAAGGTGCAGAGGGAACCTCTGCTGGCATCCACAGAGAACCAAAGTGCTCAGGAGCAGCTTTGGGAATGATGGCAAGAATGCAACAGCCCCAGCATCTCCTTAGTGCAGAGGTTTCTTGCTTCCCTCTGTAAATACCACAGCAAAAAGTGCTCAACAAATAATGCCAACCCAGATCCCTCAACAGCAGACCAAAGTTCAGACCTGAAGAGTTTCACATGCAGTGTCCTGGAATAATTTTCCTTCACAGAGCATCTGTAGATTGATCTGGCCCACAAAAATCCTGTGCTGGTGCCTTGAACAAATAATGAGGTTTTCCCTGGTATCACAGCCCCTGAGCACTGAAAGGTTTTCCTCCTCCTTCCCTGCCCAGCTCTCCTGAGGTGCCCTCCTCTGGAGAGCAGGACATTAGTATGCACCCAGTGTGTCTTTGGAAAGGTTTAATCTCCTAGCAATTACCAACAGCAGAGTTTCATTATAGCTACAGCCTGATAAATACTGCAGAGGTCTCCCAGCTGTTTGTGGCTCAGTTTTAATCCAGGCACACCTGATGGGAGTGGGGACACCCTGGTCCCCCTGCCTGTGTCCCTGCAAGGGCAGCTCCAGAGGCAGCACCATGGACAGAGGGACACAGGGACAGACAGACTGCTGGGACACATTCCAAACACCAGCTTATAAAGGGGGGTGGGTCTCGAGGGAGGACACAACGTTCAGCTAATCAGGAGAACTGGGGGTGGAACACAAGGCAGAGAATACAAGGGAGGAAAACTGCTTGGGACAGGAGGGGTTAACAACTGGATGTGGGAGAAAGGGCTTTGAAACTTGGCAGGGAAATAGCTAAGAAACAAACAGATAAACCAACACCTGGCTCAATTAAATAACAAAGGCAGGTCTGTGCCACTCTACAACAGGGGGAGAAAAAGCCCAAAAGGACTACCAAACCACAAATCAAACAATAAACATGGCAAATAAAAAACAACACAACACTTTGGGTCTGCTGCCATGGACTCAGACCCACCAGGTGATGTTCTGGCACCTGCCGGAGTTTCTGATCAGCCTGAGGGTGCAGCAGTACAGGTTATAATCCTAAATTCCCACTGATGTTAAATGGAAGCCTGTCACCCTGGTTTTTTAAGATTTTCTAAGCCTTCTGATGTTGACATTCTTGTAGTGAACTTTCTCATACACTTTCTGTAAATAACTTATTGGTTTGCATTCTTTTATGGAGGAGGAGACATTTGATAGATTATTGGTTTGTCCAGTGTCATTGGAGAGGTGGCACTGTCACCCTCCAATCCACTGGCACTTTTGGAAATCTCTAAATGTTGGAGTCAGAAATTAAACTTCCCTCTTTTTTACCTTGGAGAGCTGCATGTCCACATCATTTTATTTCGTGTCCTATAGCAACATCAGCCCTACTCATGTACTAAAGGAACTAAAACCATGTGCAAAAAGGACAGAAAACAGGTTGTACATGGTGTCTGCACCTAGCTGTGGGTGCTACAGGCTCTAGGAGGAACATCAGGCTCCAATCCCCATCCTTATGGGGAAAAACTGCTGAAGAGCAGTGCTGGAAATGCAAGAGAGAACAGCCAGAGCAGAACTGCACAGAACTGCACTGCTGCCTCCCACCTGTGAGAAAATCTGATGCCAAGTGGTTCCCATCCCAGGACACAGTGCAGTATTTACAGTCAGGTTTAATTATCCATTTCATAATTGGGCTTGTTTCAGCAGGTGCTTTAAATCTGGGGGTGTCTAAGTCATAATTTGTTCCATCTCAAACTTTTACCACCATGTAAAATTACAATAAAAAGGCACAGGTTCTCCTTGTAGCTGCTGTAAAATGTGTGACACTACAAGAGAAATCCTTGCCAACACAAACTGATTTTCCAGGGCCTGAAGAGGACAATTCAGCTCCTACATGCATATTCTGAAACAAAAGCAGGCAGCACACCCCTGAGATGTTTCTGAGCATGGCACCTCAAGCAATCCCTCTGCAAACAAGGATTTTCTGTGCTGGGCATGAGGGCTCTTCCCTGCTGGGTGACCTAACAGCTCAGACAGCAATTTCCCCTGCAATGAGAGCAAAAAAAAATGACATTCCTCTGCTCTTTGTTTGAAATCACTACTGCTGGTGACCAGGAGTAACATTCAGCATGACAAATAATTTAATGAACTACTAATTCAGAGTTGACCTTCACTGAAAGTACTGTTTAATTACCCAGTGTTTCTGAAGTCAGGCAGAAGAATGTTAAAGCATTTCTGAACAGGTGCAGAAGGCACACGTTAATTTTAATAGCAAAGGTCATTACACAGGTATTTCTGCATTTTTTCCTGGCATCTCTCCTGTCAGAGTATGTTTAGGAAGACAAGGAAGAAAAAAAATATTTCATGTTCTTTCAGCTTAGCAAATTCTTGTCTCCTATCTCCTTTTTCCCTTTTTATTTTTAAAGAGTAAGTCTAAATCCAATGATGAAAGAGGAAATACATTATCTTGGACACTGAAGTGGTAAGATTAGATTGGTGCCTACACAGCTGAGAAATACTTGCAGTATGTGTTTTTATACTAATGTGTAAAAAACTTCAAAGCAGAATGAAGACATATTTTCATATAAACCTGTAAAAAGCCCCTTAACAAAACCACTCCACTCATTGAGGAGGAAAAAGAAGTTGGAAAATTAACCCATGCTTGACAATCAGCACTGTGAAAATTCTTTGTCTGAAAACAAGATCAATTTCTTCTTTAATCTGTGGACATGAGACATGAACCAATAACTTTGCAGAGAAATAAAGATTTCTTGGCCTGTCTAGCTTTATCTTATCAGACTCCAGAAGTGGGCTTCATGTTAGAGACTACTTTTTTTAAAAAATCTTATTGCCTGAGGAAGTGTGAAAACAGCCTCAAGAAAAAGTCAGCTCTAACAATATCGAGCTTATTCTCTCCCTCTCTTATTGTTTCATCCTTCAGGCTTTGATGCCTTTCTCACAAGGACTATTAAAAGTTTCCAACCCCAGTGAGAACATGAAGAATGTACCAGAAACAACTCCTTACCACCATGTTTTCCTAAGGTACCAAATGACATCTTTTCCTTCAAATGCCACTTCATTTGTACAGAAGGCAGGCAATGTGAGGTGGGGATCACATTTTGCAGCTTAATACAAGTGCTGCAACTGTAAAATTCATTTTCTGGTTTAAAAATGTAGTAGGGGATTTATTCTCAAGGCCTGTGAGGTTGCTAGTTGTAGTGGATGGGTCTGTTAGGGTGTGGTGCAGCTGGTTTTGCTAATTTTGGTTTTTAAGTTTTTTTAAAACCAGAAATCAGCTAGGAAGTACCAACACTGTATGGAGCATCCCTAAAGAACAGACTGAGCACTCCTATAACACTGCTCCAAGAATAAAAGAAATCAAAGGGATTTTCCCCTCTTCTTCTGTCCAAAATAACACACACCAACTTTTATTACCTGCAGCCTACATTCAGAGCAGTAGTTCTCCAGGGAATGTTAAAATGGCTCATCTGGCCCTTAGCTTTACACACTGGAGTCTGGTTCCACAAGCCAACATCCCATCCTCAGTGACAGAACAGTGTTTCATTAAGAGTAAAGTGCTATTTTTTTACACAAGGGGAAAAAAACCCATCACTAAAAAGCAGTAAAGGGTATCAGAGTGGTCCTAGAGGATCTCAACTAGATAAGGTGGGTTAAACTTGTTGAAAATCACTTTTTGTATTATTTAACTGGCTGTCCCTACCACACTGAGCAAATCCAGCTGGATGCCAGGCTGGAGGGGAATTTCAAGCCTTGTTGTCACAGGAAGGCTTCTGGCACCAGGACAAGCTCTGATGCCAGAGAAGCCACTTGTCTCATGAAGTGCCTCAAAGAAACCTTTCCCTGCTGGCCTGGCCATGAGAATCCTTCTGGCACTCTGCTTTTGAAACCTTGCCCATCTATCATGCTCTGGCTGCTGGAAATAGATTGTTGATTTTAAAAGCAAACTTAAGTTGATATCAGCATTGCCAATCAATTTCCTAGCCCCTGACTGGCTGTGTAAAATCGAGATTTCAAGGTCATTTTTTATTTTTTTTTAAGCAGAAAAGACCTCTGAGTGGGAAGGAGGCTGCAGCAGCTCTTTCCTGACTTCCCTAAAGCTGTGTGAGACCCCAAGGCAGTGTCTTGGATAAAGAGAATTACCCAGGCAGCAGGGCTGCCCTTGCCAGTGCTCTCCTCTCCTATTAAATGTTGGTCCCACAGTTGCCCAGCTCACCACACCACATTTTTTTGGTCTTTTTTTGCAAACAAAACTAACTCTACAAACCCCAATTCATCTCCAGTCAGAGAAGCTGCCTGATCCAGCCAACAGCTAAAACAATTTTTATCTTTATGCCTACTCCAAGATTTTATTACCAAGTGTGCTATTTAGGCTCCAGAAGAACATAGTGGGAGATTCTGGATGTTTTAGATCCAGGCTCCAGAGTGAAGAGTGGTTTTTGTTGAAGCTGTGTTTTACTGCTCTGAAATGGCTCCATAACTTCAAAGATCTGTTTGAGGGGTTTTGTTGGTCTGTAGGCATTCAGCTCTTAGCAAGGACAACATTTTGATTCAAGGCATCCTTAGGTCATGGCAATTAATAAACACATTCTGTTCTACAATACTAAAGTTGCCAAAAAACCCTCATATTTCAATAAATCAGATGACTATAAATCATGTTTTTACTGAAGCAAACATTAGATAATGGGAAAAATAATTGACCACACTCTTTCCTAAGCAGGCCCAGATTACTGGTGGTTATGTTAAATATAGAAATTCACATCCAAGCCATTAATGCATGCTTAAAATGCATCAATAATTCAGCAATTCTTAAGTTCAACCTGGGAAATCACTTTTTACAGATAATATATAGCACAGCACTGTTGGACCATAAGCCATCAAGTGTGAAAAAGATGGAAATACTGCCAACCCTGCCTTTTGTGCACATCAGCACAGCTCAGCACCTTCCAGAGCTGGCACTGCCCAGCCAGTTCTGAGAGGGTCCTGCAGCAGAGCAGCCTCTGCTTGCAAAGCTCTGCCCTCCCAAACGGGGATGTGGTACTGCAGAAACTGGGATAGGATGGAAATGCTACCCCGGGCAGAGCTGGCATGGAGGAGCAGGCAGTGCTTTGTGACACTGCAATTGTCTTGCAAACTGAAGTGGTAAGATTAGACTGGTGCCTACAGAGCTGAGAAATACTTGCAGTACGTGTTTTTATACTAATGTATAAAAAAAACTTGAAAGCAGAATGAAGACATATAAACCTGTAGAAAGCCCCTTCACAAATCCTAAGTTTCTGTACTGCAAAAACTGTGGGATCAGCAGGATGGAAATGCTACCCCTGGCACAGAAGCCCAGCAGAGCTGGCATGGAGGAGCAGGCAGTGCTTTGTGACACTGCAATTTGCACTGAGTGGCTCTGTGCTGGAGGGAAATCTGGAAGGCAAAGCACTCTGTGTGTCTCACACGTAGAGGCACTAATAGCTCACTCCCACCATGGGGCCTGGGCTCCTAGAGGTTTATCATTAAAGATTTTGGTCAGTCAGCTGTGGTGGTAATTATCACATAAATTAACTGAGAGACAGGAAAACCAGAACCTAAAAAAAAAAAAAAAAAAAAAAAACCTCATCTCCAGCAACAAAGTACAGGACTTCATTTTCCAGTGATATTTTCAAACCTAACACCAATGATGACCCAAGTTTTTTTCTGGAATATTGCTTAGGTTACAGAAAGAAAGTCTATTAGTGAGTGCATTTACCCCCTGGTATCCAGCTTTTATCTGCTGACCTGTCAGAGTAAAACAATTTTGAAGATGTATTTTCAGATACAGGTGATTAGCACAGCAAGCAAAGCAGCAGAGTGAAAATTCTTTTTTGGAGAAGTGTTACTGCCAAGGAGTGTAGGTAGAAAGAAGGAAAAGCAAAGAACAAATCAGTGTGGGTACACTGGGCTACAGTGATCACATTGTTTTGGGTTGAGGGGATTTTTTGTTTGAGGTTGGTTGGGTTTTTTAGATAAGGTTATTCTGTTTTAAAATACTCCATGCCCTGCTCAGCTCTGCATGGGAATGTTATCTTTTCAATGCATTCAGCTGACAATGCAAATTTCTAAGAGAATCCCAAACCTTGTCTTTAGACAAGTGTTTAAATAAGGGCACCTTGAGATTTTACTGCTCCATTCCATCGCTCCAATACAGGTTTCAAATTTTATTTCTGCTGTCCTTGACAGAGTAGGGCTAATTTATTTTTTTATTTTTTTTAAGATATCCAACAGAGAAAGCCTCTCCCTGGCACTAAATGATGTTTGCTGTTAGGAGGTTGCTGTGCATTTGTTGTCTGGTTTAGGATATTTTCTGTTCATTTAAATTCCAAGTTCATCCTTCACACGAGGAAAAGACAAAATTCCCTAACTGTTGTGGCACAGATGTTATCTCCATGTATCAACATGAAGGAGCCTGAAATGCTTGGAGATCACAGTGGGCAGTGGCCGATATAACTGAAAGGGCATGACTCTTAGCTAATTTAATTATGCCAATCACTACTCCCTGTAAAGTAATATTCTCTTCCTGCATCTCTGCTCAAGTGTTTAATGATGCTGTAGGAAGAGGCTGAGGTCTGAAAAAGTTCCACGAGCCTCTAACACTGGCACTGTTGCATAATTAACCCTGAGGCTGCTGAGGATGGCCAGGAGCTCTGGACACGGAGCAGGGACACCCAGAGCTGCCCAGGACAGTGTCCAGCCAGCTTTGGCACAGCCCCAGGAGCCCAGAAGGTGCCCAGGAGGTAGCCAGGCCTCACTGCCCAGCCAAACCCACAGTGGGCGATGCCTCCTGAGCAGGGGCAGCCCCAGTGCACCTCGTGCCCAGCTCTGTCACCAGGCACTGCTGAAGGCCCTGGCAGCCCAGGGACACTGAGCAGCATCCCCCGAGCCTGCCAGGCTGAGCAGAGCCACAGCAGCCTTGTCCTGGGGAGGCCAGGGGGGCCCCAAAACCCCAGTGTGGCCTCCCCAGTGCTGAGCAGAGAGCAGGGCCCAGCACCACTCAGCCCCTCAGCCAGGAAGGCACATGGCTGGCTCCTTTCACATGCTAATAGACAGGTTTGCTTCTCCTTTCTCAGTAATGTCACTTGTAGGAGCATGGGGGGGTAGGATGGTCAGGGAGATCTCTGCAGCCAGGGCTTGGAACTTGGGGTTCATTGCAAAGGGCCTGGGGGCAGGGCCCTGCTGGGAGCTGCAGCCACAGCCCAGAGCAGGCCCCAGAGAAGAGAGGGGGAGAGGGTAAGAGAGTAAAAAAGGTAAGAGCACGAATTTCCCATTCCAATACAATAAATCTTCTTCTGTGTTGAATATTCTAATTCTCACTAACCAATCTAGTACAATATACAAATCCTATAGCATTTCCATACAGCCTATAAGAATCATTACATTACCACACTGGGTTACATTTTAAACCCTAAAAACTCCTCTTTGGGCCTTTCTGCCAAGCTGGCAGGGTCTGCTCTGACCCTTGGGCCTGCCTGCAAGCAGAGGGTGTTGTTCCATCAGAAGGGGATCACCTTCAGCTGGCCATGCCATTGTTTTCCAGTTGTTCAGTAACTGAGGGATCTCAAAGCTTGCTTTCATTTCAATCTCACTTATAGTTTCTATATTCTCAAAATGTTTTGCCAGACAATCATATTTATAAGGCTTTCCTGTTTCATCTTCCCCAACAATCACTGATATTTTTCACTATATTTGTGGTCCCTCCTTAAGCCCACCATCCTCAGCTGCATTTTCTTATTAGTTTTACAGAAGACACCATCCCACACTGTGAGGATGGGCAGGCCCTGGCACAGGGTGCCCAGAGCAGCTGTGGCTGCCCCTGGATCCCTGGAAGGGTCCAAGGCTAGGTCAGACAGGGCTTGGAGCAGCCTGGGACAGTGGGAGGTGTCCCTGCCATGGCAGGGGTGGGAGCTCTTACAGTCTCTTCTGTAGCCATGGTATTTTATGAAAAATCCTTTCCTTAGGATTGTTTCTCCTGAGAAGCTGAGAGGCCTCAGGAACAAAATGTGAACAGTGGTTATCTGCTGCTGTGGAATGCAACAGGTGCATCTGGGATTGGGCTCATGTGGTTGTTTCTAATTAATGGCCAATCACAGCCCAGCTGTTCAGACTGTCTCAGTCAGTCACAAGCCTTTGTTATCATCCCTTTTCTATTCTTAGCCAGCCTTCTGATGAAATCCTTTCTTCCATTCTTTTAGTATAGTTTTACTATAATACATACCATAAAATAATAAATCAGCCTTCTGAAACATGGAGTCAACATTTTCATCTCTTCCCTCATCCTAAGACCCCTGTGAACACCACCATGGTCTCTTCTAACCCAAACACCTCTGTGATTCTATAATTTTTATAAATTATGATTCTAGTAACACAACCAAAGTTTACATTGCAATCCTATCCTTCCTTGCAAACCCTGTGAGTGAGGGTTCCTCACACCCTCCCTGGAGCACTGGACAGGCACAGAGGGAAGTCTGTGACTGTACCACTGGAGAATTTGGGATCTGTGCTGGGGCCCCTCTTCTGTTTTTACATGCAAGCCTCCATACTGCTGCTGAATCAGAGGCCTTTAAGGGTTAATAAACAACAAAACATAGGCTTGGAGGTTACAGAATGAAAATAATTTGTCACTGTCCCCATTTCATCACAGAATGATGATACTTGGAGATGTCATATTACAGAATTTTACAAAGCAAGAAGAAAACTGACTAATGGTTAATGCTGCTGTTCCTCTTCCAGGCAAAGGAATTCTTAAATATCTTCCAAATGACAAAAACAACACATTTTTCTTTTTGGTTTTCTTACTTCATGCCCACAGCACCACAGAGATATTCCCTGACAAAAACACTGGATGAGCCAAGGAGATTGGATGGGATGTGAACCAGACCTGTGACATTTTGGAAAACTTGGCAGCCAAAGAAAACCCCACACAGAAATCAGATCTCCAAACTTTTAAAAGCAGCAGCAGCCAAAGAGCTGAGATTGGCAAATTAATCCAAGTTTGAATCTAATTTCCCATTATCAATGATCAGTTTTTCTAAGGTTGCTTTCTGTCCTGTCAGTCTTGGTCCAGACTGGCAGGTGGGAGAAGGCAGTGGGAGATGTTTTTCTCTTCTACACACAGCAGCAATGGCTTGTGAATAACATGCAGATGTTACAGTGCTTGTTCCACAGGCTGCTGCAATGATTACATGTCATTAACTAAACAAAGAAAAAATCTGAAATTTAAAAAAAAGAAAAAAAGGAAAAACCTAGGAAGGAAAAATCTGTCTCCAGACACGTTTCAGTTATCACAAGCTTAGCCCAGTGCCTTTGCAGCTGGGTTTATTGCAGGCTCCCTCCACATGAATAACATCCCTAACAGAACCTGGCACTCCAGGACCAAGGATAAGAAAATGATATCAAGAAAATGATATCACAAAAGTACTGAAAACCCCAGGGAAAGTCAGGGTGTCTCTGTCTGAATGAAGGCTCTTTCTGGAATGTGTCTGCTGACATCCCACAGCCCCATGCAGGGGAAGTGTGGGTGACTCCCACAAGACTGAGTCTTCAAACTGTAGATCTGCAAGAATAAACCCCCCAAGAACCAGGATTTACTGAGGACCTGCATAAATCTTCATGTGGTGCCTATTTATGCCCTACTGAATCATTATGACTCCAAAAAAAACCAAATATTTTTTGTTCTAAAGGATAGAGGAATCATTTTAAATATGAAAATGTGTTTTAAAGGCTCATTGTGTACAGGGCATTTGCACACTGAGAGTCTCGAGTAGCACTTTAGAGAGAGTTCTCAGACAGCTGATATACTTTACCCTGGAGTACTTCCACCATTGGTTTGATATATTTGTTTATGCATTTTATAAAAACTCTTAGTTCAATAAATGCTGCAAGATCAAATAGCATGCTTTTGAATTATGCAAAGTCCTATTATACATATTGTAAATAAACTCCATGAAACATTCATCAACTTCAGAATGGTTTCATAAGGACTCTGTGCAGGGCTTTCTCTTTTGTATATTTTGAGCATTACAATTTTGTTGTAGGTTAAACTTTTCCAGAAAGGAAACTACTTTGGTGTCAAGACACATGCAACTCTCTCAACTGAAATACCATTTAATTTACCTTTTATGCCAAAGCATGAGCAATGCAAAGCCACTGAAATGAGAAATGCACTACAAATCACCACATCTATCTCAGTATGTTTAACACCATTGAATTGTTAGCACTAGACCTGAGAAACTCCTGATATTATTGGCACTTTAATTCTTCCCTGATGTCACTACAACAGAAACTCTCTCCTGGCTCAACAACTGATACATTAAAAGCAAACAAAAACTGTAGCCTGTGAGCACCTGTTAGCAGCGAAAGGTGGAGAGCACAGCGCTTTTCTGCTTGAAACACATTTAGCACTTGGCATAGGAAAATGGCTGATAGGACTTTGCAAGTGAATTTCAGAAAGAGCAGAAAATTCAGCTTAAAAAATCCTTAGTTAATAAACTATTGGTTTCTCTGGGTCTGGATTGAAGCTACTTAAAATGGTATTTCATGTCTGGACTCAGGTGTTTGTTATTTCTTATCAGTGAAACAGTCTCACCACTGTGAGTTGGGCAGCTTTCCATTAGAAGGCACAAAATGGCCAACAATCTCTTGTTCCAAGGTCTTTTAAGACTAAACTATCCAATTAAGAACTGACACCTGGATTATTTTCCCTTTTAAACTAATAATTGATCTTTTGAAGCTTGTAGTGCGAACTTTTTTGTCTCATTACAGAATGCTACCTAAACTCATGAAGAGGAAGGAAGAAGAAGCATAAAGAAGAAACCCAGGACAACACCCTGTGCCCTCCATCTTGCTTCCATGCACAACATACTAAAAATCCCAAAACCTAAATTTCTCACCCAGTGATACACCTACACAACTCTCTATAATCTATTTCACACTTTTGTGGATTCTAGTCAATCTTGAAGTCTGGGAAACTTTCTCCATGAATAAAAGTCAAAGTCAGTGCTCCCCTGGTGGCCAGGACACCGCAAAGCAGACAGGGAAATATTCCCTGTGCCCTGGGTTTCCACAATATCCCACCAAGAAGCATGGGAAAGTAAATGTACTCACACTACATAAATCTTGTGCTCTAAATATAACAGAGGATGAATTCTGGTGGGTGGTAAACACAGGAGATGGTTTTTAACATGAGAGTTGTGTCACTGAGGAGAAACCTCCAGTCAAACTGCAGGAAGCTTTGGCTTCTGGGGCATTTTGTCTCTTTTTGAACACTCAGAGCAAAGGACTCCCCTTTACCCCTTGCTCAGAGGATCTTCCAGGCTGCAGTCACTTAAAATAGAACCAGGATGAAATTGCATAAAAATTTGCAGATATCAAAAGTCCCACAGTCCATAATGAAATAGAAATAGCAAACTGTGAAGTCACAGGCACTAAGAGAAAATTTAATTCTAAAATTTTCTCTTCTGTTAGACAGTACAGGCTTCCTGCAATCAGAAAGAACTCTTTTCACTAGCTTTACATTGATATTGAGGAAAAACCTCAACAATAACCCAAAATAACACACAAAACAACTGTTTTTTCCTTTTTTTAACAGCTAATTAGGGAAAAATTATGCATGAAGACAGATTCCTGCACGCAAATATGAGGAGATGCCTGTAACCCTTATTTTCTTCTGGCAGACAGACTTAATTACAAACACATCTAACCTCAGAAAAAAGGTTTCAAATATAACTTCTACATTATTATATTTTCTATATTTATGCAAGTATTTCGGCTATAAAAAGGAAATTATTTTAATCAAGGTATTAATGAGAAAACTTGACATTCAAATTAGCTGCTATTCAACTACATTTGACAAGTATTTTTCAGGAAGTTAATTTAGTTTCCTTCTCTCTTTTTTTTCTTCCCCCACTAACTCATAACAACAAGAAGAGTTATTTTTACCTCGTGGGCACTGATTTTCCACTGAAGGGCAGCAGAGCAGCCCAACCCCAGTGAGCTGGTGCTGCTGAGCCCAGCCAGCCCATCTGTGGGCAATTTCAGCACTCACAGCTGCACCAAGAGCCCCTGGCAGAGCTCATCCAGCACAGGCTCAGAGTTCACTTCAGACAGATGTTCTGGCAAAGCAGGAGAGTTAAAATGAAAAAAGAAAAACTAAAATCCAGGTAAAATATCACAGCTATCTATCTACCCATCCATCCATCCATCCATCCATCCATCCATCCATCGTCACCCCTGTTTTTCTTTCTATCTATCTACATCTATCTATCTAATAGATAGATACTCCTTATCTAGATCGATATTCCTTATCTATCCATTCATCCATCCAATATCACCTCTGTTTATATATTATCTATCCATCCCTCCATCCATGTCCATCCCTCATCCATCCATCCTCCATCCAGCCCTCAACCCCTCCATCCACATCCATCCGTCATCCATCCATCCCTTCATCCATCCCTCCATCCTCCACCCATCCCTCCATCCATGTCCATCCCTCATCCATCCATCCTCCATCCAGCCCTCAACCCCTCCATCCACATCCATCCCTCATCCATCCATCCCTTCATCCATCCCTCCATCCTCCACCCATCCCTCCATCCATGTCCATCCCTCATCCATCCATCCTCCATCCAGCCCTCAACCCCTCCATTCACATCCATCCGTCATCCATCCATCCCTACCTCCCTCCACTCATCCATCCATCCCTCCCTCATCCATCCATCCTCCATCCAGCCCTCATCCTCCTCCATCTAAATCCATCCATCCATCCATCCATCCCTCCCTACCTCCCTCCACTCATCCATCCATCCCTCATCCATCCCTGTGTCCATCCATCCCTCAATCCCTCCATCCTCCACCCATCCTTCCATCCATGTCCATCTCTCATCCATCCATCCTCCATCCAGCCCTCTACCCCTCCATCCCACATCCATGTCCATCCCTCATCCCTCCCTCATCCATCCATCCCTACCTCCCTCCACTCATCCATCCATCCCTCATCCATCCATGTGTCCGTCTATCCATCCATCCATCCCCATCCATCATCTATCCTTTCATCCATCCCCATCCATCCCTCCTCCACCCATCCCTCCATTCATGTCCATCCCTCATCCTTCATCCATCCATCCCTCCCTCCCTCATCCATCCATCCATCCATCCATCCCTCATCCCTCCATCCCCCCCCCCCCCCATCCCTCCCTCCCTCATCCATCCATCCTTCATCCATCCATCCCTCCCTCCCAAGGAGCAGCACTTTGCCCTCCCTGGCACACTGAGAACTGGCATCCTGAGTGTTTTTCTCCAATAATTCCTCACATTTCTCCCCTTTCCCTCCCTGCTCCCGTGAGTCACTCCCTCGCTATCCCACCTCACTTATTTATTTGGTTAGTTGCTTGCTAACTGCAGCTTATTTGCACTTAAAATAGTCATTATCTTCCAGCATATCTAAATAATTAGGCTAATGACAGCAGGTTTATTTCTGTTGATTCAATAATGCATCACAGATAATATCACCATCCCAAGTCTGCTCATTTAGGAGTCATTAATAAGGCCTTCCACCAAATGGCAGAGTTGGCTGCATTCAAATAGAATAATGAGGATGCAGTTAGCTTTGTTTCATTTGCTCCTGAATTCTTATGTAAATGGAGTTTTTCTCCAGTGTTTCTCCATTGTATAAACACCCAAATTTTCTCCAAAAATGAATGATTTTTGAGAACTGCCTTCTCTGTGTTCAGCTGAAGTTAGGAATGCTGGAAAAAAGCAGGAAATAAAATACTGTGGCCTGTACCATACTCTTATATTAATGGTATTTATTATTGACCATATAATTATATTCATTATATCCACAAAACAGTGTCAGTCCACTCCAGGTCACAACTACTCTGGGCAGAAGAAGACACAAAAGGTTGATTAAGGCAGGAGATGAAAAAGAAAATCCCATCCCTACACAGACACCAAACTGACCACTCCTTGATCTTTGGCCAAGACAACACATTGTAAGATCATTAAAAACCCACATTCAAATAACTGGAAGGGTTGTCTGACTATCATGTACTTTATTGGTTTTTCCAATTAAAAAAAACATGGAATTATAACTGAAATAATGAAACTATCTGAAAAACTGAAATCTTGGACTTATAACTGAAATGATGAAACTATCCTCAGAGGCTGCAGGAACACAGAAGGGGATCTCCAAAACCTCCCAGGCCTGTTCCTGGGGGCACTGCCAGCAAAGGAACACACTTGGTTTGAAAGCATTTCCCTTCCCACCAGCACTCCTGGGAAAGCAGCTGGCTTGCAGCATCATTGGTATTGCTCACTATAAAATATGGAGTTTCTTCTACCATTAATCAAAAAAATAAAAAAAGGAGGATTGGGTAGCAAAGTATCAAAGCTGAGTGAAACTGCATCCCACATCACAGAACACTGAGATGAGGAGGTTTACCTGAAAGCCAAGGCACAGATTTTCTCCCTAAACAGATCAATAAAACATTTTGGAATCTAAAATTATGTGATCAGAATCAATTCAATAGAAAATGGCTTTCAAGAAAAGTACTGCCACTTTAAAAGATTTAAATAGTATTCTTTCATCATAATTCAACAAATACATTTTTTAAAGCCAGTGAATAACACAAATGCTGATTCCTGTCTTTAAATTTCCCATTATGTACTTCTAGATACACAATTTCTATACACAAAAAGCCATAACCAAGAGCCACACACCAGATCCATGAATACATTTCTAATGCCACACATCAGAGGAGCTGGTTTAAGTGGATTGTGTCAGTTAAATCCCCTGTCCTACAACAATCACCTTTAGATGTTCATGAAAGAATACAAGCACCAGTGTTCCCACTGTAATCTCCAAGAGGGAGATCCTGCATTTTGTTGTGTAAGAAAATACCATACATGAACTTAGACAATTATTCTTAACTCACATTTATTTTTTGCATCTGAACCAGTGGAAAAGCTGTTGAACAGCACAAAAAGAGCCATGCTTTTCATCAGTCATTGACTCCATAATCCCTGCCTCATGAGTCATATCACTAGAACATCAATGTTCAAATCGATATCAGTAATAATTCCAATCTACCCTTTCTCCATTTCACTCCTCTGTCACTCCCTTCCCAAGGGAAAGGCTGCACCATGCATTCCCTGTCTCCCCTGCACAGCAGCTCCTCCTCCCCTCTGATCATTCATTCCACCTTCCCTGGACCACACCTCAGGGAGACACAGGGGAACCAAAATTGGTGTGCAGCAGCACGTGTGAAACCAGCTCCAGCAGAAACAGGGCTGCATTTTCTGTGTTCAGTGCCTTCTCTCAAAGTTGCTAAATATTCAATTTGCTTTTTCTGACAGCTGTCAAGCATGGAACTAATGCTGCTGAGAACTCCATCTGATGTTTCCAAAAAAACCCTTCTGAGCAATAATAAGTCATGCACGCCCTCATCAAGGAAAGATTTCCATCTATTATGAAATTCTCCAAGTGAATTTTATTCTGGCACTTAATCCTTCAGCTTTCTACACTTTGCCTGTCAGTTTTAGTTCTGCCTGCTTGGAACAATTCTGTCTCAACAGAAATATGGGACATTATTTTGTCCCTTTTACAAACTGAACACTGTAGATTCCCATGCACTTCCCTCTATCAAGCCCCTTCACTGTAAAAAATCGATTTTTGGAAAAAAATCAAAAAAAATCAATTAAAAATCAAAAATCAATTAAAAATAAAAAAAAACAATTTAAAAATTCACAAATTAATGAAAAATTATTAATTCCAGTCTAATTCTGGCAGACCCAGTGGATTCATTGCACTTCAGCCTCCTGGTTTATGGATGTGCCCCTAAAATCTCCCCATCACTTCCCTCTGTGCTGAGATACAGATCCTAATTTCCAGTCCCCACTACCCAAGTGTGTCTAAGGCTGCTCCTCTCCTCTGTCTCAGGCTGCATTTCCCCCTGCCCTCCTTGCCCTCCCAGTGAATCCCTCTCCTCTTTCCTCAGCATAACCTGTATCTGCCATCTGCACCATGTGTCCTTTTATCAGCAGTGACTGCATCTGCCACACACAGGGCTGGGAGATCTTTGTTCCATTCCATGAGATTCCTTGAATAACTGGGTCACCAAGTGGGTTTTGCCTTCCAGCCCAAGCCTCCTGCAGTGGTTCCACTGATATTGCAATTTAAGCAGATAATCCCCCTCCCTAAAGAACAGACCTTTGTATGAGAACCTTCCCAGCTTTGCTGCACAGAGCATTAGCCCTTGGAATTTTGGAATTGGGCTTATTTTCAGGTTAGAATATTCTCAGGTGGCCTTTCCATGCATTTTAGGGCTTTTATTCTTCCCATCCTGCACTATTAGCAATTGAAGAATTCTGCTGTTTTTCTCCTCTCTGTTCCTTCAGCATTGAACCCAGAGAGGCCATAAAGGAAGGGATAAAATCCCCCCCTGGAATGCAGCATGAATCCAGGCAGGACTTCATTCCCAGATCTGAGAAACATCCCACAAGGGGGAGAAGTGGGATGGAACAGAAAAGAGGAAGAGGAGTGTGCCTGGGACAGAGTGATGAAATCTCCAGAGGGTGCAGGCAAAACAGTGCTTGGGATAATTTCCCCACTTTGAACACTAAAAACATCTCCCAAGAAACCACAGAGGCAGAGTTTGGATACCAGGAAGGAGCAGTAGTGAGGGGGATGTTTACAAGGATCTGCATTTGGGACCAGTGTTCTGGAAGAAATAATTCATTGACATCTGGAGACAGAGCCACAGTCAATTTAAATATGGGCCATTTTCTTTAAGGTTATGAATCATGAAAAAGTTGTCTCCTATTACGTCAAAGTGTCTTTCAGGGAAAATTAGATGGTGATACAAATACCCCTGAACCTACTGAGGATCAGACTATTCCATTTAACTGCACATCAGCTGGCACAAAATATTTTCAGCATTTCAACAAGTGAGCTTCAGAGCTGCTTTAAAAGTACTCTCTGCAGAATGTTCCTGCTCTCTCCCTCTGGTACCCAACAAAGCTGAAGAAAACCCAACTCTCATGTTATTCATCAAGTTATGCAAATGCAGGTTTCCTGTGGTAGTTAAACATCAGGTCTAAACAAGTATTTTTTTGTCCACAATTTATCAAACACAGAGTGTGCTGTTCTGAGCATACCTGTAGCTTTTAAATCTAAATATCCTTCTGAACACATTCCTTAAATAAACATTCCTGAGTCAGTCACAGGAACTTGTTTGAGCTGCCATAAAATCACTTGTGTACTATCTGCTTTCATTACTTTTAGTGGGTTTATTGTCATTGTTTTATTTCTCCAGGTGAGTGTTATTTCAAGCCCAATGATTCAATTATTCAGAATTCCTGCCCTGAATGACAAAGAAACCTCCATGGAGCTGATTCTGCCCTGATCCATCCAGCTCCCACTGTCAGATTATCCAACACTTGAGCAGAACTGATCCCCTCCAAGTGTGATCAGAGCACACAGGGGAGTGGGGCCCAGGCCCAGAGATGGGGCTTCTGCCACTTCACCATTTCCCCCCTACTTTGGACTGAATCCTCTGCAGATTTTGCTATTTACATGAGATTTTTGCATAATTCCATTTCACATTTTTTGCTGCTAGGTTTCATCCATAGTGCTCCTGTTTCCTGTATGCTTCTCTTTACTGCTCCCTGTTGCACTACTAGTGAGCAAAGTGCAAAAAAGCTTGTCAGACAAAACAAGTCCTGTTGCCTGCAGGAAAAAACTTGGAACCAGACAATACAAATATTTGGGAACCATAACTCAGGCTGAAGTTTTCTTTTGGGTTTCAAGGAATCTAAGTGGCAAAGAAATTGATTTGTTCTTCAATATCCTAACCTGGCTTACACAAAAGACAGAAAACCATCTTAAATTATTTTGTCTCTGCGATTTCTATTACTTGTAGGCTGTGTGGATCTAAAAATCAATAGCACACAACATCTTGGTCTTGATAAAAACATAATTTGTGAAGGATTTCAGATCAATTTTTTTCTCAGTGTAGGCCCAATATATATATATATTTTATAACTGTGTCATTTAGCTGTGTAAACTATCCTTCAAGATGAGGGGAAAAACCACCACAACAACAAACTCTCCAACAAACAAAACCACTCTGCCAGGGCTTCTCTTCTCTTTCCTAGGTGTGCTCATCAAAGTTCCTCTGGGGCACAGATGAGGAAAGCAGAAACTTCACAGTGAAGAAAACCAGGAGTGTTATAGGTGGGGCAGGGTTAATTTTCATCACAGAAATGCAGATACAGCCCATGTGGGGCTGTATTTTGGATTTGTGACTAAAGCAGTGCTGATAAGGTGTTATTGCTATTGCCAGGCTGTGGCTGAGCAATGTTTGCACAGCATCAGGATTGTCTTTATTTCATTTTTTTTTGCTCTTTTTCCTCACTCTCCCTCCTCAACCAGTGAGCTGGGGCTGCACAAGGATTTAGGAATTCAGGAGGGCACACAGCCCTCCCTCTGTCACAGACATACTTTATGAAAAATCCTTCTGCTAGGATTTTTTCTCCTGAGAAGCTGAGAGGCCTCAGAGGAAAAGAAAAACCATAATTATCTGCTGCTGTGGAATGCAACAGGTGCATCTGTGATTGGTCCATGTTGATTGTTTCTAATTAATGGCCAATCACAGTCCAGCTGTCTTGGACTGTGTGAGAGTCACGAGCTTTTGTTATCATTCCATTCCTTTCCCTTCAAGCTTTCTGATAAAATCCTTTCTTCTATTCTTTTAGTATAGTCTTACTATATAATTTTCTTTTAATGTAATATAGATCATAAAATAATAAACCAGCCTTCTGAACCATGGAGTCAGGATTCTCATCTCTTCCCCTGTCCTGGGACCCCTGTGAACACCAGCCCACTCCCTCTGCACACACAGCCAGGAGCTCTGCTCTTTGACCCACCTGCCCAAACTTGCCCTGATTAGTGTGCAGTGGGTTTTGGTAGGTCACAAACTGCTCTCCTTCATGCATTAACAGGAGTAAACATATTTTAATACTGTGAAAGATAAAGGCTTAACTCCTTGGTGAGAAATCCCACCCTGTTGGACTCCAGTGGTAATTCTAGAACGCTCCACAGTGCAGTGAGCTCCTGGGAAGGCCCACAGTCAGAAGCAGGTCTGGGAGGTACATCTCAGTTTCTGATATCAAACATTCCTGAAGGAAAAGTAAATGCTGCCAGATACAAATCTACTTTGTCTAACTCATGTTGTTTCACCTATTTAAGTTTCTCAAATGATGCAGCACGAGGATAAACTTTTCATTTTATATCAACAGATCTCTCTCAGTCCCCAGAGCTGTCCTTCCTCCCTGGAGATGCATTTTCCAACTGCCACCCCATATCCAAACTTTAAAGACCTATTATCAGTTATATGATTTTTAACACATCTTCCAGGAGAAATAAAAATTCCCACAAAGGCTGTGGTTGATTGGTTGTGCCTGTGCTACACAGGAACTACACTACAGCACAGACCTGTCAGCTCAGTACTTAACCTCAAATGCAATGGTGGGACAAAAAGGAAATGAAATCCTCCTCATCTCTAAATTCTGCAATCCAATGCTGCTGTTCATTTCCATGAGCAGCAGAGACATTCCCCCACTGGCAGAGGACCAGGCTGTGCCCAGGGATGCCCAGCAGGACCTCAGATGAGGCTAAAGAGACATTTACAGGGCACCAGATGGGCTCTGAGTGCTCTGTGTGCAGGGACAGGCATTCCCCACTGACCACAGCACTGAGGGACCTCACAGTGACCCTGAGTGCCCAACCTGACCCCAAGGGACCTCACTCAGTGGTTTTTTCCAGCAGCATACCCCAAAATTTAGAGCAGCCTGGCCAGGTTTAAAATTTGCTGTACTGAACTGCCTAAGTACCTGCTATGGCTGCACCTCCACCCTGCATAACCAAAAAAAACCCTTTCAGAAGTCTGTAAGCTCTTCAAAGAAAAG
Organism: Agelaius tricolor; assembly: GCF_023055355.1. Taxonomy (NCBI): domain Eukaryota; kingdom Metazoa; phylum Chordata; class Aves; order Passeriformes; family Icteridae; genus Agelaius; species Agelaius tricolor. Next base: position 12,750,532 of record NW_027269279.1, read on the forward strand.
GGGATCAATTGTATATCTTCATTAAAGGTAGGGGACAGCCTTGGCATGACCCAGATCATCACCAGGAATGTCATATTTCAATTAGCTCTGCCCTGTGCTGATAGCACTTGGCATATCACACACTTTCCATGCACATTTAATAACAGCAGGATTTTCTTAAGGAAAATTTTCAAATTTTATGAGACAGGAAGGAGCATGAAATTCTAAGGTCTTTTTCACTGTTAAATGAAAAAATCATTTAGAATAAAAGTTCCTGGATTAGAGGCAGAGCAGAGGAAAGATGGCCCAAGAACATAGGCAATGATTTGGGATTTGAGAAACATGAATTCAAATCCTAGCTCTGCTGTAGCCCTTCTCCTGGCACATCACTCAGGCTGCTCAATTTTCTGGCTTCTGCTTCTGTAATAAAGAGATAATAGCACATACTAATCTCACAGGAATATTGGGGCTTGATAGCTCTTAAATGCCACGGAGCTGTGGAAATGAACTTGATCAAAACCTCCTTAATGCTGCAATCTGGAGAACATCCAGAGTGCAAACAATTGCCAGTGCAAGTATTTTGGGTGTTTACATGCATGTGGACATTTTCAGAAAGCCTGAGTAAGAAAATGTCTTTGTGATGTTCGTGAAGGAGGAATCTCAGTGATGTCAGAAAAACCATGAAAAGTAAATTCACAGGCCCAGGCCAGGCTGTATTTAACCCCTAAGGCTTTTACTTGGTTAACTCCAAACACCACTTGGAAAGATGGAGAATTTACAAAGTGCACAGAAGAACCCATCAGAAAGAAACAGGGACTGAATTGTTAAAAGAGAAGAAGGAGAAATTAGGAAATTGCTACAATATTTCTTTACATGTACATTTCTATACAGCCAAGGGAATTTACAATGCTAATTTTAGTTACAGGGTTGTGATTTGTGATAATCTACGGTGATATTTCAAAATAATCCCGTGTTAGGAGTCTGCTTCATGTTTTCAACATGTCCTATTCAATTTCAGTGAGCCTTATGCTCCTGAATCTGCTTTGAGAGAGTAACTGTAGCTGCCCAAATAAATACAGAAATCACCTGCAGCAGTGATAAAGCACAATCTAAACAAGGACAGCTCCTTTATTTCTGTAGGAAGATCATGGTGTCAGTGAGCTGAGCAGCAGAATCACCTGTAAATCACAGGCAGACCACTGATACTCTGGTTTGTAGCCCTTTTACCATTCAGGAAATGAGAAATTATAGCAGTGGTTTAACAGTGACTCCTATAAACCTGCTCCCACATAACTGCTCCTTCGTCCAAAAAAATGGTGATTTTACTCATAAAAACTTCACATTAATGACAGCAAGGAAAAAAAACCCACAACATTTTCTTCCCCTGTGGTAAATGAAACCTTGGAACATGCAGATTTTAAAAACCCCAAGCCCACCAAATCAAACAAAAGAAGTATATTTAGTTCCCTAAACAGGAAAGCACATATCTAGTGAAACATTTCTAACTAATGGAAAAGCAATATTACAAATCAGCCACCTAACACTGAATTACCTCACAGCAGCACTAGGAAAAAAAAGAAGATAAATCCAGCACAGGTCAGGCTCAGCTACCCTAGTTAAGCTTTTTCTGAAGCAAAAACATCCATGAGAATATTCTGCTGCTCATCATTAGGAGTGGGTAAATGCCTCGCTGCTCCCGGTCCTTAATGAATTCCTACAATAACTGTTGAAGATATTTGAAGATATTGCAAAACAACAATGAATAATAGGACAGTGGAGCAGATCCTAACAACTAAACAGTTCCCCATCCTAGCTGGGAGATAGTAATGGAGCAGAACTTACTGCATCATTTACATTGTCTAACTACCATTCTTCATCCCTTTTTTACTGTAATTTGCACATATCAGTAATTCAAAGTGCTGCAATTTAAAAAATATTCAACTCTCTAGACTAATACTCTCATTCAGACTGCATCAGAATAGAGAGAGAGGAATAAAAAAGAACACCATCATTAATTTTTTTTTCTTCTATATTTTTTAGAATAAAGTTATAATATTGGTTTCTTTCTAAGAGAATTGTGGTATTTTATAATAGGTCTCTTTCAAAATTATTTTTTTTCACATCTCTCAGGTAGAAATCCCTAGATCACACTAAACTCCTCAGACTGCTCCATGGCATGCTATGATGTTTTGGAAAATAGATTTATTCTTTTAACAATTTTTCAAGATGTGTTTAATGAGGGGGAAAAAAGGACTCATAATGCCCTATAATATTCTCAATGCAATTACAGCTCTTTCTCTTCTATTTTGTTCTGCGTGTTTACAATTCCAAGGAAAACACAGCTCACTAAAATTAGAGAAAAGGGGTTTAAATGCCTTTCTTTCACTGCCTTTATAAGCCCTTCCTGTAGGTGCCTCTGCATCACTGCCAGATTGCTCTGCAAGGTAAGACTGGAGAGCAAAAGCCTTTTAGAATAAATATCTTTACATCCAGCAGGGTTTAAAACATGGATAACCATGGCAGAGCTTCCAAAGGATGAAGCTGTCAAATTAACAAGAAGCAGCACCCCTGGCTCATCCTTTCTCTGCTACTTTAAAATCTCCTAGTCAGGGAAAGGTGTTACTAATAAACAAGATCACTTAATTACAGTATGTTTATCAAATTATGGAACAGCTGTTGCTGCATGCACAACCTGAAGAGTAAGAAAAAAAAAACAACAGAATGGGCAAGAATTGTAGAAACTTTCTGCCAAACTCTGCAACACTTCTGATTTCTTATCTTTTTCCAGAGAGCTCCAGTGCAACACCGAAGAGAAATGTCTTGTTTGCCAAAGGATTGCAGTTTCAGGCCAGGGAGGTGTGCAGGGGAGGGCAAGGCACAGCAATTCATCTTTAGAATGAGCTCAGAAATGCAGCCCAACCCAAGCATCCAGCCCTGCCCTGGCAGCACTCCCAGCTCAACCCCAGCTCCTGGGTTCCACCTTGGGCTGGGGCAGCACAGCCAGGGCAGGGCACTGCTCCCAGCACTGCCCTCTGCAGCATCCCCACCTCAGGGATGCCTCCAGGCAATGGGAAAACCTCTCCACACCGGGGAATGAGTGGAGACTCTGCTTTATCTGGGTTTTACATTTCCATTCCTGCTCCAGACCCCCTGCCAGTCACTATTTGTCCCTGATTTCCCACTGTATATTCGGAACAATTCTATCTCCTCTGCCTGTCATGTTTATTTTCAATGGTTTTCTGTCTTCTATTGCTTTGTTTACTGGTTTGCTCAATGCACTGCAGCTTTGCTGGAGCACTGGAGGCATCACTGCACCATTAATAGAAGGTCAAACACCCAAATCCATAGGCTGTGAAACTGAATTTGAAAATCCAGGATCTCTCTAGTTAAAACTAGACTTACCTCAACATATTTCTCTATCAAAATGAAACAGGAAAACACTGCAAAGCAACTATAGCCAGGAATTGAACTGAAATTCAACCAAGGACGCTGAATACAAAATTCCATTATTACAAGAGATTTTGACAAGGAGCAGATATTCATTCCAACACATACAATTCCAACACCTTAACACCTGTGTGCTGGGCTGGAATTTGTGGTTTGAAATGCTTTTTTTTGGGCAGGGGAGGGGACAGAGCATTCCAGCAGTGTGGTGGCTGTGCCCCATGTCCCGGGGGTGAGGAGGGCATCCCGCCCAGGCAGATGGAGCTGCCAGGAGCAGCTCCCATCCAGAGCTGTTTCCAGGCAACACCCGGGGCTGGGGCTGAGCCTGCTGACACAGGGACCCCTCAGCTGATGGAGAGTCCTGCTGCTGCCTTATGGGCACCAGGAAAATCAGCAGCAAATGATGCACGTGGAGCTTTGGGAGCGTCAAACCTTCCTCAGGTTCCAAATGAGCATTTTCTTCTTTTTTCTTACTGCAGCTCCCCAAATCTCTGCTTTAGCTTGTTGAGGGAAAAACGAATATCTTTTCCTGGAAACTAAATTTATAGCTACTGAGGCACTGTGTTCACAGCCAAATTAATGTGAGCTTCCTCAAAACATGCTGTGATTATCTCAGGGACTGCTGTCTCCCCTGGGCTGGAAACCCCAACCTCCTGCGTACAATTTTCACCAGAATTTTTCTAACAAAAGCTGTCAATTGCATCAAATTCTGCTAAGGGCTGTAAGGTTATTCTGTGCTAGAAAATACTGTTCGTGACAGAGGAAAAGCTAAAAGCAACAAGCATGCTGAGCACTACAGAATTGATTTAAATCTATCCTCAAGATGAACAGGCTTTTTTTTTATCCAGTAAGCCAGGCAGTCTTTTTGAAATAATGAAACCTTATTTCAAAGACATTAGGAGGAAGATAGTGTTCAGTGTAGGAGAATAAATGCAAAACTCTTCTTCTTTTTTCTAGCAAGGACTGTGTGTCTAATTTTTTCAGTGACATGAAACTTTGTGTGTTGGAGCAGAGCTCAGCTTCTCACATGAATACAGTGGAACAAAAAAGTGAATATAGTCTATTATTTTGTCAATACCCATGTGCAACAAAGAACGAAGAAGAGTGTAATTATAAATGCATATAAAGCAAAAACATATTCAGCCTAGTACAGAAAAAGCCATGCTTATCATCTAATACAAAATATCTGAGAACTGGGGTTTATTTTAAGCAGAGGATTATAAAAACTGTTTAAATATAAAATACACATCTACCACAAATTACACAGTTTTGTCTGACACTTCTGTGTTTACTATAAGTATGGAAAGCTATATCCTGAATAAAAAGTGCTTAATCATTATTGGTTTTATGTATGTGCTACAAAGAAAAACTTTAAAGAATAAATTCCAAGAATGAATGAGCAACAAGTGGTTTGGATTTGAAAACCTCTTCTCAGAAAGGGAAAAGGCAAAAAATTAATTAGCACAAATACTTTTCTCACATGTCCTATAAATTTTGGAGCTTCATTCATGATACTCCCTATTCTAACTTTATAGAGAGCGTTTTCTAAAGGACAGCATGATGCATAAATGATCCATTGCTGTTCTGAGGGCACAAAGTGTCTGTGAGTAATCTGTGCACAAAGTAATCAGCCAAAGGTGCCACAAACACGACGGTGACACAACCCAAACAAGCACAAGGGAAACACAAGAGAAAATCACTTGAACCTCCAGCCAGAACCAGGCAAGATTCTCTGCTAAGGATGTCACTGCTCTGTGAAGAATAAAAGCCCCCAGAGCCTTTCCTTGTGCTCTGTTAGCCTGGCCATGCAGCAGGCTGGGGAGTCCCAGGGATTTCTGCATTCATGGTGAGAGCACAGGAGAGATCTGGGAAAATCAACAGGCAAGGAAAAAAACCCAGGGACTTACTGAGAGGAGGCTCTGCTCATGGAAACAATAGGCACCACTTGCATGGGGCTTCTGTGGAGTTTCCTGGGGAGAGAAAATCAGGTTCTTAGTGAGAATGAGGGATTCAGGGCAGCTCCTGCCTGTGCTCTGCCCTCACAGAAAGACCCAACAAGAAATTCAATTGCTAATGCACTGCTTGGGCTGGCACTGCACACACTGGTGGGTCAGAAGAGTTTCTTTATTGGAGTACAAAGCCAAACTGCAAAATCTGGTTATCGATTCACAAGTGTGATTTTGTTATTTATTACACATTCCATGGACAGTTAATGCGTTCAGACAGCTTGCAATGCATTTGAAACAAAAAATCTATGTTTTCATTGCAAATTCTCCTACTAAAATAGACATTATTAAGCTCTAACTGTAAATTTTCCCCGGCACAGGTTTCTGTTTCAATAGGAACACACCACTGTAATTTGTTTTTTCTGTATCCTTCAATTGAAAATTTGCAGCATTTTCGCAAAAGGAAAGTTGTGATAAAATGCATAACCAAAAGGGGGGCATTCAGAATATATTGTACAAGCACATATTTGGGAATTCCAATAGGGTAACACTCTACTCCATGCCATTCTTATTAATGAGCAGCTGTGACATGTAACATTTTACTGAATTATTATTCACTGAATTTTAGTAGGTACAGTAAGCTCAGCCATGTTTTACCTAACAGATTCTCCCTATGTGCATTTTTCATTTCCACGTGCAAAGGGCATTATGGATTCTTTGATACAAACACTCCTGGAAATAGAATTTTTGTCCATATTTTGAGTCTCCAAAGATAATACACACTTAGGTCAGAGTATAACCAAATCAATCTGTCAGTAAATTTAATATACTTTTTATCCACTTCAGTAAAATTCCTAATAGTAAGTATATTGGGCATCTTTTTCCACAAAATATCCTGCCCCTTATATGTGGTTTCACTTTAAATAAAAATAAATAAATAAATAAAAATTTAAAAAATAATCAGTGGAGTTTCTTTCTAATGAAACTGAGGAAAAATGGGAGTAAGAACCACCAGTAGCAGAAGGGTGCTCTATAAACATGTCAGGCAGATTGCAATAATCACACACCCTGATGAAAGAACTTCAGAGTTTGGGAAGGTGACGAGCAGGAGCAGCAAACACTTGAATTTCTGTCTCCTTGGGGCTGGGACCATCACTAGGGGAGCATCTCAGGAGTTGGAAGCCAAGTTCATACTGGTGCTCCCAGCAGCAATGGCACTGCCTGCCTGCCCAAACCCTCCCAACAACCAATTCCTGAGCTGAACACGCAGGTTTCCTCTCATTTATGTGATCTTGGGCAAAAGCAAGAGTGGCACTCTTAGAAACTGTCCCTCTGCACAGATTTCTGCCCACCCAAGGGAACACCCAGCCCTGCTGGGCACTGCAGCCCCCTGGCAGCACCAGTGAGCTCAGGGCAAACCCCACAGCACTGGGGACATTCCACCACTGCAGGTCACAATGTCCAGGGTGTGTACAGATCCCTGGGCTGAAATTATCTGCCTTAGCAAGCACACTGAATTTGTTACCCAGCTACTCTGGCAATACCTAAACAACAAGCAGGATTTCAGGTAGATTCACAAGATTTTATGAAGCAACTTTCAGTAGAAGGAAATGCTGGAAGGAGCTGGAAAATGCCAGTAGTTTTGTGTTAAAAAAAACTCCACTGAAATTGTGATAAAATCCCATTTACAGGCCCCAGGGTAACCTGGCTGTCTCTGAAATTGGGCATTACACCTTATTCTTCACACTGACACAAAATGCCATTGAGAGCTGCCCACACAGCTACAAGCAATCCTGTGGAGAAACACCACCTGCACATGGCCAGTGCTAAATTTCCTTTTCCACAAGTGCCATCAATTGTGGCAAAACACAAAACAGGCAAGTTTTGCACTCCTATGACTGAGAAATAAACTCCCAATCAGCCAAGCTTTCTTTGCTTGCAGCTGGTGTTACAACATCTGCACGTGGCAGGCACACCGAGAGCAGCAGAACCTGACCACAGTGCTCCTGCTTGTCACTGTCACATTCTCTGAATAAATCCCCTTGCCCAGGATGCTTGTCCTGGGAAGCTGAGAAGCCTCAGAGAAAAAAGGAAAGCAATTCTAATCTCATTTGCTTCTCCTGTGTTTTGCTGCTTTGGATTTGGGGATTGTTTATCCAGCTGGTCATTGTTTGATTGGTTTCATGTGAATTGTTTTAACTTAATGACCAATCACTATCAAGCTGTGTCAGACTCTGGAAGGAGTCACAAATTTTCATTATCATTCTTGTAGCCTTCTGTCTGTATCCTTTCTCTATTCTTTAGTACAATTTAGTATAGTATTCTTTAATATAATACAATATCATAAAATAATAAATTAGCCTTCTAAGAACATGGAGTCGAATTCATTGCTTCCTGCCCCAGAAAATACCACACCTGCTCTGTTCAGGGACCAGGGAAACTGCACAGGCAGCTGGAGGAAGCCCAGCTGAGCATGTAAGGAGAAGTTTGGCACAGATGATGATCTATTAAGATTCACTTAAAAATGAAGAAGTGTTTCCAGGTGAAAGTGCCAGTACTGAGACACTCCCAGGGCTTCTCCCTCAGGGCAGCAGCTCAGGCAGCCCCAACAAGCTGAGGTTGTTCTGCAGGGCCACTGAGACAGAGCCCCAGCCCATCCAGGCTTCAAAAATATCACCAGAGCCAAGCATTCCAGAGTATTCCAGACATGATGTTATTTTCCAGTAGAAGTGGTTTTGTTAAGGATTATATTAAAGAAAATAAAATTACCTAAAGCAATAATAAAAATCACTACAAACACATATATACAATTACTAAGTCTGACTTAACATCTACTGCTTCAGACCTTTATCAAAAGCCTACGTCTAAATTGATCTAATCTGATACTTTTTAATTCTGTTCTAAAAATGCAATTAAACAATGATATCTCTTGCTGCAAGTTAAAAGCCATTCCCTTTAGATAACAACCAAATACAACAAGCAGTGAGTTCTGCCATCATTAGACTTCTAACCATATTACTTCTATTTTGAGGGTTTTTTTGTTTGGTCTCAGTTTAATTTCCTGTCAGCCTTACAAGAGATTTCTAATGTTTGGGCTGTAGGATATGCTCTGATTAAAAATAATCTTCCCAATTACTGCCTGGCACAACTCTACTGCCACATGCACTCTGCCACTGGCTTCTGCATTTCTGTCAGCAGTAATTGTGTCTGTAGCTTCTAACTGTAAATGAAAACCCAGGGGGCATATTTGGGTTCCAGTTCCCTTTGCCCAGCCATATCTTTTAATTTGCACTGTCTGTCAAAAGGAGATGTTTGTAGGCACTAAAAGGAAATCCTCAGAACATCAGGTTAAAAAAAGGGAAAAGGAGAAAAAACGAAATGCAACTGGAATATGATAAACCACATTTGATATTTATGCCAGGATACTCAACACAGAGCAGCTCACTGCCTTGATTAGCCTTAGAAAAGGGGACTGAAACCATTTACTGAGCATTTCTAGCTGCACTTTATTACCATTAAATTTAATCCTGAATCTTAAGCATCACCTTAGTATGGCTATTTTTTTTTAAATTCAATCATTACAATGAATACTTTACAGTACAGCATTTCCTATCACAATGGAAAAAAATTATTATTCCTCAGGCTCTGGGCCCTGCCCTCAGCTGTGCCATGGGGTTTCCACCTGTAGCCTGGCTAACCTCAGACATGGCACTCTGACTACAGTGCCCCTCCTCTCCAGCCTTTGGGCTGGACAGAGCTAAAGAATAAAGCAGGGATTGATTCAAAGCATCTCCTCCATGGATCCACCTTGGGCAGCACAAGAGCCCAGCCAGGGCTGCACCCAAGGTGAACCAAAATGGCCCCAAAATGGGTGACAGGCCATGGGGTCTCTCACTTTGATCAGTTCTGCTCCATTTGCATCTTGCAGTTCATTGTCCCATTCCAGCTTTAGCCCATCCAGTCCCATCCTTGTTTTTCTCTCTCCAGCCCACGGGGTTTGTGCTCTGGGGCTGAGATTTGGATCATTTGTCCTTGGTGCCCAGCTGGAGCAGGAATTGTTTTGTCTCCCTGCTCTGTGCACAGATCTCAGCATCCCCTGATGTGAAGTCCAGACCCACACACTAAAGCAGCACAGAATGTGAAACATAGAAAAGCTCAAACCTGAGGCATCAGGTGGAGCTCCTGTCTCAGGAGCTGGCTCTTCTCTCCAGACCCAGCTGGGCTGTGCTGCCCCAGCCCTGGGACACTGCACTGGGAGCCACGGGGCTCAGACCTGGCCCTCAGGGCAGCCACAGCCACCAGGGATGTGCTGGATGCATGTTCAGACCCCACAGGTTCCCTTTTCCTCCCAGGAGTGATGGAGAGGTGGCCCCATGTCCCAGGGCATGCTCTGTGTGACAGGAGCAGGATGGGATCAAGGTGCCCTGGGGCACAGAACCGGGATGGACAAAGCACCAAGCACAGGCTGTGCCCTGTGAAGAGGGCACAGAAGAAACTCAAGGAGGAGAAAAAACACCTGATACAATGTCAGAAATGGAGCTTTGAGTGGAAGGGAAAAAGCACAACCAAGTACAGGTGCAGGAATGCACATGGGGTACTGCATGAAGAATATTAACAAGACACTTGCAGATATTGCTAGAAGCAAATATTCACTCCAAAATGAAGAATACTGTAAAATCCTCTGAAAAAAAACTTTCTATGAAGTCTCAGTCTCTGATCTTTCAAAATTAAGTCATTGTTTTGGTCTCAAAATGAAAATGGCACACAGCACATTTGGAATCCAAGGGATGCAGAGCATATTTTTGAACAAAGGTATCATGGAAGTCTTCTTTGTGATAGGAGGATAAACACTGAAATTTGGTGAATATGAGAAGGGATTTGTCCAAATAGCACTTAAAATTGAATAGCTTCTCTTGGCATAAGAACTGATTTGAAATATTAAATGCAAATGTTAGAGCTTTGCACTGTGGTTGCTGGTTGATGCTCTATTCTGTATTGTTTGTATCTGTACATGAGGGCAGACACTGCAAAGGTGAGAACAGACTCAGTCTCACTCTGCCCTGAACCTCTGGCACAGCTCTCCAGGTGCTTCCTTTGTAGGGCTCTGCCCCTCAGTGCATATTCTGTGCAACAAAAGACTGGCAACAGAGAAGAACTTTAACACATCAACTGAAAGGTCTGTGCAGTGGAGTCTGTGACCACCACTGCCTTCACAGCTGCATGGTGGCACAGAGGAAAAACGGCACAGATCTGTTAAAATATTACTTTTAAATTATTGTACAAGCTGTGTAAGCAATCCCTTGTGCCCCTCTGAGCCCTAAAGGGCAGCAGGGCTGCTGCACAGAACTAGACTGTGATAACCTCGAGCTATCCTTGCTTCTATTTCCATATCCTACCTGAGATAAAACCATCATTTACCATGTATATCCCCCTACCTGACTGAAACTGCCAGAAGGTTTAAATAAAGACCTAAAAGAGAAGGTAAAGCCACTGAGTTCAAAAGGGTTACTCCTGTGACTGAGGCCCTGTGGATGTTTACATATTTACTCAGCATAAAACCTGTAGGATTGAGTACAGCAGCACACATATCATGAAGCTGAAAGGAATGTGGGTCTCCTACAAAAAGACCTTTCAGAATTTTGGCTGCAGAGACAGCTCAGAGGCAGAGCCTCAGCTCCTCTGCCACTGCAGGGAAGGGGAAGAGCCAGGGCACAGAGCTTCCCCATTCCTATTGCCATTGTGACTCTTATGGGTCCCAGAGCTTTTCTTCTCATGTTTTTTGTTGGTTTCTCCCCACTTTCCTGCAGCACAGACTGTTCTGCCCCATGAGCAGGTAGAAAATCCCACCAAGAGCAGCAGTGCTGCTCCCACGTTAGCCATGGCAACACACACTCAGCTGTGTCTGCCAGACTGAGACCACTCATTCCAGGGAGCAACAGGCTCAAAGGAGGTGCAGAAATAACAAAATCATCTGAAAAAGGCTTAACTGCCCTCATCTGCCACTAGAGAAGTCCTCCCACCAATTCCAGTGGTGAGATGTCAGCCCTGACAAGCCCTGGGAAGCAGGAACATGACACTTCCAGAACACAGGCTTTGCATTCTGCATTTTTAAACTAGTGGTTCTCTCATCTATCACAGGTCAGGAAATAAATCACAGCTCTACATAGGCAATGCAGTTTGGAGAGAAATAGCCCATGTAGAGAGAACAATGGTAAGCTTACCTATGTGTTATTATTTTTAACAGAAATTTTGACATTGCTTAAGAAATGTAGATGTTAATAACATTTGAAATCAAGGACTAGAATAAGAAAAAAAAATAAAAACAAACCAAAGCCCACAGGTTTATCCAACACTTTGTGATTTATGACATAATTATTCTTAGAGAAACAGAACAACTCTAGGCTACATCTCTGAGCCCTAACAGGAAAATAACAGGTAGAGGGTCCATCACATTCCACAGACTGGAGCATGTCTCTTGTGGACAAAGCAAAGGAAAAAAATGCCATTTGGGTAGACACACCAAATGTTCTGATCCAAAGACATTTCTATCACCACACAAAATAAAACCATCAATTCACATGCTGGAGACAGAGAGGGGCTGGGATGGATCAGCTGACAAAAAACAATCTCCAGGAAAATGGACTTTTCTAGGGCCATCAGGGCTTGCAGGGGTCCAGCCCTCCCCCAGGTATCACAAACCATGCTGGGGGCATCCCCAGCCCATGGCACCCAGCACAGGGGGAGAGGTTACTGCACCCTTGGCACAGGGGCTATTGCAGTTTTATCAAAAGGGTTCTTACTGGTTATGCAGAAAAATGATTTGACTCTAGAAAAAGGCAAAAATAAAATAATCCAAGCCTGGCATGTTTGGAGATTTATTCCTGCTACATAAAATGACTGCAACTGATTTCAAAAGACAAGTTAGTGTTTGTTTTATACAACACAGGAGAGCCTTGGGCTGAAAGAATTATTTATTGTTGTTGTTCCCAGCTGGGTGCAATTTGACAATGATTACAAAATGTAAAGTCACAAGTAGGGAGAAGTCCATGCAGATCCCACAGTGAAGTTCTCTCCTCTGATCAGAAGGAACAAAGGAGGAAGCTCAGCTGTGTCAAGCAGCAGATTTTCCCTAAGAGTAACATGACTTGCCATGGGAGAAAAAAGGACCAAAAAGTATAAATGATGCAACCCATAGACATCAGTGGGAGACTCTTAGGGCCAAATTGGTTATTTGTGGATAAACAAAAAAGGTGAGTTTGTGGCATTTACATTCTCTGAAAAATTCCCCTTGCCCAGGATTTTTCTCCTGGGAAGCTGAGAAGCCTCAGAGAAAAGGAAAACAATTCTGATCTCATTTGCTTCTCCTGTGTTGTGCTCATGTGGAATGTGTTTGGAGATTGTTCACCCACAGGTGATTGTTCCATTGCATTCTGCTGGGAGTTGTTTTCACTCTTTGGCCAATCAGGGCCAAGCTGTGTCAGGACTCTGGAGAGAGTCAGGAGTTTTCATTATTATCTTTTTAGCATTCTGTAAGTTACCTTTCTTGCTTTTTAACATTTAATAAGTATCCTTTCTGTATTCTTTAGTGGAGTATAATATTCTTTAGTATAATATAGTATAATGTTAATATATCATAAAGTAATAAATCAGCCTTCTGAGAACATGGAGTCAGATGCATCATTCCTGCCTTTGCTGGGGCATTCCCTGCAAATACAATAGTGAGTTGTTTTTTTTTTTTTTTAAACTACAGTTCTTCCAGCAGGAAAGAACCAGATTTTCAAACATCACACGTTTCTGAGTGACCAGTTCCACGCATTTTTTCCTTCCTCCATGCCCTTCCCCAGCACCCCAGCAGAATCCCAGCCTGCAGTGGAACCCCCTGCATCCCTCCCAGCACCAGGAGCTGCAGCCCAGCCAAGGGACACCTGGGGAATGAAGCCACCCATCACTGGGACGGGGCTGAGAGGCTGGGACAGGAGCCTGCCAGCCCCTGCAAATCCCTCACAGAGCATCTCAGCCTGACACTTAATATTCACACTGGATTGCAAGCTATGTACTCAAGGATAAAGCTCAGTAATAATAAAGATTCACAGTCTGACAGGCTCCGCATACAAATTCTCAGTGCAGAGCTCACTTTGAATATTTTTTCTTTTTTAATCTTAAAAGGAATCAGGAATTTTCCTCTTATAAAAGAAACAACAGTACTTGCCATTTAGCGAGGGAAACAATGGAAGGAGAAAACACAATTTTAGTCTAAATTTAGATATTGGTAAAGAAGTACCAAAATAAATATTTTATTTCAATATCAGAACACTGTGTCCCCAGTCCTTCTCTTGCTCATCAGACACAGGAATACATCAAATAAGCCATGCAGTTTCATTTTTTTGCAGGGCCAAATCCTTTCAGCCAGAAATACACTACTTTAAACCATTTAAGAATTTGCCCACACTTCCAGCAATTTATGCCTTGTATTTAGCATGTCAGCTGTGAAGCCAAAATCACTGGAAATATTTAAAACCTTGAAATATGTCACCAGAACATGGTACCTAACAGTGGTCTCACTAGTCCCATGTTGGGTCACCAAGGAACAAATTTCTAGGTGCTGTTTTCAACTTCATTCTACCCCTCAGTCTTAGTCATGTTTTAGTTCATATTTTATCCAACACTTTTTAGTCCTTTGTACAGTAATATATTAATTCTTTATTTTACCGTGGCACTGTAAAGTCATAGCCCTTTTTTACTTTAGTTTTCTATATAATGTTCATTTTATGTTACAACAACTTGGCAACTTGCTGCTGGGGTGGTTTTTTTTGTTGTTGTTTGTTATGCAAATGTTTTAGATGTGGGAAGTGGTGTAAAATGAACAAAATTATAATTAAATTCCTGATAATTTTTACACTGAAAATACTGTTATTAAACATTAGCTCCCCTTAGACACTTTTGCTTGTCTTGTATTTTGCTTCAGATGTCTACACTTCTATTACTAAATCTACCTTTTTCTTTTAAAGCCACATTGCATCCAGCTTAGCTCCATCTCACCAAATCACCTTGTTAGTCATACCTTGATTCATTACATTTCATTGCCTTTCATATTTAAATTATTCCATTTCTTTCCCTACTCCTCACAATACTTTGAACATGACAAGTCTCACTTTGTGCAGGGATTCCTCATATTGCACCCTCACAGAACTCCCTCTATTAACACTGGATCATTCTCCCTACAAGTTTTCCTGCAGATCTGCCTTCCAAAACAATCCCAAATTTGAACATTCACTCCTGCCCCTTAATTCCATTTACATTTCACGAGCACCAGGACAGTCAGCACTACAACAAGGAGCCAAGCTGTATTTGCTGCATCAGAAACCAAGGGATAAACCCTGAACTCCAGCCCTGCACCAAGCTCCTCCTGCCTGCTGGACCTGCCCGTGGGGAATTCTGGCTCCATCCCTGTGCCCACATTCCCCAGGATCAAAGGTTTTGTGGGACACTAATGTATTTGTGGGGTGCCCCATGGCAGGAAGGAATGATCAATCTGACTCCTTGTTCTCACAAAGCTAATTTCTTATTTTTTCATACTGTATCATGGTTGTATTTTCAGGGTCCCCTGTCATGGGGAGGAAAGATTAATCTGACTCCATGTTCTTAGAAGGCTAATTTATTATTTTATGATATTATATTAAGAATGCTATACTAAAACTATACTAAAGAATAGAGAAAGGCTATTTACTAAATGCTAAAAAGATAATAATGAAAACTGGTGACTCTCTCCAGAGTCCTGACACATCTGGACAGTTATTGGTCATTGTTAAAACAATTCACATGAAACCAATCAAACAATGACCAGTTGGATAAACAATCTCCAAAGCACATTCCAAAGCAGCAAAACACAGGAGAAGCAAATGAGTTGATATTGTTTTCCTTTTCTCTGAGGCTTCTCAGCTTCCCAGGAGATGAATCCTGGCAAAGGGATTTTTCCAGAAAACATGATAATGACATATTATATTAAAGAATATTATACTAAACTATACTAAAGAATACAGAAAGGATCCTTACTGAGTGCTAAAAAGATAATAATGAAAACTCCTGGCCCTTTCCAGAGTCCTGACACAGCTTGGCCCTGATTGGCCAAAGAGTGAAAACAACTCCCAGCAGAATGCAATGGAGCAATCACCTGTGGGTGAACAATCTCCAAACACATTCCACATGAGCACAACACAGGAGAAGCAAATGAGATCAGAATTGTTTTCCTTTCCTCTGAGGCTTCTCAGCTTCCCAAGAGAAAAATCCCGGGCAAAGGGAATTTTTCAGAGAATGTGAATGCCACAGGACACAAGATACAGAGGATTGAGGCACAGTGGAGTCTGGCTTATACCATGAAAATGGAAGTAGTTTCAATCTACAGAGGGAATAAGCAGCTGAATCTCCAGATGATACAAATATGATTATTATGGCATAAAGTGCTGATCATCCTTACTCTCTTCTTGACCAAAGATACATTTCTCAGGGATTCCACTCACAATCAGCATTCACTCCTCAGACTTAATAGAAAATGAAGCAAGAGCTCCTCTATTCCCATAAAAATATTTTTCTTCATGGATTCTTAAGAGAGCCTTAGAAAAAGATCATTTCCAATGCTAAGCAACAGATCAGCATTTCTCTTTAGAGAGTGCAGATATGGAAGTGCTGTAACCTGAGCTCAAACTGAGGATGAAGTTGTTGAAACAACACTGAACCTGGATGTTCCTCAGAGCTGCCCTCCCTATGGGGGTGTGTGCAATCCTTCCTGCCAAAACTGCCTCTGGCTCAGTGCACTCCCCACTGCTGGCAACTCAGGGGAGAGGAATCTTCTCCAAGCTCATTTATCCTCCTGAAAGCTGCTCTGCTGCTCTTTGGCTTCTCCATCTAAGAGCTCAGTCCCTGGGGCTGACCCTGACCTGGGCACTGGGGGCTGGAGAGCAGCCACAGCCTCCAGAGCAGCCACCAGGTGCCCCAAGCTGTTTGCCAGCTATAATACCAAAGTTATCATTTCTATTTGCTCCTCATCAAGAGTTAGACTGGATTCAAAAAGCTGCCACATTTACCAAAAGCTGCAAATCCCAGCCTGAGTCACCCAATCTTCTGGGCAATAACCAAATCCTGGCCTGGCTGCACTGAAAGGTGTTTTCATCTTTGCAGGTGTTAAGAGAAATTGTTAGAAGGACTGGGAGATAACTGTTTGCTCCAATGGAATTTTATTCCAAGTCAAATTAAAAATGACTCAGGATCTTGTTACAGAAGGCAATCACTTCAAAAGCATCAGAAACTCACTGCTGTCAGCAAACAGTTTGTCTAGAGGAATCATAGCAATACTTTGGGGTTTTTTCCCCTAATCTTACCCTATAAAACATTTTGGAAATGCTTTTGGAATGAAAAGCAATATTAAACATTTTAAATCGTGATTAAGATCTAGCCTACTAAACCAAAACAAGGTTATTTTCTTTGCTCAAAAATATACCTTCATAGTTGGTAGCTTGAAAATCTGTGCAGGAAGGAATGATTCAAGTCTCAGAGCCACAAGTCAGAGAGAACAGGTAAAATGTCTTTGTCCTGTTTAAATATCAAAGCTCTCCTGGGTATCATTTAGATCTACCCATCATAATTCAGATACTTGTCAATAATTCAAGATGTTATGCTTTAACTTCTATCAGCAATTCCCTTGAAGAGGAGAAGTAAGTAAGCATTTCTTATAAGTTATTGCATAGATCCATATAATTAATATTTTGATGTACTTTACCTGCCTTACTGTTTGCTCTTGTGATATTAAGTTGGTATTAAATAAATAACACACTCAGCTAACTTGTCCTACTTTCCAAAGATGCTCCAATTTATGTAATTGATTTATTTGATTTATTGCTGCATCTTTACTCAAGTTACATATTCTGCTAATGTGCTATCAATGGAATTAGCTGTTTCTTAGTAGGAAACATTTTTTCAAATCAAGCCAGCATTTTTATTGCAAAAAGAATGCACTGCTTGTACTTCCTTGGAATCAAAATACCCTTTGAATGGTGGAAGTAACCTGCTTCATCTTTGCCTGTTTTCCTTGGCATGCTGAAGCAAGCCAGAGATGATGTGCTGTTATTCAAGCATAAGAAAAACAGCAGCACCCCAGTTACCAACCTCAGAGGTGACTAAAGGTACATAAAAGCATAAGAAAACAACAACTAAAGCATACCCTCATTTTTCAAATAAGAATTCAGAGAAAACCTCTGTCCAAGGCATTATAAATTATGTCTCATGCTTTCACAATTTTGAAATGAATCCACCAATATGAAGAAAGATTGATTACAGCATTTCTGATTTGCTAATAGTGAAGAGTTTAAAAACTTTACTCATGAATTAAATACCCATCTTTGGTCAGAAGGATAAAGAATCAACCCACAGCTTGTATTGCTGAAATAAACTTCATTTCTGCACTGCACACCGATGTCCTCCAGGAGCTGTGCTTGTCTGCTCTCCACACTCACAAAACCTCTCAAGGTAAACAGGGATGGGGACACAGTGAGAAAAATCCATCTCTGGAAACAGAGAGAAAATTAACTTGTCCATTCTGCCCTTCCTCAATCCTCTCCATTCATGAAGGATATTAATTTTGACTATCAATTAGAGTGGCATCTGTCCCTGCCCCACTGGCAGGAGACCAGCGAGCATGAGCAGGGCTGGCTGCTGCTCCAGGTGTGCAGGGAGGGAAAACATTTCTGAGCTGCCCCAGCACAGCAGCAGCAATTCCCAGCTGGCTCAAACACAGCTCCAAGAACACAGTGAGTGAGGATCTGCACTACATGGAAGCATTCTGGGCATGTTTTCCAAACTTAACATCCCTTAACATAACTCAACCCAGCAATGCACTGCTGGAAAGCAGCCACAGCCCCCAGAGCAGCCACCAAGTGCCCCAAGCTGTTTGCCAGCTATAATAGCTAAGATAATATTTCTATTTGCACCTCATCAAGAGTTAGACTGGATTCAAAAAGCCTCTGTCCAGGCTGCTGATTCCAGCTGCTGCACATGAGGCAAAAGCTCAAAGCCCACAAACCTAACACAGGCATTATTCCATTTATCCCATACATCACCTGGCTTTAGGAAAGCACACTACAAGATCTACTACACAGTCTGAAAGAAAATTACTGCCATCATAGGTAAAACCTGCTGCATTCCCAAAAAGCTCTGAAAACACAGTAATAAACGACACTGCTACATTTGTAAGACCTACAATGTAAAAATGAACTGTTTTATAGCCCTCAAGATTGGATTTCTCTGTATTTCTGTATTTTCTACCTTGTTCTCTTATTTCATGGCAAAACACTCTGCCATGTCAGCATGTGTAATATAACAGTAATGCAATCATGCATTCTCTGCAAGGGAGAAACACCTCAAGTATCACATGTCTGGCAACTTGGACTGACAGCTGGGAAACAGATGGAAAATGCCCATTTGGAGCATTTATAAATTCCTGCATAATTCCAAATTCCTTTTGTGACTCCCATTATATTTCTGAAACTATTTACACCAATTTTACCTTTAATGCTACAGCCTTGTCTCCAAGTCTTGGAGTTTCTCACTGCATCCATCAGTCCTGTAGTGTCAGACAAAAGTTTCTATTTGTGGCTAAAATGACAACACAGAGCACACACATTTCCCTTCCCAGTGTGCCAAATTCCATTCTGAGAGCAATGGAATCTCAATATAATCCTCTAATGCCTGAAACCCCTTCAAGCACCTCAATCCATCAAGTGTTAAACATTTTATAACACCTATAAACACTCCAAGGGCCTAATGAAGCTCGTACTACTAAGAGTGCAACAAGTGAAAGGTGGTGTAAAAATCAATTTTCTTTCACCCCAGCTGATTTATATTCCTTCCTGAGCAAATTAATTTCACACTAAGCAACTGGTTTAATAAAACTTGAGAGCAGCCCTATATTAAAGAGTTTTGTTCTTACTCCAGGCAGAGATAACTTGGAAATTGTAGTAAAACAGCAGTCTGGGATTACTCTGCAATTTGTAAAGCTTGGCCTGCCTCATTTCACAGCTTTTTTTTTCCACAGAGTTTTATTTCTGAACTTGTGAAAAGGAATTTTAAAAAGCACAATGCAGGTTTGCAGTCCAGAAATTACACTATAAACAATAACATATAAAAGTGAACCAGGCAAGTATGAAAATACATCCCAAGGAAATAAACACATTCAGAGCCTTAGTGCCCAAACTGAGAATTAAGCTGTGCTTAATTCTAACCCTGGCTGCAATACAAATAGTTGTAATAATTATATATCATAATTATTACAAATAATAAAATCAAGGGGATTGCTGAGGTATTTGATGTGAAACAGGGACATGACATTGCAGCAACGCTGGAATATTCAGCATTTCTGCCCTCTCCTCTCTGCTTTTGCAGCCCCAAGAAATCCCTGCCCACAGAAGGGCTCCTCCTCCTTTTCCCCATCCCCACAACCACCAACATTCTGCTGGGTAGTGAAGAAGACAGAGATAAAAACTGAATTTCAAAACAAAGTCTATTTTCTGCTCACAGATTGAAATAACAATGACAAATTCCATACATTAAGACCTCTCTGGAGCTTTCTTCTCAATTGCTCAATACAACTGCATTTTCTTGCAGAGACATAAAACTTAACCAACTGAGAAAAAAAACAAAAACAAGTAGGATGCAACACTCTACAGAGTGCACAGAACACAAAACCAGCTGGAAAAAAAAAAACCCCAAAAAAAGAAGTAAATGTTCTGAGAACTGAGATTAGCTGAGCTTTTTTGCCATTATTATCTGTTCTGACTGTACTAACAGAAGTCAGCACTATGGACTGGATGTAACTCTTTTCCCTCCTCACCTGCCCCTCTTCCTGGGGCTTCCAGGGTATAATCCCAAGGCAAAAATGTCCATAAAAACAGGTGCACGGCAGAAATAGGAACCTGGTATGCAAAGTATGTGTAATAAATATGTACAACATGATTTGAGTCATTGCAGAACTATTAATGCATCTCTGAAGTGTTTGTTTAAATAATGTTTTTAAAAGTAATTTGACTTTTTCAGCAATTGGCACTGTACTGCAATTGTGCTAAGCATTTTTAGCCAGCATGGAGATTTGATTTGCTTGCTGTTGATTGAAAAACACATGAACAAAATCACTGCTTTTTTTCTGAGATGAAAAATATCATTTGAGGCTTCAGGTTTATGTTTCCTGACGTTGCTTAGGATGAAAAAGCCAATGTGGTTTGTGACCCCAATGCCAATTCACCAGAACATGAAGCAGCAAATAGACCACAATTAGATCCATAATGGGAACTTAAACATAAAGCAACACTAGATAATTGAAAGTTGTTTTCTTTTTTTCTCATCTCACCTGCATAAAAATTCCCTGAATGACACAAGGGTGGGAGAGCACAGAAGAAAGGAGTTTCCCATTAGAGGCTGAAATATGAACACTGCCATTCAGAGTGGGGGCAGGATGTGGAGGAAGAAAGCACACACTGCTCTAGTTTGTGGAAAAGCTGTCAAGGAAATCATTTCTCTTCTTGTTTCCAAAATATAAGAAATATTTAAAAAAAAAAAGATTTGATAATGGGAAAATTTTGCCTGTCTGACTCCAATCATTTAAGGCAATTCCAAAGGAACAAAAAGAGGAGAAAAGTTTTATAGGAAAGGCAAACAAATGAAGGTTTCTTACATAACAAATGGACATGTCAATTATTTTAACAAAGAGCAACTAGTGGAACATTTGACTTTAATCCACTTCCCAACACTGCACCCATGATTTTCCTGACACTGTGTAAGGCTATTAACAGAGCCCACTAGAGACTGGAGAAATTTAAGTATTAATGGAGTCTTTACAAGAAATTAAGAACCAAATGAGAAAATCCTTATGTTTAAGGCATTCAGGTTAATTATTTCAACCTGGTGGACAAGGATAAAGTAAATCTTAATTTCAACCTTTGTTTCTAGGTAAACTAAAAAGGGTGATAACCTACATACTGTATTGAAGCTCCTAATCCCACCCCCACATTTGACCAGGTATGTTTTGAACCTAATGGAAACTGCATGGTGTAAACTGACAGAAAAAATGATTCCTTTTTCACATTCTGATGGAGTAATTAATAGTTGTCCCAGCTCACTGCAAACTACCATGCTTTAAAAATCCCTCCCATGCTTTAAAAATCCCTCCAATTCTAGAGTGGGACTTATTTGAGAACCTTGGTTTTAATGATTCTTAGATTGGTTTGAATGACCAAAAAAAAAAAAATAGTTCAGCTCAGTTCAGAAGGTTTTGCTTGTGTTTCTGACCAAGCCTTTTTGCTCAGTCCTTCATCTCCAGCACAGAGTGCCAGGAGGAAAAGCTTCTACATAAACAATATTCTCCTCAAGAACCATCCATAATCCCTTTGTGAGTCCCTGCCTGCTCTCACCATCAGCAGAACCAACTCTGGGCCCAGGCTCTGCCTGCATTTCAAAGTGTTTGACACCTTCTAAACACAACTCTCCACCTAAGGGCACAAGGAATTCCAGCAAACTCTTCTATGCCACATTCCCTCTGCCTCCAAGTGCTGCCTTCACTACACAAATCACAGCTCACCAGATCTGACTGTTATTTCTCTACCTGATAATCAGGAGTTCAATTCTTCTTTCTTATTTTCTGAAAAATCCTCTTGGCCCAAGATTGTCTCCTGGGAAGCTGAGAAGCCTCAGAAAGGAATGAGAACAATAATGATCTGATTGCTTTGGAATGTGGTCTGGACATGGTTTACCAACAGGGGCATGTTTGATTGGTTCCATGTGAATTGTTTTTAATTAATGACCAATCACCATCAGCTGTGTTGAACTCTGAGGAGTCAGTCATCAGTTTTCATGGTTATTCTTTTCAAGCCTCCTGACGCATCCTTTCTATTTCCTTAGTATAGTTTTACCATTCTTTAATATAATATCATAATAAATCAGCCTTCTGAGAACTTGGAGTCAGATTCTCATCTCTCACCTCATCCTGGGGACCCTCACAACACCACATTCCTTCCACTACTACCTTTGCCCATATTTTCAGCTACACAACATCTGTATCAGAATTACATTCATTTCTTAACCACGGTGCCATTTTCCTGAATTGACAGGAAATTTGCAGACAAAAGTGCAAAGTCTCAGAATAGTCAAGAAAAGGCAGAAGAAGGGCTGGGGGAGCCAGGCTCTTTAAAGAAGGCAAACCTGAAGAGCAGCTCCTTGCCAAGCAGCCTGAGCAGGATATTCCAGTGCTTTTTGTTGATTTAAGGTCTGTGGCACACTGCAGCTGTCACAAGGAAGGGCAGACAAAAGACAGGCTGTTGACTGCAAAATGCTTTAAAGCACAGCAGTTTTATAAAGGATTCACTTGGCATTTGTCTCCTGTAACATGTCTCCGTGTAATACAGGGTATTTCTCTCCCTCCTCGCTCTTTAGAGAGAGATGAAGCTGAATGCACTGACTGGTACTTAACAATCAGATTTTGTCAGCTTTTGTGCTGAATGGCACCTTCCTCCTGCCATCACCTTCCCAGCGCTGCTCCCAGTGTAAATTATTGCCTCATTCCCTGGGAAGGTGACAGATGCATGCACTGGGCTGGGGAGGGAGCCAGGTGCTGTCAGCAAATCCCCCTGATGGCACATCCATCCTCTGCTGCCACCAGGGCCACCTCTGCCGCCTCTGCCCAGCTGCACACACAGCCCTGGGCACGAGGGGCTCACTGCTGCCCGCAGCTGGGCCAAGGGGCACACAGGATGAGCTTTCCCTCCTGTCAGAGCCCAGGGCATTGCTCTGGGTGCCCTGCATGGCTCCAGCCCCTGCCAGGGGGCTCAGAGACCCTGGCACAGAGCCCAAGAGCCCTGAGCCTTTGATTTGAACCCATGGAAACAACACCCAGGCTGTGTCTGCCCATGGCCTCGGGGACAGTGACCAACAGGACACACACAGGACCTGAGGGCCAATGGCCACAGCCCAAAACACACCACTGCTAACAGCTAAACTCAGCTGCTAGTACTGTAAACTAACAAAAATTGAGACATTATTAGACATTTCTTAGATATTTTGGGTTAATACAGACCTCCCTACCTTCCTGGAGGAAGAACCTCAGGATATTTCACTCCTTATTCACCAGGAGCTGTTGGAACCCAGGACATTGCTCTGGGTGCCCTGGATGGCTCCAGCCCCTGCCAGGGGGCTCAGAGACCCTGGCACAGAGCCCAAGAGCCCTGAGCCTTTGATTTTAACCCATGGAAACAATTACCAACCTTATATGAGGATTTACAAGCCATGAATGATAGTTCATTTGTCATAGGGTGAAAAGCAGAATTGTGGGGTTTTTAGAATGGAGGTTTGGGGTCCCAAGATGGAGGAATTTGGGCATGCCCTGTCCTTCTTTTTCCTCCTTCCTAGCCTCCATCTTCTGGGTGATGGTGGCACTTTTGGATTGGTTTAGAGGAGGAACACACTGTCTAACATAGGTGATAGGTATTGGGAAGTTATTGTAAATAAAGTACAGGTAGTTTTTAGTATAAAAAGACAACACCACCCTGAGGGTGGGCAGTGTGCCACAGACTGACCTGCTAAACAGACCTCAGCAGGACAGGGGAAGAATGTTACAGATAACAGAAAATAATAAACAGCCTTGAAAACCAGAACAGAAGAATCCTGAGATCTTCTTCAGTTCCTGGGCTGGGAAAAAGAGAATTTCTGACACATCTCGGGGTCATCCTGACCACAGAGACCCCCCAGACCCTCACCCCTTGCTCAGGGAGGCACTCCCAGTGCTGCTCTGTGTCCCCCTGTTCTTCTAAAGTTCTTCTCAACCTTCTGATGTTTACCTGTTTGTCATGGAGCTTTCATGTAAAGAATAATTGTTTTGCATTCCTTTCTAGAAGAAGAGGGAATTGATAGACTGTTGGTTTGACCAGTGTGGTTGGAGAGGTAGTGAGAGGAATGATGGATTTGTCTTTACAAACAAGCTGTGGGGCTGCTGGTGGATAAAACCAGCACTGGGAGATAAAAGAAGCAATGGGAAGGATTGCACTGATTGGTGAATGGAAAAAGATATTTGCTTTTACAAATAAACTGTAGGTTTGCTGATAAATGAAATTAGACATTGAAAGATGAAAGAAACAATGGGGAAGAAAAATCCCTAAATTCCATAAGAATTAAAAATTAAAAGGGAGGGTTATACATTAGAGGGAAAATCTCTGGTATCAGGTGTATTGGGAAGTCTGAACCTCTCAAGTACCTCAGCCAATGGGGAAAGAGAGAAGGGAAATGTGGCTGGGAAATTGGGATAAAAAGGAGTCTGTGTCCTCCAAAAATCTGAGAGATCCCAGGGGAATGCCCCATGGCCTCTGCCTTTATTCAAATAAAGCATAAAAGGACTCCTCTGTCTCCTTTTTGGACATAAACCTCTGGTGTCTGTGGATTAATTTTCCTGACAGTAACAATTTCATTGTCCAATCCATGGTCACTTTTAGAACTCTATAAATATCAAACTCCAAAAATAAAGGTCCCATTTTTGCCTTGGACACCTCAGTGTGTGTGTGTGGTTCATTTTGTGTGGTAGTGCCACAGCTCTGAGCCAGGTGCCCCTTTCTCCCTGCAGGAAAGGCCCCAAGACTCAGAGACCCCAGGAAAACCCCACAAGCTGTGCCTGTGGACCAGCAAAAACCAACCACAAACTTCGACCCTTCCCAAAATGATCCCTCCTGCCCTCTGGCCAAGTCCTCTCCACAAACCCAGCAGGTGAAAAGCTGAACTGGTTGATGCTACAGTAAATCAGGCAAAGACATCCCCAGAACACCAAAAAACCAATTAGCAAGACAGCATCCTGTTAAAATCATTTGGTTCTCAAACAAATCCTATCCCTCAGTCCAAGAGGAGATCTTAGCACTTGATTTTAACGTGTGAGACCATAACCTGTGCCTGGAATGGCTCTGAATGGGCTCATCTGAGCACAATTTCACTGCTAATGGGAGCTCTACAAGGAACTCATTTAGCTCAGCTGAGCTCATTATTCAGCACAGAAGTGAATAATTTGTGCCTGAGAAGTTTGATGGCATTAACAAAATTCCAAACCAACTGCTGGTGAAAGAACTTGGCTTTCACCACTGTGCTCCTCAGAAAGGCACTCGGTCATGTGCTCAGGATCCAGAGGATGAATGAAAATCATGAGCTCAGGAAGCCTTTCCATCAAAAAGGGGGAACAAGATGTGAGGGGAGGCAGCAACAGCTGTGAACAGAATTCACCTCTGTCCCAGAGTAAGTGGAAAATGTGAATTCAGTTCGACACACGTGCACCAGGCTCTGCAGCACGCAGAATGCAAGGCACTGTAGGGCACTATTTTAAATAAAACAGGCTGAAAAGCTTGATCTATCAACTATTCAGAAGTGCACACCACTGTTTCTGATCCTCACCATTGAGGGGAAGGTTCTAGAAAACACAATTACACACTTGATTCCAAAGTGAGGAGCTGGAATCCAGTGGCATTGTCACTTCAGAGAAATCAATTCCACAGCTGCCTGAAGCATTGCAGCTTCCAATCCCACTGCAAGCTCCTTCCCTGGAAATATTTAAAGATCAGCTCCAGAATAATTTCAGTTCTAAATTACCCTGCTCCTTCCTTCCTCTTCATCAGGTTCAGATTTTTTTTTTTTGCTGTCATAGTAATATATTACTGAAAATACAATTTTCAACTATTTTAAGGAAAGAACGTGCTTTTAAAATAATCTTATCTTAGACAAGAAATCACTTTGAAATAATGTTACAGCTCAAATAAATTTATAGTTCCTGGAACCAATATAAGTGTGTATTTTCCATTTTCTTTTTAGCTGTGTATATAATGAATTTCACAGATTCTGCTGATGCAAACACAACCCAGTCTAAAGAAATTCCTTATCAGTAACAGCAACAGAGACAAAAATCTGCAAACAATGTTAAGTGATAATGAAAGAAGATGAAGAATGGATCATCTAGGCTGTAAAAATCAGCAGGAATAACCTTTTCAAGTATAAAAAGGGAAGCAGAAAATTTCTCACCATCATAATCCTACTACCCTCAAATAATCCAGGCCCAAATTATTTGCATGGACTGGTGTTGTAAGAACTGATGGGTTCAGTTTAATTTGGGGGTGGAGGGAGGGGATCTATGTCTGTGTATCTTGAAAATAAATTTGTCTTCAAAATGTACAGAACCAGAAGGAAAAATAAATAAATTCTTACAATAGAAGATTATAAAATTTAAATCAGGTATTTAACACAAATGCACACATATAGAGTAACATATATTTATACTGATTTCTATCAAGGTTTCTGTAGCAAAATCACAGACTTATACCAGGGGAGGGTCAGGAGAGATCTGTGATAGCTTTGGCATCAAAAACAGATAAAGAATTTGCAGATGATTTAAATTGCATTATGTCATAAACCCAACTATAAACAGAACACATTTGGAAGTAATTTGAATATTCTGATCCCTGTCCTACCTGACTTTCCATTAATTCTCAAGACAGTTATTTTATCTGTTCACCACTGTATTTAATGCTTGATTTCACCATAATAAATGATGTGATATTTTTAAATTATCGAGTGTCTTTTTTTGCTGTGAGAAATGGAAAGCCAAATTTGGCTTACCTTTATCTAAGAATTATGCAGCATATTAATGCAGCTTGCCATGGACTAAATTAGAAACCCCTGTGAGCAGAGTCAGTTTTCCAAAGCTGGGGCAGGTTTGTGGTTCTGGCTTTGGGTTTCTGCTCCTCTCAATTGATTTCTTTCCTCCAGTGAGGATCCCCATGGCTGTCAGTGCCACCCTGGCTTGGCTGTGGTATCCCGAGAGGACTGAGGAGCACAGCCTTAAAACTGAAAGGAAATACAGGAGCTGGCCACTGGATCAAGGAAATGCTGGAATTTTGGGTCCCTGAGCCTGCTGTGGTGACAGGCAAACATTAACCCCCAGCCTGGCTACTACAAATAGAAATATTTTTTGTGCTTCACTTACGGAAATATAACCCAGCCTATACAGAAACATTCCAAAAGTGACCAGATTATGCTAGGGAAGTTACAAAAAATTGTATTTGGTATCTAACTTCAAACTTTTATCAGCTTTGAGAACCCCTTCTCTCAAAGGGACATCATAGGTAAAATTCTATTTGTAGTGGAAGAGTCCCAGGAAGAGATGAGGATCTGAGTCTATGATTCAGAAGGCTTGATGTATTATTTTCTGTTATATATAATATTAAAACCGTAGTAAAAGAATAGAAGAAAGGATTTCATCAGAAGGCTGGCTAAGAATAGAAAATAAAGAATGATAACAAAGACTTGTGACTGACCGAGACAGTCTGAACAGCTGGGCTGTGATTGGCCATTAATTAGAAACAACCACATGAGCCCAATCCCAGATGCACCTGTTGCATTCCACAGCAGCAGATAACCATTGGTTACATTTTGTTCCTGAGGCCTCTCAGCTTCTCAGGAGGAAAAATCCTAAGGAAAGGATTTTGCAGAAAAGATCATGGCTACAGTGGAGGACAAAGCACAGCCAAAAGAAGTCACCCAAATTAAGATTTTAAAGGTTTTAAAGTGGAGGGGGTGGGGGAGAGAATAGCAGGGGTAAAAGCAGGAAAAATCATTAATTGGGATCAGAACAATTTAATAACTGAAAGAGAATAAGAAATTGTGACGAAAAACAAAAAAAAAAAGAATTAAAAAGAAAATATTGACTCCCCACTAACTGAGCAGTGCCAGCCAGCTCCTGAGCTTTTCCCTCCCAGCTGAGCACAATTCCCAGTACTCTGGAACATCCCCTGGGATGGCTGGGCTCAGCTGTGCCCCCTCTCCTCAGTGCAGGGCAGTGTGAGGGGCTGTGAGCCCCTGGCTCAGGGCAAGCCCTGCTCAGCTCCAGCTCGAGTGTGACACGGGGGTGTGAGCAGCACTGCTGTCACCCCAAATCCAGCACCCAGCCCTGCACCAGCAGGACCCTCAGAGAGGAACAGCCCAATTTCACCTCGGGAAACATTTCCCTCTGCGCTGGAAGGAGAGAAGGCTCCAAAGGGAGGGAAGCTCAGCAGCCTGCACACAAATCCCCTTGCAGCTCTTCAAGGGTCCCATGCCCTGATCCCAGGACATGCTGAGTGAGGGATTCCATTCATTTTAATTGTATGGAAGTGGTAAAGAAGAGGTAAATTAACTATAAAAATAGATATCAAGAATACCTATTCTCCCTTAAACTCCTGTTGTGATGAACTATTTTATAATCTACCTACATCCACAAATACATCCCTAAACATCAATACCAAATCACTTACAACTACCATTAAACAGTATTTCATCAGTGTATCACTTGATGGCATTTAAAAGACTTTATTTCCATACATCCAAATGCCACAGCAAATTATTTCAAACCAGTAAGAAACACAAATAGTTACAAGGTTACGTGTGGCATCTTAATTTACATTTCAAGCTGCAACAAAGTCACGAATGTGGCGTGACATCAGAAATGCATACACTGAATTAGATGAACTTGTCCTAAATGTGAATTAAACTCACCAGGATGGATCACTGGCTAATTGAGGTGCTGTGTGCTGTTGATTTTGGAGTTCCTCTCTGCCTGCACTGCTGCTGGCTGGCCCCTTGGGAGGGTTTTGGCCCCTGCAGATAAATCAAGTGTGTGGCACAGCTGAGAGCCTTTTTCCTTTTCCTGCTCCAACAAAGATCCCACAGGTGGGGAAGAGGTGAGGCACAACCTGCAGCCACTTTTGCTGTAGTCAGGTTGGTTTTAGGTCAGACTTCTGCTGTATTTAGAGTCCTGACAGCAAAGCAAATCAAACCAGTGCCCCTTTCCCCTTTGTTTTCACAGATCCTGTCTGTGTGTTTGGGTTTGCAACTATGAGGTCAGTATATAAAATATACTTTTTATATATAAATAATATATAATTATATATAAAAATATATATAATTAATATATATTATCTATATTATATATATTTATATCTATAAAATATATATTTTATAGATTCCATACATAAATTATATATATAAATATATAATTATATATAATTTCTATATTTTGGCTTCAAGCTCCACCCTGATTTCCTATTTTTCCTATTTACATTACAAAATTTCTTTTTTCTATTTATATTATAAAATACTGGATTTTATATACATTATATATAACTATATATATAATATAATTATGAGAATATATACATATTATATAATTATATATAATGTCTATATTTTGGCTTCAAGTTCCACCCTGATTTCCAATTTATATTACGGAATTTTTTTTTTCTATTTATATTATAAAATACTGGATTTTACATACATTATTATATATATAATTATATATATAATATAATTATGAGAATATATACATATTATAGAATTATATATAATTTCTATATTTTGGCTTCAAGTTGCACCCTGATTTCCTATTTATCCCCTAGGCAGCTGTTCTCTGTAATACAAGGATTAACAGGATACCAACACCTCCATAACCCGAATTATTGGGTTAATCAAGCTTCTCACCTTCACCCCCATCTCATCCAGGAGGTAAAAACCATCTGCCCTTGCTGGGGTTAAAGCCAGCCCTGGTTATTGTTGGGGAATGCTTCCTTTGAAGCACAGTAAAATCTGACAGTCCTCGTGCTCAGAGTCACGAATGGAGAGGAGAAATCACAAACCTCCATAGCACATAAACTCTAGAAAGAACAAAGTCTGGATTTCCTCTGAATGTAATTGATCAGCTTTGGTGCCTAAGAAAATAAAAAACAATTCCTGTCATCAAAAACTCATGGAAGGACACAACTCAGCAGAATTTTCTGGTGTTTTAAGAAGGTCTTGTCAGATCTTAGTGCAGCCTTTTCCTCAGGGCACTGCTCTTGCAACCAAGTGCAATTTTAATTTCTAAGACCCAATGGTTTTCCCAATACCTACCACAGAGCACATGAAACAATGGCTTAGAAAATATTAGAAAAGGTACATGGATAGAACAACCCCCACCAAACTGCCAGAACAAACCACTTTGGAATAGCCTCAAAATGAATAAATATGGCTGGAGAGAAGGAAAAAAGGTCTTTCATTATAAGATGACCAATTACAATTCAGCCTAAACAAATGACTGTGCTTCTGAAACTCTGCCTAAGAAATCTGTAACTAGTCACTGTTCACATTCTCATTCTAGTTTCAGCTGTTACCATTTTAAAAGGTACACATGTGTAGAAAATGTGATTTTTTCAATTTCATGTATGGTTCAAGAGAAAATGGGAGAGGAAAGGGATATGTTAGCATTTTCAGTTCCCCTTATTCATCTGTGCCAAGTTAAAAATAAAATTACTATTAGAATGAAGTGAGTTGCTTGATGCTATTTCTTCAGTGCCTTGTGACACCAATCTGCAAACCTGCTGAGTTCCCAGATAAACAGTTTTACTTAAAATAGATAAATTATTTAACATGTGATGCATAGAATGTTATTTCTATCAAGGTACCATGTATATTGATATAGTAGTGAAGTGAGATTCCCTTCCAGAAATAGAATTGTTATGAGCTCCTTGGATGCACAGGTGAACAATAATGGAAGTGAAATCTCCTGGGGCCTGTCTTCAATCTGTAACTTGTTCCAGAAATTGTGTCTTGCTGGAGGTGAACTTGCAGCCCTTTATTCCAGACTAACTCACCTAATTGCTTCAAGCTGCTTTCTGTTTGCATTATTTGCCACCTTCTCACACATTCAGAAAGAAACCATTACCCTTTTTGCTGCCAGGCTAATCAGTGCCACAACTTCACACTTGCTAAAACTGCTAGATAAGGGAAAAAAACAGAGAGGGGAGAGCAGAAAACATCCTTACTGCCAAATTATGTATTTTCATTACGTTCTCTTTCCTTCAGAGGAAAAGCATCTCTGAGGCTCGCATGAATCAATAAAAAGTATTGGGTTTATAATGGCAGAAAACCAGATGTGTTTAATTTATTAAAGCATATCCATATCCTCCCAGGCACACAGCCTCCTCTCACCCCCAGTGCATTGGGCAGACTCTGACAGAACAAATGGAAACTGCACACAGAGAATGCAGAGTTTCCTCTGGAATTCAGGAGAAAATTCCTGGCTCACTTGGGAATCCATGCATTCAAAGGTTTTGAAGTTCAGCATCTGTTCCCATCATGCTACTAGGATGTGGTTTTCCATTTGCTGTCAGTTCAATGCAGATTTTTTAAAACAATGAAAGAATGGCTAAAAAAATATAAATGAATAAAACCAAATAGAAACTTTGTTAATTCAGCAGATGATTTTTGCTCTGAGAGGCACATCCTTCCTCCTCCTGTCCAGATTCTCTGAATCAGGCTTGAGGAGGCTTGAGGAAAAGGAACCTTTTAAATATGGTTCCAACCTGAGTGCAAGCATTTACCATTAAGGGACCACAAACTGCTCCCCTGAGACCTTCTCTCCCTGCTCTCACAAAGATGTTACTTGAGAAGGGACAGGATTTTTTAAATTTCAAATATTAAAATTCAGCAGAAACAACCATTTTCAATGCAGCTAGTAGAAAACACAAAAGCATAAAATAAAAAACCAAACTCCATCTTTACAATCCCATTCAATAACTTGGTCCATCAAGTAATAGCAATGCAACAGATTTGACAAACCTTGTTCCCCTCAGCCATCCTTTGAGAGAGTTGGAAAAAAGGGCACTCTACACATCATCAGGTTAAAAAATCCCCACAATTCAGAATCAAATGTATCTTTTGGACAGGTCACTACCAAAAATCCCATCTCACTGAAAGCAATTAATGATGTTCATTTATCTCAGCTGCAGAGCACAGGACTGAGACAGAGCTCTGTGGGTACACAACAGCCCCAGCCAGGACAGACACCAACAAAATGTAGCTCCCAACTTTACCATGTTCATTTAACATTGATTTACCACAAGGTTTTGAAATGCAGAGGAGTAACTGAATTTTTTTTACTGGTGGGATCTCTGCCCATGCCTGGACTTTTCCTCTCTTTTAGGATAAAACTGAAAATGACCCCCAGGCCCTAGACATGAAGAAATTGTCCCTTCTCAGGATTATTTGCACAATTATCATGCCAGTCCTTGCACTGGGAGCAGCAGCAAAGCAGCCAACATTTGTGCCACACTTTCCAAGGGATGAGATTTAGGATGCGTTACTCAAATAAACAGATAACTGTGCTGAAACACCTTGAGAGATCAGGTTGGCAAGCCACGTGTGACTTCTGATCACAAAAAACCACAAATGGAATAACTCCACTAAGTGAACTATTGGTTTTTTTAAGATGGACTTTAATTTGGAGAGAATAAAAGGATTATCAAATAAAAAGGCACTTTAACCTACATTCTCTCCTATGGCAACATTCTTAACTTTTGGCCTGTGTTGTCTGTTAGGGGGAATTCCATCATGAGAGCACAAAGGATGTGCAGCTTTTATGGAACAGAGGCACTTCTAATGGCAGTTTGCAGCCCCTGGCCTTTTGCACCTCCCCAGATTGGCCATGAAAGCTCCCTGTCAGCTGCAGGAGCATCAACATCACTGCCCAGACACTGAGAGGCTCCACAGGAACAGCTCCCTGCACTCCTAACTGCTTGGGGCTGGCTCTGGGCTCTGCAGAAACATCCCTTTAAAAGCAGTAAAACAGCTTTTGTTCTCTTTTCAAGTGGAAGTAAGCAATACTCAGAAGTGACATGAAAGGGACTCTCAGAGTTTACAGTACTGCAAGTTGTGACTGGCAGTTGCATCTTTTATTTCATACAAATGAAAGCTAAAAAGCTGGGGCAATTTTAATGGATTTTTTATACTGGCCTCCAGTTTGGGTTAACCAGAACTGCAGAGTAGAAGATCAGCTCTGCTCCCAGAACAAAATTATCTATCAGTTTTTAATACAAAGAATGATGTAAACCACAGCCTGAACCCTTGGTGTAAACAGTTTAACTAGAATCAGAGAACTGAATAAAAAAGGGACCCACACAAAGATCACTGTGTCCAAGACCCTGCTCCTTGCAGATCTTCCTCAAACAACCTCCCATGACTCAGAGCATCACCCAGATGCTGCTTGAACTCTGACAGGATTTGTGCTGGTGCCTTGGCACTGGAACAACAGGAAAACACCCAGGAGCAATTCTTTCTCAAAACAAAGCAGAAACCTTGAAGTTCTCTTATGCTTTCTGTTGCTTAATATGTGTAGGGCTGCATTCACAGGAACACCAGTCCAGTGCAGAGCCACTGTTTCCCTCAAGGTGTTTTTTAACTAAACATACTGAATGCCAACCCCTGACATATATCCACACATCTCCACGAGGGTGTCCCGTGAAATGTTGTGTTCAGGGACAACCACAGCCACGAAGATTGTACCAATTTTAGTTAATGACATTTATTTTTACTTTTGGACCAATACAACGGTGTTTCAGCAAACCCAGCCAGCCAAGACCTCAGCAGGTACTTGTCAGGAGCTCAGGTTTAAGACCTGTGCTTGCCTAACCCAGAAGCTGGTCTGGATTTCTCACTCACTGTTCCTCCACCCTGCCTGCTCTGCAAGGCCAGTGCAGCTGCATGGTGGAACTGCACCCTGCAAGTGCCCCTCTGGACCATTGTCTCCCTCTGGCTTGCAGGTGTGGAATTTGGTCAGTAAATAAACTAAAAGTCAAGGTGGACAAATATTTACTAAACAAGGTGAGAGCAGCACCTTCAAACAGACTCCTGACCTTGCATTGCAAATTCTTTTCAGAAACTCTCCCTTTTTACATGCACAGGGATGTCTGTAGGGCCAGGACCTGCACTGGAACTGTGGCAGACACACCCAGAATCCTGCAAGGGACTCCAGAATCAGAACCTCAGCAGACAAAATGTCATTTCCTTTTCATTTCCACGGGGTGTATTTCCAGGGTGAGCACAGATATTGGTTTGCCAGCAGATGATGGCACTGCCAGTGTTGATTTCTGCCCTGTTAGGAGCTGCTGTCATGCCCTGGGTGTGCACAGGCCTGGCACACACACACACACGCTGTGTGCTCACACATATTTCCACCAAATAAATTTGTAAATATTTGCAGATATTTTGACAGAGCTACACCTACCTGAAGAAACTGCTGCAACACCTTTCAGAAGGGCCTCATTGATCACTGTTTAGAATAAAATCCTTCAGTAGAAGGACAGGATTTATGAGGAGTTAATAATTATTCTGCAAGCAATTTCTTCATGTCAAACAAACAAAAAAAACCCAAATCCAAAACCAAGAAAAAAAAAAAGAAGAAACAAATGTGTGTTAAATGTATATATCCTGAAAGTGATGTTACACAAACAGTAACCAGATTAAACACGTGCAGGTACGGACCTTGATTGAAGTGCTCATTTAATATAATTTAGGTATCTGAAATATTCTGCTTACTTGATTAGACTAGATTGTTTGCATTTTGATTTATTGCTTCAAGATCAGTATTCATTAAGTCACTTAATATAAAGGCACCCTTACAGCTGCTACCCTATTAAAGGTAATCATTTTTTCCCAGTCCTGTTTATAGCACAGTCACTGTTACACTGAAACAGCCTGGAACCATCTATTAATCACAACCTCAGTTTGCATGTACAAGTATATCCAGAAACAGCTCCTGATGGTGAGGCCTTGTGTTATGCACAGGAATTACAAATTATATTTTGTCTCAAATTCAAGTAGTTTCTAGTCTCATGTACTATCAGGGAGGCCCTGGGGTAACCTGTGCAAGAAGGTGATTCCTATTTAAAATATTGCCCAGCAGTTTTAGAAAGTCATTCCCAGCAGTGTTGTAGGTCTGTGGTTTTTTGTCCTAAGTAAGAGTCTCAGTTTTCACTCAAACCAATGCAATTCCTCTGTAACTTCAATAAACTTTTTAAATTGGAATTGTAAACACAGCACTTGATCTTTCAGCACCACTGGCCAAAGACTACAGACCTGCTTCAATGGCTCTGGCTGATACATTTTACATTTTTTCTTTGCCTGGTATCAAAAGGGACAGAATAATCCTGTGATAGTGACATGTAATGAACTGAACCACTGGCCAAAAGAGATGAAAATTCCAGAAAGGCCACAGTTTGTGCTTATCCCCTTTGTTTTTATCATCTCTGGAAGGTCAGTAAGAAAACACCCTGACACACAAAACAGACAAGGTAAAACACACACAAATTGCAGCAAATTGCTGTCAGCTCCTGGGTTTATGGCATGAGTTTATATCATGTTACCAACACTGATTTCAATTCATCAAAACCCTGTAAACCTCCCTGGAGAACTGGGCAGGAGACAGCTCTTGGTGTCTCATTAACAAGCCTTGCAGGGTTACTCCACACCCAGGTTAATAGTGCCCTCTCTCTGAGGGAGACTACTTGGCACTATTTGAGCCAAACTCAAATATCCATTTTATTTTCCTAATTATGCAAGTTATTCATAGATGAAGAAAAAGAGGTTTTTGTCTATTCCATAAGTATATCAACCCATCAGTAATGCAAAAATATTCAATGGGATTTATCAAAGACCAAATACAGAAGCATTACCTGAAAATTCCAGTATTATTTCCTCATAAAAAGCTTTGTTTTTCCTGTTGCTAGATCATGCCAATTAATATACTGATACATGCAGGAACAACAAAAAAAGTTTGGCTATACTTCTTCTCTGGTACAATGCAACAGGATTTCAAAGGGCTTTCATCAACACAAATTTTATTTTGTAATAATATTCTGAAAAGCTGCACTTGCAGTCTGCAGCTGCACCGTGCTGCTTGCCCAGGGATCAGGCATCCATCACAGCCCCTCTGCTCCTGAGAGAAAGAATTTCTCACAGAACCCCTACTAGCATCCCTTTCTACATCCAATTATATAGATTGTTACACTTATTTCTTCTCTTTCTGGGCTTTCTATCCAAAATCATTACAATTAATGGAAAAAGTTCCATGGCCTCCAAGGGATTTCATCTATTCATCTTTCCATTCTGTCAAGAAATGCTGATGTTTAAAGGAATCGTGGTCCCTGCACTGTGTAGCTTCATTAAAACTACTGTGGCAGAAGTAGTTCAAAGGCACAAGGTTTTTAAAGCTCTGAAGAAGCTTGAAAAGTTTGCCTGGTAATATATTAAAAATAGATATTTTTAGTATAATAATGCTTCAGTGAGGTAGTGATCAGGAAGAGGAGATAATAAGAGAATGTGGTAAGGGAAGAGCTACAGAAAAATATCAGCCAAGGTATCTCAGGAGTCAGGGGAAGAAGCTTCAGTTCTGCACTTAAAGAGTACCTGAGCAAACAGTGCAGTGTTATATTAACAACTGATCTCAAGTGGACCAAAATTATGATTGAACAATAATAAATGGTCAGGTTTGAGTCACTGAAAGAAGACAAATCACATGCAGATAAGTCACCTTACAGCTCACTTTTTAACTCAAACTGGAGAGGGGGGAAGAAAGAGAATAAAGCCACATTATACAAGCAGAAAACTTCATAATTTCTTCTCCAATCTCCTGAATTTAGTACAGTTACTAAAACTTATGAAACAACCTGGTATTATTTTGTAAACAAATCCATTTTATTTAAACTACACAAGGACCAGAAGCAAAAAGCACCTGGGATAAAAAATGGCAACGAGGATTTTTTTTTTTCCCCTTGAACATCTCCCAGTCTACTAAAACACTGAAAGCAATTCATAAAGCCAAAGGTTCATTAAAGACTGTTATCCTTTGGCCATTTTACTTTCATTTTCCTTAAAATTACCTCCCTAAGAGATTTTATGTAAGTTATCTTGATGAACAGTCATAATATTTGTACGAGAAACATCCCCAGTTATGCAAATCTCACAAGCTTCCACTCTGCAAGGGATAAAAACCTTGAATTGCACTGCAACCTTCTTCCAGCAAAGATGCACCCAATGGTACCACTGAGCCTCAAGGGATTTGGGGACACAGCAGAATCCTCCCTAACACCAGAATCCTGGTATTTTTGGGATGGATGCTGTTCCATCACCACACCTTGCAGAGAGTCTCCCAGGGCAGCAGCAGTGCCCAGTCCCCCTTTATCCTTTCTGTGGTTATCATTAAGGAGGGTAAATGATCTGCCTGGAGGATTTGGGAGCAGAGAAAGGCACATAAAGGCTTCCCATGTGTTTCTGTCCCACTGAGACAGAATTAATTCAGTGAATGGGTCCTGATCAGCCCAAGCACAGCACTCCCACCAAGGACCCAGGAACAGGTTTCAATGATTTTCCTCAACTTCTGCAAAAAGCCAGAATGGAGTAAATAAAGATAGAAAACCATTTGGTGGAGTTGGACAAAAAAAAATTAAAGCACTGGGACATTGCCATCCCATTGCAGGGGTTCCATGCTGCTGGCTCCTTATCACAAAAGTTCCATACCTTGGTGTTTCTCATGGCCAGCTCCTCACAGCACTGACTCTTTCCTCTTCACAAAGCAGCCACTGACTCCAGTTCCCTTCTCACCCACCCACCCCACTCTTTTATAGCATCTTCTGCTCATTGCTTACAGCTGGGGCCTGTTAAAGTCAGGCCTGCTCCTGATCTTTGATAATTGGCCCAGCTGCAGCTCCTTAGGGGTGAGATTCCTTTCTACACTGTCTTTATTTTCTTATATTCTACCCCCCTACACTGGGAAGCTGCTGCATCAGGCAATGCTGCAGCCTGTCAAAATACAGGCAGTGGCCAGAGGATTCTGTATTTACCCCAGTTAAATGCACATTTAGGTACATCAGCCTGGGTCTGGAGCTGCAGGGCTTGATGAACACACACAAACCACATCCCCTCTGCTACATTTCGCTCAGGATTTCCTACCATGGTGGTTTATGTATGGCCCAGTATGACCCTTCACAAACTTTTAATTACAGTCTGAGAATGTGTAATTGATATACATAAGATAAGTGTGTGAATGGAATTGACACAAGGGTATGGAAACTGAAATCACATGTTAAAACCCTCCACTTCTGCATGGCTAAAAGCTTTTAATATAGCAATTTTCAAATATCCCATGTGTTTGGAATGACAGAGCATGGAAATATAAGTCACTACTGCAGAAAAAAAAATTCTTGGCACTAAGCATTATCAAAAATAAAGTATATGATATTTTATTTTTCTCTTTTTATGCTATTTCCCCCTCACATTCAATTAACAAAGTGCATTTTTATTTTTTTTTATTTACAGGAAGATTAATGCCCTTCACCTTAAGGACACTTCTTGCTCCCAAACCCAGCAAAACTTCCTTTCCCTGGTGCCAAGGACCATCCACAACTGTTAGTGTTCACAAACACATAATCACATAAGTGATTATATGCGGTGCTTTTCATTCAAGAGCTCTGGGAATCGGGGTGGTTTACACCCAAATCTGATTCCGACCATACATTCGAGGTGAATGTGTTTTATACTCTATTGTTATATAACTTTCATGATAATTATCAAACTTGTATTGTTCTATTGTATACACAGATTTCAGCTAAACATAGCCCCCTTTAAATTTCCAACATAGTTTCTCACGATTCTTCTTATGGTTATATAATAATTATATTTAATTACTAAACAATCACCACATCTAACAATTATATCATTTATCACACTGCTTACTCAGGTGCAGTGATCTGAGAAAACACAAACCCCAATATTTTCAAAGACTATTTCTAACATTTTCCAGGGCTCCACTATCACACCCAGCTGGATCTCCCTCCCAGGCACCCCAGCAAGGCTTTCAGAGGGGCTGTGGAAGCACAAACACAGCCGTGCATCACTCCCATCACTCCTCCTCTGCTCCCTGCTCCCTGCCAGGGATGATGCCAGGCACCAGGGCTCCTGCATCCTCGGAGAACAGCAGGCTGAGCCCTCCACTCACACCTGAGCCATCCTTCAAAGGAAACCAGGAATTTCTTTTATAACCCTGCAACAGCCACCAGCTCTTCACAGAGCCATTTTTCATATCTCAGCTGTAATTCCACAAATAAGCCTTTTCAATGCAGCAAGTGCCTCCGTGGTGTGTCCCAGCCCCCCCTGGGGCAGAGCTGGAAACAATCCACACAGCATTTCCAGTTCCTGGAGAAATGAGCAAAAAATTGTGTGCAATTTTTCTTCTTAGTGTTTGAAATTATTCTGCTGTCCATGTGAAATGACCACTTTGGTCCTCAGTAAATTCTTTAATGAAAAAAAGAATACAAAAGAACAGCTTTATTAGCCAGGGATAGGGAACACAGGGCTGAAGGTAACGAAATGGCACTGATGAGATGAACTGCATTATTTCCAGTCTCAATCTAGTGGGAGCAGAATGAGATTTTCTCAGCGTTTTTGGGAGGGGGAGTTGCTTGCTCACTGTGTAAGCTTTGAATTTCAGCCCTCACTCAGAACATATTGCAGCTCTGCCTTCTTTTGCTGAAGCTTTGAATTCCCACAGTTACAGGCTGGAGCCTTTCCCTACTGAACAGAGATGGACTTCATTTCCATATTCAGTACTTAGCTGCTTCTTTTATCCATCTCTCTCCTAAAGATGATTTCCACATATTCTATTTGACCACCATCTAGAATTTCCCTTTGAAATTCTTTGGGAATGAGCAGAGCCATTGGAGCCCTGGCACAATTAGGGGACTGTAATCTCTCTGAGTCAAACTGATGAAGCAATCAAGGCCTGGATTCTTCTTTGAATATAAAAAGACAGAAGTGTAATGAAAATAGTTTATTTTTGTTTCAGTAAAATCTATATTTGAAGTCTTCTACCACCTTCTCAAGCATCTAACTAGACTGTTAACTTTCTTATTCCTGCTGCAGGAATCAGAACATTTTCAGAGAAAGCTCCCAAAAGAGGCTCTAAATTTAAAATCTTATCCCAACACTTTTAACTATGAACTTTGGCTACATCACATTTCTTCTCAGACCCTGCAGGTACCAAGCATGAACACCTACTGTTCCTATTGCCACATCTCTGCCATCTCTGGAGTTCAGAACTTCTCAATCTCTTAGCCCAGCACACACAGAAAGCCAGCTATTTTCTGCCATTAGCTCTCTTCTCAGCTTCCTGCTTCTCTAAAAAATCCAAGTTTCTCTGTTTCAGTCTCTAAAGACCTAAAAATTACTTTCCTTCTTGAAAAAAGAATAATTCTTAAAAGTATCTGTCATTAAACAACAGTATGACATATATGGTTATTTTATACAACTATGGGGAAACATGTTCTTGTTGGTTTGATAATCATGACTGAGCAATAAATGAAAAGAAAAAACCAGAACTTTGAAGCTTATTGCAAAACCAACATTGTTTCTATCATATGGATTTTGTTTACAGACCTCAGAGAAGCCACAGGAATATAAAAGCATCCTCCAGCATTTGAGCAGTAGTCACAAAAACCCTGTGTGTGCATCCCCTCCCCAGCACAGCAGGCAGGCCAAATGCACGGTTCCAACTTTAATATTTATAAATTGTTAAACATGCTCTTTATCCTATTAAGCCATAATTCAAATTAACTTCCAAATAAGCCATTCCCATTAAACATGTCACTGAAACAGAGCTTCTGAAATACAAGCAAAACAAAAAGCCCCCTTTGAACTATCAGTCAAACAAAGAGTGGGGAAATATCCAGGAAAAAATGAAATTAAGGGAACTATTTTAAGAAGTGGTTAATACTTCATCCTTTTGCTGTGTATGACTTTAGGCAGGAATCAACTGCCCAGAGCTGCTGTGCCCTTTCCATTTCCCATTCCTGGCCTGGGAGCACTGCAGGGTAGGAAGGGAACTTGCATTGTTCAGAGCCTTTACCTGAAACCTGAACCTGGAAGGTTTTGAATAGTTTTGAAGGAGGATTCACAAGTGAGTATCACTTAAAGCAAAAACCCCTAGATTAGATCCAGCAATGTGGGACACTCACTATTACACTGTGAAGAAACCCTGGGCACATCCCTCAGTGTTTGTGTGCTTTCATTGGTGTCTGTGTGCTTCCATTGGTGTCTGTGTGCTTTCATTGGTGTCTGTGTGCTTTCATTGGTGTCTGTGTGCTCTTACTGGTGTTTATGTGCTTTCATTGGTGTTTATGTGCTTTCCTTGGTGTCTATGTGCTTTCATTGGTGTCTGTGTGCTCTCATTTTGTCTGTGTGCTTTCCTTGGTGTCTATGTGCTTTCATTGGTATCTGTGTGCTCTTATTGGTGTCTGTGTGCTTTCATTGGTGTCTGTGTGCTCTTACTGGTGTCTGTGTGCTTTCATTGGTATCTATGTGCTCTTACTGGTGTCTGTGTGCTCTTATTGGTGTCTGTGTGCTCTTACTGGTGTCTGTGTGCTTTCCTTGGTGTCTGTGTGCTCTTACTGGTGTCTGTGTGCTTTCATTGGTGTCTGTGTGCTCATTGGTGTCTGTGTGCTTTCATTGGTGTTTATGTGCTTTCATTGGTGTCTGTGTGCTCTCATTGGTGTCTGTGTGCTCTCATTGGTGTCTGTGTGCTTTCATTGGTGTCTATGTGCTCTTACTGGTGTCTATGTGCTTTCATTGGTGTCTGTGTGCTCTTATTGGTGTCTATGTGCTTTCATTGGTGTCTGTGTGCTCTTACTGGTGTTTGTGTGCTCTTATTGGTGTCTGTGTGCTCTTACTGGTGTCTGTGTGCTTTTATTGGTGTTTGTGTGTTCTTATTGGTGTTTATGTGCTTTCATTGGTGTCTGTGTGCTTCTATTGGTGTCTGTGTGCTCTTACTGGTGTTTGTGTGCTCTTATTGGTGTTTGTGTGCTCTTATTGGTGTCTGTGTGCTCTTATTGGTGTCTGTGTGCTCTTATTGGTGTCTGTGTGCTTTTATTGGTGTTTGTGTGTTCTTATTGGTGTTTATGTGCTTTCATTGGTGTCTGTGTGCTCTCATTGGTGTCTGTGTGCTTTCATTCCAGGCACAGCAGCTCCTCCCTCTCTGGCACCAAAGTTGGGGGCTCAGCTCACTAAAGGCTGTCAAGTGCCCAGCTGGAGAAACCCCATGAAAAGCAAACACAGATTGACCCCCAAGAGAGGCAAAGCAAGGATCATCCTCCCCTGGAGCCCCCAGGAGGCTCTCTGCTAGTTTCTCTTAAAATGCCAAAGCAAAGAGAGCATCCAGCAGCCTGAATCCAGCAATCACTGGCAGAAATCACCAAGACATGCATTGGTATCTAATCCAGTGAGAGGATGAGCCAGGGAGCATTGCTGGCAAAGGAACAGAGACTCAGAGAGAGCAGGGGAATTGCCACATTAAAAAATAACAAACCCTTATGTCAGGTCTAAGACTGAAGTGTCTTTATGATTTCACTCCTGAGAGTACAGAACTAATCAGAAAGGGTGTGTTCTTCCCTCCCACTGCCAGCCCCACACAACCCTGTCCTTTCTAAGCCAAGACAAGGATTTTCTTTCATTTTTTTGTGCTTATCACAAATTCTGTTATTCCATGAGCACGACCATAGCTCTGAGAGGAGCCTCCTTAACTGCCCAGACCAGGATTAATTTATTATAGTAGCAGGGGAAGAGAGAGCAGGGAACAAACATTTTCCCCAAAAGCATCAGGACTGGCAGCCTACACATGGAAATGCTGAAGATTCTGATTTTTCTTTTTTTTTTTTTTTCCCTGCCTGCATTCCAAAATTCTCAGTTTTCTCTTCTCCTGATTCTCTCTCTCTCTCTGTCACCACACCAAATGACACAGTGCCCCATTTCCAGGGCACAGCACAGTGACAAGGATCCTGCACCACAGATCCTTCTGCTTGCCGAGTGCCAGGCAAGAATAGCCCTTGAAAAATGTCATATTAAAAAAAAAAATCTAAAGAATTACATTTTAACTCACATTTGACCCACAGACAATTCAGCTCTTGGATGGATCAATTATGTAAAGCCAATATGGCTGAAAGGCAAATTCTTTCAAAAATTTAATGACAAACAGAAACAGGATAAGGAGGAAAACACATTTACCAAGGATCCCTTAGCACTTACCAGAAAAATCAAAACATATTAAAAACCATTTTTGAAATAATTACTTTTAATTTTCATCCTATTGTCTTTCAATTTTTTCTTCAGAGACATAAAAATGATGATTTTGGGTAAGACTGTGAACAGCACCAGAAACTTGCATCCTGATATTTCAGAAGAAAAATCATTCTCCTGTTTCAACCATTAAACCCTCCTAGGATCTCTGAGCACTCAGAAACCACCACTGTGCCCACACT
This sequence comes from Agelaius tricolor, assembly GCF_023055355.1. Taxonomy (NCBI): domain Eukaryota; kingdom Metazoa; phylum Chordata; class Aves; order Passeriformes; family Icteridae; genus Agelaius; species Agelaius tricolor. The sequence continues at coordinate 12,794,102 of NW_027269279.1, forward strand.
TCAGACATTTAATGTCTGCAGATTTATTCCATAAAAATTCAGTGTTTCTGACTTTAGTTTTCAAGTTAAGCTACTCTGCTTGTCCTGAAAATCCAGATTTGACATTTTATTTGTAAATTTGAATTCTGGCAGACCACATATTCCTTTTCACATTTTATTGACTGTCAACTCAGTTGAATAGAAGTGCCTATAGTTTTATAGGTGCTGCTCAGCAACAGCAGTTCTGTGCTAGCAGCTCTGTGCTACATTTAGATGTCCACTCACGCAAGCCTACAGACATAAAAGTTTCATAAATAAATACATTTTCAAGGTGACTTTCTTTAAAACAGCTCAATTCAAAGATAACAATTTTCGCCTTCTGGCACTTATCCTAAAAAATATTCATTTTGCATGAGTAAGTCTGTGTAAAAGGAAAAAAAAAAAAAAAAGATGCCACTACTGCTTTTAAAAATAGTTGGGGAATAAAAAATAAAGGAAGTTACATATTTTCTAAATTCCTCTGTAGATAATGTCACGGGAAATTTGCTCTGTAGCTTCAACTAGACAAGATGTTGAGGTCAGCCTTGGGCTCAGCTCAGCAGAGCAGAGCAGAGGAGGTTCCAGGCTCTCCCTTTTCCTTGCCTTGGTTCCCCCAGCAGGGTTTGCAGGAGCTCTGGTGGCTGCAGAGCAGAGGGGCTCAGAGCCAGAGCTGCCAACTGCCCTGGCCTGGGGGTGCCACCCTGCAGGAGCTGCTTGTGGGACTAGGGATGGATTTTTAAATTAAAAATAAAAGGAAGATGGATGAAAATACTGTAATTTTTTTTTAAACGTATTGAGGAAAATATTCTAATTGTAAAAATGATGAAAAGGAAAACACACTGCTAAGTAATCATTTGGTTTGTTTGTGGGACCAAAGGAGAGAAACCTGGGAGCAAACATGGTTCTGCCACTGCACCAGGACAATGGGATCCTTCCTTTCAGAGTGATACCCCAGTATTTCAGCTTTTGTGTTTTTCATGTATTTGTCATCCTGCAGTTTTTAGTGTGTAACTCCAAGCTCCACACTCAGTGTGAGCTGCTGCTTCCCCATTTGGGGCAGACACAACAATTCCTCTCCAGGCCTGGCAGTCAAGGACACCTCACTGCCTCAGGCCTGAGAGATTAAACAAAAGGGAGCTGGGGGGAGCAAACCTGGGGTAAATGACTTCATTACCCGAGGCTGTAATTGGCAGATTAACCCCCAATGTGCAAATGGACCAAACTTATAGAACTGTGAAAATCTGTGACCCTTCATTCATTTTGGGTGTAGCCCCATGGGAGCTTCATCTGCCCTAAATGTACCTGAAGGCCCTCAATAAATAGATCTGCTTTTTAATCCCTTAATTTTGTCTGGCCTCTGTTTTTAGATAGCCTGAAAAGGCATCAGGAGAGCCCAGTTAATGCAAGGCTCACTCCTGGGTAAATGCAGGGAAACCACAGCTCTGCTTTCTGCAATGCATTCAGATTCACAGGGAGAGAACCACAACACACCCAAAGAGGGTTGCAGAAGGGGAGAAAGAAGAAGTCATGCTGGATTGCATTCTCTCTTTTCCTGCTGACAACCCAACACACAGAACACAGCACACATCCAGTGACATAAGATTTACATTAAAGGAATAATGCTAAAAACAGCACAGTGCAGCTCGACTGACAAGCTGACAATAAATTAATGCCTTGGCTTTTATATCTGCTGCACAACTTGATTTCCTGGCATTTTTGCTTGCATTAAGATGCTACAAAAAGGGGGAAAAAAAAGAAAAATAGTTGTTTTCTTGTGGGTAGTGAGCTTGTTCTCAGCCTTGATGATGTTGTTTGGGAGCACAGTGGTGCTGCTCCTGCTGCTGCCTGGGTACAGAGCTTTCTCCTCCTTCCAGGAGGTGTTTCATGCCTCCAATAAGTGATGTGTGGGTACCTCTACAGCACCCACAGATAGGTGTGCAGGATGTGTGCACAGATACATTTATTGCATATATCCTGCAGCACCCACAGATAGGTGTGCAGGATGTGTGCACAGATACATTTATTGCATATATCCTACAGCACCCACAGATAGGTGTGCAGGATGTGTGCACAGATACATTTATTGCATATATCCTGCAGCACCCACAGATAGGTGTGCAGGATGTGTGCACAGATACATTTATTGCATATATCCTACAGCACCCACAGATAGGTGTGCAGGATGTGTGCACAGATACATTTACTGCATATATCCTGCAGGATCCACAGATAGGTGTGCAGGATGTGTGCACAGATACATTTATTGCATATATCCTGCAGCACCCACAGATAGGTGTGCAGGATGTGTGTGCACAGATACATTTATTGCATATATCCTGCAGCACCCACAGATAGGTGTGCAGGATGTGTGTGCACAGATACATTTACTGCATATATCCTGCAGGATCCACAGATAGGTGTGCAGGATGTGTGCACAGACACATTTATTGCATATATCCTGCAGCACCCACAGATAGGTGTGCAGGATGTGTGCACAGATACATTTATTGCATATATCCTACAGCATCCACAGATAGGTGTGCAGGATGTGTGCACAGATACATTTATTGCATATATCCTGCAGGATCCACAGATAGGTGTGCAGGATGTGTGCACAGATACATTTATTGCATATATCCTGCAGCACCCACAGATAGGTGTGCAGGATGTGTGCACAGATACATTTATTGCATATATCCTGCAGCACCCACAGATAGGTGTGCAGGATGTGTGCACAGATACATTTATTGCATATATCCTACAGCACCCACAGATAGGTGTGCAGGATGTGTGCACAGATACATTTATTGCATATATCCTACAGCACCCACAGATAGGTGTGCAGGATGTGTGCACAGATACATTTATTGCATATATCCTGCAGCACCCACAGATAGGTGTGCAGGATGTGTGCACAGATACATTTATTGCATATATCCTACAGCACCCACAGATAGGTGTGCAGGATGTGTGCACAGATACATTTATTGCATATATCCTGCAGCACCCACAGATAGGTGTGCAGGATGTGTGCACAGATACATTTATTGCATATATCCTACAGCACCCACAGATAGGTGTGCAGGATGTGTATGCACAGATACATTTATTGCATATATCCTGCAGCACCCACAGATAGGTGTGCAGGATGTGTGTGCACAGATACATTTATTGCATATATCCTGCAGCACCCACAGATAGGTGTGCCAGGATGTGTGCACAGATACATTTATTGCATATATCCTGCAGGATCCACAGATAGGTGTGCCAGGATGTGTGCACAGATACATTTATTGCATATATCCTGCAGGATCCACAGATAGGTGTGCAGGATGTGTGCACAGATACATTTATTGCATATATCCTGCAGCACCCACAGATAGGTGTGCAGGATGTGTGCACAGATACATTTATTGCATATATCCTACAGCACCCACAGATAGGTGTGCCAGGATGTGTGCACAGATACATTTATTGCCTATATCCTACAGCACCCACAGATAGGTGTGCAGGATGTGTGCACAGATACATTTATTGCAGGAAGGACAGAGGAGCATTCATTCCATGCTGAAATGTGTGTTGGTGGTTGTCAGACAAAGTACAGAATTATAGCCTGGGAATTGTGAAATCCAACAGTCATGGCAAGTCTTATTTTCTCCCTTTGTACCACACAGGTTGCTGGAAACCATTATCTCTAAGGGAATGATGGCACAGAAAAGTTGACAAAAGTGCTGCAGAGACTATGTTTGGAAAGCAGGAAAAGTTACATGCATATTGTAAGGCAGCATTCTTACATATGTGAGAAGCACATTTCAGAGATCTCTCTAGATCCAACAACTGCTTCCCCTTTCTGGTGTTACCCAGTTATCCATGTTGTTAAACATAGATTCACTGGAAACCAGCTCCACTCCAGAAAAAAACCAGTGGTGTAACATTTTATATTTGAATTATGTTAACATTGTGAAGACACGACTTCTTCTAGCAGTTCCCTTCCTTTCAGTTTCCCTCTAGGCAATGTTAGAGCAAATTTCCCTCTTCTCATCTACTGAAATTCATTTTTTTCCATTTAGAAGGCACAGGAGACAACAGACTTTCAAGAAGCATTTCTCTAGACTAGAATTGTTTGCATCTATTGTTGGCATCATATTTCATTAAATATACATTCTACATGCAGTTGTCCCTGTCTGAATTAAACTTTAGAGGAAAAGTCCTTGTGATCATTGCTCTGTGTGCCTTAAAATTAAAAAAAGGCACCACAGAATGTAAAGAAGAGGGACATTAATGAGAGATACTTAGAAATAATTAGACAGGTCACCTTTTATTTTTAATATATGTACCTTTACCAACTACTCAGAGAACAAGACTCATGGCTATCAGAGTACTATGACAATCATTCCAAGAAGTTAATTATTATGAAATAAATATACTGCTATAACTAATTTTCATATCCAATTGATGGATTTCTTTATTTTATTCCTTTTTTCCCCCAAGAAATCAGTGTACTCACAGATTTTCATGAGAGTCAGGTTTTCATGAGAGTTCAGCTCTCATTTTGGCACCCAAAGGAGAGCCAGACTCTGCTGGGAGCTTGGTGCCTGGCAGAGCAGGAACTGTGAGGAGCTGAGCTATTTTCAACATCTAGCAGCTGCTGTGTAGGTTGAGAATATGAAATTCTGAGCTCTCTAAAAGCCTGGCCTTACCTAACTAAGGAAGAATCCTAAATCTAGGAAATTACAGTTCCTTCTGCAGTGTCCTTTGTCCTGCTGAAAACTTCCACTTTCAGTGAATTTCAAGAACTTTGCATTCCCATTACTGCCAGCAGGCCCCTGGCTGCCTCCACGAGCAGCTCTGACCTTTGCAGCACATCCTTCTTCAGGGAGGAAAGGTTATTTTTCTTTCCCTGCTTTAATGGTAAAGTTGCCTCATTACTGGCACCATTAGAATTTTAAACTGGAATAATGCTCCCATTTGGCTCAGGGGGCTCTGCCAGTGTCACCCCAGGTGTCACCTCACCTGTCCTCCCCAGGTACAACCCTCAGCCTGGAGAACAGAGCCAGCTTCTCTCTGATCAGGTGCAGAGTGCCCCATTCTTCCCAATACAGAAATGCCAATCATTATCAATACCCCATTAATTTTCTGGGCAGCAATAACACCAGGGGCATTTCAGAAAAAGATGAAACCGTGCAGAGCTGGGCAGGCCGTGCTCTGCAGCCACTCCAGCTGCAGCAGCAGCACAGAACCACAGGGAGCACAGGGCACAGGCATCAGCTGTTCTCCTGGAACACTTCACTTGCAGCATCTCTTTGCCATAGATGTTGCCTTTCTCACTCTACAAACTTCTGCTCCCTCACCACTTTGCCTGCAAAATGAACTCGAGTGTTTTTTTCAAAGTTTGCTTGCTTTTCAAATACTTTTTGGGCAAAATGTTTGGATTTGAAATCTACTTTTAAAATGAAGAATTGAATTATCACAAAGGATTGCAGCAGCCTTTTGATACTTTGATGATTTAATCAAGCTTACATTTTTCTACCCTTTTTTCTAATTTTTGGTACTTTTTGAGATGAAAGAGATAAAGTATGTATTCTGAAAAACAGTCCACCAATTTACATGGTCTGCAAAAGGCCTTAACAATTTCATAATAATGATTGAAAAACCACAATTATTTATGTAAACCATCAAGAGCAGAGAGAAAACCCTGATTCCCATCAGTGAAAAATGAAATATTTTAGAGACATATTGAGAGAAACTCCTGGAGATGTGTAACCAGTGCTTTAAATCTCTTTTTAGAGTTATTGTCAAGAGAAATCCAGGTGAGGGTTCCAGTTTGAGCCAACATTCCTAAATGCTTCACTTGGATTGCACTGACACAATCTTATAAGTTCAGGCAATGCACTTTGGTTTATGCAACAGCCCTGCAAGAAGAAATAAATATTTTGAAGAGATTTAAGATTGCCTTGTTTTTAAACATGAACTGAAAATCTCTAAACAAATTATATTAGCAAAATTATCACCACTACCAGACAGCTACATTCCTCATGTTAATTCCAAATATATTTTAAATTTAATTCCAGTTGTCACATAAACTATTATGCACATTTTGTAATCATGCATCTCTAATCAACTTTAGATCCCAAATTACATTTGTCTGGAAAGTTTCAAGCTTTGGGTTGCAGAGTCATGAAACCAAACCTTTGTGGACACTCACATTCACACAAGGTGGGACAGAGGCTGCTCCTCCCCTTCCCAGGCTACAAGGAATTACAACTATGCCTTAAATTTTCATCAAAAAATTGTATAAAAAGGACTTTGGGAGTGCTCTTCCTCCAAGCACTAAGAGGAACCTGAAATTCCTGCAGAAAGTCAGGATTCTGCAGGTGAAGTGGAACATCCCATCCCTTCCAAAGGCTTGGGACAGGTGCTGTGGGTGCCAGGGAGTGAAGAGGAAACTGAAATTCCTGCAGAAAGTCAGGATTCTGCAGGTGAAGTGGAGCATCCCATCCCTTCCAATGGCTTGGGACAGGTGCTGTGGGTGCCAGGGAGTGAAGAGGAAACTGAAATTCTTGCAGAAAGTCAGGATTCTGCAGGTGAAGTGGAGCATCCCGTCCCTTCCAAAGGCTTGGGACAGGTGCTGTGGGTGCCAGGGAGTGAGCAAAGCCCTGGAGATCAGAGCCCAGGGATCAAACAAACATTCCCTGGACACATGGCAGCATTTGCTTTGCCCCTTCCCACCAGCAGACTCCTCCTTGAAGGACCAGACTGCACTAAAGTGAATTTGAAGGCAAAAAAAGCCTCATTTATTCATTTCCCACTTCCCCCTCCTCATCCTCTTCTTTCTTGGCAATCAGCTGTGATACATAACCTGAATTTTAATACCAAATTACAAGAGCGCTGTGTAAATGGCACACTCAAAAATGCAGACTTTCGCTTTTCTTTTAGGTAAAATTAAGCTAATCTGCTTTGACAGAAGAGGGCTCTTTGGAACCACCTAGTGAGTCTCCCAAATATGAAGCAGTAACTCAAATGTCAATTACTTTTCCAACAGCAGACAAATTGCTGGCACACTAATGCAATTTAAGGACAATAATTAGATAACAGGACTACAGAGTGTACCAGGTGACAGAGTTTCTGAGATAATAGAATCTAGTGTCCTACTTCTTAAATATTAACATCATTCCATTTCAGTCAACCGGTTTATGGTAATTTTAAAAGGGCAAAGCAAATTCTTTTTATTGCTAATAATAGTGTGCTTCTCCAGCATTAGCTTTGAAGGTTAGCAATTTACAGGGTCAAACCTTAATTATATTATTTCCTTTTTATTTACTTTTCTTTTTTAATCTTTCCTCTTTGAAGCCTTTTCCTATTATAGAGATTTTAAAGCGCTTTATTAAAAAAAAATTGAAACTCTTGAAATGTGAGTTCACTGAAAGGAGCCAGGTTCATCACAGCACATGTAACATCTTTGTTAGACCCCTTTGGAAATCCCCAAACTTTTCCTATCATCACCTTCTGTTTAATTGCATCCTAGTCTGAGTGGTTTGGTTATGTCCATGATGCCACGTGCCATGGCCAAGGCTTTGCAAAATAAATGCAGAGGCACTCCATAAATATCCCAGGCAGAAGAAACCTCCCTGCTGTAGCCACAAGTACCCAGATCACTAAATTTCACTTTGCATCATGAATTTATATTGGAATATTCTTCCACTCCCACTTTTTTCCCCCCATTAGTCAGCCGTGGAACATTTGTTTTCAACAAAGGCTCTGTAATTCTCAACCCCAAACCTCCTTTCATCCATAAAAGTAATGCCCACTGACACAGTGGAAAATCTCCACTCTGACCAGAGAGACTGGCTCCTGGACAGGGGGGAATTGAGCTGAAATAATGTTTAACTTCTCAACTGAGACCACAACAAGAATGCAAATTGTGTTCTCTGGGCTTTTTGTAAGTCTTCAAGTGAATAAAGACAGAAAAAAAAATCATAATACAGACCATGAAAATTGTGTTTAAAACCGCATTTTTTCCCATCTTAAGCAAAAGAAAAGCTTCAAGTGCTGTGTTAGAACCAGCCAAGGCTTTCAGAAATGTTTGTGCCAGTCTCCCAAAGCCATGTTTGCATTCTTTACAAGCCCTGTGCAGTTTTACCTGTTCTCAAGTGATTGTCAACAGACACATGAAAGGGTTTCCATCAACTGTACAGGTTTGGGCCTTCTCTTTAGGAAATATTCAACATCACAACAGTGGTTTGCTAAAGGAAAATCAGAATTCATAGGAAAACATGGAGATAACTCTTTCTTAGCCCTGGGGAGCCTGTGAGCCTTCAAAGCTGAGCACCCTGCCCAGGGATCACTGGGGTACCCCATAAGAACAGGTTTTTCTCACTTTTTAGTCATACACAAAAACTGTTTTGATTTATCACCCATCCCACCACCTGCCCTGTAGCAGATAATGATCATTTACCACCTCCACTGTGCTTTGTTACCCTGCTGATAATCACAGCCATGGATAAGGCACTGCCTGCATTCCTCACTTCATCTGCAAACACTCCAAACACTGATCACAAATACACAACTGCCACAGCTGTGTCATCTCTGCTCATGATTCCCCTGGTTTTCCATGTGGGAACAGATCTGTGGATAGTGAACAATGGATCCTGACATCACCTTGGTGCTCCTTTTCAACAGGAGAATTCTTGCTCATTTTGACTGGCAGGGAATGTGGATTTGTGAAACCAGTGATGGAAACGCACCGTGCTGAGGGCTTGGGGATCAGAGTGGTCATCTCTGCCCAAGAGCTCCAGGAGCCTCAGCCAGAAGAACCAAACCCCCAAAAAAACCCTTGTGCATTATCCTAGAGCCCTGTGACAGAGCCACGGCTTCAGCTGCCTCTGCCAGACTGGAACAAAGCCCTTGGAAACAGCAGAACCGCAAAAACCTGCACCAAGCAGATCCCAACAGGCACAGAAAATCTGGGGTTACTCCCTCATTACCTGAACTGCAGGTAGAACTCACATTTCACTCCAAATGAGATTCAAACTGTCATGTCATCAGTACAGGAGGCAAATGAAAGCAATCCTGGGGGTGAACACTCTGCTCTCTGGCATCCAGCTGCCTCCTGAGCTGTATTTGTTTATCACACCATGAATCAGGACAATTCTTCACTCACAAAACACCTTGAGGGAGATTTCTCTGAAAGGAAATAAACAAACACCTTCACCAGGGCTGATGGGATTCACCCGAGTTCTGCAGGAGCTGAGGATGCTCAGCTGTGACCCCTCCCCATCCTCTGCCACTCTGCTGACCAAGATTATTCCAACCTGCACTAAAGGGCTTGAGGAAAGACCCTGCAGCTCTTTTAGTCTGCCCTCAGCACCTGGAGAATTTTATTTATAGAATATAGATTATACTGGATACTGCTGAGAGGCTTTTAAGTCACTGGAAGGGAAAAAAGCTCTGCCCAGCCCTCAGGTGGCTCAGGCACCTGTGGCACCTCATCCATGGGTGTGGAGCTGGGAGCCTCTCACATCATGCTCAAAACACAAGAAATAAACAATCTCTGGAAACAGTGCAGAAAACAGAAGAAATAAAGTCTGTGGAAAAAAAAACCCCACAAAATTCAAAAAGAACAACAACAACAAAAGAGAAAACAAAAACAAAGCAAAAAAACCCAAAGAAACAAAAAAACCCTACAAAAAACCCAAAAACCCCAACCAAACAAAAAAGAAAAAAAATTAAAAAACAAACAAAAAACCCCAACCAAACAAACAAACAACCACCAAAAACCCAAAAATCCCACAAACAAAACAAACACAGAAGAGACTGGGGAATGGGTACTGCTCCATGGGGAATGCTTAGAGTTGATAAACATTTATAGCCCAGGCATGCATAGTTTTGAATCTGGTGCTTTTAGTAGTAAAGTGATAAAATAAAGGAAGAGATTGAAGGGGCAGCAGGAAGGCATAAAAAAACCTTATTAGGACAGCAATTAGTAGGGAGACACTTAGTGTAAGGCATAATAATGAGCAATACATGTTAATAACACATGATATACTTTGCCTTTTTAAAACTTCATAGAATTCCTTTAAACAGCTAACCTCAAATAGCTGCAGGAAAAAACCAGAGATTGATATCATTCCTTGAGACATCTTCCCATTCAGCAAACTGAACCCAACACACAACCTTTCCATGAACTTCCTCAGTTCCATATGTTTCAAGAGTGATAAATCATTATTCATTCCTCTAAGCACAAGGGCTTTCTTAGTTCCTATGGATAGGGAAAAAAACCCCACTTTTTGGACAATGAAAAAAATCTGTCTTTATTCTTTCTCCTACTCCTTTTCACACAGCCCTTCCTCTGCGTCCCAGGATAATGAGAATCAAATATAAATGAAATAAAGAGACTTCCATCTACTTCTATGAAGAAAATAAAGCCTTTTTTTTTTTCTTTTTTTTTGTAATCCAACATCTCATTTCAAAAAGGAAATAGCTTGGAGACTTGGATGCTTTTTAAAGTACATGTCTGATATGTCTGATTCTATAATGGGAGTCTAGGAAAATCACACTCTTTAAAAAGAAAGTCCTACATTTATGTTGTTTGCAGTATTTTCCCTACCTCGTGCTCTCCTTTGTTTCAATTATTTCATACAAACTTTTTTTTCCCTCATTAAACACTCCTGTTTGCTGTCTCTAAAGTAGAGAACATAAAATTTTTTCATCCCATATTTCTAAAAGCATAAACACTGAGGACAATTTCTAAGGGTCTCTGTAGCTCTACCTACTATAAATACTCCTAGATCCTCCCTAACTATTCAGTTCTGAAATAATGAAACCTTTTTGGAACAAATAAAACACTGGACCTTGATACCTAAGAGCTACAGCCAAGACTCAAATTGTGCTCACATTTCTGCATATATTCTTTCATTTTAGCCTTGCTATTAAAAGAACTCAAACTATATTGCCAGAGCACATTTCAAATGCTCCAGCACACAGCTAACAGAACAAATAAATGAGTTAGAATGCTACTCATTGTTTGCCTTTATTTCAGAATAAAGTCAAATATCATTTATCCCCTGGCTGTTTCAGCTTCTCTGAAACTTTGCAATTGGGATTTCCATCTCCAGTGCTGAGACCAGCAGGTTAAGCAGCTTCTGCTGGGGCATTTGTTAGCTCTGTGTGCTGTTTCCTTCCATGAACACTCAGTGCTCACTGCACCCATTCCTTTGCTCTCCATTCCTGTTTCTCTCCTCCCTCAGAGCATCTCAGGAAGGGCTGAGGTTGAAAGGGGCCTCTGGAGATCCCAATCCATCCCCCCTGCCCAGAGCAGGGCTTAACAAACCCAGAGAGCTTCCCTGAGAAAACTCCCCAAAAAAATCCTCAGCAGAAAAGAAATCAAGTGAGAGAATACAGCCTGCAGTGCCAGGATATCCATGAAAAGCCAGAGAGGATGGAACTGATTATCTGATATAACTGATGGATCAGATGGAACTGATGATTTCAGGGCTGGAATGTGCCCCTTCCCTCTCTCCAGCCCTGCACGGCACAGAAATGCTGACAGGGAACCCTGCAGCCAGCTGAGGTGTCAGCAAACAGCAGCTCTCAGGGTCTCTTCCAGACAGCAAAAAGAAAATAAAAATAAGAAAAGGAAGATAGAATAAACAATAGAATAAAAAAAAAATATAAATATAAAAATATAGAATAAAATAAAAAATATAAAAAATAAAAAAATAAAAATATGAAAAGGAAATAGAGGAGCAGAAATGAATTGAGTTCAGTAACTGACCAGAGCAAACAGCTGCAGGGGAAATGGAAACAATTAGGAAAAACTTCTAATGAATTCCATAAGGTTGTTTTGAGAAAGCATTTAGGCATATGTCACCAGGAGATAGATCTTGAGGAAAAGTGGCAAAAGCAGCAGTTCCTCCAGCAGAGCAGGAAACAACTTACTTGGCTCTCAGGAATGCAGAATGGCTGAAGAAAGGAACCAGAAAGAAAAGGGAGACCAGAACTCTGAACATCTATGGCAGAGAAAAGAGGGAGAGACAGGAATGGATGGTGCAACATGAGATGATAAAATGGGGAGTACAGAGGAGAACAAGATGACACAGTGGGAAAACAAAACAGGGGGCAGGGTTTACAGATGAATCTGAGTCCAAAATTTATGGAATTATTGTCAGAAGATGAAAAAGGGGATGACACACACAAATAAGGAGAAAAGCCAGTGACTTCAAACATAAAACAAGGTAACAGCTGCTCTCCTGTTTCACTAAGTTGGATCATTTACCACGTCCATATTTCAAATAGTAATTAATTAAGTTGTACTGGAGCCAACAACAGCAGGGACTCTTTACTAATGAATGCATAGATCTGATAAACAACTGTGCTGAAGATGGATTTTACTACGAAACTTTAGCACTACCATTTCCTGTAAATGAATATGCATAAAACAGGGTCTCTGAAGGTTTTGAAGGTATGGAAAGTAAGAATCCAAGCACTATTCCATCAGCAGCAAAAGTGCTATGGAATCACAACTGAATGATATCGAGTTCTGCAATGATATCAACTTCATGATACATGAACAGTATTTCAGCATTTCAGAAAAAAGAAATTAAAAGCTATAAAAAACAAACCACCCACCAGAAAACACCACTCCTCCACCCAAACAAACAAAAAATTATTTATTTTTTCTATACTAAGCTTAGGAAATTGGAGCACTTTTCTCAGAACGATCAGGACTCCCTGGCTGCTGTTCAATATGCAAACGAGTCTAATTACTCCCTCTGGCTGGAACCAAAATGTTTGACTCCTGTCAGGGGCACTTTTTCACCTGGAATCCTGGCTGGAGCTGCTCTGTTTCAGGAATGCACATGCAGACCTACCTCTCAGGAGATGGGATAAGCACCTTTCAGCACCAGAGGCTCCTCAGCTCCGAACCTCCCGGCTGGAGCCTTTGCACTGCTCAGTCTATGTGGGCACCACTCACTTTGTTGAGCAATAGTTGCTCCCTATTTTTGGAATAAGGTTCTACTTTCTTGCTCAGAAAGCTGAGTTTAGCTGGAGGCTGTTATTTCGTTCCTTTATTAAGCATCCTTCAACACATTCCGTATCCAAAAAAAATTTATTCATCGTAAAGAAGGAGTTTGGATACAAAACTGGTTTTAATGTTTAGCCCCAAGTTTTCCAGATCTTTACCAATGGTATTTAAGTCACACATAAAGCTCAAGGAAAAGGTCATATTGTTCAGCTTTCTAGGAAGGAAGGACAGAAGGATGCAAAGACCTAAGTCACAATTGCTTCGTCATCCAAGCTCAGAGCCCAGCCACCCAGAGCAGAAGCAAGAAACACAAGAGAACTGTGTCTGTCTTTCTAAACAAATCTGTTTCACATTTTGCAGGCAATAAAAAAAAAAAAAGAAGAAAAAGGAGTCAGTCTGCAGCCCAAAGCAGGAGAAAAAATCATGAAGATGTAAAACAGAGACTGTGGAGAATCAATTTTCATCTTTTCCACCCACTTTGGGGTGAACAGGCTACAGCAGGCCAGAAACAAGAATTTCTACCTTGCCCTCAGCATGGTATGAAAGGAACCCAGCAATCCACACACAGATTTCATAGAGCACAACTGGCTGCACTTTCTTTCATTTCTGTTCTATGTAGCTTTCATACAAGACTTGCTATTATTTTTTTTTTTGTCCTGCAACAAAGCTTTTTCCTGCATTATTCTTCCTTGGTATCACCCTGTATTTATTAATTGTTAATTTACACTATCCATGACAACAATTCTTAGTACAATCTGATCAGTAAAAATCCACTTAAACCTAGTGGCATGCCCCACACACCCTTTTATCAAGATTATTGGCATTTGTATTTTACCAAGCCCTGAGAGGCTCTAACAGGATCACAGTCCCAGTGGCAGCACAGCACATCAGGGATTTGAGATAGCCCAGCCCAGGGAGGTGAAGTGGCACTGATTCCTCTGCCACAGGCACAGAATTGTGACACTGCAATCAAGGGATCTGCCTGAGGAAACCAGGGATGCTGCTAAGAGAGATTAGATTGAAATCTAAAATCCTTGACACCCAGCTAAGTACACATGACAAGACTGTGGAGAATGCTGGATCTTTGCACCTTTCTGTAATAAAACCTGAATGGAATCTAAATAGATTTATACCATCTGTCTCTTGAAATGAAATGGATGTGAATTTGTATTTTCTAGGCTACTTCTACTATTGACTACTTGCCCTTATACTTCTAAAGCTGAACACAGAGTGAGGGTATTATAACCAATGCAATCTTTATTTCTATCCTTTGAGACTGCCTAGTCACATCCATCAATATCAAACCTTCACTTAATACCAACCATCATAAGAAAGTGTAATTCCAGCACTCTTGATGCAAGTATTTATAGCAAACCTTGTGAGAGAGCTGCTAGCTGGACTAATCCTTACCCTGACATTTTGGAATATGGGATTTGAAGTCTCTGCAGCTGCTTTCTTATGTGCCACAGTGTTGGTGAGGTGGCAGGAAAAAGGGAAGTGTGTGCATCCACTGAAATCAGAGGCAGTACTCCCAGGCTGATGTCACATTTTAAGAATATCCTGGGTACTTTCAGTGCAACGTTCTGTCATTCCCTCAGTGCACACATCCTCAGCACCCAGAAATCCTGCAGGAGAAATCGTGACTAAGGGAGCACCCAGCAGAGCTTCAGGAACCTGCCCTGTAAATCAGAGCTGGAATCAACACTCACTGCCTTTGGAACCCAGAGCTGGGGCCATTTGCAAGGAAATAAAGCCAGATGGGGATGCTTAATTTACTTCCACTTAGCTTTGCTGTTCTCTGCATAATTCCTGCCCCAATCCCCTCAGCACTCTCAGAATATTTTGCATAGGGAAGGACATGCTGGCATGCAACACATTAATCTTCATATACCAATAGGCACAATGTGTGCCAATAGACACAACAACCCATCATGATACAGCTTATAATGTCTCTGCTCCTCATTTATTTTCAGCAATGGAATTAGTCAGAAGTACTGCTGAAAAGAGTTTGTGTTATTCAAATTACACTGTAAGCATTTTCCTTCCTCCCAGTTTTAGTGTAAAGGCAAAAAGATGTGGAAAAGAAAATAATTTCTGCTATCCAAAGTGCCCAGAGCCTGGACAGAGGCATAAGGAGTGGCAAATAAATCAGGATTATACACATTTTCAAATACACCCATGATATTCTATTGTAAAAGTTTAGGTCTCAACTTTTCTATCAGCTTTCAATGTGCTACTTAACTTCCTGACAGTGAGGAAATTACTGCTGTGACTAAACTGCAGAAAGGCATTTTCTAAATGTCCATGGGAGTACATCCATTATATACATATATATATAAAAGAGATCAATTCACAAGTCTCAGCAACATTAAACAAGATGTTCCACTGCAAATATCTAATGCTACTAGAAAGTTCACCCTGTTACATTTAAGAACAGATGTTTTGAAAGTAAAGATTTTTACATAGCCTCATACTCAAAAGTAGAAAAAATCTGAGTTATAAATCAGCACTTACTTTAATATCCTCTAATAAAGTCGAAGTCATTTTTAAAACAGTTTTAAGAAGTTGATTTCAATACTGAACATTTTTCTTTCTTTTCTAGATGCACTTTCAGATGTGAGCATTCCTACATAGGCTACAACAGGGCACATTAACACATAGCAGGGTTATAATCAGTCTTTGCTGATGCCAGCTGAAGACCACTCACACATTCCTATGCAAAGCTGCTTTCCATTTAGAAAACGTTGATAGAAATCATAAATTCATCATTTTCTTCTCTAAACTTGATCCCATATCACTGACTTTAAAGTAAATAGCCCCCTAAAAGAAGATAGCATGCACATTGTTCAGACTTTTTGCTCAGAAGATCAGCCACGTGTAAAATAGGTGTATGTTCATGTAATTGGCTACAGTATTTTGCTCCATGGTTAAATGCATGATTTCCTCTAAGAGAATGCCAGTGTGTTCTGCATCACATTTTCTACTTCATAAAGATCCAATGAGCTGTGACCACAGGCTCCCCAACTTAATGGGAAGTTCACTTGGTGACTTCGAGTTTAAATTGTCCCTTTCTCCTGCAAATCAATAGATTTAAAACACATCAAGGGATCTCTTCCCCAAGAGCTTTCATCCCAAGAGACTCAGAAAGCAGATCTAACTCAGATTTATCAGATTTAACTTTTCCAGCACACCAAACCCAAGGTCCTCCCTCCTTATAATACAGAAAATAAATAAAATTAAATATTTATACATTTTAATAATTATAAATACATAATATTTATAAATAAATATGTATAATAAATAAATTAATTAAACTAAACTGAATCATGGAGACACCTCCTTGGTGCAAACCACACACCTGCCCAGGTATTCAGCTATCAGCAGCTTTCAATATTTCCTTTCTAAAATGTTGGAAGCTGTCTTCACAAAGCTATGAAGTTTTTTTCAACAGTCTTTTGCTGCTCAAAATTTATTTGCTCCCAGTAAGAACACAAATATCTGAACGATACAGTAAATTCAATTCCATGTACATAAAGAAAGATGCAAAACACCCACATGCAGTTCTAGCTGAGGATGTCTACATCTTTGCAGCCAAAGAACTGTCCTTATATTAAAAAAAAATAAAAAGGCCTAATTTTTCTTTTTTTATTGATTTCGTTGTATTTTTAGGTGTCTACCTCTATCAACAAGAAAATTAAACTAAATAAAATTAAGGCAATGTATACCTAGAGTCCCACTATGCTCACCAAGACTTCAAACATTCTTATGGAGATCCAAGTCTTAACCAGCATTTTTAATAATTTCAAAAACCTTTAAAACCCTATCACATTCTAGGAACATCAGGAAATAAATCTAGAGGCTGTGTGTGAGTCAGGGAAATGAGGAAAAGGGGTGGGTGGCTGGACTGGCATGAACAGTCCCAAGGCACCTGGAAAACACTGAAGCAGGAATTAATGAACACATTCAAATAAATTTCTAGCTGATAAATTAAAATGGGGAAGTTAAATAAAAAAACTTAGGAGAATCAAGATAAGTGTTCTACACACACAGAGGTTCCCTTCAAGCAGCAGCTGCTTGGAAACTTTTGATGATCATCTCCAGAGACTTTTGGTGATCCTCTTCAGAGACTTTTGGTCACCATCACTGGGACAAAGTGGAATCAAGAAAGAAGAGAATTAAAACAGTCAGAACCCAGAGTGAATGGCACCTGAGGTCAAAAATGGAAGGTTTGCGTTCTGTGCAAAGGGAAGAACACTTAGTGCTCTTTTGGAGCAAGCTGAAACTTTCAAGACATTAATTGGCTCCAAAAGAGAGCCAAGCAATTCCTAAAAAGGATATGGTACCTAGACCCTCTTATAAAAGAGAATAAATTTATGAGAAATCAGCTTTTTCAAAGCCCAGCACCTAAAATGGGAACTGAAAGCACCAGCCTAAGTGCAAAATGAGAACCACAGAAAAATCGATGGTTCCAATTTGTAAAGAAAGCACAAATCAAATACTGTTAATATGATATATAAGCACAATAGAAACTATTTGTACTACACACATTAAGGGTAAATTGCTTGAATAAATTCTATTTTTTATGAAAAAATACTGCAAACAACATGCTAGCATGTCAGGAAAGTGAAAAAAATAACACTGCCATGATTAGTACTATATGCTATTTCCTAGTGATTTCCCAGGATCATCTGTTCTCACTTCAAGCAGCTGTTTAAATCCCTTTTTGCCTCAGCAAATCTAGTTTTGTTTTACATTCATTGTATAATTTGTGCAGTCTAATACTTATACTATTACTATAATCCTCGTTTCATTGCAAACATGAAAAAGAGGCAATGCTTTTCCATTTGGAATTTCAGGAGGTGTTGATGGTTTCAGCAGGGGACTGTGAGTTTTAGGAATGCAAATAGTGTTGGGTTGCTTATTTTTCCTTCCCTCTCAAAGCAAGTAGAAACAACATTTTGAGAGAAAAAAAAGAGCAATCCCTGACACGGCCAAACAGCAGAGGAATTTGTTAGCACACAAAAAAGGTCAAATCCAGCCCCAAGGATGAGAGAACAGACCTTGTGAAGAGTCCTTCTAGTGGCAGAAGAACCCAAATCTGCTCCTCAGCCTGGGCTTTCACACACTCCACATCATCCCCTGACTGATCAACTCAAGCTCCTCTGTCTCCTCTCAGCCTCTCTTTAAATTCAGGCTGAAGAAAAAATCCTAAGCATTATGTTTTAATAAAAGACTAGATTAATATAGAAAGAGGTTTAGGGGGTTTGCCTCTGTCCAACAGCTGAAAGACAATTTAATTTAATAACTCTAGAGAGCACATAGAGAATGAACTGTAACTGAGGGCATAAACATCTCCATCATGGAAATGATCACTGCAAAAGCATCTTTCTCAATCTCACAGCAGTAAATGCATGGCCATGGGTTTGCCAAAAGATACCCAGGCACTGTTTCTTCCCAAAGGGTCTGAAAAGTAAAAACACCATGGAAAATATGGTGGAATGAAGAAGCTTAGCAGCTGCTGCCCACAGAAGTGTTTGAGTAGAAGATGAATAAAAATAAAAGGCTGTGATTCATCTTGGAAGGAGCAATCACTATGAGGGCTACATTTTTAATATGACCCTACTTAAAAGAACTTATTTCAGGTTATTAATTCTGCTTATCAAATATGCCTCATACTCAAATACTTGATTTTATTTTGTCAAACCATTAAAAATGCATCACAAATTGAAAAGTAAACAACCAGCTGCCACTGAAACACAGTCAGTTTAGAGCTTCACTCTGAATGGGATGGAAATAACCAGGGTAAATACTTGTATAATAAAAATGACTCACCCTACTTGCAACACTATCACTTTTACTGCTTTTTCTACAACTTTCAGGTAGCAAGATGGGCTCAGCAGCTCAGCCTCCCCACTAAAATAAATACACAGGTCCATGTGTGTATTTGCAAACCCTTGTAGGACAAACAGAGCTGCAGAATAATTGGGGCCAGGAGGACAGGCCTCTGGAGGTCAATGAGCTCCAAGTGCAGCTCTTGCTCAAACTGGCCCTGCTTGGACAATGAGCTCGGTTTTCTCATGCCCTGTCTGGTCACACTTTCAGTGCCTTCAGGTGTGCAAAGCCCCCAGTGTGTCTGGAATCACTGTGAAGAGATCTTCACTCCTCCTGTTGCTCTCTCCCATTTCCAAGGGGAATTTCCCCAGTGCTGCCTGCAACCAATGCTTTTTATTCCTTACCCTGTGTCCCCTGCCTCCTCTCCAGCCTCTTGGGGAGTGTTTGACAGCAGTGCCCAACATCTCTGCTGGGACACCACCAGCTCCAGCCTCCACCCAAACCCCTCCAGGCTCTGGGGTTTGGGGTTTTTGATGCCCAATGGGACATCATGGTCCAGACACAGCTCCAAGAGGACCCAAAAAGAGCAAGAGCAATAGTTTGGCCTTCCTTAGGCCCTACAAAAGAATCCTTATTTAAGTGTTAATGCCAGGATGATGGGAGCACGTGGAGATGAGATTTTAACGGTGCACAGCACCATGAGGATCTCCTCTAAGGAAGATCTTGAGGAGTAATACTGCTACTAACAGCAACACCTATGTGCTCCTCACTCAAGAGCAAGGGTGAAAATTAAGGAAAACTGTCACTCTTAGTTGTTAAATATCTTCATTAGCTGAGAATGAGGATAATTACAGCTCACAGAATTCACAGTGTGAAAAATCCTCATCCATTTTCTCTCCTGTTGATGCAGCACACACCAAAGGGCTCACACTGGGGGCATTCCTGCACACACCAGGGGAGGGAGGGGAAAGAAAATCCATCAAAGTACAATAGAATGCTTGCCTCAAACCAACTTCCATCATTTCCTATGTCCCAGAACCACTGAAAATTCTTTCTGAGGTTTCTCTTGCTTGCCTATTAAAAAAATATATTTGGAATAAAGAACACTACCCAGGTATTGCTTCAGCCACAGTTCACCTGTTGCAAATTTGCTGAAAATAAGCACTGACAGACCCTTCTTGTTGGGTCCATGGTAAGGCAGCTCCTCTCCCTCCAGCCCCCTGGATAAGAATGTGACCGTGTTCACAGGGGTCTCAGGTTGAGGGAAGAGACGAGGATCTGACTCCATGTTTCAGAAGGCTGATTTATTATTTTATGATATATGTTACATTAAAACTATACTAAAAGAATAGAAGAAAGGATTTCATCAGAAGGCTGGCTAAGAATAGAAAAAGAAGGAATGATAACAAAGGTTTGTGTCTCGGACTCTCTGTCTGAGCAGCTGACTCTGATTGGCCATTAATTAGAAACAACCAACATGGGCCAATCCCAGATGCACCTGTTGCATTCCACAGCAGCAGATAACCATTGGTTACATTTTGTTTTTGAGGCCTCTCAGCTTCTCAGGAGGAAAAATCCTAAGGAAAGGATTTTTCATAAAAGATGTCTGTGACATAGAACATCTTCTATGGCTCCACTGTAATGAGCAGGCCTGGCTGGGGAGGGTGGGTGGCTAAAGGACAATGCAGTGGCTGTGAAGGACATTTCTAATCTTATCAGAGCTCCCTGGGAGGAGGAAACACACCCTGAATGTGCACAGCAGCCATCAGTCAGGGGTTAGCAGCCCCCTGACATGCGCGGTTATCGCGCCGCTCATCGGGAGATGGATGAGCCCCAACCCCATCCATGGCACTGCACACACTCCCAGCAAAGTCTGCATGGCAAAGGCATCCCCACATGGGCACAGAATGATTCACTGCCCTCCCCTCATACTGGAACCCAGGAAATTCCTCTGCCTGCCCTGGAGGGCTCAAGCCCCTACCCTGGGGGCTCAGAGACCTTGGCACAAAGCTCAAGACTGTGCTTTGATTTAGCCCTTGGAAAAAAACAATCACCAACCTTCTATGAAGAACTATAAGCCATGAAAGTTGAAGTAGAATGATAGTGAATTGATCACAGGATGAAAAATAGATTTTTGGGGTTTCTAGAATGGGGTTCAGGGGGCAAGATGGAGGAATCTGGGCATGTCCAGCCTTTCTCCTTCTTCTTCTTCTTGGCCTCCATCTTCTGCTGTGATGGTGGCACTTTTAGATTGGTTTAGAGTAGAAGCTCACTGTCTAACATAGGTGATAGGAATTGCAAAGTAATTATACATATTGTACAGGTAGTTTTTAGTATAAAAAGCCAACACTGCCCTGGGGCAGGCAGAGTGCCTCTGTCCTGCTGAGCAGACCTCGGCTGGACAGGAGCAGGAATTGTATAGACAAGGAACAATAAACAACCTTGAGAATGAGAACTGAAGAGCTCTGACTCCTTCAACTGCCGAGCTGGGAAAAGAGACTTTGTAAAATATCTCAGGGTCACTGTGACCAGCTAGAGAATCTGAGATCCTCATGCTGCAGAAAAGGCTTGGAACAGGGAGGTTTTTCACAAATAATCTCATCTCCTTGCACAGCTTAGCCTCTGCTGAGGACCCGCAGCAGCAACTTCCCCTTTTTTTGCCCATAATTTTTGCAGTACTTCCCCTTTTTTTGCCCATAATTTTCAAATAAATAAATGCAACAGATCACAGTTTGCAATTATAATCCATTAGGTATAATCATTGAAGCTGCATTTTGAGGGTAAGGGTTTCCTTATTTTAGTCCTTCTGGTTTTCAGGTTTTAGAAAATATTAAAAAAAAATTTCTAAAACCTACCTCACAGCCATTTTACAGGTCCTTCTAACTTACTATTCCCAATTATTATTATCTACAAATTTTTACTAATAACTGTAGAATATACCTCAAACTTAAGAATTTAAATTTTCCACGTATATTGCTAAGACTTGTATATTTACATTTTATATCATTTTAATTGAGCCTTGAGCTGCATAAAGCTAAATTCTTCAAAAGTTTAATTTCCTGTAACTATTTTATGTTTAAGCTATTACCTTTTTGCACTACAATATCATCAACACACAAGTAACTACTTTTCCAAATTGCAGCTTACAGATATCCATGTTTAAAGTATCTACAACTGCTCAAGACTTCCTCCATTTCCACAGCATTAATAAAAGGGAAAGAGTCTAGAAAGTCACATGATTTACAATTGTTAAATCATCACGAGTTTCAAAGTTACTGAGTTACCTCACATCTACTTGCAAAGGATTAATAAATGGAATTTTAGCAGAAGAAACATAGAGTAATAAAGTACAGTCAATGCACATAAATTATATTTCAGTTATCATATCCTCCATGTTCCTTTTAGTGCTTCATTGCAAGTTACTACTAAAATTAAAAATAAAGTTACCAATACATTTTTTCCCCTGTCCTTGCCCCTCAATTTCAATTGTCTTTCAGGGAAGCTGGACTCCAATCTTCTTCCTCAGTTGCTGTACCAGATCCACCTGATTGCCCTTTCTTTGACTGCAGAATCACTCATCTGCAGAGAGTTGTGCTCAGAACCCAGCCCAGTCCCCTCAGGCTGCCCACACTGGTTTGTGCCCCAAAACTCCAGAGAAGGAGAGGATCTGTAAATTGAAATGGGGGGCAACTACAGACTCCCACAAATCCTCTGCAGGCCCTGGGGTTTGCAAAGGGACCCTCCTTGTCCCTTGGATGTTTGCTGCTCCTTCCCCACAGCCTACACAAACACTTGTCCTGTTCACTCTACTGCCCCATTCCAAGCAATTAAACCTGAGATATAATGTAATGACAAAGACAGTGAAAGGGAATTTTCCCAGTGCTCTTAGAAAATTCCAGCTGTAGCCACCAGCATGTAGCACGCTCTGAGTGCCCAAGGTGGCACTGCTGAAGGAATGCTCTGCTGCTAGAACACAAAACCAAAGGCTCTATTGAAACAAATATTGTACATTCCCCTGGCAAAGCTAAAAGTCTGACTGGGACAAGAGAAGTAACAAAATGGAAATGCCCAGGTGGATGTGAGCAGGATGTACAGGCAACTCTTAGGAGAGAGGGAGGTTTCTGTAGTGACATTAAGGGAGCTGAAAACGAGCCACATTCACACTCCTCCCTCAGCATCTCCTGTCTCCAGGTGTTGCTCTGCACTGAAACAAGGCTGGGGTCAGCTCTCTGAACATGCCTGCCTGGTGCCACTTCCAACCCTGGGACACCCAGCCTGGGCTCCATCTGCTCCTTCAGCAGCACAGCCTGGAAATCCAAGGTCAGCTCTACCAGATCCCATTAATAATTATGCAAGGTGGAAAATATTTGAAGTATAAAGCCATATGAGCAATTATTTTCCAGCTATTATTTTTATTTCTCTATTTCTATTTGCACTGATTGCACTTATTTAAATTATTATCTCTGCTGATATTTTAGGTATGAAGCAGCAAGCAGTTATCAGCAGTTTGTTTGCCCCTTTTCTCTGTCAAGTCATTCCTTTGCACAGCTATTTGAGCAATGTCCTACAGAAACAAATAAAACCAAGACACTGCTAAGTTATTTATCAGCATTCCACCAGTGTCTTTTCCATACCATTCACAAAAACACATTTTGCTTACAATGAAAGGTTGGAGACAGCAGCTTAGGAGGTACATGACTTGCACCTTGGCACATAATGACTATTATGTTCCTTACACAAAGCTCATCATTGCCTTCTGCTTTTTCCATGATAGGACAACCCTGGCATCATAATTAGCTTTCTAATAAAGCACTTCCCTCCATCAAAAGTCCAAACTTCTACACATTTCTACCCGAGGACTCAATAAAAAGCAAAAATAGACAATAAGAAGCTAGCATAATCTAAATATTTGACTAGATTTACAACGTGTAAATCTGTTAATTTAAAAATCTGTGAAATTTAACCCCCGGTCTAACTCCAGAACTTTGTTTCTAAAAATGTGAATTCACTCAAGAAGTGAAATTCTAATGTCTAAAATGTTCCATGCATTGGAACATTGGAATATGGAACAAACGTTCCATGCAATTTTCCATTTGCAATCTTGCAACTGCTTTATGTTTCAACTAAAGATTCAAATAATATTTTTTACTGGTTTTATGTCATGAATTATAACAAAAACTGAAAAATCTAGTTGTATTTAGTGAGGAAACTATGAGCTCATTTTCCAAACTTCAGGTCAGAAGCAACTTCACTTACTACACACTGGAAAGACATGCAGCAAATCTTTCAGAACACAACTATGAAAAAGATAATAGGAATCCACTGTGGTTTGACTCTTGACCATAACACTACTCATTTTTTAAGGGAAGGGGGAAATAAAAAAACCAAAAAGCCCAACACTATACAAAATTCAAGCAAAGTAAAACAGATGTCAGATAAAAAAATTGTTATACATATGCAGGACATAATAATTTGGTTTTATTTTAAAGCTATTTAATAAGAAAACTCAGAATGAGGCTGTTCATCTTGATGCAAATAAAACAAATGCATCTGGTTTTATGTCACAGACTGTTTGTGAAATGTTAAGTGGCCAAATACAAAGAAAAAAATAAACCACACCTAACCAAAACCCCACCCCCTCACAGAAATCAAACTGTTACAGAACAGTCCAAATTCTGCTGAAAAGTGAAGCTGCAGTTGTCCAGCACACCTGGAATTATGATCCATCTGAATCTGTATGCATTCTGAGCCATTATCAAATTTACCTCTTAGTACAGAATGATCTGTCACTGTCTAATACCAGGACTAGAACTAAATTATCATTTCCCCTTGTTACAAACAAGCTTTCTTTCCCAAACGGTATTTCATATTTCACATCCACAAAAATACATATTTTGGACATTATCGCTTTTCTGCTTATTAAGTAGCAAATTAGCTACACTAAAACAATATTCAGTAAATCTAAGTTACCAAACTTTCATTGAGTGGCTGCAAAAATACCAAAGAGATGCTTTTGACAATGAGTAGATGAAGGAAATTTTCCAGGTCATTGTGATATAAACGATGAAGCAGACTGCTAAGAAACCCCTCAGCACAGACCCTCTGGATCTGGGAACTATTTTTTACTTCTCTGCATAACTCAGGCACTGCTAAACTCACTGAACACACCACAATAGAGATTTCCCAGAGCATGCCAGCAAATCCACAAGGGTAATTTAAGCAGCACTGGAAGAACATGTCTTTTAAACTTCTAAATAAAGATATTCAGGAGCTCATGTAATTGCCTGGAATCTCTGGAGTCAGTTCAGACAACAAATTCTGTCAAAGGATTTCCTCCCAGGGAAGGGTCACCTTAAAGACTAACAGGGGGAGACAGCAACTCCATTAGATCAAAGGACCAAATCCAGCACCAGCTTGACATGTAGATACAGGGCAGCAAAGGTGTCAGAAAATTAATGAGCCATTAACTGGGCTGAGACTAACACCCAGAAAGAGTAAAGAAGTGCATGGAATTGGATATCAATCTGCTGGTGGCAGCCCTGCAATGGCTTGTAGCACCACGTTAAGGAGGATAGATGGAGCAAGGAGAACACAAGCTCCAGTCACCTGGCCAGAGAAAAGCAAGCCCTGAAACGCCTGCAAGCCTCAGGAGATGAGGTCATTAGGATTCCAAGCCACACAACAAGAGGCTGGACACTGCAATGCTTGTTTCTTGCTGAAACATTCAATTTTTGCAACAGTAAGTACACATATAAGGGGCAAAGTCACACACACTGCAGTGGGAATGTATTTATCCACGATTATTGTGCATGACACCTCTCCTCCCAGCCCCATGAAATACCAAATCCTCTCTGGCACTTCCTAATAACAGCAAGGAGTGCAATGCAGGCAGCACTTGGAAGAGCAAGGCAGGAACAGTTCTGGCCCACATGACAGGGCATCTCTTTAAAGAGCCACAATAAGACCATAAAGGGACATTAGAGACAGACATTTAACTGAAACTCAGGGTAATATCCTCCACTGGGAGTATTAGCACTTAATTGGGAACAAACTAAGTGACTGACTTAATTCTGATATATTGCACCATCTGTAGAGCCCAGGTTATAATTGATAGGCCAGCTGGATGTGGAGCAAGGTACAGCATGTGAAATACTGTACTTTGTTTCTCACTCATTATTATTTTGCTAAACTGTTAAAGTTTAAATTGTCCTTTCCATTAAATGGGCATTGTTTCATACTTATTCCTTGTTAATTAACACGGTATGAAACAGGTCATGGCTCTCAGTACATGACAGGACTGTTACTCTGAAAACCTCCTTGTTTTCTCTTTCCTCTATAAAATCACCTTAACAATACACATGGAAGAGGTCATGGAGCTGCTCATGACCATGAACCTGTGCAAACAGATGAGTAAGGTAAAGGAATTGCTCAATTCTTATATCAATTCCTTTATATTCTTAGAGCTCTGTATAGCCAATACATACTGTAACAATACATAAAACAATATATATTGGTTTATAGTTTCTGCTGTAAAACAAATTCTGATTCACTTTTCAGCCTAGGCTACCCTTAATACAGAAGCAGAAAGGTGAAAATCACTGGGTTTGGGACGAGTGAAGTCTATAGCACTTGACTGCCCAGGTAATTTCATCTGAGAACCATAAAGCTGGCTTACTCTAAAGTATGGGCAACTTTGCAAACCTCTTAAAAGTATTTTATAACACATTTCAATAGCTGGTCAAGAGTGCCTGGACTTTGGAACAGGCTTCCTCCTATTTCATATAACAAAATCCAAAGGGATGAACCTGAAAGTCCCACTGGCAACAGCAGATGTGAAATAAGTGACATTTTGAGCATCCTGCTTTCAGTGGTATGAAACCATCCTCACCAAGGACTTCATCCATTCTACCTAACTGTAAGGCCAAGGAAAATAATTTTCATATGACCTTATATAAATCCCTACTGCCTCAGTACAAAATGGAATTTATTGTAATAAATGGGCTATTGATGGACTCCATTAATTATAGCCATTTGCATGAATGGAATAGGGGTGCAGTTAAATAGAGAAGCTCTGCAATTCTGACTCAGTGCCTGTGAGTAGAAAAATCATCAATGGTTAATTGCAAGGAGATGTCTCCTCTGATGGTGAGGTAGGATCTAACAAGGTTCATTCCCACTTTTATTTTGATTTCAGAACTCTCAGCACTGACAGTGTGTGCCCCAAGCTGTGGCAGCCCCAAATGCAGCAATTTCCTCATATTCCCCTTCAGACACACAATGTCAGGAGCTGCTCTCATCCCTTGAGCTGATACTGCCAAACCAAGCAACATGACAGATGTTAATTAAAAGAAATAAATACAGCACAAGTGTTGAAACAACACAATTCATGATGTGCCACGCAACAAGAAAAGCCAACAGCTCACTTTATGTGTTGATTTGTGCTCTTCCCTGAGACATAAGGAACTCATCTGCATCGTAAAATGCTATTGATACACTTCATGATGCTGTTCCTGTCCTGTTATCAAACACATGAGGAAGTTTTTTGGGCTCTCAAAGAGTAGAATTACATTTGAATTTTTTGTTTTGCTTTTTTTTGCAGACAAACAGAAACACATCTAGAGGACAGTGGTTTTCAGAACAAACTCAGGAGCAAGTTTATCTCCTAAATGCTTCTCTCAAACATTTTCTAGGGGAAACAAAAATAACTTGAAGCTCCTTATCACCTGAACCATACTGCAAAAGGTCACTGCAGGCAGATCAGTGTCAGAGCAGCAGCCATTATTAAGCTCCAAGTGGCCTGGATTCTTCCATTTTTCAGTGGTGAAATTTCATCCAGCATCGATTCAATCTGTAACACAAGTCAGTGCTTCACAGCCTGCACACGCCAGCACAAGCACAGAAATGCAGGTCAGTGGGATCCAGACTTGAAATAAACACTCTGATTTAACAATTGTTTTCTCAGGTAGCAAGAGAAGCCCAGAAAAGCACCAGAGCCAGTTAAAAACCCTTTTTCTTTCACTGCTATGCACTCCTGCAGCTCCTGGCCTCTGGCTTGCACAGGAGCACAAACGCAGCCCAGTCCAGCACTGCGTGGGTGCTTCAGCACTGCCCAGAAAAACCAGATGAAAAACCAGAGACTGCAAAGCCCAGTGTGTGCCCAGGAGCCCCAGAGCTCTGCAATCAGCCCCTCCTCGCTGCACAGCCCCTGATTTACAGCCCAGGGCAAGGCAGCAGCCTCAGCTCCCCCGCCTGCTTTAGTAAAGGACCTTCTTAAAAACACCAAACAGATCAGCATCAAGAAAGCAAGATATGGAAGGTTCGTTTTTCAAGTCTGATCAAACTGGGGAACTACTTTTGGTGCCTGTTCTGGACTAAGAGAGGGATAAAGAGGGAATCAAAGAGAAAAGTGACAGAACAGCAGAGGGGAAAAGAAAATGAAAGACAGTTTGGTGGGGAAGGTGAAGATTAGGACAAAACAGTACAGAACAGGCCCATTTGAGTAACATTTTTTATTTTAAGAGCCCCTTGGCTATGCCTTGGCTCAGCTTTATCTGCAGGATATATCATTTCTCACAAATTTTCCTGCAGTAGCCTTTTGATGAGGTGGCACAGTAATAAATGGGGAGATAATTTGATGTGTTGAACTTTTATTGCCAGTGAGGAATAAAAGGATTTTCAGCTCCCTGGCTGAGTCTGCAGTACTGACAGCTGGAGCAGGGAGGGAGAGCTCCCCCAGATTAAACCACAAAAGGAGAATAGGTATGGATTTCTCATAAAAATAACTTCAGTGATAAAACACAGCAGCACTGAGTACCTGTAAGAATTAAACTGTGATTACCAGCTGAGTTTATGAAGTTGGCCTGTCATTCTCAAACAAATGGAAGAGTGGGGACATGCACACACTCACTGCACTGGGCATTCACTGGAGCTCTCTGCATCACTGGGAGATGGGAGTGCCCTGGGGGTGCAGCCCACAGTGAGATCCCAAGGGCTCCCCAAAGCACAGTGAGAGTCCCAAAGCTCAGTCAGAGCCAGCAGGGCTCCCCAAAACACCTTGAGATCCAGCAGAGATGCCTCAAAGCACAGTGAGAGCCAGCAGGGCTCCCCAAAGCACAGGGAGATCCAGCAGGGCTCCCCAAAGCTCAGTCAGAGCCAGCAGGGCTCCCCAAAGCTCAGTGAGAACCCCAAAGCACAGTGAGAGCCAGCAGGGCTCCCTAAAACACCTTGAGATCCAGCAGGGCTACCCCAAAGCACTGTGAGATCCAGAAGTGTTCCCCAAAGCACAGGGAGAGCCCCAAAGCCCAGTGAGATCCACAATGCTCCCCCCCAAAGCCCAGTGACACCCAGCAGGGCTCCCCAAAGCTCAGTCAGAGCCCCAAAGCCCAGTGGTACCCAGCAGGGCTCCCCCAAAGCCCAGTGACACCCAGCAGGGCTCCCCAAAGCCCAGTGACACCCAGCAGGGCTCCCCAAAGCCCAGTGACACCCAGCAGGGCTCCCCCAAAGCCCAGTGACACCCAGCAGGGCTCCCCCAAAGCCCAGTGACACCCAGCAGGGCTCCCCCAAAGCCCAGTGACACCCAGCAGGGCTCCCCCAAAGCCCAGTGACACCCAGCAGGGCTCCCCAAAGCCCAGTGACACCCAGCAGGGCTCCCCAAAGCCCAGTGACACCCAGCAGGGCTCCCCAAAGCCCAGTGACACCCAGCAGGGCTCCCCCAAAGTCCAGTGACACCCAGCAGGGCTCCCCCAAAGCCCAGTGACACCCAGCAGGGCTCCCCCAAAGCCCAGTGACACCCAGCAGGGCTCCCCAAAGCCCAGTGACACCCAGCAGGGCTCCCCCAAAGCCCAGTGACACCCAGCAGGGCTCCCCCAAAGCCCAGTGACACCCAGCAGGGCTCCCCAAGCTCTGCTCACTGCAGGCCCCATTCCCCAGCCCAGCCTGTGAGGCTGCCCCAGCCCCTCACACTGATTTTTGGTCCCTGCTTATGGAAATAACCAAAGAGAACCCAAAGAATGATGGGGTTTAGAGGTTCTAGAGGAACAAGAATTGAAAAAAGCCCCAATCTAGTGTCTGGTTTTAGTGTTCATGGTTACCAAGTGTCAGTGCCCGGGTGCAGCACTGGGGGCTCTGGGTGAGCAGGGGATGCTCCAGGCTGGGCACAGCCTGTCCTGGGCATCACCCTGGGCACCCTGAGCCTCAGCCAGGCTGGCAGGGCCTGGCAATGCCTGGGACAGAGCCAAAAGCCCAGCAGGGTCAGAGGGGGAACCTGCAGAGGAGCCCCACACCAGGGAACAGCTCTCAGGGAATGCCAAACCTCCTTTAACAGCAGCTCACTTCAGAAGCACAGCATAGATCACTTAGTACACTGCCATTTTATATATCATTTATACACTATCATTTTATCATTTAGTACTTTATCATTTTATGTATTATTTAGTACTGTATCATTTTATATATCATTTAGTACACCACCATTTTATTTATCATTTAGTTCCATATAATTTTATATATCATTTAGTATTGTAAAATTTGAGCCCTACCTGGGTTTCCAGCCTGCTTTACAGCCCACCACTCCCAGCACAAGTCCTAATTAATAATGATAAATTATATTTGAGGTACATAAGACATCTAAGGATGGCATAGGATTTACACAACATTCAAATTCACAAAGCTGATTCTGAGTTCAATTCTGTCTTAATACATCAGCCTGTGTGGTTACAACATCCACAATCAATTCTGAATGTTGATTTGAATTACTGAAATGTAATTGAAGAGTAGCTCATTGACACTGAGAAGGCAAACAAACTGTTAATGCTAATTCCTCTGAGTACATCTCACCAAGGATACAGGCAGGAGGGAATAAAAATAAAAGAGGGAGTAAAAATAAAAACATATTCCCAAATAACAGAAAATCTGTGAACAAAGACACAGTTTAAAACAGTAATCAAGACAGTTCTTTTATACAGAAAAGAAATATTTTATATATATATAAATAACATTGATCTTATATACGTTAAGGAAAATCAGTTAAGCCTTAGGAACCTCACTTTTGCCCCTTTCAAAAGAACAAGAAAGAAAAAAGTAGATAGGCTGTAATTCACCCTTGATGTGTGGTATAGAAAACATATTTAATGACTTTCCCCCTTTTCCATAACAATCAAATTGCCAGTTAAAGGCACAAGAAAAACAACTATTGTGAAATATATTGAAGACCCCTTCAATATATTTTTAAGATATATTAATACTATAAATTACTATATCATTATTTTTCAATTTTAAAATTAACTAGATTTAATTACTTAATGCCCTGAAATCCCAATTCCTCTTTGAGCAGATTTTTCCTCAAAATCGGCCCCGGAGGACAGGCAGGTACAGCCCAGCCCCAGCAGAGAGCGCAGTTGCTGTTCCAATGAGCAGGGTCTGCACACACCGAACCCAGCACAGGGGGAAAAAATCAAAAACAACAACAAAAACCCACACAAAACAACAACAACAACAACCTGTTCTATTTTTCCTATTTAATTACTATATTTAATCCACCAAATAACTCCATAAACTCAACTTCATTGCTGTGCACGAAGTCAAGAGCTGACAGAAAATTCACCTGGAGCTCAGCGCAGACTCTGAAGCTGTGTGCTCATGGCCCCAGGCTGGGCAGAGGGGATTCCTGCCAGATTCCCCAGAGCAGTGGGGCTGTGCAAGCCCAAAGCTGCAGCTCAGCAGGGTGGGCAGGGTTTGAGCAGTGCCCCAGCAGGGAAAGAGCACTGCTGTCCCCATGACACAGCAGGAGCAGAGCTTCTGGCACTGGGAGCACTGCTGGGGCCTGAGATCCATATCCCAGCACCTTCCCAAACTGTGCTTCATCCACAGGAACTGAATCCTCAAATCCAGGCCCCAGCACCTTCCCAAAGGGTGCTTCATCCACAGGAACTGAATCCTCAAATCCAGGCCCCAGCATTTTCCCTCAGGGTTCTTCATCCACAGGAACTGCACCCTGAGATCCACATCCCAGCACCTTCCCAAACTGTGCTTCATCCACAGGAACTGAACCCTGAAATCCAGGCCCCAGCACCTTCCCACAGGGTGCTTCATCCACAGGAACTGAACCCTGAGATCCAGGCCCCAGCACCTTCCCACAGGGTGCTTCATCCACAGGAACTGAACCCTGAAATCCAGACCCCAGCACCTTCCCAAAGTGTGATGTGACCTTCAGCATCCACAGGAACTCAACCCTGAGATCCAGACCCCAGCACCTTTCCCACAGTGTGCTTCATCCACAGGAACTGCACCCTGAAATCCAGGCCCCAAGCACATTCCCAAACTATGCTGTGACCTTCATCCACAGAAACTGAACCCTCAAATCCAGGCCCCAGCATGTTCCCAAAGTGTGCTGTGACCTTCATCCAAAAGAACTGAAATCCACATCCTACCATCTTCCCAAAGGGTGCTTCATCCACAGGAACTGAACCCTCAGATCCAGGCCCCAGCACCTTTCCCACAGTGTGCTTCATCCACAGGAACTGAACCCTGAAATCCAGACCCCAGCACCTTCCCAAACTGTGCTGTGACCTTCAGCATCCACAGGAACTGAACCCTGAGATCCAGGCCCCAGCACCTTTCCCACAGTGTGTTGTGACCTTCATACACAAGAGCTGAACCCTGAAATCCAGACCCCAGCACCTTCCCAAAGTGTTCTGTTACCTTCATCCACAAGAACTGAAATCCACATCCCAGCATCTTCCCAAAGGGTGCTTCATCCACAGGAACTGAACCCTCAAATCCAGGCTTCAGCAGCCTGAGGGCCTGGATTTCCAAAGCGTGCTTCATCCAATGAACTGAACCCTGAAATCCACACCCCAGCACCTTCCCAAAGTGTGCTGTGACCTTCATCCACAGGAACTGAACCCTCAAAATCCACACCCCAGCATCTTCCCAAAGTGTGCTGTGACCTTCTTCATTCACAGGAACTGAACCCTGAAATCCAGACCCCAGCACCTTCCCAAAGTGTGCTTCATCCACAAGAACTGAACCCTGAAATCCAGGCCCCAGCATCCTCCCAAAACATCCTGTGACCCATCCACAGGAACTGAACCCTGAAATCCAGGCCCCAGCACCTTCCCCAAGCATCCTGTGACCTTCAGCATCCATAGGTGCCCCCAGCCACACCCTGCAGCTCAGCTGCTCTGCACCAAATGCATCTCCCTGGGGTGCAGCTGCACCAGCACTGCAACCCCTCAGCTGTGTCTGTGCTGCCCCATGGGCACTGAAACCTCACCCAGAATTTACAGTTAAAGCCTTCTCTGTCTGAGTAACATCTTAGGGCACATAGGCACAGAGAAAAACAGGAGGAAATCAGGACAAGAGGCACTTTAGAGACTTTTTTTCCCTGAAGAACAGAGGAGATGTTACTGCTATTGATGACCTAATGAATCTTTTCACTTTCTCCTTGTTTGCTGCAGGATAATCAGGGGCTAAGTCAGCTCTGGGCTGCTTTTACATGAAGACCCAATAGGTTCAAGATAAAGAAAATCCCAAACACTTAAAACCTCCAGTTGTCATTAGTTGCAGTTTTACCTTGAGCCTGTTAGCCCTCCTTGCCCAGCCCTTTGGTCTGGTGTGATGTGTGCCCTGGTGTGACCTTCAAACTCCCCAACATCTGGTGACACAGCACAGCTGCACAGGAACCACCCTGCTCCACAACCTCCAGAAAATGTTGACTGATCCCACTGGAAAAGGCAAAGCAGGAGGGTGGAGGCAGCAGCACAAAGGATCCCACCTGCAGCACAAAGGAGGGAGATTCAGTCCAGAAAGACTCAAAATTCCTCAGCTGGGGAAGCTGCAGCTTTTCCTCTGATCAGAATTGTCACTGAGATATTTTCTAAAAAATTCTTTTGTCGGGATTTTTCTCCTGAGAAGCCTCAGAAAAGAAATGTAAACAATAATTATCTGATTGCTTGGGAATGTGGTCTAGAAGTTGCTTACCAACAGGTGCATGTTTGATCAATTCCATGTGAATTGTTTTTACTTAATAATCAATCCCAGTCCAGCTGTGTCGGGACTCTAATAATCATGAGTTTTTATTAATCATTATTTCTATTTTTTATTATTTTCTTATTATTCATTCTTTCTAACCTTCAGATGTCTCCTTTCTCTTTCTTTAGTATAGTTTTAGTATATCATTTCTTTTAATATAATATCATAAAATAATAAATCAGCCTTCTGAAAACATCAATTCAAATTCACGTCTCTCACCTCATCCTAGAGACTTCACAACCCACACAGAATCTCCTTCTGCCAAGGAGGAGAGAACTTAGACTCCTGTATCACATCTCTGATTTGAAATTAACTTCATGTTTTTGTGCATTTCAAATGCTTTGAGCGTTGGGCAATTGAGGAACCTCAAGTGCATCAGTCACAGGGGACTTGGCTGGATGGAAAAGGTGCCAGTAAATATCAGAGGGCAGCATTAAAACCTCAGGAGTCAGCAGAGATCTGAGCAAGATGCTAAGATAAAAGAATGCATGCAATATGAGAAATAAAATATACTTTACTTCTCAATTTCTTAAAACCAGCATTCCTCCTCTAAGTTTCTAAGAAAGGCTCTGTTTTCTTTAAATTGCAGGTTCCAACCTACCTGAGTGGAGAACTATCCAGAGAATCCATGCACTGGGCCTGGTTTTAGTAGATACTCTGAAGGATATGTATGTTCCCATATTTTCTCTAGCAAAAATATGTTCTGGTTAATTATGGATGTTTAAGAGCACGTGGAGCAAACACTCCTCTGGAAATTCCAGCGCCCACTTCACATTTCTCTAGGAACATTCTAATGAAGACAATTACACAGAGCCACTAAAAAAAAATCAAAATTAAAAATCAGCTTTCAGAATATTACTCCTACAAATCAATTATCAAAACTATATTAATTTATTCCATTAGCTTAGACACTATTATACTACAGCATAATTCTCTCTTTTAGGATGGCACATAGTTTTATTAGGGTGTTCTATCAGTTTTGGAGGCTGAAGGCTTCCGGGTGGAATTTTTTCTCCTCCATCTAATAAAGGTCATTAAGAATTTAAATAAGGTTTGAAAGTGAGAATAATTTGGACACCAAAGTAATGGCTATACATATCTCACAACAGTAGTTCATTAGTGGGCTGATATTCAGTCCACTAAATTAAAGCTTCTCACTCGTTTTGCTCAGTAGATTTCCACCCAGCTCCTGAAATCTCAAACCAAAAATTTCAGTCCCTGTTCAACTGCAGGACTCACAGGAAGGGTGAGGTACAAAACCCTGCACTTTGCCCAGTATCTTGGTGGTTGCAAACAGCAGCTGTAGCCAGAAATAAAAGGGAAGAGCAGAAAATCTACAAACATACCCTACAGTTCTTTAAAAGTCCTTAAAAAAAAACCTTTAAAATCCTGATTAATTAGACCAAATATGCCAATTGACCTGAGCAGCTGCAGTGGCAGTGCCAGGGCTCTGCAGCACATTGCACAGCAGCAATCACACAGAAGCTGGACCAGCCTCCCTCCCTCTCTGACCAGGGCTTGTGCCCACCCTGAGGACTGCACCATGCCAGCCTCACATTGCCAGAGGCAGTGAGCATGCCAAATGGAATAATGCAGGCCACAGAAACCTCAAATGCTTCATTTCTGCAAGCACTACCCACAGATTGATGACACTGATAAGACATGAACCTCGAGTAACATCATCTTGAAGAATTGCTCCTTGCCTCAACTAAATATTTGTTCCTGTTTTATTAACTTGCTAAATTCATATACAATCAAAACATCCAGAGGTCCATTTAACCAACTTACATACTAAAGTTATGGCCAGCAGCCAATCTGAAGTGAGCTGATTCTGCTGAAGAGGTATCTGGGGTCCTTTAGAAATTCTACCTGGTGACCCTTGCAGTGGTCTAATCAAATAATTTCATGGCATGTGGATCACTGAGCAAGGAAAAAATGTCACTAAAAACTGATTACATTACCAAACTCTATGAAACTGCATCAATTTATTTTTTTACAAAACAGTATTTCAACTCTACCATACCATGTGGAGTTACAGCAGCTGGCACTGTGCTTTTTCAGCCGCTGAAAGGAGGAGTCCCAAGGAATGTGTGAGATGAGATAAAACCCTCCTGGAAGCAGGAAAAAGCCATTTCATGTCTGGCCTGGTTGCTTGCAGTAAGGTCAGCTCAGGCACGGTTCAGTGCAGACAAACAAAGGCTCCAGTGCCAGGCAAAGGCTGGAGCTGGCTTTGAGGGGCAGAGCAGCTCTGACCTGAGCCAAGGAGACACTTTGTCATCCCCAGCAGGGCTGCCCCGTGCCAGCCCCTGTGCTGGGTGGCACCATCCATCACCAGGCTGCCCTCTGGCACCCCCGTGCCCTGCTCCTCCACCCTGGCACAGCTCACACACAGCCCAGCCCTGCTGCTGCTGCTCCAGAGCAGCGGGAGATGCACAATCAGCCCTGGGCCAGCACAGCCAGCATCTGGAATTGAAGGGAGGGGATTGAATGGAAATACTGAATGCAGACTGAATTATAGAAGGATAGTGTCACTCTTGTATTAAATGAAGGGACAAACTCCTAGGTGCTTAGAAGGCAAATGCACATTTATCAGACACCACCCATTCTTTTATAGACAACTGTGATACAGCTGGACCTGACTGGTCCTTAATCACCACCCCTCACACCACTGGCTAATTAGGAACAACACCCTTCCTGTAAATATCATACAAGAAAACAACACATTCACAACACAGCTGCAAAGATTAAGGATGGTTTTAATTCTTTCTCTGAACTGTCCAAAACTTGCTAGAGTAAGGCCTGGGAAAGTTTGTCTGACTTTCTCTGAGCAGACTTTCAGAATCCACAGTCTAGCTGCACCATGAGGTCTGATTTTTAAATATACTGTGAAAAGGAGTAATATTCTTAACTCAAGATCCATCCTTCCCTGTATAATTACATTTGACACAATAGGTCATGCACATAGATCCAAGGATCTCTCATTCCTGAGGCTCAGAAGATGCCTTGGGAAGGCGAGGAGCCCACTGCTCCCACCAGAACCCAGAGATTATTTGGGGATGATCCCATAAATTGCTTGATTTAGCTTTTTGAATATATTTTGGGATTGGCCAAACATTGGTGCAAAAAGCACCCACAGGCAGGGATTGGGGCTGCTCTGGTTCCCCTCTGACAGAACCCACAGGCAGGGATTGGGGCTGCTCTGGTTCTGTTTTAGCAGAGCCCACAGGCAGGGATTGGGGCTGCTCTGGTTCTGTTTTAGCAGAACCCACAGGCAGGGATTGGGGCTGCTCTGGTTCCCCTATAGCAGAACCCACAGGCAGGGATTGGGGCTGCTCTGGTTCTGTTTTAGCAGAGCCCACAGGAAGGGATTGGGGCTGCTCTGGGTCTCCTTTATCAGAACCCACAGGCAGGGATTGGGGCTGATCTGGTTCTCCTATATCAGAACCCACAGGCAGGGATTGGGGCTGCTCTGGGTCTGTTGTAGCAGAACCCACAGGCAGGGATTGGGGCTGCTCTGGTTCCCCTATAGCAGAACCCACAGGCAGGGATTGGGGCTGCTCTGGGTCTGTTGTAGCAGAACCCACAGGCAGGGATTGGGGCTGCTCTGGTTCTCCTATAGCAGAACCCACAGGCAGGGATTGGGGCTGCTCTGGTTCCCCTCTGACAGAACCCACAGGCAGGGATTGGGGCTGCTCTGGTTCCCCTATAGCAGAACCCACAGGCAGGGATTGGGGCTGCTCTGGTTCTGTTTTAGCAGAACCCACAGGCAGGGACTGGGGCTGCTCTGGTTCTGTTTTAGCAGAACCCACAGGCAGGGATTGGAGCTGCTCTGGTTCTCCTATATCAGAACTCACAGGCAGGGATTGGGGCTGCTCTGGTTCTCCTATATCAGAACCCACAGGCAGGGATTGGGGCTGCTCTGGTTCTCCTATAGCAGAACCCACAGGCAGGGATTGGGGCTGCTCTGGGTCTGTTGTAGCAGAACCCACAGGCAGGGATTGGGGCTGCTCTGGTTCCCCTATAGCAGAACCCACAGGCAGGGATTGGGGCTGCTCTGGTTCTCCTTTAGCAGAGCCCACAGGCAGGGATTGGGGCTGCTCTGGTTCTGTTTTATCAGAACCCTCAGGCAGGGATTGGGGCTGCTCTGGTTCTCCTATATCAGAACCCACAGGCAGGGATTGGGGCTGCTCTGGTTCTCCTATAGCAGAACCCACAGGCAGGGATTGGGGCTGCTCTGGGTCTGTTGTAGCAGAACCCACAGGCAGGGATTGGGGCTGCTCTGGTTCTCCTATAGCAGAACCCACAGGCAGGGATTGGGGCTGCTCTGGTTCCCCTATAGCAGAACCCACAGGCAGGGATTGGGGCTGCTCTGGGTCTCCTTTAGCAGAACCTACAGGCAGGGATTGGGGCTGCTCTGGTTCTCCTTTATCAGAACCCACAGGCAGGGATTGGGGCTGCTCTGGGTCTCCTTTAGCAGAACCCACAGGCAGGGATTGGGGCTGCTCTGGTTCTCCTTTAGCAGAACCCACAGGCAGGGATTGGGGGTGGCTCAGCTGCTGCTGTGCCCCTTCCTCAGTGGGCACAGAGCCCTCCAGGGGCAGGGCTGTGGCTCTTGCCCAAGTTTTCTGCCAAAGCAGGGCAGAAATCCCAGCTCTGAGGCACAGGCACTGTCAGCATGCACAGAGCATGGCCACAGGTGTGTCCTCTTTGTACAGCCCCAGGCACTGGTGGCAACAGCACAGAATAATCCTGAAATCCACCCTCCATCCAGTGACTCCTGAACCTGCAGCTGATCCTCTGGAGCACTGCCTTACCCCATAATTACATTTATTCCTTTAATTACACCTCCACATTGAGTGTGCTTCAAATGAAGAACCAGTAATTCTCTGGCATTTTAATTTTCAATTTAAAATCTACTCATTGCAAATGTCACTCAAGACACACACATGCCCTGCTGACATCAAACCTGATTGAGATGAGCATTGTTTTACCAAGAATCATCTGAAGAAGATACTAATTTTGCTAGCTAGTGAGATCTGTATATGATGGCATCATAAAAGGCTTTGTTCCAATTTCTGTTTTCCTTTCTGCAACTTGATGACAGCTTCATTTTTTTTTTTAATATTACTAGAAAATTAAAAATCCCTAGGGTTATTTTTAGCTATAATAACTACCTTAGCACACACCTTCTGCTTTGTCCTTGCACTGAAAAAATAGGCCCAGCTCTGCAGGCCCCTGACTGATGAAGATCTATCCCAATGTGCTTCAGAGGTTAAAAGAGAACAACTGCAGTTAAAATGAACATTTCTCAGCTCACCCCATGCTTCAGCATGCCTTGCAAAAAATGGGATTTTTAAACTTGCTCCACGCTCCTTCCTTCACCACGCTTTTAACTCTAAAAACAATAATGTGTTATGCCTGAGTTCCTATTTGCATGATGCAACATATTGCCAATTTTTAAAATACTTGAAGTAGTTTTAAAGAGAATGAGAATTTGAAATGCAATTAGTTGCCACCTGTCTAGTTCAGAAGATAAATTCATTCTCTTGTACAGAAAAATGAGACCATTGTTAGAGAAGCATTTTGCTCACGAGAAAAAGAATCCAAAACAGAGCTTGCCTTGAAAAGAGGCATCAGAAAAAAAAATCCTTCCAGTTCTTCTCATAAAAAAACAACCAAACCACCAAAATCTCAACACCTCATGACTGCAAATTTGTAGGTAAATGGCAGAATTTTACAGCAAGCTGAAAATGAAACCCTTTTCTCATTAACTTCCAGATTAGTGCTCTGTAGTTGTCTGAATAAATCTAACAGGAACAAGACATTCCAACCCTCCATACTATGTCAATTCTCACTGTAGAGCTCAGAAATAAATTCTGACCAGAATTGCAATGGGTCTACATTTTAAATAAATAGTTTGAAGAAGGATCACTATCAAGTAAAGGACTTCCTTGAGCAGAAAGATCTGACACATTTCTAAATGTCACCAAAAAACTCCATTTTTTATTTTCTTCAGAGTTTTTTTTTTCACAATGATGAATAATACCTAATTTATTTTAAGTACAAAACCAGCATTTTCTGTAATTTTTACTAGTCAGTCTTTAACTGAGAAAATTACAATACCTCTTGCTTTTCTATTAAACAAGTGAAATTAGTCTGTCAGAGTTAATAAATCACATATAAACTATGTACACACAGCAACCAACTGTGCCACACATCATACACGAATTCTGTCACACACAGGCAACTCATCTGCCTATCAAAATCAAAACTAATCTATTAAACTTATTAATTACAAACTGGAGCCTACTCATCTTTCTGTAGTTCTTATGGGAGAGGACTAAAAAATTGGGAGACAACATGAGTGAGAAAAGTGAAATACATAAAGAGCATTCCTGTAACTCCTGCAGTGGCACATTAGAAATGGTGCAAAAAATGGAATTATTCAGGATGAAACTGGCCCAGTGGAGAACAGAGCACAACAAGGGGAGGGCAAGTTCAGGGTTTCTCAGGATCTCTGAATATTGTTGCTACTTTGACACATCTGAAAAAAACACCTTCTGCAGATATTTACTCGTCATTCAGAACAAGTGCTAGCTAACAAAAATCAAATGGAATGTGCTAAACATTGCTTTAATTAAGACTTCTCTCTCTGACCAGTCTTTAAGCACATCACTGAAGTTATTACAGGCTTACAGAACAGAGTGGAAATGATTTTTTCCTTTTTCTTTTCCAGCTACTAAAATCAATATAGTTGCTTCCATCCAAGTAACACAACTGCAAGAACAGAGAAAAATCAGCTTCAAGCAATTATCCATGTTCATAAATCTTGGTTCATAGCCACATTAACATTCTCAGCTTCATGCAAGAGGCACGGTGTGCTGCAGGGGAGTAACAGAGATCAACAGCCAGAGTAGTTTTTATTTACTCCAGATAAACTGCACTGTGTGTAATCACTTTTTTGAGCCTTTAATGAACCATATTTGGGTTGTATTTTCACTGAATCACTCATTTGCATTTCTCTCAAATGCAGACCAGCATTTGATACCACAGTACTGGGAGGTTTTATTGCAGCCCACTGTTCATCAAAATAACTCTAGGCAGGCAGAAAAGTCCACATGGGTTTGCTTTGACTCATAACCACCAACTCCCTGTGGATTTTTGTGGGAAACACCTAATGGAGAGCCAGGGTTCATGTGTTGATATCAAACTACATGCTTAATAGGCCTCCCAGGCTTCCTTTTCATTGGTGGAATTTCTACAAAATTAAAAAAAAAAAAAATCTGAAAGCAATAAAAAATATATGGAAAGCAATTATTTTCTGCACTCCTCCCCCCCTGCAGCCCAGGATTGTGTCTGTAGGCCAGCTGGGGATGGGAAGCATGCAGCAGTCCCAGGAGCTTTTCCCAAGACAGCAGCTGACATTCCACCTCCCAGCCCGGCGCTGATGTGCAGAAAACTCACACAATGAGCCTTGACATTTGTCATTGTACTTAGCTACAAATGCATTACAAGAAATTACAAGGGATGCTATCAGAAAATTGCAAACCCAGTGAGTGTTTCGCCTAGTTACTGTAATTCCTCAATGCTGTTCCAATCTTGTGCAAATTAGAGCCACTTACAGCTCTGAAAACTGACAGGAAACCGAATGAGGTTTTCATTATGCTTTTAATAGTCTTCCTGGGCTCCTTGCTGCTAAAAGATTCTTGGGGAAGAGCTCTACAGCCTGCCTACCTCCCTGCTCATGGCAGGTGCAGGCACTAACCCAGGATAGTCCATTACACTTCTGCAACAAAAAGCCAAACCAAATTCCCTTCCACAAAAAGGGAAGCAGCAGCAGTAGTAAGGAAAAACATCCCTGAAAAGCTAGGAAGGAGATTTGATTCACATTGCCTAAGTATTGTGAATACTTCCTTTGTGGTTAAAGAAATGGGAAGGTTTTAATCAAATTCTGCATTTATAAATCACATCTTGTAACAGATTTATGAATACTAAAGAAACTTCCTAGTGGCTCCTGTAACACACACTTCATTAGTATTGACTCCAGAGCTCCTGTGCTGACTGCCTCGAGTTCAGTGCAGAGAACATTCCTACCCCTAAACCCACCTAAGGCTTTTGAAGTGTGAGCTTTAAGGACCTGAGAATTCTTGCAGGAGGAAGGCTGGGCCAGCTACCTACAATTATCCCATTCGAGTGGCCTGAGGTGTCACTGCAGACGTGTCCATACCAACAAATCCCCAAGGGTGCCTGGGAGAACACGCCTGCGTTTGCTCTGTGGATTTCAGGTTCATCATCCTCCCACCTGAACCCTGCTGTGCTGAACACTGAACTCAACAGTGACAGACACAGCAGGGAGAGCAGGGAACAGCCCAGAGCTGCTGTGAGCACTGGGGACAGGGGTTTGTGCTGCCTTCTCTCTGCTCAGAGCATCTCAATTCTCCTCACCCTGTGCCCAGCTCTGGTACAGACCCCCACTGGGGCTGCTGGCTCATCCTCTCTCTTTTAACACCCCAATGTTAAAAATAGGTTACAAACTGTTGTAAAATGGTTGATAGATTATTAAGCATGTGCTGTTAGTTTGGTTATTGTATTGTAAAAGGGGTTAAAAGGGTAGTTATAGGAAATACAGCACTCAATGTACCCTAACACCCCTCAGTGAAGTGCACCACGAGCCAGCCAGGACAGAACTGTCATGGGCCAATCAAGCCCCTTCAACCTTCATGCAAATGAAGGATCCAAACAGAAACCAATCCAAAGGGACAAAAACAGGATAAAAAGGGGCTTCTGACCCACTGAAGTTGTGCCACTCCACCTGGACCATCTCTGCTGAGCAGCCCCAGCGCTGCTCCATCCTTGAGGGAACGCTCCTGCTCAGCCCAGGCCCCCTTGCTTTGGGCCTTTCTTTTCTTATAATAAATGCTGAAATCACTTCAGCACTGGGAGCCTGCTCTGGTTTTTATCAGCTTTTTCACTTGGGGGGGTGGTGCACTTCACTGAGGTGTGTTATGGTACCTTGAGTACCGTAGTTCCTATAACCACCCTTTTGACCCCTTTTACAATCTAATAACCAAACTAACAGTACATGCTTAACTATCTATCAACTATTTTACAACAGTTTGTAACCTATTTGTAACATCCAACCTCCCATTCCCTACTCAGGGCTGTCACATCTGGCCAGAGGACACAGGGCAGGGAGCACACAGAACCTAGTGGGAAAATCCCCATCCTCTCTCTGGTTCCCAGCCACCCCTTCCCAGCTTTGCACTCGCCACAGGAACCACCCTTGCAGTGGTTTTTTATGGAATAACAACATTTTGAGGCAATTTGCTGCTTATTAAAGCTGTGTAGAGATTTCTCTGGGGAGGGGGGAGAAGAGAGAGGTTGGGCTCTGAGTATTCAAATTTATCAAGGAAATGCAAATAGCTGGGGCATGCTAAAGTAAGGAGGTAAAGCTCACTGAGCAGAAAATGAATCTCTTGATAACAAAGCATCTCAGGAACTCAGTTAATGCTCTGATCATTGACTAATAGCAGCAATACATTTCTATGAATTTTAAGACTATTCCACCTTGCAAATGGAAACATGGCAAGGTCTAAGTTTCTCTTTCTATTAAAATGAGGGAAGTAAATTTATTTCCTAGCATTTTCTCTCATTTGTTTCCAGGATTTAAATAATCAGTGAGTCAGCATGTTCTCAGCACACGTTTTTCCATATTAGTTATCTAAAACTGCAGCACTGAGCAGCCAGCACCATTTAAACTGAGAGGGATTTCAGGCTATTTCTTGCATAAAATCAAGTGACAGCAAAACCACTGCCATGGCCAGCTACTGAAGCTGTTAAGAGCACAAAATATTCACACAGTGTCAGAGTGTCTTGTCTACATTGCCTGTGTCTATGTAAGTGAACCAAGACACCCCAGAGAGTTCTGAACTGGATAATTTTACAATTTAAACCCTGCATCCTCCTGCCCCAGGCCCATCTAAAGTGACTGGCATCTAAGTGATAGGAAGGCATGCCTGCAATTGGAAAAAAGTGGAGATCTGCTGCATAAATCAGCGTGTCTGTCATAATTCACCAGCCTGTCTTATCAACTCATGCTTGGCATGTGTTCCCTGAGGCACCAGAACCTGATGTTGTAAATTAATCAGCTGCTGCTGCTGCTTTTTTTGGAAGTTTGGATATGGGTAAAAGGTCTTGAGAGGCTGAGGACCTGCAGGTAATTCCTTCCTACCATCCCTCCTCTGTGCTTTTCCCATGAACAACTGGCTTTGGGTAAAGAAAATAAAAATATAATGCATAAAAATTCCAGCTCAGATGTTCCCTTAGGACAACAGCCACCAGCTACTGCTTCCCTGTACTCTACATCTGTGACTGTTTCAATTTCACTCATTCCTGGCCATGCTGCCCTTTACAGAAACACCTTTGTGCTTTTTTTCATGGCTCCTTAAGCACATGGTTATTCTGAGTAGACCACAAGGCACCTAAATGCATCTCAGATGCTGCAAATTGCTGCTGGATACTTTTAAAATAAATTAATCTGTACCTTTTTAAATAACTGAGTTAGGACAACCTCCTGTGCACCAGAAATTTCCCTAGGAAACTGAAAGACAGGACAGGCACCCAAAATACAGTGAGTAGAAACCCAAATTTGTTTCTTAGTGGATAAAGTCTCTTTGAGAGCAGTCAAGGGGAATACTACAATCAATCCCAGACATTTTACAGGTGATTCAAGTATATTTTATCTTTCTCTTGGCATTTCCATTCAGCCAAAGAGCTTCCATGATCCAATAAACTGTTCTTGGCTTCCTGAAGCTCAGGAGAGGTGTTGAGAGCTCTTTGCTTAAATTCTTAATTAGGGGTAAAATTT
The DNA here is from genome assembly GCF_023055355.1 of Agelaius tricolor. Classification (NCBI taxonomy): domain Eukaryota; kingdom Metazoa; phylum Chordata; class Aves; order Passeriformes; family Icteridae; genus Agelaius; species Agelaius tricolor. The sequence continues at coordinate 12,838,873 of NW_027269279.1, forward strand.
ACAATTTAAAATAGAAATAAAACAAAACTCACAAGCAGCATTTGCAGCTAGATGAAATAGATGCTTCAGTGTTTATTATGATGGATAACAAGATCTCAACAGTGCTCCTACATCAAAAATGCCAGGCTAAGCCCAGTGCTCCCACAGGATAATGTGATCATTAAATTGCTACCCTAAATGAGGTGGAAGGACTAAAAATTTCAGAGAGCACAGGATATTTCTCCTCTTTCTGCTAAACAATCACGGCTGGCATTCCCATATTTCTTGCCTGATCATTAACCACTGACATAATTAATATGCACTCACAGAAGCCTCAGCACAGTTAGAACATAATCACCTATAGATTTGATTCATGGAAGTGTCTTTTTGGAATAACTAAGACAGATTAGGTTTCTTAAATTGTCTTGGATACAGAAGCAACAAAAAGCAAGTTGGGAGTTGCCAACTGCAGAGGGGTCCTAATTAACAACTCAATTAAAAAAGGCAAATTAAAACTTTATGGTTCGTTATCCTTCATTGCTTAATAAATTGTTTTGCTAAGCAAATGATTAAGAATGATTATTCTATAAAGCTGAAATAGAATCTGGTTTTTCACATTTTTTAAAAATCCAATAAAATAAAATCGGTTTGTTTTCAAATATCCAAACCATATTGATTGCAGAACTTTGTGCCAATTCAAGGACAAGAGCATAAAAGTATTAGAAAATGACTATAAACATTAAAAAATTATTTCTCCTCTCCCCTTTTTTACATTGAAGAATATCTGCAGCTCTTCTGATTAAGAGACTCTACACATTTTCTTTATTTTTACTGGGTTTTTTTTTAATGGCACCACTCTTGTGCTCATCAAAATGAATTGTCCCCCCTCTTAACATCATGGATTTCTTTACACACTCAGAACTTTTGGAATTTATAATCTGATAGTTCAGGATACTGAGGGATGAATAAAACACGTTTGATCATAGAGAATATTTGACAAGCTACAAGAGATACCAGAATGATTCATCTTGGCAGTTTTAAAAGATGTTTATGGATATTTTTATATGTCCTGAACTGTCCCCTAAGACAATGTTTGCAAGTCTGTTTCACACTGTGCTAGACACAAAAGCCATTTTCATATAAAAATACACTAATATGCTACTGGAAATAGGAAAGCCTCTATTTGCCTTGAAGCCCTGTTTGCTATTTTGTAAACCTGTATGTGTAAATAAATTAAAAACTGAAGCCCAAAACAACTGGTTTGAGTAGAAAACAACAGTGCTTTGTTTCAAATTCTGACTTGCTAGAGGCTTAGAAAAAAACAGTTTGCAGGTTTTTACTGCTTCCAAATTGAGCAAAACAAAAATGAAGGTAGCATTAATGAGTGTGAACAGATAATGCCAATTAACGAAGAGGAAGGAAAGCAACTCCAACTGTCTGCTAAAGACAAAAGGTCACAGAGTCTCTAAAACACAAAATTCAGCATCCCCAGTTCCCTCCCAGTGCCCTGGGTATTTCAGGAACCATTTATTTCCTTTCTGAGCTCTCTTTCCTGCACAAATTTGAGCAGGTCAAACACTCCAGAAATGCCTGCACTGCTAGGGGACAGATTTTACCCCGAAGCCAACAGAGAGAGCTCCAGATGCTGGGTGCCCTGGATATCCAGGGGTTTCTGACCTGCTGAAGACACAAACTCTCCCTTTCCACCTGATGGGAGAACCTCTCCCCTTCCCCTGCTCCCCACACACTGAAAACATCGCTCTGCTGAGGGACACACAATGATCAGATTTGGCAGAGAAATTAATGTACATGAAAAACCCAACCCCTTTTTGCTCTCCCACACTGATGCCTGCACAGATCAGAGACCTCAGGAACTGCAGCGGCTCCCAATGAGAATTATCTGATTCCATAAAACACTGACATGGCTATTGCACTATCAAATGTCAAATAAAACTTCCTACATAAGTCTGTCAAACTCTGCTTCTACAAAACTGTAAAACTTTCTACATAAGTCTGTAAAACTTTCTACATACGTCTTCCTTGCCTGTAAAACTCAAGGAACTGATTACATAAAAAAATTACTGGAAAGATGGTCCTTTGCACCTATTTAGAACAGTATTTTTAAAATGTGGACATGTCTAATTTTACTGAAAAGCATAAAAAATTGTTTCTCTGGCAGAAGCTGGGATAAGGTACTAAGTGCTTCAATGGAACAGAAAAGGGAATTTTGTTGCAAAAGTATTAGCAGACAATCTATGAAAGATTAATTTATCATTCATCCCTAAAAATACCTTGATAAAAGTTAAGTTAATTTATAAATACTAGTTGTGTCATCAAGAAACTCCATTTATACAGTCACTATAGCCTTTTCTACTTCGACAGGACCCAGCTGTTTTATGAACAATCTTTCTGAGCATCTTCAATGACAGCCCAGCCTTAATCAGCAGAAAACAGCCCCGAGTTTCTGCATCAAAGCAGATTCTTCAGCAAGACAAGCAACTTCCCCACAAAACCATGGAAACAAATCAATGTGTGCTGCTGGCAGCCAGAGGAGCTACAGAGGGAACTTCATCAGAAGGTTGCTCCTCATTATTTCCACTTGCTAGTAAGGAGCTCAGAATTTTTATTTTCCTTGTGGTTTTGGTTGAGTTTTGGGTGTTTGTTTCTATTTTTTCCCCCCATTTTAGAATTAGCAGCATATTTATATCATGATTTTACTGGCAATATGATGCATTTTGGGCAATGCTCTGAGCAAATCCTACTCTTGGAGGATCTAAAGTAGACATTTGGTATCAAACCTTTATGGTTTTTATAACTTTCTCATTATAGAAATACATCACAGAACTCCACAAGGATTTTCATTTTAAATCCTGCATCATTACTGAGTGAAACAATGTATTTGCCTGCATATATAGGATTTAAAGAATTAAATACTTATGGAGCATGTGGACTGAGCCAGATTTACATGTAGGTAATTGGCAGTTTTAAACTCACTAGTAAACACAGAGAAAAAAACAAAAATGGCCAACACAACATTCTCTTCAGGTCTGAAACCAAAGCAGCAGCTCGGAAAACTAAAACAAGTGAGGAGTAATGGGGAAAACACAGTCTCTGCAAGGAAGGGAATGGTTTCCCTGCCCTCAAGATTCACAAAGAAAATATAAGATACATGAACTAAATACTCCCAAGCATTTATCACAATAAGTGAATTTAGAGATGTCCTTTCTTGGGGATGGAGGCAAAGGGAACATCCTCAGCCTGCTACTCCTGAGCAGCTCCTTGGGCTGCTGAAGCTTGCAGGCTTTGCAGTCTGCAGGACACAGATGAGAACTTTGTCACAGTCATTCTATTAAAAAAATACAAAGTATTTTCCCTTACTTGATAAGAACCCAACATAATTTGTTTTCCTTTTTCTCTGACAAGTTAATTCATGACCAAATAGACAAAAATATTAAATTAACCATAACATGGGTGACTTGCACATAGCAGACAGCAATTTATTTTATCAGATCCTACCCCAAAGCAAAAAGCAGCCATAGAAATGTTTTAACATTAGGGAGAAAAGACAGATGACACTTAATCCAGATATGCAGCACTTAATCCAGAGATACCTTTTATAGGCAGGTGTTGAATTTCATGAGATTTCCTCAAGTCAATTTAGTGAGCTCTCAGTACAAATTCAACATCAGGGGCTACTCAGCACAAGAGTAAAGTGTAAAGAATAACTTTGTGTTATTCTTTACAGTGTATATTCAGAATATTCTGTGTAAAAACAACTTTGAAGAAACCAAATGTTTAAAATGTTCTTTTATAAATAATAATAAGAAACAATGTGTTAACATCTAAACATTATTGGCAGTAGGACAGGACAGTCAGTAAATATGTGAAAAACATTTCAACCCATACAGACAGTCTGGTCTAGAAGTTGCTCACAAAAAATAGAGAAAGAACACTCAAAATGACTTGCAAATAATAATGGCTCTCATTTCTCAATATACAGAACCAGCTGAACAAAGTTATAAAGAAACTGTGGAAATCTGGAAGTGCACTGAAATTCAGTATCTTGTAAGTTCAGGCAGAGCAAGAGTTGGGAAATTCTACACTTGAAAGAATGCAGGAAGGAGAAACTTGGGTAAAACAAGAGTGTTCCTATTGCTAAGGCAACAGAGAAGCATAAATAAAATGCAGGAAAATAAATCAATTTTGAGGAGTTCTTACCAGCTGTATAAAAAGCTGCTGATAGGAACAGGGCAAGACATGGATAGAGCTGGGAACACCAACCACATCTGTGGCAATCCCCTCCAAATAGGCACACAGGTTTTCTTAGGATCTCTTTATAACAGCAAGAATAATGATAAAGCACAACAAGCAAATAAAGGAAAAAAGAAAAGAAAAGGAAAAGAGAGGAGGAAAGAAAAGAGAAAAGAGAAGAGGAAAGGAAAAAAAAAAGAAGAAAAAAAAGAGAAAGCCCATATATCTAAGAAGAGATGACTGAAATGATCTTATCCCACTATTGATGTTTAATCCCACTGTTGCCCTGGTACTGAAATCCCAGGAAATCACTGGCAGAGTGGCAGCTCCTGATCTTCCCACTGCCAGCACAGGCACAACTGATTAAACAACTCTGGCTGTGCAACACCAGCGACCTAAAGGATGAATTATTAATAACAGGAATTCCCAGCAAGTTCTCACTGATGAATTGATGCTGCTGCTGACTTGCAAAATCAGCTGCTTTTACCTCATTAGTTAAGAATAGTTGAATTTCTGAAATTACTACAGTGAACAAGGTTTTTGTTTTCCCAAGGCCTCCCATGTTCTAAGGAAATAACTTCAAATAAAAGGACTTCTCCCTCAGGTGGTGCTGATCACACCTGAGTTCTCAAGCACACCACACATGAACATCCCAAACCAAGTGTCCCACCAGAACTGATCCCCTGCAGCTGCAGGAAAAGCAACACTTTCAAATGAAAATTGATCCTGCACTATGCAATAACACACTTGTCTGATATTCATTAATTCATTATTGTGTGAGGAAAGGAAGATAAAATGAGAAACACTCAGTGATGTAAATAGCTTTATGCCCTGTCCAGTAAAAATATTAAATCCATTACCTTTTCATCTGAATGCTCGAGTAAAATAGAATCTCAGCTGAAGATATGATCAATTCCAGTTAAATGCTTACAGATCTCAAATGAGAATTTAGTTAACCATGAACAAAAGATATGAAATTGCCAAGTTAAAACAAAGGTGCCAGGGACCCTTTGTACACTGAAATTCAGACAGGTTTTTAATATGTTGAACAACAGCCAAAAAGTTGGTTACCTGGGCACAAATCCTGTGGCTCCAAAAACTCTATAATCACCATAGCATCAGAAAGCCAATATTCAAGTTTTAGTTTATAATGATGAATATTCACTACAGGTGAATTTCAGGGGTGTTTTATTGCCTTCTCCTACCCATTCCCTTCCAAAGCACAGATAAATTATTGCTCTTTTTACACAGCCATTTATCCAACACTCACTCAATTGACATTTAATAAATTTTGATTATCTCATGAATTGAAAAACACAACTCTTTCCTACTTGTTGGGGCATAGACTTACTTGGGAATGAAGAGTTTGGAATAAAGTTCATCCCTGCATGTCCTCCATTTCATATGCAACAATTATAACTTGCCATATGCCCCAGATGAATTAAGAGAACTGTCACAACAATGAGAACTACAAAGTGGCCTTTAAGCTGTCCATGTGCACAAAAAGATGGCAAAGTCCAGCAGGCTTTAATTTGTTGTTCCCCTAGACCAAGCAGTTTTCTGTTCAACCGTTTTTATCTACAGCCCTGCACTGAACTGCAAGTGAGCCCCCAGAGGTGGGTGGGAAACATTCCCCAACCCCACAACTCCATCAGCTGTAGGGCTGGGGGCTTTCCCTGTGTGCCCAAAACCCCACAACTCCACCAGCTGTAGGGCTGGGGGCTTTCCCTGTGCCCAAAACCCCACAAATCCAGCAGCTCCAGGACTGGGGGCTTTCCCTGTGCTCAAAACCCCATAACTCCATCAGCTGTAGGGCTGGGGGCTTTCCCTGTGTGCCCAAAACCCCACAAATCCTGTTCTTCCTGGGATTTCAGTACCAGGGCAACAGCGGGATTAAACATCAAGAGTTGGATAAGATCATGTCAGTCATCTCTTCTTAGACATAGGGGCTTTTTCTATTTTTTTCTATATTTTTCTGGTTTTTTTCCCCTTCCCTTCCAGCAGTGCAGGGCTAGGGGTTCTCTTCATGTGCCCCATCCCATAAATCCAACAGTGCAGTGCTGGGGCTTTCCCTGTGTGCCCAAAACCCCACAAATCCAGCAGTTGAAGGACTGGGGGGGTATTCCCTGTGCCCAAAACCCCACAAACCCAGCAGTGCAGGGCTGGGGGGTCTCTTTATGTGCACAATCCCAGCAGTGCAGGGCTGGGGGGGTCTCTTTATGTGCACAATCCCAGCAGTGCAGGGCTGGGGGGGTCTCTTTATGTGCACAATCCCAGCAGTGCAGGGCTGGGGGGGTCTCTTTATGTGCACAATCCCAGCAGTGCAGGGCTGGAGGCTTTCCCTGTGTGCACAACCCCATAAATCCAGCAGCTGAAGTGCTGGGGGCTTTCCCTGTGCCCAAAACCCCGCAAATCCAGCAGTTGAAGGACTGGGGGTATTCCCTGTGCCCAAAACCCCACAAATCCAGCAGTGCAGGGCTGGGGTCCTTCCCTTCCAGGGAAGCAGAGCCCTGGCAGCCCAGCCCAGCCTGACCCTGCTGGCCCCACACCAGTAACACCAGTACCAAACTGGGAGCTCGCACAGGAGCAGAGCAGAGCTGAGCAAGTCCTGCTTGGAATACACCAGAACCATCCCCAAACTGGGGGATGGAGCCTGTGCCTCCAAAACCAGAGGTCACCTGACAATCCTTTCTTTCCCTTCACAATGATTGAGAGCAGGAGATTGCCAGCCCCAGCTCTCCTGGAAGTTCCATGGGCACAGTTTATTTAGTGCTGCTCAAGTGCTTTCAGTGATTAACAGCATAATCTGCTCCCTGGACTACTGCACTCTGCTTCTGAAGGGATCAAAATAGAAACCCAACTGCACTGCCCTGCCCAGATAAGCAATTTTCTGCCACCTGAATGCAGAATGATGAACTTTTTCTTTCCTCACCCAAGCAAAACAGATTTTTCAGGCATGTATTTATGATATTCCTGATATTATGTACCATTAACATGCTATGTATATTATTTCAGACAGTTATTTAAATGAATGAGGTATTTGACAACTTTTTTTTTTTTTTTATTCCTTATACAGCCTTGTTGTGTCAACTTCTGGCTTTTCTATAAGACTTACTTTGAGATGCTAAAAACTGACAAAGTGTTGCTATAATACTATTATCAGTCAAAGAAAATATTTTAACACTTTCCAAGCAGAGGAATAAAGCACTGGCCTCAATGATCACCATACTGTAATGCAGAATTTTCTGCTCATTTTCTAATCTCTGTCTTCCCTAGGCTGCACAGTGGAGTCCTAACAGGTCTGTACACACAAACACCCCAAAATAAATATAAATAGCCAAAATATCAGGTAAAAGCATACCAAAGGGAGATAGAGAACATGAAAGAACATAAAAGGGGGAAGATGGTAGTGACCATGGTGGTTTGGCTGCCCTGTGCATTCCACCTTCACTGACTTTCAACCCTCCTGTGGTAGCACAGGCTGTCTCCAAAGCATGTGACATCCTGATGGCCACTAAACAAGGAGCATCGGGGGACAAGTGTCATGGGACAAGACACTGCAAAACAGGACAGGCTTGTTTGGGGGAGTTTTTCCCAAATTTTAACCCATTTCTGGCTAAGAATCTATGCAGTGCAAGCAACACACGCTCCAAATTTATGATTTAAAAATTAAATTTTCTCATACAACTTGCTGATCAGATAATAAAAATAACTTGCTTATTTCCAGGGAGATTTTCAGTGCGGACTTCATATTTGGTCTTCAAAAGCTGTGCAAGTACAAATGCTCCAGAAACAGCCCAGTTTACTCTCTTCCCTCCACCACAAACAAGTTCTGAACTACTTCAGTTTCCCAGAGCCTGAATAATCACATCAATTTAAGCTCAACAGCTCTCAGTATCTCTCCAATTTACACCACTTTTGCTACAATGCTGTCAAGATCCCCAAGTCTGCAGCCAGAACATGTCTTAACTGCTGAAATGCTAATTTTGGGCTGTGCTACCATTGAATCCTTGGGATTTATCTACTCCCTAAAAATCAGGGGGAAAGTCTTATTCTGCTCACTGCTATTATTGTTATTATTGCTATTATTCACTACCTCCATCTACCATGAGAACTCAGAGATAACTCGGGTAGGAGCCACCCCAAGGCACGCTGGAGGCTGGCACCAAGCCATACCAGGCAAGAAGGGTTTCTTACCCATTTAACATAACAGCTCAATTTTGCACAGCAATTTAGAGCTGCTGAGAAAACGAGGCAGTGATTTTATTTCTCACAAGATTATGTACAATTGTCATGCATTGCAGGCTCGTGATCCCACAGCACTTCTGGCTAATTTTTGAGAACTTCTTATACCTGCAAGAAAGGACACACTAGGGCAAGTAAATGCTGTGCTTCCTCCTCCATATCTACTGCCTTTCATATGGATCTCACACATTTACATTGCAAATCCATCTTGGAGATGAGAAAGTCATTTAAACTCTCCCAAGCTCAAGTAATTTTGATGTTGTATCCCAGCACAGACTTGCTGCAAATAGCTGCACTCCCAACTCAAAAGCCTCTTGCTCTGTTTTGCTGTGATAGTTCTATTTCTTGTTTCATTGTGGTTTTATCTTAAAACAACCAAAAATGCATTATGCAAATAAGTCCTTTCAAGAAATCACTTTGTGAAACTAAAATAAACTTGAAGGTTTATTGCCTTGTAAATTATTCATTGTAGCCTTTTAAAGGACAGGATACAAACTGCACAAAACAAGGCAGCAGGAGAGACAGGTCTATTTTTAAAATCACATTGGGTGTGACATCATACTTCCAAAAGTCTGCCACCACAGGCACTGCAAGCAACTTTTCCATCATCTGGGAAGCAGACACAGGCTCACAGCGCTCCAAAACCACAGAGCTGGGTGAACACTGCACAAACAATCTCACAGACTTTCCAACAGCACTCACTGGAAAGGTTTGAACCTGAAGGCCACATTGAAAACCCCCACTGAGCTCAGGATTCTGCCCAGCTGTGAGCACACCTTGGGTCTGGGCACTGCTGTGGGGTCAGGATGCTCTCAGCTGCAGGTTCTCATGGTCAGTATCCTTGTTCAGCTGCAGGTTCCTACAGCCTCACTGAGTCCTGCACTGAGACAAAGGCTCTTGGGGCTGCAGCAAAGCATTTCACATCCTCGAGGTCCACTCTGTGCTCCTGCCATCCTCCTCCACAAACCTCCTGGTGAATTCTGCAAGGCACTGTCCTCCTCATCCCCCATTGTTCCTGTAACTCCAAAATGCCAGCCCCAGGAGAAATGCTGCAAAAAGCCTCACTCAGCTACAAGATGAGCATCCAGGTATTTCAGTGTGCCCCAGCCCAGTGAGAATCTTTATTGATTGCTCTGGCCACAGCTGAGGGGATCAGCTCCAAAGCCCACACAGGCATTTCCAACCCATCAGCCTGAGGAGCCTCACCTGGCTCTAATGAGCCTGACAGAAACTGAGGTAAAACCAATTAACAAAGCTTTCCTACAGTTCTAAATAATCAAAACTCTCGAGCACAGATATAGTTCCTCTGTGGCAGTTCAACAGTATCACCATATTGAGTTTGCTCTCAGTGCACTGTCAAACTTCCTTCCTCCAAAAAGATTCCACAGGAATTTTCGATGAAGCATCTGATGCCATATTTTTATATCCTTCCTATCAATTGCTTGGAAAGCATCAAATTTTCTACAGAATAAGCTTCCTTAAAGCAGACAGATTTTCCTCCACGTTCTGTGTCCTGAGTAACAATGAATTCAGTTATTTTTGGCTCATGCTCACCCTCTGTTCCTTTCCCCTTCATTACAGAGACGTGACCTCTGCTCTGCCAGCAGCCTGTGTCACCTTCTGTCCCCTGCTGGGTACATGCTCAAAAGAAAACATTTACAAAAGAGCCTGCACTTACCCCATGCTGCCTTCCAGGATACAGGAGACAGATCTGAGGAGCTGCAGGTTCACCTTCTCTCTCTGCTTTCAAGTCTCACCAGGCCCAGCACCTCCAGAACAAAACCCCCAGAAAAACAAAAGCCCCTCTTGCCTGCCGAGGCTGGGAGAGCTCTGCTCCACATTTCCTACTTGCCCAGCACTGCAGGCTCACTGGGAAAGCTGCTGGGAGCTTTTGCAAAAGGGAACGTTTTAACTGTGCCTTCAAAGCATGCTGCCCCTAAACCAGGAAAAAAACAAAGTGCTAATTACAAGTAAAGTGATGATGACTGTGACACTTAAAAAAAATTAAAAATGCAATTCTGTAGCAAATGAGGAAATTTATGGTTTTGGTTTTTTTTCAATAAAAAATCATATTTGGGAGTGAACTGCCAAGGCAACTTCACAAATATATCAAAAATGTCAGAGAATAAGGACTGGCCATTTATCAACACATTTATCCATTCAGGAGGCTAAAGCCAAAGAATATCTGTGAATATCAAAGAATATAGTTCAGTATTCACTGATCACTCTATTTTAAAATAGCTTACAGCAGCTCAAATACAGGTTCTGACTGTTTTATAACCTAAATATTTACCAGTTCATTATCACTTGACAAAATAAACATCACTTGACAAAATAAACATCCCTAAAAGCCTCTGCAAATCTTTGCTACAGCTTCAGTCCTTCCTATATTTTACCTCTTCTGCCCCAAAATGTAGATATTTCCGTATCTTTCTGCAGGAAACCAAATGGGCAGAGAATACATCTATTTCTGCTCAACTAGAAAGCACAAATTACAAAACTTAAATCCTTCACATGCTTCAGTGTTCCTCTCTGAATGTACTGTAGAGCTATCATAAAGAAAGATTAAAAACTATTTAACTGTAATTAAAAGCTGACTAATATGTACAGACTCGAAAGTAAATCATTAATGCAAAAGATTTTGTGTTCATTCATCTCAATTTTCTGTTGGGCAGAAACTTTCCATAAAAATGATTGCTTCATTTCAACAGCAGCACAATCTTTTGTTTCTTATTCACTCTTGCCAGTTGCCATCCTCTTCATCTTTCTGGTTCATAACTCTGAAAACCGACTTCTCCAACAACATAAATTTAAAACATGTATAGATCAAATGCTCAAAAATAAAAGAATTTGTTTTCCAGCACTTACATTTGGTTCTGTGAATGCTTTTCTAACAATACATGAATGGGAAAAAGAAGACAACGAGGTAGCAATCACCTTTCAGACCTCCACAATCCTCCCAGCTTACTTGCCCACAGAGAAATTTGCTTTTCACTGTGCACTGAGGAGACTGTTTGGCTTCTCAAAACAAGAATTTCTGGGCACAAACTGATACCATCATCTTCTCCTGCAAGGAGGGATGCTCACCATCACATTTCCAGAGGGCAAAAATCTCCTTTAGTAATTCTCATGTGCACTGAGAGATTTTGCACTCTTACTTGGCCACTGAGGAATGAGAACTATAATTGCAGGGCAAACAACTTTAGAAAACAATACAGAAAGTAACAGCAGGATGAGTTAAAACTCAACTCCATTTCTTACCAGTCTGAGGCAGAAACAATGAAATGCAGCAGGCTGCCATTAATTAAAGAGACTCCTCCAGCATGGCAAAACCTTGAGCTGCATAAAAGAAATTCAGCTGCATAAAAGAAATTCATCTCAATGGCAGCAGCCAGTGTTTCATGGCACGAAATGCAGGAAAGGATTTTGTGCTGCCATGGAATAATTTGGCAGGACAACACTGCAGACCATGAAACACACAGAACATCAATGACCCTTCAAAAGAAGTTACCCCCTTCACCCTCTACAATTTCTACTATTGTGCAGCCAATATTTGGTCTTTCCCATATTGAAAATTATATTTATGGCCCAGATCTTACTCCTGTCAGGAAATACATAATGCCCTGTATCTCTCCAGGGTGGAGTTCACAGGGTACTGCAAAATGCAGGAGGTCCCACAGCCTGGAGCTGCTTCTGAGTCCACAAAGATACTTGCCAAGAAAGTGTTAAAAGATTAAATATCAGGAGAAATAAGCCATGTATTCATTCAATTGCCTTTCAGTGTAATGGTACAAAAGGTATTAAAACTCTCTGGAGCAGGGTTAATAGCAGATTTTATGGAAGTGGTTAATTAAGAGGTCAGCAATTTCCTTGTACATTTACATTGGGTTTATGGACAGATCTGGTTGAGGGAATGCATCACCCCATGTAAACTGGGAGATTGTAAGATCTGAAAGGAGCAGTTTCTGGAAAAATGAACCTGGCTGGGCTGGGCTGTGCTCTGCTGTGCTAACATCAGTGGGTCCCTGGGCTTCTTCCACTCTGCAAGAGCTTCCAAAACTTCTGACAAAGTTACCAAGCTCACAAACATCTGGAATCACAGTGGAAAAACTGGCCTCAAAGAGCAAATTAAACATTAAAAAAAAAGGACTGAACCTGTTTAGAACAATTTCCTAATTGCTGCACTGAGCCTGGCTGGCTGGAATTCCCTTTGTCCGTGGCAGGGAGAACACAGAGGGAGGGAACAGAGCCAGGACCTGAGCACGGGGATATCCCAGGCCAGGAGGTGCCAAGCTGGGCAGGAAAACCCAGGGGGAAGGGGCTGGGGCATCCCTGGGGCACTGCCTGGGCAGCAGCTGCTGGGGATGTGCTGCAGCACCTCTTGGGGGTTTTTCTGTCCTGCTCTTCAGCTTTGCTCAACTCACTGTTCTTCTGCTGCTCAACTCTTCTGCTCTTTCAATTCTCTTCTCCATCCCAGCTGAGTGAACAGGGGCTGAGTGGGAGCTGAGCTTCTGGATGGGCTGAAGGTTGTGCTGAACAGAGCACATAGCAGGGAAAATGTTATTTATGGGGAAAACCCTGTGCACTGAAAGGCACGGGATGAAATGCCAGTGTCTGCCCAGCACTGGGGGCTCTGGGAGCAGCTGTACCTGCTGATGGTGCTGCTGCCCCTGCCTCGTCACTCCTGCTCAAAAAGCTGACAGGAGGGGAAGGGACAGAGCCCTTCCCACAGCTCCAGCACCACCCTAAGCCAGCCCTTCCTTCATCCCCCAGTCCCACAAGTCCACAAAACACCTCCAGATCCGGCTGATCTGCCTCTGAGCTGCAGCATAAATCACAGATAACTTGATCATCGATTGGGAACAGACCATGCAATGGCTGGAGAAAGGGCAGAATTCATCCCCCTGCAACTGAGGAGAAAAAGCTTTGCTCAGGAGGCTGCAGTGCCTCTCCTGAATTTCCTGAGGAGGGAGGGTAAGCACATAAAAGTCTCCACGCAGTTACACACACAGTTCAGAGAGATTCCAACCATCTGTGTCTGCCACAGCAAGGCACAGCACACTGCCCCAGGGCCCAGCAAGCGTGTCCCAGAGATAGATACTACAGAGATTTGTCATTTCAGTGACACTCAGGGGAAGTGTTTGGATGAGTAACCACTGGCTTTTCAAAGAGATTTACAGTGGGACACTGCAGAATGCTGCACAGAGATGAAGGTTTCACCCTTTTCCTGCCTCTCTCCACATGTTAAGTCCCATTGATCTCAAAATAACAAGCACCAAGAAGAAGCAATATCAGCAGCATATACTTAAATCACCCTCTAAGAATTGAGAATACTTGATAAATTTAGCACAGTTGCAGCCAGGGGCAAAAACTTTGCAATATTGGAAGTATTCTGTGAAGCAGAAATGATGTATCTGCACTGAATAACCCCTCTTGCCACGATTCCTGCTTGCTCTCTTCCCTTTCTATATTTAGGAAATCGAAGCAATTTAATGTAAAACAGCAAAGCTGGGAAATTGACTGCAACTCTTAAGAAAAAGCCTAGGAGGCTAATGAACCATTATGGTAAAAGCTGAATAAGCCCAGATCCTGAAAAGAAATTGGAGGTGTATTTTAGATATGCATGAAGACGATCAAAAAACCATTCCACATAGATTGCTGTGTGCAAGTAGGGCACTTTGTTTAATCTTATCCAGCCATACAACTTAAATGAAACAAACCTTTAATTTGACTTTCAAAAGCATTACTGTATTTTGGGAGCTGCCTTGAAGTCGGCCAAGTAATGATCCTGGAGGTATTTCAAGCTAATTTTTAAAAGCCAACAAGTTTCAAATATTAGAAAAATAGGCTCTGCTTTTCCTCAGTGGAAGGGAGAAAGAGTGAAAAAACCCAAAACTTTTTATCATTGCTGTTGAGTCAAGTAAAATGAAGGGATTTATTGCAGATATTGATGTGGCTGGTTAAAAAATATAACTCAGAAGGATTCCTTACGTTATTTGAAGACTTCCCCATTCACAGATACACATCACATGGAAATTTAGCCATTGTCATCAAATTGATAATAATGAGCTTAATTCTAAAAAGAGCATTATCAGAGGCAGTGTTTATAGAAAATCACAGACCCTCATCCTGCAAACACATTTGAACTGAACTGAGACTACTCATGCACATAAAAATAAACTACAGGTGTACTTGTGAGATCAGGGCCTGACTGACCCCAAAGGAATAAAGAACAGAGATACCTAAAAGCTCCCTTGGATCCCCTATAAGGGCCTGAACCTGCAGAAACTAAAAAACATCAAAAGAGGACTAAAATTGGGTCTTGCTGTGAGAAAGCAGTAAAAAACCAAACAACTCAAACCAAACTAAATCAACAACAACAAAAAGAAACAAAAAAAACACCCCAAGCCACAGAAAAACCCTTGTCTGATCAATATGCAGAAAGGGGCATTAGTAGTTGGTATGAAGTAATCATAAAGATTCTTTGGGACACACTACCAAGAAAATTTTGAAAGTCTAAATTAAGTTTTTTATTATTTATTAAACTCTATCTTAAATGTCCTAAGTAACACTGTAACACTTATTACAGTCTAAAAAAAAAAAAAAAAAAAATCACCCTGGATTTTAGATGCCTGAATACCAGGGCACCTGTGTTTTCTTGTTTTGATGGAAGTTAAGGTGAAAAGAGGCTCCTAGGTCGAGGCAATACCTTTGGTTAAACAGACACATGGCTGAAAAAACCTGGTCAATTATAAACAGAACCTTCTGCAAACCCCAAATGCACTCAGCAGCTTTCAGAGCCAGCCAGGAGCTCAGCAGCAGTGCCCAGCATCCCCCATGGGGACCCCCTGGCACAGCAGCGCTGGTACCCACGAGCTGCACCCCTCATCTGCATCCCCTTGTCATCAGCCTATAGAAATCAGCAATTCCACTCCTTTCTGCTCTGCCATGAGTCATTGAATTGTAAATCCAGCAGGATGTAATGTACCATGCAGCAGAGGAAAGGCAAGGAGAGCAGTGTGTGTGCTCTGCTCTGCTCTCACCACAGCTCAAAGGGAAGGAAGGGTGCTATCACGGCACAGCAGAGCTGTGCCAGCCTCCACACTGCCAGCCCCTCACTCACCACCACATTGTAGCTAGCTGAAGGTCCTACAGTTAAATGATTGTTTTTAAGAGTGGAGTTTCATTCTTACACACCACTTGTATGCCTTTATCAGTGGGGAACAGCAGTGTCAGCCAACGGCCTGGCAGGTTAAAACATATTGGGTATTTCAGAGAGACTCCTGAGCCTCATCTCTTATTTATAAGTCTGGAGTTAGAATTTAAATGAACATGAGCCAGAGTGTCTGCCTGTACAGGAGATTCCCAATACTCACTTCAGAGTTTATGATAGCAACAAATGACTGGAAGAGAACTGAGATACTCCAGTGTCGGAGTGAGAAAGGTCATAACTCTCTTAATAGCTACAGTGTCAGAAAATAATTTAGCCAGTTTAGGAAACAGAGTTTGATTGCAGTTAGCAATGCCCTGATTAGCTGCAAACATTTTGGGTACTAGCATCCAGAGAATGCCACACAGCAAACAGTAAACCATGGCCAAAGGAGAGCCAGGCGTGGCTGTTCAGAGCTTGTCAGACAATAAACTCCTTTTTCAGAGGCAGCTGCAGGTCCAGCAGTGCTTTCTGTTTCCAAACCCAGCACTGGCACTGGGCAGGCAGGCAGGGCAGGTGAAGGGCTCCAGGATGCCCAGCATGGCTCTGCACACAGGGGACACAGCCTGCAGAGGTGCCCCTACAGCCCCTGCATGCCACAGCACAGCAGCCCTGGCCAGGTAACAATGAGCACTGACTCCATGCTTCTCAGAAGGCTGATCAAGCACTTGATTTTACTGTTCTTATTAAGAAACCCATCACCCTCACAGACAGTCACAATACAGGCAGACCCAACTGGTCCTTGAATCCAAGCACCATCACCATTGGCCAGTTAAGAAACCACCCTTGGGTAAACAAATCTCCATAACACATTGCACATGTTCACAACAGGTGCAGCAAATTGTGAGGAATGGTTACTCACTTCTCATAGTTTAGGAAGGTTTATTAAACCTTATCAAAAATGCAACAGAAGACTGAAGAGAGAGAAAAGGTTATGGCACCACGAGCAAAGGATTTCCCCCCCCATGTGCTCTCTCCCCCCTACAGTGGAGGTTTTCCCTTTTTAACCCCTCCCAAAGTCCTGTCCATCAAACCCTTCTTTGCTGTCCAGTGGTGGTGATCTCCTCCTCAAATCCTGGTTGGAGTTCCATAGTAACAAGCCAGCCCTCCCAGATGGCCCTTGATAATCATGTGAGGGGGTACAAGGTAACTATAAATCTATAAAACTTTCCTTAACCTATAAACATGATATTTGTCTGTTAATTGTGAGAGTCAATCACATTACTCATCTATCACAACACAAAGAATTGTTTATCATTCTTTTCTCTGATCTTCTCACAGCTGTGCCTTGCTCTCTGTGGCCAGAGAGCTGCTGCCACACCTGCACATCCCCCAGGACAGCAGAACAGGCAGAGGGGAACAAGCCCAGGGAAAAACAGGAGCTATCCAGAGACCTTGGGACACACCTGGGGCAAACTGTCAGTGCAGAGTGCACAGGGAATGCCCGTGGCATTAGAACATCAAGGTGGTGCTTTCACACACACCCACAGAGGCACCCCAGGAGCTCAGAGCTGCCTCAGGCTCTCCCACCCTGACCAAAGGCTCCACTCCTGAGCAGCAGGACAGGGGATGATGGCCTGGCTTGAGCTGGTGCTGAGGATCTCTGTCTCAGCCACAAAAACTCGTTCACTCTAATGGAAAAGTGCAGTCAGCACCATCCTCAGCTCCTGTTTTCCATCCAGCACTCCCTCTGTATTTAAAACCTCCTAGGCAGAATACTGAATATGCAGGAAAACATTTTCTACCCAACTCATCCATAAGATCCAGTGTATATGCACAGTGTTCTCTATTTTTACCTATTTCCCTGAAAAATGACCATTTATCTGATCACACAGAATGTCCAGTTCCTCTTCAGCAAACACAGATAAAAAATATACATTTTGGATATTGTATTTGTTGACTGTCTTCAAGTCCAGGCTCACTGTATTATGCTGGAGACTTATGGAAATTAGAAGATACTTAAAAGAACTCCAGAGTTAAAGAAGAGATGGTTAAACAGGGAATCCAGAGGGCTACTGGTATCTTCACATCCTGAATAAAAATCACAATGTCTTCAGAACTACAAGGGTTAAAGGTGGGGTATCAAAAAATCAAATTACACTTTGAGATTTTGAACTTCAGACACAGCCCTAACAATCTGAACAGAAAGGATTGGGAATTGCTGAATAAAACAAGACAGAAAGAGTTGTAAACAATTCATGACCTGAAGACAAGTGTATAAAAATGACAAATAGAGATTGAAATGGAAGAAAAAGTCTAAGAATTAAAGCACAGTAATATCTCCTAAAGCAACATTAACATATATTCCAAAATGTCTCCCAGAATATCTCAGAGAATAAAATTCCCAATTGTGACCTGATATTGGAGGCCACCTCAATGTTTTTCTTACAAATATTACTCACATAAAATATATTGAGGCAGAGCATATGGAATAATTTATCAACACAGAAAACCCCATATAGGTTTGTGTTGTAGAGTGACAACCACATGTCACAGCTTGACTACCAACAATTCTAACAACATTACAGATGACACCTCTATTTTAATACAATATATTGGAGCATGTAAATGTATACTCCCAGACAGGCTCTGCACTCCTCTAACCACTACAGCACAGTGAATATTGTGTGTGCAATACAAATGTAGGAGTTCACTCATAATTTTAAGTTCCTATAGCTTATTTAAAAGATCTTCAATCAATTAACAAAACTCCTTTTCACATGAAAAGGCTCATTTTCCACAGTACACAGATGTCTGTCCAAACCTGATGTAGAACAGAAGGAGTCCTTTATTTCTTCCCAAATGCCAAACAGGTATTTCCCATAAAGGCATTAATTTTTATTGATCTAATTGCTCTAACCGCTGTTCAATTTCAAACAAACAAACCTGTCAAAAATAAATGCACTGGGTGAAGCAGCCTGGCCTGTGAAGAAAGTGGCTCCAGGTTCTGCATGCAATTGATGTGTATGGAGCACTTCCAAACCCCCATTATGTATTTTAAAAGAGCTGGATGTAATTTTCAGCTGAATGGCCCTTTTATGATTTCTAAAATCCTGTGGGGTTAATAACCCAACTCTTGAGGCTTTACTAGAGCAGACATTTGAAGTGTCTTTAAGAAGTTGCTGCATGCTGTCCTCAAAGCCCAAATCCAACAGAAAATCTTCAAACCCCTTTGGACTTTCAGCTTCTGGGTCAGTTCTGAGCTCCTGCATCAAGCACAGGAGTTTGTGCCTCTGAGTGTGGGATTTGCTGGGTCCCCAGATGGAGGAGGAAGGAAGGAATCTGACACCATCTTCTTAGAAGGCTAATTTATTATTTTATAACATTAAAGAATGCTATACTAAAACTACACTAAAGAATAGAGAAAGGATACAGACAGAAGGCTTAACAAGAATGATGACGAAAACTCGGGACTGACTCCTCAGAGTCTAACACAGCTGGCTGTGATTGGTCATTAAATAAAAACAATTCACATGAAACCAATCAAACATGCACCTTGGTTGGTAAACAATCTCCAGTCACATTCCAAAGCGGCAAAACACAGGAGAAGCAAATCAGACAATTTTTATTTATATTTTTCTCTGAGGCTTCTACTCCTCCCAGGAGAAGAAATCCTGGCAAAGGGATTTTTCAGAAAATATGACAGTGACACGTGAGTTTGGGTTCTTGGAATGGCATCAGTCACTCCCAAGCCCAGCCTGAGGAAGCAACACTGGGATCTCAGATCTCAGCCCTGGATCTGCAGATGGGCACAGGAACAAACTTGCACCTTCCTGTGGGCAGCAGCCTGGGGCTGCACAGAGCATACCTGAAATGCACTCACTGTTTCACATCTGTCAGCCCCTCTGACTAACCCCAGCCCATCTAAAAGAGGCAGGAAAAAAATACAGAAAATATTTTCAAATATCTCCTTCTGAGATTTGGTTTGTTTTTTTGGGTTTTTTTTTTCCCCTCATTTCTAACCCTAGCCCATCTAAAAGAGGCAGGAAAAAATACAGAAAATAGTTTCCAATATCTCCTTCTGAGTTTTGGTTTGGTTTTTTGGGTTTTTTTTCCCCTCATTTCCTGTTGCTCCCTTTTCCACAAATATAAAAAAAGCATTTATTTCCCTGAAAGGAACGTATGGATTTGCAAAAGAAGTTGCACCAGCATCCCAGTCCCACCCACAGATGGCAGTCACAGAGCACAGCTGCCCTGGAGCCCCTCAGCTGGGCAGGGCATCCATGGGCTGGGATGGCTGCTGAACAGCAAATGGAGAGTGAGAGGGGTGGGAAAGCAAAGGCCCTGAGCCAAACCCACCAATAAAGCAGAGCAATGTGCAGAGCTGCCCACCTCCCTGAGCTGCTGACTCCTAGCAGTGAGCAAGGAAACTCCATGCACTCCCCAGCCCTGGGCTGCCCAGTCACTCACACAGGGACTGTGACACCTTGGTGTCACTGCCTGGCTCCCACAAGGAGCTGCAGGTGCTCCTGAGCTTCATTCCCCCTCCCTGAGGCACCCACTGCTGAGCTGGATGCTCAGATGTTGGATTTCCTGCATGTTGGATTTCCTGCAGCCATCGCCAGGTGAACCAAAAGGTGACTGTGGAATTATCTATATTTATCTATATTTCAGTTCTGGACTAAGCACTGAGAAATGCATGGCAGGCTCCCTCCAGTGTGCAGGCTGCTCATTGTCCCCTTAGCACTGCCTGCTCAAACACCCCATGGACCCAGAAAAACCTGTAATGGGAAAAAAGGAATGTTTTCCCCACAGCTGCTGCCCTGTGGGTGCTTGCATTGTACTGCCCATAAATGCACATCTATTGTGCACATTATCACAGTTAACACACTGCTCCCAAGCACTGGAGTTCAAGCAAATCCCTCAAGCAAATGGATAATAAATGGTTTTCTCAAAACCATTTACAGAAGAGTGTCAATACCATATACTTAAACCCCATTTAAGACACTCAAATATCAACAAGATGACTTACTCCACTAGATGGCAAAAGAATGTTTACTTCCTTCTTTCCCAAAGTTCATCCAGGACAAGCAAGCATACCAGACAAGGAAAATTAATTCAAAGAGTGAGCTGCAACCCTTTAGATAACAAAAAAGAAAATGGAAATATCTGGAGAATTTCTTTTATTCCTCAGATAAGAAAAATGGGGAGCAATTAAGTGTTGTTTCCCGGTTAGCATAAGGACAAAATAAAAATAAAATGAAAAGAAAGTCTGCTGATCTGATACTACTTAACCTTTATAAAGCAAGAAATCTAAAAGCCTTTAAGTTCCTCTAAAGCACCTTTGAGATCATTCTCCCCAAAAGTTTATTTAGCTGATGGCGCTGAGCTCATCTGCATCATGGACCCAACACTCAGGCAGCAGTGAATTGGGGACACCCCAAACTTGAGTGTTTAATACACTAAATACAAGCATTGCAGTAAATTTGGATGCTGCATGGCAAGTTAAGAGGAATTACACACTCAGTGTTCCCTGTCCACTCTGACTCAGGGCCAGCTCAGGCTGACTGTGTGTAAGTGAGATGGATGTGACTCCTGGGATTTCTCCAGAAGGATCTACACTACAGGAGTCACTCCTGTGACTGGGGGAAATGTTGCAGTAAAAAAATAAAATTGGAAAAAAAATAAAATAAAGAAAGGCCTCATAAAACCAAGCCTGCTCTCCTAAAATCAGTGGCTGGCATTATCAAGCTGGCACTTTGCAAGTTCCCATAAGAAAGCAATCCTGGTGTGAGCAGTTCATTAACACAACCACCCATTCCTGGGTGAAAAACAACCAGCACCTGTATAAACTGTTTTTACACTGCTAGATAGAAAAATGAAAATCATCTCTCACAAAAAACTTTTCCTGCAAGTACACTCTGATGTTTGAGTGACCAATCAATACAGACTTGCTAATGACCAATAAAGTAATTGGCAAGAAAGCTCCTGCCCAATTGGAGTGACACACAGGTCTATAGAACTGTACAAAAACAAGTTATGTGAGTAAAGAAGGGCCTTTTCCACCATGAAGAAAATGGAGTCTTTGTGATTTATTCCTCTAGGAAAAGACCACAGGGAGTGGGTGGTGTGGGAAGACAGGAGACTGCTTCTCCCTCCTGTGAGAGTGCCCTGTCCAAGGGACACCTCCCACAGCTCAGTGCTGTCTTCTCTGCCATTCAGTCCAACTGAGCACTTATGTTTAGCACAAAACATCCACAGGGAAACCTCCTCTCTATTTTTGCTCATTGGTTCCCTGAATTACGTAAAACAGAGTGAGAGCCCTTCCACTGGTGGACTCAGCCCTGCATCACCACTCATCACAAGTTAACTCCAGGTGCTTTTCATAAAATACAGCCACTCATTAAACAACAGGTAATTCCAGAGGCATGGCAGATGTTTCAAAGCTGTCAGCTGATCATGAAATTCCAGCTGGCTGCTAACTGGAAATAATCCTGTTTCTTTTGCTGCAAAGCCCCTCACAGTCACACTGTTCACTTACAACAGAAGCCTCCTCATTAATTGCTGAGATATTGGGAATTTTTGCACAGTGTGAAGTGGCTCTGCAGCAGGATGGCCAGGTGCTGCTCAGCTGGGGATCTGTGTGTCCAGCACAAGGAGCACCTGCAGCTGGATCAGATGAGGTTCCTGTTCTGCTGAGCTCTCAGCCACCCAGCTGGCCCAAGGTCCAGCAGGAGCATTCCAGCACTTGCATGACCCACTGCTACCAGGGGATGCCAAACTGTGCATGAAGCATCTCCCAGTGCATGAATCCCCTTTGTGTCCATCCCTACATCAGAAACAGAACAGTTTCTAGCAGCTCTTTGAAAGCCTCCCTTGGGCATTGACATTCTCTGAATAAATCCCTTCACCCAGGATTTGTCTCCTGGGAAGCTGAGAGGCCTCAGAGCAAAGGAAAACAATTCTGATCTCATTTGCTTCTCCTGTGCTGTGCTCATGTGGAATGTGTTTGGAGATTGTTTACCCACAGGTGATTGTTCCGTTGCATTCTGCTGGGAGTTGTTTTCACTCTTTGGCCAATCAGGGCCAAGCTGTGTCAGGACTCTGGAGAGAGTCAGGAGTTTTCATTATTATCTTTTTAGCATTCTGTAAGTATCCTTGCTATATTCTTTAGTATAGTATAGTATTCTTTAATATAATATGGTTTCATAAAGTAATAAATCAGCCTTCTGAGAACATGGAATCAGACTCATCATTCCCCCTGCCATGGGGATCCCTGCAAATACAACACCTCCCTGTCCTGTGGGGTCAATCCTACAGCAAGCATCACACATGGGGCTTTCTGAGAGGCCCCCTGCTCTGCCTGAGGAGTGAACCCAAACACCTTCAGCTTCAGGTGGTGCCACTCACCCGGGCTGTAGGCATGGACTGCCCAAATTCCTCACCAGAGCAGCTCTGTCCCAGCAGCACAGCCTTGCTGTAAAGGTGCCTGGGTGGCTCCATCACCCAGCCCTGTCCCCTCTGTGTGCCCCAGCTGGGGCAGCCCTGGGCCCTCCGGGAGGGAGGGTTTGGTGGGTGCAGCAGGCACAGCCCCAATGCACCATGAAAGCCACATGGCAAACAGCAGCTGCAGCCTTGCCAGTACAACTTCCATGTGAAATCCAGACCTCACCACACCTCTTCTGAGATTAAAATAATAATTACAAAACACAGCCTTGAAGAGGATTGTAGGGGTGATTATGTAATAAAATCCTTTTTTTCTTCTTGAATGCATAAAAAGACTAGGAAGCCTTCTGTGGATCTCAAGACAAGCTTTGCATTATTTTTCTATTTGAACTAGCATGATTCATTTATCTCTTCATTATGAATACTTAAATTGTTCATAGAGCTTTATTTTAATTAACTTCTGTACAGAATGTCAGGACAAGGAGAATAAGCAACAGCTTTTACCATTTAGAATGGTTGACAAAAGTTTTTTTTTTTTAGTTTGTTGTTTGTTTGGTTTGTTATTTAAAAACTCTGCACAAAGCATGTTTTTTGCAGAGCTTAAAAGAATTCTGGCACCTCTGAAAAATATCAAACACAAAAGTAAACGTGAATATAGCCAAGTCCAGCCCAGAAGAACATCAAATAAAATGACTGCTTGCAGGAGGCTGAGCTGACCACTCTTCATGCTGCTGCCTTCTGACTTATTGGCCCTGTTTGCCCCATCTGAATAATGGAAAGATTGATTCTGCAAACAAATGCTAACATTTCCCTCTCTTAGGGTTTTTAGCCTCCTATTCTATAGGAAAAACAAAATTAAATGAAACAAAACCTGCTTGTCTTCAGGCAGTCACAATCACCTCTATTAATCTATAAATATCCTGTGCACAATAACTCATGGCGTGTATAAAAGCAATGACAAGGTCACTTACTATGAACAATTCATGATCCGTTTCCCTGGCAACAGAAATGTGTGGCAACAAGGGAGAAAGGAACAGGAAAAATTATAGGATGTTTCCATTATGTAAGAGACTCCTGTGATTTCTCCAGAAGGATTTACCTAAAAAGTCTCAGCCTCCAGCTGCTCCTCACTCTCTCTAGTTCTGCACCACTGGGAACTTTGCTTCTTTCACTGTGGATCTACAGAGTGAAAACAACACCAAACAGGTGACTGAGGAGGCCTTGAGTTGTGCTTTAAAACACAAAACCCAGCAGGAATATGATCTCTCTGGCTGAGTGTCTTGCCAGAGGTTTGCATTCTTAGTTAGCATTTACTGTTAGTTACTTTGTCATCATCCAATTAAAAATCAATCACCAATTTGCACGTCTCAATGGCTTCCCAAGTTTTCAACAGGACTTGTGCAATTAATGTATTACTTTAGGACCTAAAATATTCTATTTGTGTTCCCCCCAGATGAAAGAATGATCAGACTCCATGTTCTCAGATGGCTGATTTATTACTTTATGATACTATATTATATTAAAGAATGCTATACTAAACTATACTAAAGAATACAGAAAGGATCCTTACAGAATGCTAAAAAAATAATGAAAACTGGTGACTGTCTCCAGAGTCCTGACACAGCTTGGCCCTGATTGGCCAAAGAGTGAAAACAACTCCCAGCAGAATGCAATGGAACAATCACCTGTGGGTGAACAATCTCCAAACACATTCCACATGAGCACAACACAGGAGAAACAAATGAGATCAGAATGGTTTTCCTTTTCTCTGAGGCTTCTCAGCTTCCCAGGAGACAAATCCTGGGCAAAGGGATTTATTCAGAGAATGTGAATGTGAAGATAAAGTGACTTCCTAACTGTAGGCTCAGCAGAAGCAAATGTTTCCTGCACAGGCCCCGGCTCTGGAATGCCTCTTCCACCCTGAAAATGCCATTTCCATCTCTAAAATCAAGTTCCCAGTGCACAGGTTTTGTAACAGTGGGCAGTCAATATTTCACTGATCCAAACTCAGCCTTGACAAGGACTTAAGCAATGAAAGCTTTGCTTCCCCAGAACAACACAGCCCAAACAGATGCCAGAGGAGCTGTGACCAGTCTGGCCATATCAGAATGGCAACAGTGGTGTTTGGAATGCTCAGCTGCTCCAAGGCTGTGCACAGAGGAGGAATAAATGACAAGATAACCACAGCCCACTGCCATCCATCACTGCTAAAAGCAATGTTTCTGAGCTACCCCAGAAGGGAGAAGCAGCATTGAAATAGCAGAGACCACAGATAGGGCACAGCCACAGTGACTCATCTGTGGGCTCTAAACCCCCCTCTTCTGTCTCTGAGAGACAGGGGTGGATCTATCCCTAGCACACAGAAAGCAAGTGATCCTTGACACTCAAGTTCTCAGCCTCTTTCCATCTGTACTTTTTTGTGGTGCCCCTCTCCAGACTCCTCCAAGCCAGCTCTCATGCCCAGGAACACGACTGAAGAAGGAACAGGAACCACTTGAAGACGCAGAGCTATGGATCCCACAGGCCCTCCAGAGCCTGGATCACAAACTCAGCCTTGGACAACTGTAACTGAACCTTTCAGGGAAGAAATCATTGACCTATGGACAGCCAGCTGGACAAAATGCACTGAGGCACAGCCCCCTGGGCAATGATGGGAAGTGAGAGACCTGGATTTCTCCCAGCATTGCCATAAAGACAAGAAGGAAAGCAAGGGATGCTTGAAGATACTCAGAGTCCTGCAGGTGTTTTGGCTTCTCATGTCCCAAGCTCAGCTTTGGGAAACAGACTGATGCCAAGCCTGATGGGTGCATTAGGGTTTGATTTGGTGGGAAATGCCACTCACTTCCAAAAACTTTAAAAGGCTTAATAAAACTTGATCAAGAATCACAAGAGAAGACTGAATAGAGAAAATATTACAGCACCAGGAGCAGAGGATTTTCCTACCATGTGCTCACCCACACAATGGAGGTTTCACCTTTTAACCCTTTGTTTACTCCCAAAGTTTTGTCCATTGACCCCTTCTCCACTGTCCAGTGGAGGAGTTTACTCACTTAAATCCTGACTGGAGGTCAGATGTGGCCATAGTGACAATCTGACCCTCCCAAATGTCCCAAACCCAGGCTGTCCCCTGCTAACAACACCAGGGGGTAAAACACAACTATAAATCTATAAAACTTCTCTCAACACATACACATGATATTTGCACTTAATTGTGAGAGTCAACCATGGCATTACTCATCTGTCACAATTCCAGCAGGTAACTGCAGCATCAATTATGGCTTCATCAACATTCCAGCCCTGCAGGGGGGTTTGTGGCTGTCCTTACCCACAGGAAACACCAACTCCACCCAGTTCCACTCTGAATCGTGGCCCACAGTGCAGCCACTCCTTCAGCCAGAAAGGGCTACAAAGGCTCTAAATAATTCCAAGAAAAACACCTTGAGGGCAACCTAAGGGCTCCTCCAGAATGCTGCAGTCCCTGGGTGAAAATGGGCACCACAGAGAACTCAGGATGCTGAAGAGAACAAACAGCACACATTTAGTTTAACACACATGAATCCTGCAGCAGAGGAAACTTTGCAGAGGGTGATGAAACACCTGAGTGTTTGCTTCTTCAAAGTCCAGGGGAATTTGCACTGCAGAGCCACGCCAGACATGAAGAACAGCTATTCTGCTCATGTCCCAAGTAAAAGTCCATTTAAAAATTGATGCTGGGTTATAGAGAAATTGTCTCCACAATTTCCAGACAGCTTTGACTGGTTACAGACAGAACTAAACACAACTGCAAAAGAAAAGGCAATGAGTCCCCAAACGTGCATTAACCATCTGAGCTACTGTGTTATTCCTAAAATCATTCTCAATTTCTTTTTTTTCTAAGAGGTTATACAACCAACAACCTTGACCACACTTAGAATGCCAGAAGATTAAATGAAACTCTTCAAAAGCAAATTTCTCTCCCTTGTTCAGCAGAACACTCCTGTCATAATTAGCAAGATTGATAAGATTATTTATTTTATGCTCTTCACAATGGGTGAAATTGTCCAAGCCTCTGTAATTTAACTGCAATGTTGATCCTTTGTATTTCAGACAGCAGAGACACAGATATGAAACAATAACTGCCTAAAAATTCTACAATTATCTCCCAAAAACTCTGCATCTAGAAGGAATAAGAATAAACTCCTCTTAAAAAGAAGTATTTATTAAATTTTACATCAATTTCATGATTAGGAAAGAACTGACTTTTACTTCTCCAACTCCTGAGCTGGAAAGACCAGAATTAATTCTTCAGATTTCAATTTGCAAGCTTTGCTAACTCTGCATGTCCTGGCAGAGATGCCACAGTTTCACACTGCAAAGGGAACTCCTAAAAACGGGGCTGTTTCTCCTTTGCCAGGACACAAAACAGAAGGGCAGAAATCCCTTGCACTGGCTGCAAACACTTTTATTCCTATGCTCTTCTCCTGAAATACTCCACTGACAGTATGGAATTGCAAGGGCTCAGTGCCTAGAGCATGTGTGCCCTTTTGAGCACACCAATGGTGAAAAAAGCGGAAACAAAAAAAGCCCATGAAATGCAAAAATTCCCTTCTACCCCTTTCACCAATACAAACAAAACTTAAATAGTCAGGAAAATCTGTCAGGCATGTGCGTTCAGATGATTTTTCTTTATCAAAATGCAGCTTTGCTCTTCAGCTGTGGAAGGAGATGGGAGGTTCACCTCCCCTTCCTTTAGGATTATTTTAATCATATAGTGCACCACCAGATATCTAAACATCAGCATTTTCTCCTGGTCTTTTCAAACCATTTAATACCAGATAGAAGTTATTTAGACACTTCAAGTTGTATTTCCTCTGTCAAAAGAGCAAGGAAAAAAAAATCAACAAACAAACCCAGGTTTTTAATTATTTACTACCCTTGGAAAGGGAAACACAAGCTAATATATATTTCATCTCAAATCTATTCTTTCTTCCATTAAACAAATTGAACCCAAAGTCCCAGAGTTAACAAACAAAATCTTCCCTCTGTTCTCTCAACCATTTCCAATGTCAGTCCTGAGTCCATAATTAACACTGAATTCTACAAAACAAGCCAGGCTCAGGTTTGCTTTTATTCCATGTAGCAGTGCACAGAGACCTGAGGGCACATTACAGGAAATGCCTTCAACATTTCAAAACATGCAAGAAACATGCAAATCTTCCTCTTTTTGTGCTTTCAAAACATTGGGGAAACATTTTCCATGGCTCCTTTCCTTTGTCAGGGTAATGAGCCTTGCTGGTCAGTGGGTTCTTGCAGGGCAGGATTTGCAGCATTACAGGAGATTTCCCACTGATAAAAAGCCACACAGAACCCGTATCACAACACACACAGTCATCTGTCACTGTAAGTTAGCCAATTGCAGCTACAGGGGGCATTTTTAAGCAGGCAGAATCTAATTGCCTGCTTGGAATTCTGCCAAGCCACTGGAGCTAATTATTTTTTAAGGATGAATTTAGTGCTCACAGGAAAGCTGATGGATCAATGGCAAGGGGAGATGAAGGCAGCTGGTCCACGGTGCTGCTGTGGGCATGCAAAGTGCCCTGCTGTGCCCTGACAATGCCCATTGTCCTGACAGGGGAGGGGGACAAGCATTAGAGTGAGGACAAATTCCACTTTCCACAGCAGCTCCCAGCACGAGCACACCCAAATTCTGACCCAGCTGCCAGGAACTCCTTCCTGCTTATGCCTTGTGGGGACTGCCTAAAAACAGAGGCCAGACAACATTAAGGGAATGAAAAGCAGTTCTATTTATTGAGGGGCCTTCAGGTACATTTAGGGCAGATGAAGCTCCCATGGGGCTACACCCAAAATGAATCAAGGGTCACAGATTTCCACACTTTTATAAGTTTGGTCCATTTGCACATTGGGGGTTAATCTGCCAATTACAGCCTCGGGTAATGAAGTCATTTACCCCAAGTTTGCTCCCCCAGCTCCCTTTTGTTTAATCTCTCAGGCCTGAGGCAGTGAGGTGTCCTTGACTGCCAGGCCTGGAGAGGAATTGTTGTGTCTGCCCCAAATGGGGAAGCAGCAGCTCACACTGAGTGTGGAGCTTGAAGTTACACACTAAAAACTGCAGGATGACAAATATATGAAAACATAAAAGCTAAAATCAGGCATCACTGCCCTACCACAACCCAAACCAGGACCTTATGTTCTTCACATGGAATACATTACAGGAGAACACTGAATTTACATGTCCATATTTAGTGCTAAAGGGGACTGAAATAGCCTGTACTGTGTTCCTGAGCAAGAAGTAAAAACAGTCTCTGGGATTTCTCTGCTGCCTGATAAACGTTTTAAAAGACCAAGTGCCAGAAGGAAAAACTTGTAGGAGCATCAGGGGGTAGGAGGGTCGGGATGGACAGAGACAGAGATCTCTGAAGCCAGGGCTTGGAATTGTGGTTCATTGCAAAGGGCCAAGTGCAGGGCCCTGCTGGGAGCTGCAGCCACAGCCCAGAGCAGCCTCAAAGAGGGAGAGAGGTAAAGAGAGAGAAGGCAAGAGCGTGGTAAAGAGAGCGAGCAAGGTTCCCATTCCAATACAATAAATCTTCTTCTGTTTTGAATATTCGAATTCTCACCAACCAATCTAGTACAAGATACAAATCCTATAGCATTTACATACAGCCTATTACATTACCACACTGTGTTACATTTTAAACCCTATAAACTCTTCTTTGGGTCCCTTCTGCCAAGCTGTAGGGTCTGCTCTGAGCCTTGGGCCTGTCTGCAAGCAGAGGGTGTTGTTCCATCAAAAGGGGATCACCTTCAGCTGGCCATGCCATTGTTTTCCAGTTGTTCAGTAACTGAGGGATCTCAAAGCTGCTTTCATTTCAATCTCACTTATAGTTTCCATATTCTCAAAATCTTTTGCCAGGCAATGATATTTATAAGGCTTTCCTGTTTCATCTTCCCCAACAAAAACTAATTCTACTCACAGCTGCCTAATGTTATGGCCTCCAAAAAAACATCAGGCATGAGATTCATCTGTCTCTCCTTTGACTGACTGCTCCACACTGATATTATGAAAACAAAAAATTTTAGTCTCCTTATTAGAAAAAATAAAACTTTAAAAAGCAGGTCCAGATTCTGGCTTAGCATCACTGTCATACCCCAAGAGCACTTTGCAGCCACCTGATGGATTTATCTTTTTTAGAAGATCGGAATTCCTCACCTCAATACCTGCAGTAAAACTAAGAGGACACAAAAACTCAGCCAAAAATTAGTTAACTACATTAAAAAAATATAGGTATGTGGCATACACATCCACCCCTGCCAGATAGTGGATGCCTGGATAGCACAGGTCAGAGAAAGTAAAATAAAGGCAATATTTTAGATACAGTAAAATTGTTTTGCTGGTTTAATTGTAGATAGATAAGGCTTTTTAGGTTCAAAATAGTTTTAAGTGCTTCAAATAAAATATATAAGTAAACGTGCAGCATAAATAAAATGCTTTAAAAAGAAAATGCTCTCTGAATGAATATTGCAAGTTTTTTGTAAAAAGTCAGAAATGCTTTTTTTTCCTATAGCAGAAATAACATGAAAAAAAAGACCTTCAAATCTAAGTCAAGGAAAAAAGATTGAATAACAAAAGCTGAATATCAGAGAGAGGTTTCATGGTTTGCTCTAAAATGCAATATTACAATTCTTCCACATTAGAACTAATAGGAAAATCTAGGAACTGACACTGAAAAAACCAAAACTGACTGTACAAACCATATGGTTTGTATGGACAGAACCATATGGACAACAAACACTGTGATTAGCAAGGTTTAAATTCAATATCCTCATGGTCACTGCACAGCCCTGAACTGCCCAAAGACAAGAAACAAGGAAGGGACAGCATTGTGAGGAAAAGCAGCAAGATGGAACCAGGAAACAAATCCTGCCAGGGGCTGATGGCACCAGGCAGTAGCCACAAACCTCAGCAGCTCCAGCTCCTGCCCTGGGAGGGAGCCCTGGATGGAAACTGGAGCTGACACAGCCAAACCTGGCACTGATGGAGCACATTCCCCCCAAAGTGAGTCAGAAATAGCAATGGCCCTGCCTGGACAGCCCCAGGTGGAAATTCCAGGTCACACAGCCAAACCTGGCACTGATGGAGCACATCCCCCCAGTGCTGCTGCTGCTGCTCAGGGGCAGAGCTCCCAAAACTCTGCAGCTCCTCCTCACCAGGGAGGGGAGTTGGGAACATTCCCTTGGGTTCAACAGCATGGCAAACACACTTTGTCATTATAAAGTGACGATTTAGGGACTCCTGGAGTTATTCCTCTCAGAACAGGCAGAAACTGAGCAGAGCCCTCCCTCCTGCTCCTCCTGCCACGCTGGGCTCCAGGTTCCATTTTCTCAGCATCCAGCTGCCACCTTGGCTCCTCCTCTCCACACTGACAGGGTCTGGCATCAGCACTGAGTCAGAAGTGGCAATGGACCTGCCTGGACTCAGTTTCTTACCTAATTAAAGAGAATTCATCAGGCCAGAGGAGAAGAGCTGGAGCTCTGCTGTCTGTCCTGGCACTTTCCTCTTCACAGCCCCTTATCCTGGCACAAACACTTCTTTACAGCAGGGCTTGAGACACTGCTGGTCTCCCATCAAAAATAGCCAAAACACCAAAATATCTGCGCAGGAGGGTTTCAAGATATAAACGTACACTTTAGAAATTTAATGGTAAAAGTGAGAAAAAAAGGAAGAAAATCACCTGTCTTCATTAGAAAACAATCCAACATTTCCCTTAGAAAATCTGGGAAAATACTCAGATTCTGCTTCTCCTTTGTTTTACAGTTTGGCATTCACAGATTAATCAGTCATTTTTACGGCCTGTACACCCAGTTAAAAAACATTTATTTGCATTTTTGGATGCAAGACATTCTGGCTACAATTTCAGTCTCTCCATCCATGCCACTACAACACTTGCATTTGAGTTTTTCCATCCACCTCTTCTTGATTCTTGAAATCTAAAATCTAGTTTCCTTGACATAAGCACTGATAAAATACAAGCAACAAACTTTTAAAAACAAGAATCAAGTACTAAAGTGGAGAGGAGAAAAAACAGGAGAGTGAGACCACAGCCCAGCTTCACATCACAGAAACCTGACAGAGGTGCTGGAATTGTTCAAGAGCTAAACAAGTTATCCTGGAAAGCTCAAATTATTTCAAAATAATAGAATCAAAATAAAGGCCAGATTAAATCACTATAAGCTCTTTCCTGTGGGCTGCAGCTCTGAGAATCTTTAATACAAACCTGAGTAAGCAGAGCTAATCAAGGTTCATTTATTGTGCGCTGCCAGTAAAGAATACCAAAAAACTACTAAAAAACTACTAAAATATCAGAGCTTTTCTTTGCAATTCCTTACTTTTTCCTGCTTATAAAAAACCCAACAGGCAGGTTGCCTGTGCATTGCAGCCTCTCACTGACATCTGAACTTGCACACAAACCTCTGCCCAGCCTGAACCATCCAGCAGCTTTTTCAAGCAGGCTGACACAGCAATGATTTTCTCAATTCATTTTCTTAGCTTTCTTCTCATAAAAGGCTTTGTCCAACCAAAGTTAACAGGCAGTGGAAGCAGGATCAGGATGAATCTGCATCTCTAAGACTGATAGAAACCAAAAAGACTCAAGTCTTGAAGAATGAAAACAAGAAGTCACAGATGTTCCATTTAGTTCACTTTGCAAAGCGACAATTTGAATTTCCTTTCCAAAGAAAACATCTGTGGCAAAGGTTTAAATTTCCTTTTCCCTTTTGATTTGAATTCACTCTCCTTTCCTTACATGTGCTTTATACAGACCAAACAACACAGGTTTTGGTTTTTTTCCTAAGAGCTAATAATGACACACTGCAAAGTAAAACCAAGATTCCTCAGCAGTACTGCATCATTAAAAGTAATTTACACAACTGCTACAGATGACTGAGTCAAAAAGGAATTATGAAACGTGGCAAACCATGAATCAATTAAGAGTACACAGCTTTGCTGTGTCTTCCCCCCTCCTCACCTCCAACTCATCTATGGCAGTAATTCCTGAGGGCTGGGTGCAGCCTTGCTCCTCCTCAGGATCCCATTCCCTGCTCCAGCCTGGGAACAGGAGCCAGGCACGAGCACCCCGTGCTTGCACAGCGCCATTCACAGCCCCCTGCACTGGCCAGGCTGAGGCACAAAGGCCCTGCCTTGGCTGAAGGTGGGCACTGAACATACACCTGCCACCCACTCAACATTCAAACCATTTGGCTGCAAGAGGAACAAGGAGTGCAAATATCATATCTATGTGTTTGAACCAGATGTAGGGGGGAAAAAACAAAACCCTAAACCTCCAAAACATTCCTAGAGGTCAACGTTTCTGAGCAAACCAGTAACTGAGTTATGCTGTGTGCACAGAAAATGCCACCCCAACCCCACCTTTAGATTTACTTTAAAAGCCACACAGGTTTTGGTTCTGAACTGGGCACAGAAATAAAATCATTAGGGTTTGGATTGGTCTGGATGACCTTGAAAAATCCTTTCCAACCCAACCTGTTCTGTTATCATATGGTAAAAACATGCAAATTCACACACACACACCAAAACCATGGCAACTTCCCAGGCTGCAAAGGCTGGCAATTTTAGGAACCAAAAGAAAATGAAGATAGTCCTTATTTTCAAAGTCAAACCTGGCAGCCTGAGACTATGACACCTAAATCCCATACCACAGTTCAGGGACCTAAACCTTTATGGTTTTTCTCCAAGAGCTGCATGAAAAACTGGGATCACTGGAAGAACTCAGCTCTCACTCTAACTAAGGCAGCAGCAGGGAAACAATGAAGAGAAGTTGCACCTAAGATAATTGTGTATTTACAATAAATTGAAGATTTTCTGGAAAAGGAAACAAACAGGTATTTTACAGCACAGTTTTCACTACAGACAGCAGCATAAGAAGCAGAATTATTAACCCTAAATATTTCCAGAAGAGAAGGCACCTGGATCCTCAGCCAGCAGAACTCCAACCAGAGATTGGAAGGGAAAAAATAAAAATGAAAGTAGAATAGAGTTCTAGTTTTACAGTTCTACTCTCCCCAGTCATTTTATGTGCTTTAAAACAAAATGTGCCTCTTCTCAATACCTATTGTTCAGAGTAAATCTCCCAGCTAAACCTGTGTTTTGTGGAGCTCCAGCACACAGCTTTTACCATTAAAGCAATAAATACTGTGGGGAATATGTATAACACACAACTCTTTATACCAGAAATTCAAAGAATCAACCACCCCCCAGAATTAAACTGCCCTTCATCAGTAAACACAAGGGGAAATCACTATGATTTTATACCAAATGCAGAACAAAGTCTTTTTTATTCTACCCATCAAATTATTCTGATCTCAGGGAAGTCTTTTCAATATCAAAACAATATTTTTTTCCAAGCAGAGAAAAGCAGTCCTTAAGTGAACTTATGGAATATACATTATTTAGGCAATGAGCCAACTGCCATATGGTGCTGATGCATTTTAATTTTGATATACTTTAACTACAGAAACTACTTCAAAGCAAATGTGAGCAAAAAACACCACAAAAGAAAAAAGCACTTTACTAGGAGACCTGGTTCTGAGGCTAAGAATCCCCCATACCCCTCCTACTACACATTTATGTCACCTCATGACTGATTTTCCTTCAAATATTTGAAGGTATTTGCTCTCCACTTTTGTAGTTGCAGGACACAAGTCTTCTATTCTATAGAAAATTATCTGGTTTTGTGATAAATTACACCTTTAACTTTATTAATGTGACCTCTCTCCTGTAAATATATATTTCAAAAGAAAATAAAACAAAACTTCAAATCTCCTGATAATTTATAAGATTGACTCCTTTACAAGAGTACTTGAAACAACTATAATAGGAAAATTTGGTACAAGAGATTTAAGTGCATATTTCCCAATTTTCTAATTACAGGGGCTTCCTTTGGCTCTTTCAAAGTACATTATTGGCATTAAAACATTAACACACATATCACTTAACTTTGAGTTCTCTACTGTTTGTTAGATAATTAATCCAAACCAATCTACTCTATACAAGGCAATTCATCCCATGTTAATCTACACCAGTCAACTTGTGGATAAATTATGTATTAAACCAAAACAAACAGCATCAGAACACAGCCCCCAACACTTTGTAATCTCATTTACTTTCTGACACATTCCACTGTAACTGAGCTGGTGGAGAGGAGCTGGTTATTTTTTTTTTGCTGCAGGAATCACAAAAACCCTAGAAAGAGAATTGATGTATAAATTGATATTGTAACCTAACATCAACACATGAAACACAACCTGATAAAATAGCTCAGCTGCACTTCATCTGTATCCAAATTATGAGCAGATCCTCCATGCACATTCTGTTTTGTTTTGAAAATACTGCACCAAGATTTGTAAACTCCGTGGCAGCACGCTTGCAATCTGCTAGGATTCCTGGCTGAAGGCTCGAAATCAAAAATAAACAGCCAAAAAAATGCCAAGGCACCTGTGCCAGGCTGCTCCCCGTGCCGTGCCCTGCTGAGCTCCGAGAGCAGGATGGAGAAATGGGAAATGCAGGGGGAATCCAGCCACACTCACACTGTGCCCGGCTCTCCCTGCCTTACCCTGGGCAGCCAGAGCAGCCCCAGCCCAGGGAAGCACCAGACCCTGCCTGGAGCAGCCTCCCAGCTCTGCAGGCACTGCAGGAACAAGCTGGCACTGCCCAGACACAGCACTGGGGCAAGAGAAACTCCACGCGTGAACACGAGCTGGTGTCCTGCTGCTGCGCCAGGGCACATCTCCAGAGCTGTACAGCAGCACTGACACTGAAACCCTGCTCCAGAACCACCTCTGTGCCCACACAACACCACCCCAACTGCACGGAAATCCAGCTCCAGAATCACCCCTGTGCCTGCCCAGCAGCACTGGCATGGAAATCCTGCTCCAGAATCACCTCTGTGCCCTCACAACACCACCCCAACTGCATGGAAATCCTGCTCCAGAATCACCCCTGTGCCTGCCCAGCAGCACTGGCATGGAAATCCTGCTCCAGAATCACATCTGTGCCTGCACAGCAGCACTGGCATGGAAATCCTGCTCCAGAATCAGCTCTGTGCCTGCCCAGCAGTACTGGCATGGCAAAGCAGCTCCAGAATCCCCTCTGTGCCTGCCCAGCGCTGCCCCAGCTCCTCACACCTGCAGTGGGGAGCACACCTGGAGCCAATCCCACCCTACAGGAGCAGAGGCTGCCCCACCTGCCCTGGCCAAGCCCTCCAGGGCAAGCAGAGCTCTGGCAAGTCCTGTGCTCACCCTGCCCCTGGCACAAGGCCCTGCTCCTGTTCTGTGTGCACACACTGCAGCAGGGCCAGCCCACACCCCTGCCAGGACCTGGCCACCAAAACCAGGGCCAGGAAGGGTCCCTGAGGAGCAGCTGAGCTGGCTGCCTCACCTCCTGTCCTCCTCAGCCTCAAAATCAGCAACACTGCCAGGTTAATGCTGGCAATAATTGCATTTTAATGCTTTATAATGTACTGCACATGCACCAGGTTAGGTCAATAGGAAAATAACTGAAGTTGCAGGATATTTCATACACTTCTAAGGAGAGCTTCTATTTTTAAAGCTGACCAAATTACATTCTAAGTGCTATGTGATCTGAAAGATTCTTTTTGCACTACTAATTTATCATTCTGTTCTAGACGGTCAACGGATTGTGTTTCTTCAAAACCTCAACCAACCAGCAATCAGAAAAATAGTCAAATTAATTTAAAAACTCTCTTCCCCAAGCTGCACATTTCTTTCTTTTACCACTCTTGCCCACCATGCCTACCAGCTCTATCTCAAGTAACAACAACCTAAACCAGCTCTTCTTACTGGTGACAGTGTTCCAAAAGCTCAGTGGAATAACCCTGGATTTGGTGAGCTTTACAGGGTCTGTGCTTTACTGGGACTGTGCTTGCCCAGCCTCCCAGCAGCACTGGAGCTGCCTGTTCAGCCCCAGGGAACATGCTATCATCCCACTGCAGGGGTTCCATGCTGCTGTCCCCTTATCACAATAGTTCCACACCTTCTTGGTGTTTCTCGTGGGCAGCTCCTCACAGCACTGACTCTTTCCTCTTCACAAAGCAGCCACTGACTCCAGTTCCCTTCTCACCCACCCACCCCACTCTTTTATAGCATCTTCTGCTCATTGCTTACAGCTGGGGCCTGTTAAAGTCAGGCCTGCTCCTGATCTTTGATCATTGGCCCAGCTGCAACTCCTTAGGGGTGAGATTACTTTCTACACTGTCTTTATTTTCTTATATTCTATCCCCCTAGTGGAACAAGTCCTGCATCATTTTAACTTCCCATAGAAGTTCTCCTTCCAAAATCTGGGGCTACAA
Organism: Agelaius tricolor; assembly: GCF_023055355.1. Lineage (NCBI taxonomy): Eukaryota > Metazoa > Chordata > Aves > Passeriformes > Icteridae > Agelaius > Agelaius tricolor. The sequence continues at coordinate 12,876,325 of NW_027269279.1, forward strand.
TTTTCTTCTTACTTAAATCAGAGTTTTGGAGAAGCAATTATTCAACTGCATTTGGCAGCACTCAAGGTTACAGGGGAGTTTTAAGCTCTGAATAAGAGTGAAATAAAGTAAGTGTGGACATATCTATGTAATCACACACATGTGTGTGTTGGAGCTGCCTCTCATGTAAAACACCTGCAGAATTGGCTGTGGATTTCTGATTTGAGTCCAAAACAAGAGACAGCTATAAACCACAACATTCCTCCTCCTTCCAGCCAATGAGAACAGCTTTTTCCACATTAAAAGGTTTTACAAGGAAAGCCTAACACAAAATTTAATCTAAATCTGAAGAAGAAACAAAGCATTGCCTGTATCTGACAGAAAAGCAGGCTCCTGTGACCCAGGCCAGAAGTCCAAGCCCATGGAAGCTCACTAAGCCCTTCCTGCAACTTGGAGAGCAAGCACAGATACAAACATCCACACTGATTTAAAAACAGGTCTTCCAATGAGAAAACTAACACATTCTACAATGATTTCTTTTTTGAGGAGCAAAACATCAGAACCTGTCTGTAATTCTTGTTTCAGCTGAATACCAAAAGCCTTGAAAACAACATTTACCTTTCTACACAACGACCAAGGACAAATTCACTGCAACTTGTGCAGCTGCAAACAGGTGGGCAGGGGTTTACCTTTGCTCATTGCCAACAAATCAGATCACAAAAATCTCAGCATACCCTAATGCTTCAACTACACCCTCCAGGGCAAGAGAAGAAAATACCCAAGTTTATATTTTTCTAACAATTTCTGATGTTTTCAGCCAAAAATCCATTCAGCTCCCAGCACCTTCCTTTGTGTAACATCCAGCTCCTGGTTAGCCCAGGATACTGAAATTCCAGGGCTATTTTTGGACCCAGAAGGCTCAAAACCCCCTTTTTTATGACAGAAGGCAGCACACAAGGATGTGTGTTACATTTTGAGTGTTGTGACTGACAGGATGCATTGTGGAGGGCTTGAAAGACACAACTGCTACCGGGAAAACAACCAGCTCTTACTGCTGCCTGCTCATCCACCTCATTAAAACAGCAAAGAAAGGGAGAGCTGGTACACACAAATCCCAAATGAAAGCCAAAATCAGACCCAGAATACCCCAAAGAAAAGGGAAGATGGCAGTGAAAATTTCAAGGCTAATCCAGGAACTTTCTCTTGTACCTTTTACCAAGTCTAGCACTTTGATGCCTCAATCAAATGTGCCCCTTCTGCCACTACTGTATTTTAAATAACAGTTGCCTCCGGTTCCAAAATATATTTCCATGAATACACAAAAGGAAAATATACAGCAGACACTGGCATTAAATATTTAACTTCCTACCTTAACAACCTTTCTTTTTGTGTGTGTGTGTGTGTTTCTTGCTTCTGCTTGAGGCTAAATAGTAAGGCCAACTCATGAAGCAAGACTGGTATCAGTCCTTATATATTATTCATTAATTTCAGATGTACCAATTCCACCTCTGTCTCTAAAGCCAGCCATGTCACTTCATAATAAAGCTCTTCCAGCTCAGAAATCTAGAATTCTTATCCTCTGAAGAAACCAGGGCATACACAACATTGATGGGGTTCAGCAGGGCATACTGTGACTTCCAAGTACAGGAGGACTTTTGAACCTGACTTTAATGAGGCAATTAAGAAACAAATACATGATTAATTTTAGACTGTCTTAAAAGACAAAGCATGATTTTCTGGCAGCAAATATAACATTATTCAATACTTTTAAAAAGTGATTCTAACTCCTCTTACAGAAAAAAAAAATCCCACCTGATTTCTTTACTTCCAGTTGGTTACAAAGGAGAGAAACCACTTGCTTCAATCTCCCAGCACAGCTCCTTGTCACACATAGTTACAACTCAAATTGACACTTGAAAATTACCACTTTCTTCCTTTAGCTGCACACATTTACCAGGAAGAACAAAATTAGTGACACTGCCAGCACAGCCACACAGAAAGGGTTGGCAGAGACTTACTGAGCACCTGGCTGAAGAGCAGCAACATTACCAGAGAATCTGGTTTGCTCTTAAAATATTCAGTTGAATATTAAAATATTCAAAAATGAACAGTTCATGTTTGGTTTACTGGGACTGTGTTTCAAATCTCCTGCTGACCTTGAATTGCCTGACAAGAGAATCCCAAACTTGTTATTTCTACAGGATGGGGCATCAAGTGAAATACTTGACCAAGTAATTTGAAAGTTCCCTGGAAGGAGACACCTGAGCACAATACTCACATCTGTCCCATCCTGTGGGTGAATTCCCCTCTGCCTGTAGAAGGTGTGAAGCTCCCTGCCCTCACACACGAGGTGAGCACAGCTCTGTGTGATGAGAATTGGCACAAAACAGTGTCACCACCTGAGCCTGAAGGAAAAACCTTCCTTCCATCTCAGCCAGAGCCCTCTCACACTGCAGTCAGAACACCTCAAAACCTCCATCTGCCAAAATGAAAAATCTCATTTAACTGCTTTTGTTGTCAGCATCCATTTGTGAAAGGTCCCTAACCGGGCTGACTGCACTCCAAGCTGACCAGCACCTGCCCAGGTGCATTTCACAGTTGCCCTTTTATGTCACACAAACAGCCACCCCATGTTGGTTCATCAGATTTTGTTATCATCCCACTGCAGGGGTTCCATGCTGCTGTCCCCTTATCACAATAGTTCCATACCTTCCTGGTGTTTCTCATGGGCATCTCCTCACAGCACTGACGCTTTCCTCCTCACAAAGCAGCCACTGACTCCAGTTCCCTTCTCACCCACCCACCCCACTCTTTTATAGCATCTTCTGCTCATTGCTTACAGCTGGGGCCTGTTAAAGTCAGGCCTGCTCCTGATCTTTGATAATTGGCCCAGCTGCAGCTCCTTAGGGGTGAGATTCCCTTCTACACTGTCTTTATTTTCTTATATTCTATCCCCCTACAAGATTTTATGCAAAATGACCCCTCTGTCACTTATATATGCATTATTATGCAGAAGTTTTGTCCCTAAAGGGAAAAAAAAATAGCTATTATTACCTACTGGTATCTAATAGTAGACAGATTAATGCAGAACATGGAGTTTAATACTGGCTTGAATATCTAGAATAACTAATGAAAACTGTGGACAGTGATTAACAGTGCTAGCTTTGCAATGTATTATCACACCTTCTGACAGAGAAAAGCACTTACTTACACACTTTCAGAAGAACAATCTGTTTAACAAAGATTTTTTTAAAGATTTTTTTCTTCCTCCAGCAATTTTCCTTCTATGCTTAAACAGCACTTGCTTTGCTTTGCCAACTAAACATGGGAAAAGTTCAGTGTTTATACAGAGTACACTGGAATGTCAGGTGCTTATTTAATTGCTTTTGTAGCCAATTTCCTTGCCCCTCAAGGCTCATTAGTCAGTCATCTAATCATTCCATGCAGTAATGCTCCCTCTGTGTTTCCTCCTTGAGTTCAGGAATGTATCTTCATCTGTGCTCCCAACAGTGGTGTCCTTCAGCCACAACCTTTCTCAGGGCTCTCTGACTGCCTGCCAGCCTTGCTGCCTGTCCCACATGGAGGTGGATTCCCCAGCACCCATTAATTGTGCCCCACCATGTCCTCAGCCATCTGGATAAGCAGCTAATGCACAAGGACTGCTGCTCCAGGAAAAATCTGTGTGACTTTGCAGCGATGGCTTTGCTGCACCTGCCCACCTGAGTGTGTCACAAAGGTGCAGAAGGAAACCAGGGAATGCTGCTGAGCTCCCTGCCAAAGCTGCAGCCAGGCTGAGGCTGAAGGGATGGGTGTGGAGAGGAGATGAAAAAGCCAAGTGCCAACTGCTGGGGTGGCCGTGAGCTTCAGAGCCCCAGGGAGCTGTGGGTGAGGCTGTGCCTCAGTTCCCAGTGACTGGGGTCAGCCCTGGGCTCAGCCCAGTTAAACATGGAAATCCACCTCCTCCACCACTGATGTCATGGGGGGGCACAGGGTCACCGCTGTGACACAGGACAGGCTGATACCCAGGGCTCCTCTGCAGGGATAGAATGTCAGAAAATAAAGATGGTGCAGAAGGTAGTGTCACACCTGAGGAGCTGCAGCTGTACCAATCACCAAAGGTTAGGAACAGGCCTGCCCTTACCAGGCCACAGCTGTGTCCAGTTATAGGAGAGTGGGTTAAGCTGGGTGAGGAGAGAGTTGGAGGTTGTTGGCTGTACTGTGAAGGAGGCAGTGCTGTGAGGTATTGCCCATGAGAAATCACCCAGAAGGTGCAGGACTTTTGCAATAAGATGGCAATAGGCTCCTGCTGCCAGCCCCAGCAGGAGGGTGAGATGGGCTGGCAAAGTCCCACAGCTGGGAGGAACAGCCCCAGGCACCAATCAATGCCAGGATCCCAGGGGCTGGAAAGGTTCTGGGGTGCTGCAGCCAGGCTGAACAGCCAGCAGCATTCCCAAAATGCTGCCAAGAAGGGCCAGAGCATCCTGGGCTGCAGTAACAGCTCTGCCAGCAGGAGAACATCCTCCTCAACTCCCAGCCAGCCCAGGTGAGGCCACCCCTGGATGCTGTGCCCAGCTCTGACATCCCCAGGACAGGACAAACAAGGACAGAGCCACCAAAGGGCTGCTGAGGGTTCTGGAACATCCCTCAGGTGAGGAAAGGCTGAGAGAGCTGGGGCTGCTCAGCCTGGAGAAGGCCAGGGGAGCCTCATCAATGTGTGCAAATATCTGAAAACGGGGTAAAAGCAGGACAGGCTGTTCCCAGGGGTGCTGTGACAGGAGCAGAGCCAGGAGGTTCCCCCAGAACACCTGGAGGGTGCTGAGCCCTGGGGATGCTCCAGCTGGGATGGCTCCACCCTGGAGACACCCAAAGGAACCTGGGCAGCCAGCCCTGGGTGTCCCTGGCCAGCCCTGGGTGTCCCTGCCACATCCAGAGCTCCCTTTCTGCCCCTGCCAGTCTCTGATCCTGTTCAGTCTACATTGTATGTACACACACACATTAAAAACCCAAACAACCAAAAAAACCTCACAGAACTGTCCCCAAACAAGCAAAAGACGTGCCCAGAAGACAATTAATAATTTGCTGCCCAAAATAAATAGTAGACATTTGTAAGTGCCAAGCCAGCAGGCAAATTGTATTTTCAAAGCTGAGTTTCCATTCAGTTTAAGCATTGACTGAGAGTTCCAGATATACTGACAGGTGTCACTGAATTAGCACAGCAGTAAGGTTATTTGTTCATTTATTTAGTATTTAAAACACCAAGAGATGTTTAGGTGAAGATACTCTACACATAGTGTATATCTAACCAGTGAATAAGGGTCCAGCTGCCAGCCTACTATAAATATGATTTCTTCTTTTGGGGGACTGGAGGGAAGGGAAAAAAGAGAGAAATGAACTTTTCCTGAGTAGAATTCTGACAGAAGGAGGGTTTGAAGAGCGCCCCATGAGTAGCTACTGGAGCAAGAAATCAAAAAAAAAAATGTTGTGCTCTCCAATCCACAGGCACTGCAGCTTCCAGCCACTGCATTCTGCTCTTCTGTGCACACAGAGAGCAACAAAACTCAGTTAGGAGCTTTCTAAACACTGGGATTTAATTCCACAGCAGAGAAGAAACAAGGACAATAGGAGCACTGCAAGTTATCTACACACAGGCATAGAATTTCTGAGAAATGCAATTTTGGATACCAAATGGTGTAGAATTCTTCTCATAATGGAGAAGTGGCTCGGTTGAAGTGCTTTGGAATAATTATAATATAAAATGAAAAGCTTCTCGATGCATTCTATTACTCGAGTTGGAGTAATTCTCTTGAGTTTCTATTTTTAAACCATGATAGTGTGTTAATGAAACTTTTCAAGAAAACTTCAGCTACAGACAGGGGAAACAAATTGCTGCTCACCCCTTCAGAGCTTCAGCTGAAAGTCACCATGAAAGGAGCAGTAAATGGGTATCAGTTTCATAGGCAAGAAAACTGATGATTCAAATTTAGGCTTGTATTCAGTTTGTAGAAATATAATTTACACAACATAAACCCAGAATCCAAAGAATTTATTACAAAATGTCAAATTATTTCCTTCTCAACATACAAAGTGCATATATTAATAAATAAGTAAATAAATTAAAAATAAATAGTATTTTTAAATGTTCCCTAAAGAAAGTTCATGGCTGTTTTTTGGTCCATTACCACAAAGAACATTACAAATCTTGTTCCAGATCCTAGAGGTTGCTCTAAAAGGGAAGGGTTTCTTTTTATTTCTTTACTTATTCATTTGTTAAGATATGCACTTCATATGCTGAGAAAGAAATAATTTGACATTTTGTAAAAAATTCTTTGGATTCTGGGTTTATGTTGTGTAAATTATATTTAATCACACCAGGATTGCTTTCACATGGGAACCTGCAAAGGGCTAGCTGACAATGCCAGGGACTGAGTCTAGGAGAACAGGCTTCATTTCATGAGGCCTTTCCTTATCATTTTTCTACCTTCCTGCAAGATAAAACCAGGTAAATACCACCTACAGCTGAAACAAAAGAGCCAGATCATTCCTCTGCCTTTCCCCACAGGCAGGACATGCAACCCCCTAATGCAGTCCAGAGAACTTCACAGCAATTTGTTTTAATTAAGCAAGTTACTATCAGTTCCTTTATCAGTCCACTGATATTCTGCACAGAATTATGCATTTCTTGTGATTCCTGGGAGAGCCTCCACCCTGATGAGCCATATTCTGAATAAGAAAGCCATATAATCCTCCTAACTTCCATCCAATAGATCAAAATTGTGTTATTAAAATATTCAAGAGCCTTTGCTCTCACCCTTCTTTCCCTGGCATTAAGAATAAATCATTCTAATACCAACAGCAGCTAAAAATACCTCTGTATTTTTTATATACTTAGAAAACACCAATATGCCTATCAAATTGGGCAAAATGAGTGTCTCAGAGAGAATATCTTTATATTTGGGAACTGAGGGGGTCCTGCAGCCTCTGAATATTGATTATGGAACCATCCAGCCTCTAAATATTGATTATGGAGCCAACCAGCCTCTGAATATTGATTACTGAACCATCCAGCCTCTGAATATTGATTATGGAACCACCCAGCCTCTGAATATTGATTATTGACCCAACTACCCTCTGAATATTGATTATAGAACCAACCAGCCTCTAAATATTGATTATAGAACCATCCAGCCTCTGAATATTGATTATAGAACCAACCAGCCTCTGAATATTGATTATTGACCCAACCCAGCCTCTGAATATTGATTATTGAACCAACTACCCTCTGAATATTGATTATGGAACCATCCAGCCTCTGAATATTGATTATTGACCCAACCAGCCTCTGAATATTGATTACTGAACCAACCAGCCTCTGAATATTGATTATAGAACCAACCAGCCTCTAAATATTGATTATTGAACCATCCAGCCTCTAAATATTGATTATAGAACCAACCAGCCTCTGAATATTGATTATAGAACCAACCAGCCTCTAAATATTGATTATAGAACCAACCAGCCTCTGAATATTGATTATTGACCCAACCAGCCTCTGAATATTGATTACTGAACCAACCAGCCTCTGAATATTGATTATAGAACCAACCAGCCTCTAAATATTGATTATTGAACCATCCAGCCTCTAAATATTGATTATAGAACCAACCAGCCTCTGAATATTGATTATAGAACCAACCAGCCTCTAAATATTGATTATAGAACCAGCCAGCCTCTGAATATTGATTATTGACCCAACCAGCCTCTGAATATTGATTACTGAACCAACCAGCCTCTGAATATTGATTATTGAATCACCCTTTGCACAGGGTACCTCTGGGTGCTGCCCCAGGGAATACCTGAGAGGGATGACATAAGCTGGGTGTGCTTTTCTGACAGGAGCAAGCACCATCCCCAGCACCAGATTTATTTCCAACTGCTCCACGAGGTCCCTGCCCTTGAGCACCATCCGTGCTCCTCAGGCCCAGCTTGGTCCTGATTTTCTCTCCAAGGGAAGCCCTCCATGGGCACAGGCTCCTTGTGTGCATTGGCCTTCAAACAGCATCTTTCACCTCTGGGAAATAAAACTCCCCCCCCAGCCCCTTTTTTTTCTTTTTTCTAAATGAGGATTGAGGCTCAAAAATTAATCCAGTGAGAGAAATTTAGTGAACACAGTGAAATGTCTAACACACAGAGCTAAAACACTTAATGGCGCTGCCTAAATGCTGAAAAAATCAGGCTTTGAAAACAGCTATGTGAGAAATCATCCTTTATTTCCCACCACAATACCTCAAGTAGGAGAAAGCTGTGTCATGTGCTGCATATTTTTATTTTTAATCAGCAGCTGCTCACAGACATCCCTGCAGGTGTTTAACTATTGAAATCTCACATTTAAAAGAGTGACTTATTTGCAGCTACACTGAATACACCTCAGAGCTGTGCCCAGGATGAAGCACCCCAGTCAGCTAAAGACATTTCCCTACTTCCCCCAAAACCAGTGGAGCCATTCTGCTGAGGAGCACAGGGAATGTTGCAGAAATCCTTCAGCCTAACAGAGCAGGCAAAAAAACCCCAAATAAACAACAAAAAAAAAAAAGAGAATTTTCTCCAGCACTATGCTCTGCCTGTTAGTTCAGCTTCCTTAACAAAAGTCCACCCTTAATTTAAAAACGAAATCAAACATTTTTAACATCTGTTGCAATGTGACTGGACAGGACAATGCTGCCTTTAGAGGGCTGGAAATGGAGCAGGACTCAGAGCCAGAGTGGAATTTCCCATTCCAGGGGCAGCAGCAGCTCCCACTGCCACTGCCCAACCTGGAACAACATCTCTGCCAAAAATCCCTGGGAATTCCTGAGCAGAGGCTGCTCCCAGCCTCCCTCCCAGAGATTTGGTGGCTGGAGGGGCTTGGGGGAGAGCCCAGGGCCCCACCTGGGCCAAAGGATTTTGGAGTGTTTGTCATCAGCTGTGGAAACTGCATTAAGGGCAGATGCACCAAAACCAATCTTGGAAAATCAAATGGCTTCTTCCCAGCCTACAAGCTCAGCAAGGCTCTGCTTTGGGGGGGGGGGTTTGTACTCCAGAGAAAGCTTTTTATAGCTGCCTTGCCTGCCTTGATTCTCGTTTGCATGATCTGAAAATTACTCCAACCGTGTGAGGTGAGGAGAAGCAAGGAGTGAGACACAAAGAATAGGTCTGGCACGTAAACAAATGCTGGAAGATGACAGAGCTTGAAGAGAGAGTTGAAGAGAAAATGTAAAGTAAATTTCTCCTTGGAAATGTAATTAAAAACCCTGAAGTGAAGCTGCACTATTTTATAACTGTGAATATACAAAAAAAAAGAAGAAGAACATAGCATGGGGAATACTAAAGGTAAGAAGATTTTCAGAAAGTTGGGGTCTTCCATCTTTCTGTTGTCTGCTGAGACATTATGTAATGGTGGTGATGCCACAAAAAGCTCAGGGAATATCTCCCAGCACTCCTGTTCCATTCATGAAGAGAAAAACTCCCCAACACACACACCTGAAGAACAAATTGATAAAGAAAATTTCTCCTTGGAAATGTAATTTAAAACCCTGAAGTGAAGCTACACTATTTTATAACTGTGAATATACAAAAAAAGAAGAACATAGGGTGGGAAATAGTAAAGGCAAGAAGATTTTCAGAAAGTTGGGATCTTCCTTCTTGCTGTTGTCTGTTGAGACACCATGTAATGATAGTGATACCACCCAAGGAACATCTCCCAGCACTCCTGCTCCATTCATGAAGAGAAAAAAACCCCATCACACAGCCCAGAAGCACAAATTGACATCAGCTCCTGAAGAAGAGGCAAGAGCCTTTTCAGACAGGGCTCCTGGGGAGCACACCAGGTGCTGCAGATCAGCACTGGGGGAACTGGGCTGGCCAAGGGCCACAATGACCAGAGTGGGGCTGGAGCTGATGGCAGCAGGGACCCAGGTGTGCCTGTGGAGCTGTGGCACGTCCATCCCTGGGTGAGGACAGTGCTGGCAGAGCCTGGGACACAGGAGCCACGGTCAGGGGGTCTCAGGGGCGTCCCTGTGCTGCCCACAGAGCTGGCTCAGGCCTGGGTTCCCTGGCTGTGCTGCTGCTCATGGCCACAGCTCCATCTGTTCCTGCACACCTGAGCAAAGCTCCATCTGCCCAGCCCTGCCCAGGGCAGCCTGGCACCCTGCCACAGCCCCTGACTGAAAACTGGGGTCAGCATGGTCAGCCATGCCTCCCAGACGAGGAATCCTGCATCCTGCACGCTCTGGGCCAGCAGTTTGCACTCTCAGGGAAGGGAGAGTCTTCTCCACAATGTCACCATGCTATTGATTTTTGAAATGCAAGGAAGACAAGGAACAGCTCATCTGGTTTTTATTACCGTGTATAAACAGTGGCAAAATAATCTCCAAATGAGAGAGACAGATTTGATTAGACACATCAGAGTTCAAACACACACCCTGGCTGGGCAAACAGGAGGGAGTGTGCCAGCATCCTCAAAATGCCTCACAATACAGGAGGGAAGCATACACAGGAAACAAAAATCTCAATTAGAAGCTAAGGTGCAATACCATCAATGACATCCTCATTTGGCAAAGAATTTCACTGTACACAGTCTGAGGAGGAGTTACACACAGGGAAAGCTGGGGTGTACATGGAGGTCGTGCCAGCCTTGGCCCAGAAATAAATCCCTTTTCAGGAAAGTATTTAAACTAAACAGGCCTGTATTGCCATGGTGTTACATCATTTACTATTTCTCTAATATTTCATCCCAGGGAAATTATTGTGTAAAACAAAAGAGCTGTATGACAAGAACATACTGACATCTGCTGGCTTCTCCAATTGCATTTCTCTCAACATTAGGATTTTATGTCCTCAGCAGGTTTTCCCCTCTCTAATGGGCTGCATAACAAATTAACATTGTCTATCTCTGAATATACAAATTAAACCAAGTATTCTGTACTTGCAAATGTTGAAGTGTGTGTGACATTCTGTGGTTAAGCAATTCACACAAATATACTTCTCTTCCATCTTTGACTTCTAAAGGATCACAGGAAATTACTTTTGCCTAATTTGTATGAAAACACCCAGTGATAGGGCACAAAATGTACATTCAAATAATTATTTCCCTCATTTCTTTCCAACAAAAGACCAGTATTTCCAATTTACTATCCAAAACTGTAGCTGGAGCTGTCACTCAGGCCAGGCTCATGATGGCAAGTATTGTTTCCCAGGAATGACCAGCCAATTAAAAGACCAGATTTTATTTTATTTGTAGCAGCACTGTGGCCAAAGGAGACACATAAAGATAACACAGAAATCACCTAGCACACCTATCCAGGGTGATACCCAAACACAGAAGAGAAGATCAATTATCTCTTACTGTTCACCACAATCAACTCAGGCATTTTGATAACCACAGCAGAGTCCCAAAGACTGAACAGCTCCCAAACCTCCAGCCTGCAAAAGTCAGACATCCCAGCTAATACAGAGCTCCTAAAGCAGCTCTAACCTGCCAGGCTTGTGAATAGGGAATATTCTGTAAATCTTCATGCACTTCTAAATTTATCATTTGAAAAGGGTGTGATAAATTCATTTAATGCTTGCTGCAGGAATCCTAGCTTAGCATTTCCTCCCTTGTGTGTGCTGTAACACAAAGTTATGGATGACAATTTAAACACAAAATAGAAAGAATTCAAAATCATAATTCACAGTGTCAGCAACTCAGATGTGTTGCATTTAGTTACTGAGGCATAAATTTGGTATTGGAAACAATGATGCAAATCATCAAATAATAACAGTTGCCAAGCTGTGCTGAGTGCAGATCATAAACACCTTCCTCAATATCTCTGTATTTCCACATCAACTATCAGCTGCAAGGTCAATTCCTTTTATCAGCTCATTAGCTAGACTCATTTCAGAGTTGTGAAAAGGTAAATGAAAACCACAAATTCACCTTTTGAATTCATTATTTGAGCACCTTCCTGCTGTATGCACTCGTGTGCTCTCCTGAGTGCATTGCCCTCCCATTGTGGTGCCAGGCAGGACCCCCCACACCCCAGTGCCAAGCATCTACAGCACTGTGTTACAGCATTCATCTGGAATTCCCTTGCAATTTCCTCATTTGAGACAGTTTATTAAATTATTTAAACTTCTTATATATTAAACATCAGCAGAGAAAATGCTGAGGGGAAAAAAAAATAAAAGAAAGGGGAGTATGTTATTGCCCTCGAAGTCTCCTTACTCTTTAAAAGGTGATTCCAGAGTCTTCAAATTCACAGATGACAAGAGGCAGCCTTCCAGCAGAAAGAGAGGAAAAATACATCTTTAGGAGATCCCCACAGGCAGTTTTGACCACAGGACCCCTGTTGGCCCCACTCAGCCCAGCACATGCTACTGCCAAAGCCATTGCACAAATACCAGAATTAAAAAATAGTAATAACAATTAAAAAAAGTTCAGCTTTCCTCTTATCAATTCAGAGGCTTCCAAATGACCCTCAAAGGTGCAGGCTCCACTGTGAGATGCCCTGGTGTGGACAGGCAAAGCTGATGAGGGAGGTAAGAGAAGAAGCACAAATGGGACATGACACAAGGACATCACAAGTGCTCCTCCTCCCTGTTATGATCAATCTCATTTCCTGCTGATTTCCATCAGAGCAGGTCTGTAGAGCTTTTAGGGCTCACTTTGGGGACCTTCAAAGAAGAAGAACCAGATCCAACCATGTGGCATTTTAAGCAGCAAATGCATGAGGTGTTAATACAACATAGCTCAGGAGTCATTTGCTCTGGCCCTGTGGAAACACTGGCTGAGGATGAGCTTCTTAAACAACACTGAGATCTGCTGATGGGACAGCTGTGATTCAAACACTGGGACAGCAACAAAGCAGCCAATTCACCACCTAAAATTCCCTCAGCTAATAAAGATGCATCCACTTGTGCAACCAATAGAGCATTCCTTCATTGGCCAAGGGTGAATCTCTCAGAGCAGGGCACATACGATGAATCCAGTTTGATTTTGGCAACCAAAAGTCTGAAATCTGCAGGCAGGAAGAGTTAATCACCTTTCTCTCTTACTCTCCATTTCTACCTCACTTGCATTTATTACTTCCTTGTGAACAGTATGGTCATGTACCAGGAATAGTTCATTTGAGAACTATTCCAAAGACTAGAGAAAACTTTATTCAAGCTAATTTTTACCTTAAGAACTCTTGATTAAGATAGCTTCACCCTGAGAAAACTTCAATAAATATTTTTTTGACATAGAAACGTGTCCAATCTTTTTGCTTCTTGCACAGTCAGTGACAAAATATTTAGTGGCTTCATTGGGGAAACAATTTTTTACAGTTTTAAAATTTCCTATCTGCTAGAAATACTCACATTAGAAATTTGGATTCATATTTTAGTCTACTGCTTTGTAACACCCCAAATATGGACAGAGAAATCTAGGTTACTTCTAATATCAAGGGAAACTTCCTAATTTCCCTTTAATTTTCCTGCTTGTAAAGCTGCAACACAGCAAACCCTCATAGTGACTACCAGATATATCAATTAAAAATTGCGTGTTTAAGGCATGTGGATAAAGGAGCACTGATATGAAGAGTTATTGTTTGATTCATCAACACAACTGCCCCCAAAGCACAAGAGTTGATAACAAGGCCAGAGCACCCCCCAGGCTGTCAGCCCATGCCAATCAGCCACGAGCTGAGCTGGTGACAGACCCTGGCAGGGCCAGCACAGCTCCGTGGGCACCACTGGAAAACAAATTTGCAGCTCCAGCCCAGGTAATGGTGCTGATTGGAACAGAGCTGCTGGGAGCCATGAACTTGGAGAGATTTCATTTTTACCTACATGTATTTACTGTGCTGTTGTATTTTCCTACATTTGATCACTTTGATTGCTTGAGTTTGAAAATGGTTTTGGATTACTTCTTTTCATTCCAGACAGGGTTTTTATCTGAGATAGGATTGTGACCTCAGTGTCCTTTACATCCCCAGGGTCCTGCAGACCCCTGTACACCACAGCACCAAAACTTCATTGTGACACACTCTGGATTCATTAGAGCAGAAAAGCACCTCATATTTAGAACACAATAAAGTTCCTGTCACTCTAGGACATGAAACAGAAAGATGTGGACACTGGATTTACCAAGGCAAAAAAAGAGAAGTTTAATTCTGACTCTCCAACATTTATAGATTTCCAAAAGTGCCAGTGGATTGGAGGGTGACAGTGCCACCTCTCCAATGACACTGCACAAACCAACAGTCCATCAAATTTCTCCTCCTCCATAAAAGAATGCAGAACAATCAGTTATTTACAGAAAGTGCATGAGAAAGTTCATTACAAGAATGTCAACATCAGAAGGCTTAGAAAATCTTAAAAAATCAGGGTGACAGGTTCCCACCTAAGCCAAGTTTGTACATAATGAGATTTCAAACAACACTTGAGTCCTTTCTAAAATCCACTCAGGTCCTTCCACACACACACACACACACATTTTAAAGAAGGCAGCTCTCTGGCTGCACTGAAGCTGCAGTTTGAGTCCATTCAAAAGCAGGAACACAACCAGGAGCACTGAAACAACAGGAAGGGGAAAATCTCTGGCTAAAAACATTAAAAGGCAAACATGTAAGGAGTGTTATCATCACAAGTTGATTAGAAACCCTCCTGCAGAGAAATGGCAGTTGCTGGAAACAAAACAGTGCCCGCAGTGCTTGAAGGGGCCAAACTCCTTGACTGCACCATTCTGCTTGTTTGGAGCAATGTGTCCAGAGAAGGGGTGACTGATCAGGTGCCTCCCTGGAGATGGCAGCCCCCAGAGTGAGGATGGAAGATCATATCTGCACCAAAACTGACTGATTTGGAGCTTTTTATCTGGGAGGAGTAAAAGATAGCTTCAGCATCAAGGAAGATGGGATTTTAGAATAAAGCTTGTGCAGGAGGATCTGGCTGTGCCCTGTACCCCAGAGAGCTCCATGCACCAGGGCACAGGTAAATCCCACCCTGCCCCACCTGAAAACTGGGCTTTAGGGCTGATTTTTCCCAGAGGATCCCTAATAAGCAGCTACAGCCAAAGATTCAGCACCGAAACAAAGTGAAAGCAACGCTGTAAAATAGAAATAACGAGACAAAAACACACATGAAAAACTCCCAGGTAATGTCAGGGACTGGAAAACAATAAGAATGAATTAATGTGGTTTGAAGCTGAGGACAGTCACAGGGAAGCAAGTGTGTGAAACATGCAATAGGGCCAGTTTGGGGATTTGGAGGAGCCCAGCACTGGTAATGGGCAGAGCAAAGCTGCTGGGTGCCCTGTGGGGCAGCTGCAGGCCAGCACAGCATCACGATGGCAACCAGGGCAGGGCACAGGTAAATCCCACCCTGCCCCACTGAAAACTGGGCTTTAGGGCCACAGGATCCCTAATAATCAGCTACAGCCAAAGATTCAGCACTGAAACAAAGTGAAAGCAACGCTGTAAAATAGAAATAACGAGACAAAAACACAAATCAAAAACTCCCAGGTAATATTGGGGACTGGAAAACAGTAAGAATGAATTAATCTGGTTTGAAGCTGAGGACATTCACGGGGAAGCAAGTGTGTGAAACATGAAATATGGCAAATTTGGGGATTTGGAGGAGCCCTGCCCTGGTAATGGGCAGAGCAAAGCTGCTGGGTGCCCTGTGGGGCAGCTGCAGGCCAGCACAGCATCACGATGGCAACCAGGGCAGGGCACAGGTAAATCCCACCCTGCCCCACCTGAAAACTGGGCTTTAGGGCTGATTTTTCCCAGAGGATCCCAAATAACCAGCTACAGCCAAAGATTCAGCACCGAAACAAAGTGAAAGCAACGCTGTAAAATAGAAATAACGAGACAAAAACACAAATCAAAAACTCCCAGGTACTGGAAAACAATAAGAATGAATTAATGTGGTTTGAAGCTGAGGACAGTCACAGGGAAGCAAGTGTGTGAAACATGCAATAGGGCCAGTTTGGGGATTTGGAGGAGCCCTGCCCTGGTAATGGGCAGAGCAAAGCTGCTGGGTGCCCTGTGGGGCAGCTGCAGGCCAGCACAGCATCACAATGGCAACCAGGGCAGGGCACCAGGAAGGGAGGGAGCCATTTGGAGAGTGCCCTAAATTAAGGAGTGGGAAAAGGGTCTAATATCACAGAAAGATCAGGAGGATATCTAGATCCATTCATCCTCCTGCTGGGTCACTCTGTGTGGCTCAATTCAAGCTGCACTCTGGGACTTCCTTAGCATTTTTATTGTTGCAGCTCAAAATGGGGATCACCATGTGGTAGATGACATTTTAGGCAGCTTATCTTCCATGCTGCAGGAAAGGACATTTAGGTAACTACTTACAGACACAGTGCACTGCCTGCAGTGGAGTGACACTATTTTATTTTTTTTTCTTAATCCTGGAGCTGCACTGTAGAGATTCATTGTAACAGGAGAGAGTATTTCACATTATTTCCTGAGATGCTGATCAGAGAGAGCCACCCAGCAGCATGACTTGAAGCTGATGCTTCAATGTCTCTTCCCACAGAAAAGCTCTGCTCTATGGCTAGAAACCACACAGGCTGTGCTGAATCAAAGGGAATGTTACAGAATTACATCCATTTGAAGACAAAAAGATTATTCTGAAAGCAGGGTTTAATACTGTATTCTACAATTTCATACAGGCACTGTTTACAGGTTCTTTATTGACAGTCAAAAATCATTTGCTCAACAAAATATCTCCATAATATTGCATAATCCTTAATTTAGGAATGAATGCTAACTACGAAAATATTGAATGAACAGGGCAGACAAAGATAGAATATTGGCTCTGACAGAGACTACCAAGCCTTTTTCCTGGATCAGTGCCATTCAACTTTGTCTAATTTCTCTCTCCTCAAACCCTAAATTACCAATCCTCTACAATATGTGGAAAAACTCAGACACCTAAGGGCCTATTTAACAAAATATATTTAAAAGACAAAACCAGAAACTCAAGAACTGGCCATCAGAGCAGCAGTGATGCTGATTCACCAGCCAAACCACTTTAGTGAGAGATGACTGCCATCAATCATCAAACAGACATAGAAAAGATATGTTTTTTTAAGACAACAAGATAATTACACAATGTTTTATTCTGAAACCCAGGGCTCTGGATGTGTTTGAGGTGCACAGCAGACTGTCAGTTTGGAAAGACAACAGCATTACATGTGTAACTGTTTTCTACATGTGTCCCTCATGTGCAAGCTGCAGCAAAGAGAAAAAAGCCATAAAACACCCCAAGGACAGATTACAGGGTGAGCCAAGCCCAGGGACAGCAGCTGCACCTCCCTGGGCTCTCCCAGCAGGGCAGCACACGTGGATTCAGTGCTTGAGCTCATGTGAACGTGGGGCTGATTAAAACACAGCAAAACTTTTCTCTTTTAGCAGGAGTGCAACTGTCCAACACAAGCACCCTTCCACCTGTACACAGAGCTCCTTCCACCTTCTCTACAGCTGCTCCAACTACAAAGAGTACTATAAAGTACTGTTAATAGTAAAAGTACTATTAATGAGTACTTGAATATGAAATGGTGCCACTTCCTTGTTTAAACAGCCTCCTAAATTTCCTACCCACATTTTCACACACTCACACCTTCAAAACAACACACTTTTATAGAGTTGGAAATTTCTACATCAAGTTTGAGTTTCCCTGAATTTCTCAAGAGAAAAAAAATATTTTCAGGCCAGCTTCTTCCTGCTCTGATCATATGTTTGCTCACAACTACTAGAGAGACTGAACTCAGAGACAATAAAACCCTTACAAAACTTATGGAAACAGCAGCCAGGAGAGCAAGATGTTATGGGTGTCCTCATCAAGAAAACTGGTCAGCACACATTCATACTTTATTTGATTCTAGAAGAAAATGCAGTGGAACAGTGATGAATAAATGCCCAAAGGTAAAGGAAAAGTTTGGATCCCAGCTATCACTGCAACAGACTCAAATAAAAGTCCAAAACACACAGAAAGCTGAGAGGCACTAACTCCCCACTCAGGCCATTCCCTTAAGAGTTGGATTTGATCCTTGTGGGTCCCTTCCAACCCAGAATATTCTGTGGGTGTGATTCTGTGCAGCTCCAGCTCTCACTACCATTGCTTTAGCACTGAGGAGCCTAAAGCAGCAATTTCTTGGGATGTATTCTAGGCTGTATCATTGAAATTCCCTTTTTTAGCACTGTGACCTCTCCTTGCTGTATCCTAAACTTTCCTGACCAGGGGTTGTGCACCGGAGGGCTGAAGCCAAGTGTGTTGCCAACAGAAAATCTGAGTTTTTGTAGTGTTTGTCCCAGGCAGCTGCACCTGGCCCTGCAGCCAGCCCTGTGCTGTTTATCTTCAAGTGATTCAGCTCTGCATGTTTGCCCTTTGACACAGCCAAGCTTTCAGCTCACCCTGCTGTATCCAGGCTCCCTCACACCTGCCCAGCTGAAGCCCAGCAATTATTTTAATGGATCTCACTTTGCTCACACCAACTGTGCTCTGCTGCTTCTGCACAGCCCCCCTGGCTGCCTGCAGCTCCCCCTTTGTGCCACAGCACTTCCCACTCCTGGGAGCTATCTGGATTTTAGGGCACTGAGTGGCAGAGGCAAGGGCTGAGGCATCTTCAGGGTAAATTCCCATTTTCTGTGCTCCTTTCAGCCATTAGCACGGGAGCTGCTGGTTGGAAACACGGCATTCTGGAGCTGCATCCAAAGTCGCAAAATGTTCAGGAGTTTTTAGCTGGCTTGGAGAAAACTGCCACAGAGCTTCAGTTTTATGTTAGAGACACTTAACCAACTTCTGAAAGATACATCTTGCAAAATGCCAAACAGCTGCTTTCCCCTTGAAACCAGCCAAACCAATACCTCACAAAATACCTTGGATTTTGGAATGTTCCCTAAATATTCTTCCTTCTGGATCTCTGCAAAGCACAAAATTTTGAGCAGAAGAATAGAGATGTAAAACTACACCTACTTTGCAGAAAATGGTATTTCAGCCTATTTTTGGCCCTTGATGCTGCCTGCTGGCCAGCTGTGACCCATCCTGTGAATCCAACACAACCACCCCTTCCTGCTCTACAGAATTACACAAACTGCAGCATCCCAAAAGGGATTTTCCAGCTCCTTTCAGTTTGAATCCTATTTTTATTGCATCAACTTGAAGGACACAAATAAAATTATCTAATTTGCAAGAAGTTGTCATTTCTGGCACAGTAAATTTTAGCAAAATAATAGTTATGAAGGGAAAGTGTAATAAATACTGAGAGCTTCATAAGCAGCTTTTAATCTTTAAAGCTGACATTCAGTATAGGTGATACCATCACAATCTACTGATAACTTCTGCAAGAATGCAGAACATAAACTGTGAGAGATGGCATTATACACCCCAGAAGGAGGACTTGTACTACAAAACAATCATGGGCACTGGAAAATTCTATTACTTAAATAAAAGGACAAAACTACTCATAAGAAAGTGCAACTATGCAAAGAACTCAAAACAAAGAAAAAGTTAAAAAAGGCTCCTCACTAATGACCTGGGAGAAGAGCCTCAGAGAGAGAGGAGCTTTCTGCCCTCAGCAAACAGTACAGCTCCAATTTGGCTCAATGGAGTCATCAGAAGTTCTACTACAGATGTTTGTGATTTCACCCTATCAAGACCAGAAACAGTCAGAACCCCTAATAAATGTTCTGATTGCCACTCTTGTAAGCCCTGTCTGTTTTCCTGCTCCCTGACTCTTCAGTTTTGTCCACACTCTACTTTTACAAGGCTGCGGGAGACAAGAGGATCCCCATCTCCCACATGAAATGGGAAGGAGTCAAGATCCAAGAATTAAGTAGAGGGAGTTCTGACATGCATAAAACAAACACATTTTTCAGCCACTAGATATTCTCCCAGGCTGTACTATGATATGTTATTCTTAATTATATCAGATTCATCTTTTTCAGACGAGTACACCTTTCAGTCAACGATATGCTTAAGGCAGCCATACCTTCAATAGCTGTAAATAATATTTCTTCTTGTGGCCAGCACTTAGGAGCTCTACCCTTTATGGTATATAATGAATGCCTCTAGGTAGATTTAAAAATCAGATCATGCCAGTTCAAACTACAAGGTGAAAAACTAACAATGGTGGATTTTTTAACTCAGCCATTGGTCTCTCCTCAATTTCCAAGCAGCTCAACCTCCCCCAGTGCCAGCAGATACTGAGCAGCTCTTTGGTCCTGAACAAAGCTTACCTGTCTGCACAAAGAGAGAGCAAGGGCACTATTTCCATTACATTCCTCCTAAAAACTAGGCAGAAACCTGGTAAATCCAGCACATTATACAGGGCTGGCAAAGAAGCAGTAGGTCTCCCACAAAGCAATGAGGAAAAAATACTGAAAGAGCCTGACTGCCATACCAGAGGAAGAGTTTGCAGGGAACAAGATAAGATTCTTTGGGAAATAATAGGTAAGAGCATTACCAAGAAGAAATAAAACTCATGGAAAAGACAGCAAAAGCAGGAAGAAAAGTAAGAGGAGAATGGGAATACAAAAAGCACACGAAGGATGCCATCAGAGATGACACAGGTATGGCTGATCCTGCCTTGGGCAGGAGCACAGACACTGACAGGAGTGCCTGAGTCCCTCCTGGCCTTGCTGTTCATGTTCAGCTTCAAGGGGGCTTTGAGCAGGGAGCAAGGAGACGCTTCAAAGCCACCAGGCTGGCAGCCATGGCCTCAGGACATAACGCTCCCCTCCCGTGCTGCAGCAGCAGCAGCCAGAAGGGATCGTGCATGCAGCGTGCAGGCATCTCTGGAATGAGTCTCAGGGCTGGGAATTGCACCTGGCAGCCCTGCATGTGCATCCTGGGCTGGAAATGGAGCACACTGTGCACAGGAGCTCACCACCCTGCTCTGCTCCTCCACACCTGACTCCTGGCAGTATTTCTGTCAGTAAAGGGCAGCCTTTCAGGAGAGCCACAGCAGCACCCTCATCACGTCAAGGACACCAAGTACTTCAATTACAAGAACTATAAAAATCATCAACATACTGAGAATTTTAGTCATTGCATTTGTCAGCTCCATTACTGATACTCGGCTAAGTACTAATAGAAAAAAGAAACATAGTCTTGACATTAGAAATACAGATTTCATTTCAGCAAATGCTGGATCCTTTGTCTAATGTATTTACCAGAAGAATAAACTGTAAATGAGACTTGGGGAGCTAAGCCTTTAAAGTCTGCATAAGACAGCAAGTAGATCTCGACTATAATCAGAATTCCTACATAAAAATAGCTTCCTCAAAACTCAGTACTGTAAAATGTTCCAGTAAAAGTAAATAAAAATCAAATATCTGCTCTAAATCACTACTACAATCCTGATAACTGCAGCACGTGATATCAACCACTTTCCTGAAAACTAAATGGTCTATTGACATACGTACTGAAAATGCACACAGCCCCACTTCTTCCCCACAGATACCTCCTCAAGCAGCTATGACTGATTTCTAAACCTTAATTATTTGATTGTGAGGGCTAGCTCTGTTTTAGACTGCAATTCATCCACCATCATCAATCTCCACCACAGAGTGACAAAACCTTGCTTCTACTTTTACAGCCCATGCATACAACTGTTTTCACACTTCCCAATGACAAATGAAACACACAGTATCTTTCCTCTCTTTAGCATCATCGACTCTAGAGAAGTGAAACGAGGTAGTTGACATTCTTGGGACACCACCAGCACCGTCTGCTGTGTTTTATGCTCCATCTCGCCTTAAATAAGCTGAATTTTATTTAAAAACAGTCAACGCTAAACTTACTTCAGAATGTAACATACTACACCACATTTGCAATTCACAGAGTAGATAAACAAAAGCTGCGGATTTGGACAAGATCTTTCACACTTCGCTGATGTGAATCACTCCAGTCAAACTTCAGACCACATTCGTTTCACCATCTGCGCGAACCGTGTTAAGTTGGCAGCTCCGTGTCCAACAGCCACATCCCAGATTTTGGAAGCACAGGACGCGTGCCACTGTCACATCCCAAACCCCTCTCCCAGGGCACAGCCCTGCCCCTGCTGAGAGCGGCATCCCAGAGGAGCTGCCTGGGCACTTACACGGGCACAGTGTCACTGCACCTGCACCGAACAGCTGTTAACACCGATACTTCCCTTCCCTGACAGAGGCATGCAGGAGAAAAACGGTCTGATGAATCGCCAATAACATCAGCAAATACCGAGGACTTACAGGCAGGTAGTTTCCCGGCAGTTAAATATCTGCACTCTTTGAACGAGCAACTCGGCAGAGCCCCGACTGCCCATGTTCCTCGCCGTTCCCTGCCTTTGGGAGCCACCTCCCGTGCCGCCCTTGTCCCCGCGGCGCTTCGCAGGCGACGGCGGAGCCGGCGCGGTGCCCAAACCCGCGGGCATCCTTCAGCTCCAGCGCCGGAGCTCCGCGAGAGCCCCCCCGGCCGCGGGTGCGCATCCCTCCCCTCCTCTCCCTCCCTCCGCCCGGGCTGCCCCGGGAACTTTCCGGCCGCGGGCAGGAGCGGGGCGGCCGCATCTCCGCGCACCTGCCGGGATGCTCCGCGCCCCGATGCTCCGCGCACCTGCCGGGATGCTCCGCGCACCTGCCGGGATGCTCCGCGGCCCCGATGCTCCGCGCACCTGCCGGGATGCTCCGCGCACCTGCCGGGATGCTCCGCGCCCCGATGCTCCGCGCACCTGCGGGGATGCTCCGCGCACCTGCGGGGATGCTCCGCGCCCCGCTGCCCCCCGCGCCCCGCGGCCCAAACTCACCATAAAGAGGCGAGCGGAGGCGCAGGGTCGCGGCTCTTCCCCCGCGCAGGGCGGGCGGCCCCGGCAGGCAGGTGGCAGCGGGACGCGGCTCCCGCCGCCGCCGCAGCCCCTTCCCGCGGGCAGCGCCGCCGCCCTCGCTCTCTCGCTCACCGCCGCATGCCGCGCCCCCCGCCGCCGCCCGGCTCCCCCCGGGCTCGCCGCGCTCCGGCAGCGGGGCCCCCGCCCGGCCCGCCCGCGACCTCGGCGGGCGGCGGCGAGACCCCGGGGGCGGCCCCGCCGCGGCGGTGGGGGGAGAGCAGGGGGCGAGAGGCGGCTCCGCTCCGCTCCGCCCGGGCGCGGCCGGCGGGAGCCCCGCACCGGCCGGACACGGAGCTTCCCGGGGCGGAGGCGCTGCCGCTCGCCAGCCGGCGCGGAAAGTGGCTCGGCGGCGGCGGCGGGCGGAGGTGACCTTCAAGCCCGGCGGGGCGGGCTGGGGCGGGGAGGGGGAGAGCGGAGGGGGAGCCCCAGCGCCGCTCCGGGGGAGGCGGCGGGGGCGGGATGCGGGACGCGGTGCGGCCGGGGGGAGCGGGGGCTCCCGGCTCCGGAGGCGGCCCCGCCCGGCACCGGCGGCCGCGCGGCGGCGCCCGGGAACCCGCGGGGCCGAGCGGGGCCCGCCCGCACCGGGCACGGCTCCGGGCACGGGAGATGCCCACGGCCGGGATCCCGAACCTTGCCGGGGCAGCACCGGCGGCGCGGCCGCAACTTTGCATCCCCAGGGCTCGTCCCGAGCGGGCAGCGAACGCGCACACACCAAAGCGGCACCGGAGAAATTGCTGATGAAAACGATGCCCTTGGCGATCCCCAGCCATCTCTGCCTTGCTTCCTCCCTCGTGCCCAAAGGAAGCCAAATCTTGCAAGAATTGTAACGCTCACCTAAAGAGGAGAGCATCGCGGCGTTCCTAAAGGCATGGATTACTGCTCAATGAGGCTGATAGCAGCTATTGACGAGAAAGTTTGGGGAGGAAAATAAACATCAAGAGCTGTCAGAGCACCGCCTTGTCCTTCTCAATACCCCTAAGTATTGGGTCTGTAGTGATCAAACGTTTTTGTGCTGCTCGACCTTCAGCTACAATAAATTAATGCCCCTGGGACTTAGTCCAACATGTAACTGGTATCAATTACAGACGGGGAGTGTGAGGATCAGACAGATGTGCTGCCTCCTGTGGGGTAGGAGTAGGGACTTGTTTCCAGCATCTAGATGGAAATGCAAAGCAGTTAATCAGGTGATAACGAGGAGGCAAGCTTTAAATCATAGGCGTGTGGTCCCTTAAAGAAAAACTTTATATGAATAATCTCCCTATAAACTTTTTCCCCCGTGCAGAAAATAAACACAGCCAAGTCTTCATAAGCTGAACTGCAGTTCCCACACGGATCATGTACAGAAGCACATATCAAAAGCACATATCTGTATCCCTCTGCCTCTCCTGACAGATTTGGGGCTTGGCCTACTTCTGCTGCTATTTTAAGGCCCAAGGTGTGATCCTGGATCCCCTAAACACGGAACTCAGCAGAACTGCTCGGGAAGGTTCCTCTACCAGGCACACCAGTTTATGTAGCTGGATCATTTCAGACAGTGACTTCAGAATTTATCATTCCTCATCAAACATGAAGCAGTGTTTAATGGCTGGAAAATTTGACTTTGCCTCATTAAAATCTGTCAGATTACCGAGAGATACAAAGTTACTCAAAGATACATTTTCAGGATCAAAACTCAAATTATCAAGTTATCCCAACAGATTCTCTCAAAATCTATGTCCCACTCTGTAGTCTGATCCCTATGAAGTTCATATAAAGATCCTTGGATGGATTTTAAATCCTATGGGCTTTCTCCATTTTTTTCAGCCTTCCAATTCACTCCAAAATCAACACAGAGAAGGCAATGGGAGTCCTATGTCCAAGAAATGTAAATTGGAGGTCAAAACATTACACTGAAGTTCTCTAAATCACTAAAAGATTATTTTACTGTTGGTAACTGATTACTTTGCAGCTCAAGAAACTTAAAGCCATATTTACTAATCCCTCTATGAGAAAGCAATACTGGTAGAAGGTTAGTGAGTAGAAATGAGGCATTTCATCAGCTCTTCCTTAATTTGTATATTTAGGCCCTCTAATAAAATAATTTTCAATATTTTGATGACATATGACTGACTGCATCGATAGGTTTGCCCAATACCTCCTGCTTTGGCAGCAGTTTTTAAAGACTGAACTAATAAAAAAAACCTGAAAAAGAAATACCCATGAAAAAACATCCACCCTTTGATGCTATATGCTGATGTAGCATGAGGCAAACTTTCCTCCTGCTGAATTTGTTGCCATTGGGTGATTCAGGCTGAATGCTGGCTCACACAGAGGTGAGCACTGAGTGACTCAGGGCAGTCAGACTCTCCTGCCCCTACACTCAGTGACCATGAAGCCCCAGGGTTATCAAACACAGCAAGAAAGGAAAGGTCATCCAGGGCCTTCTTCCCATGTGAAGCAGCCCAGAATTCCTCTCTCTTCTCCAAATATGCAACTTTCAAGGCAGCACCAATGCAAAGATTTTTATGTATCTCAATTTCTTTCCAAACCTGACCTGTAGTCTTTCTTCATCCATTCACCTGTCTGGACAAAGCTGGCAGTGTCTAGAATGAAGAACTTAAAACTATTAAAATTATTTGAAATTATTTTAAACTTATTATTATTTTAAACTTATTATTATTTTAAATTATTTAAAACTATTAAAACTATTTTAATGTAAAATAATTCAAAATATTTTAAAATAATAAGCAGCCAGAGCTCACACAAACGAGCTAAACCAAAATCCTTCATGAAAGAACAAAAATCTCACAAACTAGAGATAATAAAAAGTTTTCTTTAGGCTCTGGAGCATTCCTGTTGAGTAGTGAAGACTCACTGGAGTGTTGAGAACTACTCACAGGATTAAAACTAAATCAGGTGCAGGTGTTGGTTGCTTTGATCTGTGCTTGATTAGAGAATCAGGTGCGTGCTAAGTGACTGCATGAGAGTTTGTCTTTTGGAGTCTCAACACCTCCATCCTCTCCTTTTGTACCAGCCCTGTCAAAAAGGTTCCCTGGGCTTGTTTTTCACATCTGTCTTCCCTTTGTTCCCCTCACATGAAAGATCCCTGAACTGCAAGTCAGATCTTTCTTAAAAGAGCTCCTTCCTTCTCCCAACTTTGGGTGATACAGAGGCTCCCAGCTGGGGTTAAAGTTCTGCTGGAAGAAATAACTTTGGATGAGAAGAAAGGAGCAGAGGGAGAAGGCAGCACCAGCCTCACGAGGCAGAGCAGGGACCAGCTCCCAAATATTTTCCTGTTTTCTGTTCCAGAGCTCCAGCATTACAAAATTCCCTTTCCTAAAGACTGTGAATCCAAATGTGTCTGTGCATCTGTCCCACAGGAGCCACCTGCAGAAAGGCATCTTGCTATTTATTCATCTTTGGAATGAACAGACCATTAAAAACATTGGATAAAAATAATCTTGGGGATTCCACCCCAAAGTTATAATTGTGTACAGCCACAATTCTCAGTCATTTATGTAGGAAATACAAAGAAAATACACAAACTTAAGTGTAAGTGTCAAGTCATGCACTTCAAAAGTTGCTTCAGAGGAGACATTTTCCAATTTAATGTAAATTATCTGTGGCAAGAGAAAAAAATAAAGGACAAGTAGCAAATAGCTCCAGTGAAACATAATATTTTGAAGACATTCCTGATCAGGGATTAATTCTTAAAATCTTTTTTAAAATCTCTCTTCTGAATAAAAGCCTATTTCATGTTTTCTTAAATTTGGAAACCTTTTTCCCTTTATAGTGAAATATTTTCTGTATTTATTTCCAAATTTGGGAACTGGTGTGAGGTTGTTCTAACCAAGAGCTCTCAAGAGCACAGATCTGTAGTATGTGAGAGAAGAATTGGAGGTGAAAGAGGATTTACTGGAGAAAACAATTGTTCTGAACAGCAGCCTAAGCCAGTGCTGTAGATGCTGTATCAAAAGAAAAAAAAATCAAGACAAAAGGGGTAAAAAATTTATTTAAAGTCTTCAAATATAAAGCTTCTGGGGGAAGATATAAATAGATATCTCCTGTAAGGAAGATATAAATAGTACATATATATTTAATGCTTTAAAAATTCATATTGTATTTGCAGCAAAGAATTTCTCCAGCACATCCACATGCACTGTGATTTATTCCTGCTGGGGGAGGCTGCTCAGGCCATTACCTGTGGGAAGGGAACACAGAAACCATTGGCAGTAAAATTTGTGAGCTTCAGGGAAAGTATCTGTGGTGGTGGTGGATGTGTCACAAATTTCAGGGCCACAAACAACCCATGAATTGTCTTCAGAAAAATCTGCAGAAAAAATCTGAATTGCTACAAACCTTGATATTAATAATGCCTTGACAGCCAACCCCTTGGACACTGGCAGGAAGAGCAGCCTTAAATGATCTGGAGAAAGATGTTCTCTGGATTCTTGAAATTCATGGCAAAAAGGACACACAAACATAAGGAAATGAACAAATCACCTTCAGCACACAAGGAACATAGGAAAAAAAAAAGAAAAGAAAAATATGTACTAGTCTGTACATTGCTGTGCTGATGGTATGGAGGTTTAGTTGAACTTCAGATTTCTTAAATTCTTTTTAATTCTTGGCAATTCATTGTGTCCTGAGCACAGTTTTTATGGAGTGGATAAGGACACTGTGTGTGTATGTGTGGGGTTAGATAAATGGTTAGATTGAATTTGTCATTTGCTTGGGCTTTGTGTATCAAACACTCTGAATAGTTTAATGCTTTTGTCTCCATGACAGAACAAAGAGTTGCTGCCTTTTTTGCCCATATAGTTCTACTCAGGAGAATAATTTTGGGATATTTGGCCCATACTTTTAAGTTATTATTACACCTAGGTTTCAGATTTCAACCATACTTAATGAAATGAACTCCATTGTCACAGAGATTTGACATTACTTAATTAGAAATTCATAGCAATTTAGTAGAATCTTGGAGTAGAAAGATAATACTTCTATTTTTAATGCCCTAATAGCAATATCTTCATGTGCTTGTATCTACATATCTATAAATTCAAGAGTTTCCCACTTCTTTGCCTGTGATAAAACGTTAATCTCTTCCCTTTCTCCAGGGAGCTGTAATTTTCCTCTCCCCTGCCTTTGACTTAGAGCATATGTACAATTTCTCTCAAAGAAACATCTTGAAGAAGCAACTGCATGCCCTGCTCCCTGGCACCTCCTGATTTTTATCCATCTCCTTTATCTCCAGGTTATTTTGGGAGTGCCTTGGGACTGAAGGCTGTTCAGATAGGGCTGATGGCTCATTGCTTTCTCTGTGCCACAAAGGGCAGGCTGCTCCAGGTGACCTTTCTGCTGGGAAAGCCTTGCTGCAGCTCTGGGAGCTCCTTCTGGCTGTCCCACGTGGAGGGAGGGCTCCACACATTCAGCAGGATCAGCTTCTCTGCTTCCCTCGATCTGGGAAAACAGAAACTTCCACAAACACTGAAGGGTTTGACCTGCAGCCTTGGGAGAAGCTTGGATTGATGTAAAAATGAAATGCGCACATGTTAAGTAGGTAAATCATAATTTTGTGTTTCTATAAGAAAGTTTTCAGCAAGACCATGCCTCAGGTAAGGGAGAAACTGCATTGATAAATTGGTGAGGGGTTTATAATGTAGGGATGTGGTTGTGTGGAGTAAGCTGAGAATTTAGAAGTTAAAACAGAGGCATCTGTGTGCATGTGAGACAGAAGCCTATTGGATGAAAGTCTCCACAGTGCAGCAAAATTAAGCAAAGGTGATAGGTTAGAAAAGCAAAATAAACTTTGTGGCAACTGTCCTTTGGGTTAGAAAGTTCAATATTGCCTTGTAAGACAGAACTTGTGAGCACTCTGAGCTGTGGCTGGCTGCTTGTGTCACAGATCTCACAGCCTCTGAGACTGATGTCTGTGTGAGCAATAAATCCTTCTTGTCTCAAAATTAGGCCCATCTCTTCATTACCAGCAGTGATATTAATACCTTGCTGTTTTCACTCCCATTTCCATGCAGGCAGAGCTCTGGAAGTGTTGAAAGGAATTGTTGGAAGCAATGACATCAAACTTTTCTCCTTTGTGCCTGGGACGGCTGCTACTGAAATAACCAGGGCAGGACTCTGGAAGATTTTAACCCAGTGAAATCTCCAGCTGCCTCCTGAGGATGCCACCAGCCTTTTCCCCTTGCTCTCCAGCTCTCCACCAGTTCCCTTCCCTGTGCAGGACAACAATCCTGGGTTTCCTTGAAAAAGAGCTACCAGACCCTCAGCTGTGAGCTCAGAGCCTGAGCAATTCCATGGTGGCCAGCAGGGAGCATGCAGCTCTTGGGAGCAGCTGTGTCTTTTAAAGGAAATAAATATTATTTAATATATATAAATATTGCAGGTGCTGCACAAGGGGCTTTGCAGCTCTTGTCATAAATATGGGAACCTTGAGGGAGCAGAGGGAGGAGTCATCTGCTCAGTGATGGTTCCTGTAGGAGCTGGAGAGTCCAGTTTAGCAATTCCAGAAGACATTCAGGGTCTATTTGGTGCTGAGAAATGTCTTTAATTCTTACATTGCCACAGCAGGATTCAGAGCAACTGAACAATTGCCAATTTTTATGGTTTCTCCAAGTGGAACCTTTTTTTGACCGTGCCACAATTAATAAAATATCTCATGGAGAATCATTTGTACAGGTTTGGATGGACTTTTTCCATACCTGCAGGCATTGCAATTTCCTCTTTCTAGAGATGTCTGATCCCACTGGCACTTGTGACACCCTCAGAATGAGCCAACATTTGCATCATAACCTCGGACTTTTCACCCTAAATTTGAGGAACTCATTGATTGACATCTGCATTTACATTATACCAAATTTAAAATTCCTTTTTGCACTGTTAATTGAAATACTGGAAGACAGAATTTGGGAAAAACCATTAGTGAAGACGATTTGATTCTCAATCCCCTGGACCAAGTTTCTAGCAAGTCTCTGTAGTTCATTAGCTACTGGATTTTGGAATTTTTATCTCCCCCTTAGCCTAACAGCATTTGGAATTAGTCCAGAACTGAAGATCCCAAACCCTGGAGTGTGGACCAACGTAATTGAGAACCACTTGCCTAACATCACACATGATTCTATGTTTGCAGCAGAGAAAGGATTTAAAACAGGGTCATCCACAACAAATATCAGGGAAGCTACTGGTTAGCAAAGAAAAAGAAAGTCCCTGAAAATAATGAAATGTTTTCCAAACCTTTTATTTGTGAATCCATATTGATGGAGATAAAGAATCCAGCTGGCAAGTGGCCCATTAGAAATAAGAGAGAGGAAAAAACCTGCAGAGGTGTATTCACTCACTTTTAAGGGTAGAAACTCCCAGAAAATCCAAGAGCTGCAAAAATCAGATCTGCCAAAATCTCTGACTCCTGGAGTTAAACTACAGTTACAGAAATAGGTAATTTATTTCTAGTATTTTTATCACTAATGTATTCACATCTCTGCTCTCATATGTGGCATATATATTAGATTCATAAAAATGAATTGAAATTTACTATTTCCTGGATTATCTTATTCCAGTTAAACCCTTGATTCATAAGGCAATTGCTGAAGATAAATAGAACTTCATGAATTGTTCATAAACTGCACAAATTCACGAGTTAGAGATGAAAAATGTAAGCCACACAACCCTTCATCTGCAGGCCAGAAAAATTGGAGTCCAGGTTTGAGATCAGCAGCGACCAAGATCCATTTTCATCTTATCACCTGAAGGCTTCCTGGTAGCATTTGTGAACTCAGTTTGTTCCCTCAGCTCCATCTCTGCAGGATAAGTGGCCACATAAATAATTCACTGGAACTTGTCAGAAACAAGAAGTTGTGAAATGTAAAGTCCCCTCCATCCATCCAGCTGTATAAGCAGCACACAGGAGCTAATTTTCTAACCTTTCACTAAGCTGTGCATGGAACTAGGCACAGAGGAATCCTTGCACATTTTTAATAAACTAAAGCTCCTCAAATATCAGTTCTTTCTAATAATACATTCCCTAGAAATACCACTTTTGAGGTTTTTCTGTTCCTTATTGCAGAAAAACTTCTCACAGGGACCTTTGGCTACACAACTGTTACCAAAAATAGCTTTTCCTTAAGTGAATAACGTTGGTGTTCTGTTGTTCAGGGGGAGTATGTTAGAGTCAGACTTACCTGAAAGAAAGCACAGAGGGGGCAGGGGGGACATGGCACTACTTATTTTGGGGTTTTCATGGTTTTTTGCAATGTGGGTTAGATTATAATGGGATTTTTAATGTCATTTGGAACCATAAATGTTTTTTAGTTTGAATGAGAGAGAAAACATGAAGACCATCCCCAGATTTGTCTTGGCAGAACTCTGGCCATGTCTCCCAGGAGAACAGGGAATAACAGAATCATGGAGTGGTTTGGGTTGGAAGGGACCTTAAAACCATCACATCCCATGAGCAGGGACACCTTCCACAGACCAGGGTGCTCAGAGCCCCATCCAACCTGGCCTTGGAATGTGACATTCACCTTCTCTGAAAAAACCCCTTCGCCCAGGATTGTTCTCCTGGGAAGCTGAGGAGCCTCAGAGAAAAGGAAAACAATTCTGGTCTCATTTGCTTCTCCTGTGTTGTGCTCATGTGGAATGTGTTTGGAGATTGTTTACCCACAGGTGATTGTTCCATTGCATTCTGCTGGGAGTTGTTTTCACTCTTTGGCCAATCAGGGCTAAGCTGTGTCAGGACTCTGGAGAGAGTCAGGAGTTTTCATTATTATCTTTTTAGCATTCTGTCTGGATCCTTTCTGTATTCTTTAGTACAGTATTCTTTAATATAATATAGTATCATAAAATAATAAATCAGCCTTCTGAGAACATGGAGTCAGACTCATCATTCCTGCCTTTGTTGGGACATTCCCAGCAAATACAATATTGGAACACTGGAAAAACATGGGAGAGCCCCTTGATCTGCAGCACTTTGGGCTGATGGCTTTCAGCCCATGATGTGGGGAACACCAACTCCTCTGCAGGGGTGGCTGAGACAAAGGGAGGCTGAAGGCCACAAATGTTTCACTGGAGTCTGTACTAAAAAATAATCTACATGGATGGTCACTGTGATTATTTAATCTACATGGATGGTCACTGTGTTTATTTGATCTACATGGATAGTCACTGTGTTTATTTAATCTACATGGATAGTCACTGGGTTTATTTAATCTACATGGATGGTCACTGTGATTATTTAATCTACATGGATAGTCACTGGGTTTATTTCTGCAACTACAGCTACAAAACTAGAGTTTTAAATAAAGCAGATTTTTACAAGGTTTTATGGCAATTTAAATATTTTGCCCTTGCATAATGTGTTAGAAGAACTTTTCTAAGTGACAGAAAGTAGGCATTTATTATTTGCTGGTCCTACCCTCATACTAAGACCTTAATCAAGCAGAGGTAGGATTTGTACTCATGGACCAGCCTGCAGCTGCACAGAAAACCATGTCCTGTGCCCTCCATTTATCCCCATTCACTGCACTAATTCATGGATTTACAAATTATAAATTACAACAGAACTTTCTCTTCTGCTGCTGTGAAAATTCAGCCTCCAGGTAGCCACTGGTAACCCCCAGGCTGTCCAGATGCAGACAAGTGTGGAAGTAACCTGAGAATTATCCCTGTGCCAAAGGTTGTAATGAGAAAAAACCAACCAAACAACAAAGAGCACTCCTTAAGACACTTGTGCCTACAAAAAGAGGCAGCACACCCACACACAGCAGCAGGAAAAGTGATACAGCCCTGGCTATTCCAGCTGTAGCTGCCTTACTTAGGCACTGCTTTTTTGGGAAGAATTGTGTTGAAATGATGAGCCAAAATTGACAACACTCATCCTGCAGCAACATCACCCCCTCAGTGCTTTGAGACATGCAAAAGGGCTTCTAACAGGTATTTCCAGCCAGCCAATGGCTACAGAAAATATCACCTCAATACACAGATCAAGCTGATGCTTGAGATGACTTTCCAAACCACCTTTGCCAATTGCCTTGCTGCAAATAAGGGCCACATGTTAATTGCTTTAAATATTTTAAGGGATTAAGCAATTATGGGGTTTTACAGAATAGAGTCAATAAAAAAAATACTCTCTTTTCAAGTCTACTACATGAACTTAATTATGAGATAAAGTGTTAATGATGCTGTAGTAATTTTACACTGTGAACAAGGCAGATGTAGAGGCTGGCTGGGCCTGTGATAACAGGAATTTCAGTGGGAGTTCAACTGGGCACCTGCTGCTGCAGAAAACCCCTCAGGTTACAAGTGATTCCTTGAGGAAATGAGTTTTTCAAGCTGGCATAGCAGCAAGAGCCAAAGGGCTTGATCCTTTTCAGAGCAAGAGGTAGGAGCCTAAACCACTTCAGAATTCTACAGGCTTTATACAAAAACTCACTTGATTAATCTCTAGCAGGCTCTGGAAGGTTGTGACTAACTGTGAGGGGCCACTACTAATTTTGGTTATTAACCTCATTTGATAGAAAGATAATCTGTTTCTCCATTAACGTTAATCCCTTTAAAATATTTCCAGTGCTTCTCCCATTAATCCATGCCCTTTATTTGATTGCAGGGGGACTAATTGCAGAGTAAGATAATGGTTTGGATGAGTATGTCTGGCAAAAAAAAACCCCAACAACTTATCTTTAAAAATATTTTCTCGAGAGAGGAGCATTTCAAAACTTTTATGTTTCCTTGGCCTGGAAGGGGGTGGGCTATGTAGGGATTCCTAGGTAAAAGTCTCCAGAAGCATATAAAACCAGGGTTTGTGGTGTATTCTTACACCAAACACATTTAAAATCCTTCAGCACTATTCAAATAAAACCAAAACTTGATGGGTAGAGAGCATTTCACTGGTAGCTGCTGAGAAATAGGTGTCAGTAACATGATTTCTGCTCCCTTCTTTGTTCTGAATGGAATGGGAATGGGAAACCTGCATTTCCTGGGATTTGGGGAATCTGGGGACACGGTGGTGTAAATATTTAGCTCAGTTAATAAAACAGATGTAACACTCTGGACCTGGTGCCAACAGAACAAAGACCTTGTGCAAGGGCCATTGGTTTCAGCAGCATTTGGGGAGTTGGTGTCAGCTACACTTTAAACCCAGCAACAGAACCATCGATTTCATTAGGCAGGGAACCATGAAAAACACACAGCAATTGAAATTGATTCGGGATGTAGAAAATACAAATTTGAGAAATTGACTTTGGGATGTAGAAAATACAAATTTTTGGTGAGATTCCCCCCTGAATTTCTCATTCACACTCTCTTGAACACTGCCATATGAGGAGCTATGTTTAGACTCCCATGCTCACACAAAAACCTGGAAGATTTCCTGGACCTATGAACTTCTTCCTCACCATGCAGGAGATCACAGCACAAACTTTCATGAGGGAATGCTCAGGCAGAGCTGGGATGGTCAGGACCAAGGCCTGGTCCCCCAGTGCTCCATGCCTGATGGAGCTCTTTGCCAAAGGGATTGCACAGAGCACACAAAATACAAGGCAGAGGATCCCTGGTTTATACAAGCTGCTTCTAAGCCTACATTTGGCATAAATGGCTGAGGAAAGTGAATGGGGAAGAGCAAACAGACACCAAAATCTTTCCTAATGACCTCTCCTGACAGATGCCACCCCAGCTCCCAGAACCACAGAAAGCAAACCCAGCACAGCAGTGAATCCTGCTAGGAAAGCTT
This sequence comes from Agelaius tricolor, assembly GCF_023055355.1. NCBI lineage: Eukaryota > Metazoa > Chordata > Aves > Passeriformes > Icteridae > Agelaius > Agelaius tricolor. The sequence goes on from NW_027269279.1 coordinate 12,910,890, forward strand.
TGGGGCTGATAACATTAAATGATATCATTCACATTTTTGATGTCAACTGTGCAAACCAGCTCAGGTGAATTCCTGCTCCATTGAAAATTGCATTATGTGCAGCATCCTCCAGGTTTACCTCCAGAGTTTCCCATTTGCTGTCACTCAGTGAATGAACTTTGCATTCCCTGCATTTATCTGTGTCCCACAGCTCTCCCTGTCCCTTTTCCCTCTTTCTGAGCTGACCATGGCTCCCAAAGTGTTTTGGAGAATATTGTGTCCTGGTTCTGTACTCAGGACAGCAAATCTGTGTTTGAAAGAGACATTTGCCCACACACCAACAAAGTAAAATGAATTTCACAACAACCAGCCTCTGCCCAGTAGATTTAGGAATCTATGCAGATTCTCCAGTGAGGCATAATTCTTCCACAACACTGAAAAAATCCCTCCCCTCCTTACCCTTTTCTTGACTTTTAATGCCTTAAATATAAAATTATTGCACTCAAACTCTCTTTATTTTATCTGCACCTTTCCTCATCTCTCAATTTCATAGCAGCAGCTTGATTCCCTTGTATTTTACTCTATTTTACATCCTTCTTTTCACCAAGCTTCCTCTTATGAACTGTGTGCCAAGAGTGAAAGCTCCACCCTTTTCATCACCCCTGGAAGTTCAGGAAGTTCTGAAGAGGCCTCATGATTTATGCATTTTCAGGGAGCATTCTTCACCTCCTGCAAAGTGTCAGAAGATAATGAGGTGATGAAAAGGGGATGTGAAAGGGGATGGGAAAGGCCACGTGTCAGACATCATACTCCAGAAATCCCCTTTGGGCTCCCTTTTTCCAAACTACTCCAAGGTTTGCAACTAAAGGATCACAGCTGGAGAAGACTGGGCTTTACCTGAGAAACTTTGATATGAATAATGTGTTTACATTATTTTTGTTATCCTTAGTGGATATTGTTCATTTCTACCATGGAAAATACTGAAATCTCATGAACCTCACAATTTCCATAATATTGTTCTCATAAACTTTTCCAAACAAAGCTCACAAGTCCCATGAACCATTGAAAGTGAATTATTTGGCCTAATAAGGCCCTCACAGACCTATGGGGAAGAGGAGGAGCTCAAGGAACCCACAGAACTTTTCCATAATCCCCACCAGGGTCCCACCCAGGTAAATTCAAGCTGGTAAATTAACCAGTTTGAATTAACCAGGTGAATTACCAGCTGGGAAATTTCACCAATTAAATTGCCAGCTTGGCCAGCAGGCTCAGCTCTGAATGGAGCCAGTTCTGGGGTTATTTCATAGCCTTTGACAGCAGCAGATTGAAAACCACATTCAATGGGTCAAATGAAGAAACAATAAAACCCCTTCAGAGATTCAGCAATGAACAAGAGGAATTTGCTGTTCTAAATCAAAAGTGGAGTTATATGCAAAATTGAATTTCTGCATTTCATTTTTGACAGTTTTTTTAGAAAGCATTTAACTACTCATTTGTAAACTGGCAACTGCAAACTTAGGAATCGTTTAAATATATAAAACCACTACTAAACAGTTTCAAATGTTGATCATTACCTGTAAATCAGACTAAAAGTACCCAATTATAACTGAAATTCATTCCTAACATATTTTTATTCACCACCATCTTTGCTTCATGAAATCTGATTCCAATCTGAGAAGATTCTGCCTTGTTGTACCTGCCAGGGCAGACCCAATTTCTTGCAGCCATGGCTGTACCCTCACAGCCAGTTTATAACTTCATCACACTGTCAGAGAATTCCTATTTAAATAAATATTCCTATATTTATTATATAAATATTCCTATATTTATTATATATATATTCCTATATTTATTATATATATTCCTATATTTATTATATAATTATTCCTATATTTATTATATAATTATTCCTATATTTATTATATAAATAATCCTATATTTATTATACGAATATTCCTATATTTATTATATATATATTCCAATATTTATACAGCTGCAGAAAAATCAGCCCAGAACAGTTCTGCAAAACCTTCAAGCTGTAAACTTTCTAAAATAATTTTAAAAATGATCCCATTATCACATTATTAAAATAAATATACTTATATCACATAATATGTATTATTAAAATTATTAAAATATATATTTTATTAAATACATACATATGTATTTAATAAAATATTATTAAAATACATATACTTACATCTGCTCACTAATAGTTTGCAATTCTGCTAAGGTTTGCATTCATGAGCAAAACTGCTATAAATTTCAATGGAATTTACAATTATTTTACCACAGCCTGTTAATAACAGCGAGACTATTCTTTGAAAGTAATAGAGCAGAAAAATAAGGCTAGCTCTTGTCTCAGGTCATATAAACCATCATTTAAAGACTATCAGTGTGTTGTGGTTGTTCGAGGCAGTGACACAAGACTAATTGCTGGTGCCCAGGCAGAAGGCATCCAGCTGGAGCAATCCTCCCCAGGAATCAATGACAAAAGAGTCACCTCGGCCGGGTGTGCCAGGAGCAGCTCTCGCTGCTGCCCCCTCATTCCCAGCCCAGGGAAAGGCTGCAGCTCTTCATTAAACCTGAAATTATGCAGCATCAGGGGGGATTTGCCCGTGCTGCAATGCTCCTGATCCAAAGGTAATGGAGACATGCGAGGGAAGCTGTTTGAGGAGATATTTACCAAAAATGAAAGCAGAGCCCGCTGCCATATTTGCTGAAAAACCCCTTTGCCCAGGATTTCTTCTCCTGGGAAGGTGAGAAGCCTTAGAGAAAAATGTAAATAATAATTACCTGATTTGCTTCTCCTGTGTTTTGCTGCTTTGGAATGTGGCTGGAGATTGTTTACCAACAGGTGCATGTTTGATTGGTTCCATGTGAATTGTTTTATCTTAATGACCAATCACAGCCAGCTGTGTCACACTCTGAGGAGTCAGTCATGAGTTTTTCATTATCATTTTGTAGTCTTCTGTCTGTATCCTTTCTCTATTCTTTAGTATAGCTATAATATAATATAATATATATATAATATAATATAATATATATAATATATATAATATAAAATATTATGTATAATATAATATATATATAATGTATAATATAATGTATAATATAATGTATAATATAATGTATAATATAATGTATAATATAATGTATAATATAATGTAATATAGTTTTAACTCTTTGGCCAATCAGGGCCAAGCTGTGTCAGGACTCTGGAAAGAGTCACCAGTTTTCATTATTATCTTTATAGCATTAAGTATCCTTTCTGTATTCTTTAGTATAGTATAGCATTCTTTAATATAATTTAGTATTATAAAATAATAAATTAGCCTTCTAAGAACATGGAGTCAGATTCATCAATTCCTCCCTTCGTCCGGGGAACCCTGAAAGCAGCACAGCCCACAGGGGCAGATCCCCCTCTGGTGCTCAGCCCTGGGGATCTGCTGCTGCTCAGCTCAGGAAAAGCAGAAATCAGGAAAACCTGTCCTGCAAAACTGACACAGAAATTGCACCCTCTCTTTCAGGGGTTCAGGAGCACTAAATTGTGCAGCATGGAGAGAGCCTTTGCAGCATGGTTCCAGCCTGTCTTCACATTGCTCCAGCTTCATGCCATTATCCCACAAGGAAGCTTCTAAAATAGAACTCAAATGAAGAATTGAATAGGAAAACTCATAGGAAAAAGAGCCAAGAGGGAACCATGGAATGGTTTGGGTAGGAGAGGACATTAGAGCCCATCTCATCCCACCCCTGCCATGGCAGGGACACCTCCCACTGTCCCAGGTGCTCCCAGCCCTGTCCAGCCTGGCCTTGGGCACTGCCAGGGATGCAGGGGCAGCCACAGCTGCTCTGGGCACCTGTGCCAGGGCCTGCCCACCTCCAGGAAAGGCAAAGCCCAGTGCTCAAGGCCACCCAAACTCCATTTCTGTAGAGGCAATTGCCCTTTGCTATACACAGACAAATTCTCTAAAGGGTGGAAAGCCTCTAAGGGAAGGAAAAAAATAAAATTATGTTTTTTTCTGAAAGTTGCACTGCCTTTGACAGTTCCTAGAAATGGGAGAGATCAAAATTCACGTTCCCTGTAGGTGCTTGGGTTTGTGTGGGCAGCCAGCCCAGGCAGACTGGGGTGTTCAGAGAGCAAGAGGTGAGATCAGGAACCATCCCCTTGAGCTTCACCCTAACTGTTCAAAGACTTGCTTTGTGAGGTTTTGTTTGTTTGTTTGTTTTGGGGTTTTTCTCATTTTTGTTTGGTTTTTTGGTTTTGTTTTTTTAAGAAACAACTTCTGTGGTTGTCACAAAATCTTGTGGTTTCCATACACAGGGTTTAGAGTGCAGCAAGGGCACAAGGCTGCCACAGGAACCACAGGCACTGGCAGCAGCTCCAGTTTGCCCAGCAGCAGTGGCACCATGCAGGTCACTGCTTTCTCCAGCCCTTGCCACCCCACCCCTCAGCACTGATTCCTGAGCACACACAAGAAATTCACCACTAATTCCCAGTTAATACAGAACCTGCAACAAGGTTTGGTTGGCACTGTTACACAAAGGAATTAAATATATTCACTGGGAGAAAAAAATATATTAAAAAGCCAAATTGAACCAAGGCTGCAGGGGAAGCATGAGGCACTAACCCCTGCAGTAATCCTATGGCTTCTCTCCTGTTCCCACTGATAAATTTATTACAAATGTGTAGCCATGAACTGCAGCAGAAAATTTCATGCTTATATTGATGAGATTAATGGACTATTATCTCATTTCCAAGATTACTTAGAATTGATTTTATGGCTCCTTTCCTCTCACAGGTTTGAAGCACTGATTAAAGAAAGGCCTTGGCTATGAAACCAGAGCCTGAACTTTGCCAGGTTTGAACTGTGCTTTCATACAAGCTTTCTTGCTGGAAGCACAGTCACATCTAAAAAAAAAACATTTGTAAGAGCAAAAACCACATTTCTGTAATATTCTTCCTTTTTTTTTCCTCTTTCTTTGGCACCAATATGGTTATAAAAACCACATTCCTGTAGTATTCTTCCTTTTTTTCCTTTTTCTTGGGCAGCAATAAGCTCTGGGGAGTGCAGGAGCAAGGAGCCTGGTGCTGAGGCTGCTGTACCCCAGCAGGGCACCAGGCCAGTGCTGCTTTCACTGGGGTTTTAGGGGTCAGGGGCTTTCATGGTGGTTTCCTCAAAGCCAGCACCAGCACCAAACCCCAAAAGAGAGAAAACTGCCCTGCCCACTCTGTACTGACTAGAAATAACACTCACATGGCAACAGCAAAGCAGAGAGCCTGGACTTGGGATCTCAAGGTCTAATTATGCTGCATGGTAAATAAATGAATAGAAGAAATGGCATTTGTGTTACTCTAATAACAAAAATGTCATCAGTGTTACTCCAATGTGCCTGACAGCCATGAACCACAGCCCCTTCTCACCTGCACACACAGCTTGGAGATTCCTGCTGCCTTTGGGGCTCTCCTTGTCTGTGGCTGGAGTTTTAAAGTGGTGCACAGCTCCACTGAACACAACTGGAACAAATGTTTTGCTGACTATTTTCATCCAGAAATACTATTATATCATTGCTAGCTGATAGAGAAGCAGAGTGAAATGAAAATGTACAATGGAACTGCATTCCCACTGTGACAGTAAAGAAAATCACTGTAATATCCATCTGGTCCTATCACATCTTTGGCCAAATATAGCCCTTTCTAGAGTACATTGTTTTTATTTACTTTCAGTTACACAAACATACTAGAAATGCTTATAAACATGTTCCCTTTTCTATTTCTCAGCATAAAATCACAACTAGTTTTAAAAGTAATTCTGAAAAGAAGCCTAAAACAACAGTTAAAATAATGTCTTTTTAATTATCCCCCAATATATTTATATACTAATACAGCCCTATGTTTATATAGCTGTATACTAATGTGGTCCTATATATAGAAATAATATTTTTACAGCCAGTTTGAAGAAAGCTGGTTCTAGGAAAAACACCAAATTTAGGAAAAAACTTGAAAGGTTGTGGTATTTTCTGAGTCCCCTGTCGAAGGGAGGAAATGATGAATCTGACTCCATATTCTTAGAAGGCTGATTTATTAATTTATGATCTATATTATATTAAAGAGTACTACACTAAACTATACTAAAGAATACAGAAAGGATACAGACAGAAGGTTAGAAGATAATAATGAAAACTCCTGACTCTTTCAGAGCAATTGGTCATTAAATTAAAACAACTCACAGCAGAAATCAATCAAACAATGACCAGCTGGTAAACAATGTCCAAACCACATTCCAAAGCAGCAAAACACAGGAGAAGCAAGCAGATAATTATTGTTTTCATTTTTCTCTGAGGCTTCTCAGCTTCCCAGGACAGAAATCCTGGCAAAGGGATTTTTCAGAGAATACATCAGTGACAAAGGGTGGGGCAAATAATTTGCATTTTGTGCCAAAGTTCTCAAGCCTCAAGGGTTTGAGCCCCCTCCCTGTTCAATAAAAGGTTTCTCAGCCCCCATCCTGCCCAGCTGTGCCCATCCTGAGGGGGTTTGCTCTGGGACCCCAGAGGAAGGTGCTGCATGGCCCAGGGTGTCCCAGCAATTGCAGCTGGCCAGGTGCAAATTCCCCTCCCTCAGCTGAACTGGGGATAAATCATTCCATAGACACACCTAATGGAATTCTGCTCAATGGCTCAGGCAAACTGAAGGCAGACAAGTCTATTCAGAACAGGCATCTGAAATGAATCTCACATATAAAATCAGTCTAACAACCTAAAAAAAATAATGCATTTGGTGACTCATCTGGATGTCAGAACATCAAGAACTCGGGGAAGGGAGAGACTGGAATAACAAAGTCCTGAGGAGTGCAGGACATGTGGGTGCAAACAGCTGAGGGAATGTCCCCACACCTCTGCTCACAGAGGCAGCAGCTGACAAACAAAGAATCCAGAGTGCAGGAGGACACCAGGGATGATGGAAGAAATAAAAACTACACATCAAAGTCTTACAGAAATAGTTTTCATCCTTTCTTGTACAGTCCAGGATAAAAAGACTTAGAGACATGTGAAAGCAAAAATACATGAGAAAAGTATTCTTACTGTATTTCTGAGAGAGACACTCACCTAATGCAGTGCAGAGCCTGATAGCAGAGGGTGTTACAGTCCAGACTCTCCTCAGAGAGTGTTCCTGAGACACAGCCTTGCTCTATCACACTCCCATCTCTTCCACATAGCAATCACACATACCATCCTGTCATTAAATGACAAGAATTAACTTTAAATTGAACCCACCTGACAGGAAAAGAGAAAAAATTCTTTTCTAGAGTAAAAACCTTCATTTGGCCAGACCAGTCTGATAATGGAAAAAATGCCTCCTTACTACAGGCAAACTGTGATCAATGAGAGACACGGAATCTCAAAGATCCAGCCTTATTCTAATTCCAGGGATGTAGAACGGTGCTTAGGGTTGAAAAATACAGTGGGACTTGCTAAATTTCTGAGTCTTAACATTCAGCCCTGAACTCTCCTGTACTCAGAAAAGCTCTGTCCTTTGAAAAGGTGAATATTAAATCAGACATCATTTTTTCAGTCCTTATTTTGACAGAATTCTGAGCCCATTACTAGCAAAGAAAATAACTGAATGTAAAAAAGGCTGCAAAGTTTTAGCTGTAAATTGTCCAGCAAAACAAAGCCGAGCTCTGATCGTACCTTTGGATTACATTATTTTCGTCTGATTTAAATGAAGCAAAAATAAAAATTACAATGCAAGGTCAGCAGTGAATGAACAATGAAGCCAGACCTCTAGATCCATGCTGAAGCACAGGAGAAGACATCCTCAGCTGCCAGGTGTGATGGGCTGGCCTTGCCTGGCTGCCTGAGGCCCACCCAGCGTCCCTGTTCCTCCCCATCAGGACAGGGGACAAAATAAGCTGGAAAAGCTCAGAAATCAAGATTAATCCACTCCAGTTACTGTCACAGGCCAAACAGGCTCGACTTGAAGGAAGCTAATTTCATTTCTTGCCAATTTGGATGGTGGGAAACAAAGACAAAAGCTAAACCACCTTCCCCCCCAGGTTCTGATTAAGGTTACAGACAAAGGTTAAACCACCTTCCACCCTTAATATTTTCCCCAGGTTCCACTTCAGGCTGCTGTCCTTCCTGTTCCCTGGAGCAGGGATGGGTATGAGGGTTATCATCTCCAATGGGTGGGAGGAATGATTGGCCTCTGACTCCATGATATCAGAGGGCTAATTAATTACTTTCTTATACTATATTATACTAAAACTATATTACATTACTTTACACTAAGAAGAACTATCACTCACTGTAGGAGGGACGGGGTAGGAGGGTTGGGATGGATGGAGATGAGAGATCTCTGCAGCCAGAGCTTGGAATTTGGGGTTTATTGCAAAGGGCCAGTGCAGGGCCCTGCTGGGGGCTGCCAGCCACAGCCCAGAGCAGCAAAGAAAAGTAAAGAGAGTGGGAAAGAGGATGAGAGAATAAGAGAGCAAGGTTCCTGTTCCAATGTTCCAATACAATAAATCTTCTTCTGTGCTGAATATTCTAATTCTCACTAACCAACATAGTACAAATCCTATAGCATTTCCATACAGCCTATAAGAATCATTACATTACCATACTATATTACATTTTAAACCTTATAAACTCCTCTTTGGACCCCTTCTGCCAAGCTGGCAGGGTCTGCTCTGCCCCTTGGGCCTGTCTGCAAGCAGAGGGTGTTGTTCCATCAGAAGGGGATCACCTTCAGCTGGCCATGCCATTGTTTTCCAGTTGTTCAGTAACTGAGGGATCTCAAAGCTTGATTTCATTTCAATCTCACTTATAGTTTCTATATTCTCAAAATCTTTTGCCAGACAATCGTATTTATAAGGCTTTCCTGTTTCACCTTCCCCAACAACTAACTAACTAACTAGAAAACCCATGACTCTCTGCCTCAGAGTCCCCACACCCACACCCACACACATATCCAACTGGTCAGTGAATCCCAAACACCATCACCAGAATCCATTCAAGCAATCACCTTGGGTAAACAATCTCCAGAATACATTCCACATGGGCACAAACACAGGAGCAGAAAATGAGCTAAGAATTGTTTTCCCTTCTTCTCGGAGGTTTTCTCACTGCCTTTCCCAGAAGAAATTCTTGGGAAATTGTGCCTCTCTGTAAAGAGAGCTGTGGTTACAGATGAGCACAGCACTGATGCTCATTTCCCCCTTGTTCCTCCCTGCTGCAGCTCAGCATCCCCAGGGGCTGCCAGGGGAGCCCTGCCTGGAGCCTGCAGCCCATCCTGCCCATCCTGCCCCTCCTGCTGCCTCTCCCCAGGGCTCCAGGGCTCTTTTCCCCCTGCTCAGGCACCTCCTGCCCTTTGCTGCTCTGTTCTCTGCTCTGGCTGATGCTCAGCCCTGCCCATGCTCATGGGCTGGGAGCGACAGAGCCAAGCAGGGAGTGAGGGCCCTGCCCAGTGTGGGCACACCTGAGCCAGCCCAGAGGGGCTCTGTCCCTGTCCAACCCTCCAGGTGTGCTCACCTGTGCCAGCCCAGGGGGGCTCTGTCCCCTCCCATCCCTCCAGGTGTGCTCACCTGTGTCAGCCCAGAGGGGCTCTGTCCCCTCCCATCCCTCCAGGTGTGCTCACCTGTGCCAGCCCACAGAGGAGCTGGCACAGGGCACAGCCAGGCTCTGTCCCCTCATTGCTCATCAGGTGTGCTCACCTGTGCCAGCCCAGCAGGGTACAGCAGGGCTTTGTCCCCTCATTGCTCATCAGGTGTGCTCACCTGTGCCAGCCCAGGGGGGCTCTGTCCCATCCCATCCCTCCAGGTGTGCTCACAGAGGAGCTGGCACAGGGCACAGCCAGGCTCTGTCCCCTCGTTGCTCATCAGGTGTGCTCACTTGTGCCAGTCCAGCAGGGCTCTGTCCCCTCATTGCTCATCAGGTGTGCTCACCTGTGCCAGCCCAGGGGGGCACAGGCAGGGCTCTGTCCCATCCCATCCCTCCAGGTGTGCTCACCTGTGCCAGAGGGGCTCTGTCCCATAGGGGCTCTGCCAGCCCAGAGGGGCTCTGTCCCCTCATTGCTCATCAGGTGTGCTCACCTGTGCCAGCCCAGCAGGGTACAGCAGGGCTCTGTCCCCTCATTGCTCATCAGGTGTGCTCACCTGTGCCAGCCCAGGGGGGCTCTGTCCCCTCCCATCCCTCCAGGTGTGCTCACCTGTGCCAGCCCAGGGGGGCTCTGTCCCCATCCCTCCAGGTGTGCTCACCTGTGCCAGCCCAGGGGGGCTCTGTCCCCGTGCCAGGGTGGCTCTGCAGCCAGCTGGGCCATTGGCTGCTGGCCAAACCCAACCCACCACATCACATTGCTGCTCATAAAACTTCTCAAGAGCCACATGGCCAAGATTCCTCCCCCAGTGGCCCAAACATCAGCTCCTGTCACCAACAACATTTATTTTTAATAATTTAATAAATTGTAAATACATTTATTTTTAACACCCTCCCTATCCATTCTCTCAATTATTTTTTTCTTAGTACCACAGACACAGATTTTCTGTGTAACCATCTCTTTTGGCAATTCTTTCTCTCCCTTCTGCCATCAGCCACATTGCAGCACAGCTTTCTCACATTTAGGGAGTTCAGGTGGGCCTGGCAGAGCTTGAGCACTGCCTGACCCTGTACAATAACACTTTTCTCCACAGGGTCCTTACATTTATTCTATTAGTCCCTGGTACTTATTCAAGTAAACACAAAGGAACCACGGGGCAGTGGTGAATTAGGATCTAAATTTTAATTCCTGTTCTAGATTCTTGATTGGTTTTATTTCACTAGAGGCAAGCTCTCAAGACATAAACAGAATTAAAAATGCATGGACTGAACTTAAAATGTAATATAACAAATGAAATGCAATGCTGTTACTTAATAGCCTTGGCTATTGAAAGTTCAAAGACATACTGCATTTCAATTATAAAATGAAACATCGTTGTGTTCAAAGGAAAAACATCCACCGAGACACAAAATCCCTTCTGGAGATTTTCTTGTACTATTTCCCTATTTCTAACCCACAAACTCCAGGGGAGGTGCTGTCAGACATCAAACCCATTCAGTTCACCAAACCAGGTTATCAAGGTGACCTAATTTCATCTTCAGCTGATGAGGACATTTCCATGAAAGACTCTGCAGTCTCCAATGGCTTACTGGGGGTGAGTCTATTAAGTAAAGAAAATTAGCAGAGCATATTTCCTTATATTCTTAAAATATCTTAATTACAAAGAAATTAGGAAACACTCTTTAGTGTTTTAGAAGCACTGCCAGCTGGGGTCAGCTCATCACACCACAAATATTTAGGGAAAATGTACAATTTCAATGATTAGCTAGGGAATGGCTTGATCCAAGACTCTCCTGGTGCAAAAAATAATCCACTTAACCAACAAACTTCATTCCTCTGCCACTTTACAGATGAAGGAAGAAAATGGAAATGTAGGAAAAGGGAAATTCTTTGCTTCTTGGATGGCTCTTACAATGTATAACACAAAAACTTCATTCCTCTGTCACTTTACAGGTGAAGGAAGAAAATGAAAACAGAGGAAAGGGAAATTCTTTGGATTCTAGGTGGCTCTTACAATGTTTAATACAAATATTATCCTGTGACTGTTATTTAAACTCTGATGCATGGTCTCACATGCCCTGGAAATGGAGTTTGGGATGATAAATCCATGTTTTGTTCTGTGTCTGTGCCACATCTCTGTGTTGTTAACACACACCAAAGCAGTTGCTCACCACAAGCAGAGGTTGAATGGCTGCCAATGAACAATTAAAAGCATTTTAGTTGACCAGGTTTGCAGTTTAAATTGATTCAAAGCCATTCCCACTGCATGCTCAGAAGGAATTAAAGTCTGCTGCAGATGCTGTCTTAGACAGAAACAGGACAAGCATTTGTGTTCTTGTCTGAGCCATAAGAAGTTGTTTTTCTCTCTTTATGCTGTAAAAATCCATCAAAGCAGGATTATGAGAGGTTGGTGGAATGTCACACTCTGGAAAGTCACTCTAGTGACAGCAAACTGCATCAGTGGATTCAGCACTGAGCCATGGCATGGGGGAAATCTGAATTCAGCTACAGCATGGATGGGAGTGGGACAATCCCAGGAAAGCAGTGTCAGAAAGAGTGCCAGGAAAGCAGAGCCTGGATTCAAGAGGTGATTTTATAGCTAAGCTTAGAAGAAAAAGGCAAAAGCTGTAAGCCAGGTGTTGGTGGTGTCTTGGGCCACCAAGGGGATCAGAACCTGAGCTGGTGCTGGTGCTGAACTGACAGGACCTGACCCAGTTTCTCTCTTGGATGCTGTGGTTTTCAATGGCCATGGGGATGATGAGGTGATTGATGGGGAGAATTCCTTCAGGGAAACGTGCCTGATGCTGTTTTCTAGCTTACAAACCAGTGGGGAAAGTCCATAAATTGAAATTGCACCCTGGGGGATCTTGGGCCATAGATCAAGCCTACATCCAGATTTTCCCTACAGCTGACTACCAACTTCCTAAATCCTGATTTTCTATTTTCCCCTTTTCCCCCCCCCCCCTTCAATAAGTAATTCTTAGCTTTTAGGAGAAAAATAACCTTTAGTAATCACATTTCTCTACTTCACTTTCTCCCCTGTACATAAGACTGCTTTCTTTCCTTCTCCAATTTAGTTTGGCAGGTCCTGTCATTCCTATCTATGTAAAAAAAATTTTAAAAAATAAAGAAAAATGGTTTTTTCTGGTATTAAACAGGATCCCATCAAGTGTGTTGAGAGTGTAAACTCCACCATCCAAGACCCAGCTGCAGGTCCCCTGTGCTGCCTGTTTGGTGTTGGGTTTGCACTCAGACCCCTTAGAACACTGAGAGTGTCCAGGTTATTGCCAGCCTGCTGCAACAGCACTGGAGAAACAGAATCCTCTGCACCTTTGAAATAAGGAAATCAGACCTGTGTGCTACATAAAAAAAACCTTTTAACTATGCTTAAATCAGATTTATATGTGCTTAAATAATTGTTAAATAAATTAAGCAAAATTACAGCAGCACATAAGAGAATGCTTTAGAAATGCAATGTTCAAAACAACAATATTGTTACTGCTGGTAATCCATGGTGACTGCATGCACCAGGGTCAGCTTTTATAGACAAATTACCTTTTTCATTGTCAGTTTATTCTCTAAATATTCCTTTTTGAAGCCCACATTTCTCTGAACTAGCAAACATTGCAATATAAGCAAATGACACCTGTGTACTTTGCAGCTGCCCAGCCTGGAGAAATACACTGAGCAAACAACAAACACAATCTGTTCTCCTGTTCCTTTAAGAAATAAAATTAAACCTGGATAAAGGCAGTGCAAAGCAGGTAAGGCTTTAGCATTTTTTTTGCTCCAAATGTGGTGATTTTTTGATAAGAGTGATTGATTGTGTCTGGGTAAGTTTGCTTAATATTTGCTGTGGACACTGCCTTGACTGGGGCTCAATCAATCACCTGGAACAGGAAATCAGGGCTAATGCACTAAAACAATATCTGGTATGCACTCACTTCATCCATCACAATCCTCCTGTGCAGCGTCACGAGCAGCCCTGGCAGGGGCTCTGGGTTCACAGAGGATCTTGGAGCTCCTTTTTATTCTAAAAGAAATTTCTTGTTCAATTTGCAATGTGCAGGAATCACATTCTCCACCTCGAGCTGAGCCATGTTAGGAATTTGAAACAAACCAAATGCAGGGTACCTTTTAAAAGTTCCCAAATCAAAACTATGTATTAAAATCTATGAAGTTCAATGCAGCAAAATTTAACAGCAGAATGGAATTCAAACAAGGCCACATTGTCTCTTAGCTTGGGTGGATTTTAATTCCCATCATTCACCTCTGTGCTTTTCTTAATAACTTCCTTTTTTTTTTTTTTGTAAAAGTGACTGTTAAACTTAAATATGTTTTACATGTGAAGTAGTCTCATTTCTTTTAATTCCTTATAGGACACAGATAAGTTCACACCTACAGGAAAGTACATAAATTTTCCAAAACAAGCAGAAAAATAGAAATTATTTGGACATATCTGAGCCCACACACCTGACTCAGAAGTCTAAAATTTCTGGTGCTTGAAAATTAAGCCTTAAGACTAGAAAAAATTATGAAATTTCTCAATATGAAGAAGAGCAAAAATATCAAATGGAGATTCTTTTCCTAAATTTATTATCTCATTCCTCATATATAAGCATTTAAAATTTTAAAAATCAGCAGAAACTTGAAACCCTGAGGGAAGAGCATTCTGTGCAAGCAGAGCTACAGGACAAGGCCCTGCTGCTCTTCTCTAAAATTCCTCAGAGCTGCTTTTGCTTACCTGACATCAGACTTTATCATTTGGCTTTGGACAGAAACCAACACCTGACTATAAGCAATGATCCCTTGGTTTTTTTGTTATAAAATATATGTCTTTTAAATTAAAATTTTCATCTCTAATGATACCATGAATTTCTCTTTTCTGTAAAAAGGGAGCATTTAAAAATTTGCAAAACTTTCTCATGCCAGGGACCCACACCAGAACCCTGCAGCAAATCCAGCCTAAGCACAGGCAGAAAACAACTTTATATTCTAGGAAATGCAGATTTACAGCTCCTTTGACATGGATTTTGCTCCTTTGACATGAATATTTAGAGAATAAACTGACAGTGAAAAAGGTAATTTATCTATAAAAGCTGACCCTGGTGCATGCAGCCACCATGGATTAGCACCAGTAACAATATTGTTGTTTTGAACATTGCATTTCTAAGGAATTCTCATGTGTGCTGCTGTAATTTCAAGAGGGGCACCACAGGATTTTCCTCCTGGAGGACAAGCAGGGCCAGCCCTGAGCTCAGCTGGGTGAAAGCCTGGGGGAGCCTTGGTTCACCCCCAGTCACCACAACCATGCAGAACATTTTACAGTTTAGTCATGTGAAAAATATAAGACCTGCACCTCCAGCTGTGATGGACTGGGTGTTGTTTCTGCTCATTTATTGACAGCAGAACTTGGATTCTGGGAGTATGTGGAACAGATGAGCCATACATAACACAGAAATGGAAATAGTCCCCAGAGGGAGGGGCAAAACCCAGTGGAAATCACCAAGGCTGAGCCTAATGACCTCATTTGCTGCTTCTCCAAGCCCTTGGAGCTCCTTGTACATGTTCTGCTCCTTGGGAAACCTCAGGATGTGTATGAACATTAAAGATCCCGTGATAGTGTTTCCTTTTAAATGCACATGCTCCCTAATCGTGCCCATAATGTAATTAATTAATGCAGCAATGTAATTAATACCTGTAGTTCTCATTCACCCCTATAAATTCCCCCAGTATGTGATGACCTCTAGCAAGTCACCAGTTGGGAACTCATCATTTCTTCATTCTGTATTAAATATATTTTTGAAGGCTGTGGACTTGCAGAGTTCTCACACCCAGTTTTCCTCAGCCACTCCTGTGGGGTTTGTGAGGATCCCTAGGACAAGGGAAGAGATGAATCTGACTCCATGTTCTTAAAGGGCTGATTATTATTATATTATATTATATTATATTATATTATATTATATTATATTATATTATATTACATTATATTGCATTTTATTACATATTATGTTATATTATATTATATATTTTACATTATATTACATTATATTACATTTTATTACATATTATATTATAGCTATACTAAACTATAGAGAAAGGACACATCAGAAGGTTTAACAAGAATGAGTAATACAAACTCGTGACTCCTCAGAGCCTTGACACAGCTGGGCCATGATTGGTCATTAAATTAAAACAATTCACATGTTTGGATAAACAAGCTCCAAATCACATTCCAAAGCAGCAAAATAGGGAGAAGTTGAAGCTTCCCAGCTTCCCAGGAGAAGAAATCCTGGCAAAGGGATTTGTCAGAAAATATGACAGTGACACAGCCCAAGGTGTATCTCAGAACAGTGCCCAGCCCAAGGCAACCCTGAGCATCCCCGTGTGCTGCAGTGACAGCAGCTGCTGGAGAATCACTTTTATTTTGGTTTTCTATTGTCTTCTGAGTGACATTTTGACAATAGCCAATCCACTTTAGTGATCCAATCTTTCCTGGGAGCAATTTGCTGCTGAGAGTGGGTTTGTGTATTCCCCTGCAGAGGCTGAAGAACAATATGAATGCACTTTGGAGCTCATGAACAGTGACAGACCTGCAGAAGAGAACTCAAATGGAGAGCCTGGAAATCTTAAGAACCTTGAGCTAACAGCTATGGTGTGAAACTGGGACTATGTTTTTATTCATGTAAAAAATATAAAAGTTCCATTTTTGAATCCTGACAGTATAGGAAATGTAGCTTTTGTGTTAGTCCTCTGCACTGTACACGGTGAGGATTAGAAATTAAGTTTTTCTCTTCCTTCATTGCTGATATTGTCTATTTTTTCCCATTGCTGTATTATTCAAACTTGAGGTGCCATAGGCCATGTCTTCAATCTTGTTTTAGAGGAGATTTCTTTATGCCAGTAATTGAATGGTAGGCTTTATGTCAACTTACTTGTTTGTCGACACAGAGCACTGTCACCAGCTGTGCCTATAACAATGATTTCTTTTGTGACATGTACGTCATTATCTCCTCCAGGAATTTGTCCAAGGCCAACAATTCACTTCAAATAGTTATTCTGAAAACCATCAGAATGAAAGTACTTTGAAATATTATTACCTTAGGACAAAAACGATGCACTGATTTATCTGTGTGCAATTTCTTCCATATCCTTGGTCTCTCTACACATGAGCAGAATTTCACCAAGAGCATGAATTTTGAGCTGTGGCCAGGAGGGAACTTGATGGATGGCAATGGGAAAAGGAGCGAAAAATTTGGTGAGAAAATTAGTATCATTATTAAAATTTAGCATTGTTATAGAGTATTTAGTATTGTTTGGGATTTTTTATTCCATGATTGATGGCAATACAGGGCCATCTATATCTTCCTGCATGCAGAAATGAAGGCACCAAAGGTCTATTTATACTCAAGATTCTTCACTTTTCATTCTAGCGTGGCCAGAATGCAATATCAGGGCTAAACCTGTAATGCTGAAGAGGACCACTGGTTAATAAATCCCATTTTCACCTCTGACCCAGGTTCACAATTGATCCAGGTGGTCTGATTTTATTCCTGGTGTAGTATCAGGTCAGTGTTTTTCCCTGTTGCACACAGTGTGGGGGAACTCATTCAAGTTGGAGGCCCATGGGTTGTTGGACACCCTGTGCTCACAAAGCATTTGCTGCCTTTCTATTCTGTGCATTTGAAAAAAAAATCCATGGAATGGGTTGGGTTGGAAGGGACCTCAAAGCTCACCTTGTTCCACCCCAGCCATGGCAGGGACACCTCCCACTGTCCCAGGTGCTCCCAGCCCTGCCCAGCCTGGCCTTGGGCACTGCCAGGGATCCAGGGGCAGCCCCAGCTGCTCTGGGCACCCTGTGCCAGGGCCTGCCCACCCTCCCAGGGAACAATTCCTAATTCCCAATATCCCATCCAGCCCTGCCCTCTGGCACTGGGAGCCATTCCCTGTGTCCTGTCCCTCCATGCCTTGTCCCCAGTCCCTCTCCAGCTCTCCTGGAGCCCCTTCAGGCCCTGCCAGGGGCTCTGAGGTGTCCCTGGAGCCTTCTCCTCTCCAGGTGAGCACCCCCAGCTCTCCCAGCCTGGCTCCAGCCCTTGGAGCATCTCTGGGGCTGCTCTGGACTCTCTCCAGCAGCTCCAGGTCCTGCTGCTGTTGGGCAGCCCAGGGCTGCAGGTGGGGTCTCACCTGAGCAGGTACGAGGGGCAGAATCCCTCCCTTGCCCTGTGGGGATAAGCCCAGCCCACTGGGGGTTTCTGGGCTGCTGGGAATGTGGAGCTCATCATCAAGCAAATCATACAGACACCCCCATGACACTCAGGCAAAGCAGTTTTAAGAATTTGCATTATGCCATGTCATTATCTTATGTATAACAATGCATAGGGAGCTGTTGAGATTCTCCCTGTATAGCAGGGCAGGAATTACAGGACAAAAGGTCACTGCCTATGGAATGTCACACTACAAATAACAGATCCTATAAAACACCAGTGCTCTTGTCATCGAGACAATTGTAGCCCAAACAGGAGCTAAAGGTTTTCTAGAGTGCTGCTGAGTGAAATATGAAATTGATACTGTCACTAAAGATCCTCCAAACAAGTCATTTTTGCCACTTGAAGCAAAGGACACGAGAGGTTTTTAAACACCTAGCAGGGCACAGATGAATGCCAAATGCATGGGTTGGGTTTCCTCCTGTCAGTGGAATGGTTCCTTGGAGCCCCTCTCCCCACTCCCACACACACATACATTATTCAGTGTGCTGGAGACCATCTGGAACCTGCTCCTGAAATAGCCCAGGACTTGATGACCTTCCAGATACACCACAAAAACCATTTGTTTGACAAGGCTTTGGAAGAAGGTAGTGGGTGTGTTGTTTCTGAAGGGTTTAAGCAGGCTATTTTGCAGTTTTGATTAATGCTTGATTTAATTTACTATTTGT
This sequence comes from Agelaius tricolor, assembly GCF_023055355.1. Taxonomy (NCBI): domain Eukaryota; kingdom Metazoa; phylum Chordata; class Aves; order Passeriformes; family Icteridae; genus Agelaius; species Agelaius tricolor. The sequence goes on from NW_027269279.1 coordinate 12,929,396, forward strand.
ATTTGACTGTTTTGGAGAGCGAGAGGTCACCCACTCTTAATGTTGGGCATAATGAGTGCCTGCAGTGTTTACTGCTGAAATCAAACTGTGCACATAAACAACCCCTGGCACAGGGCCTGACTCCTGCCCAGCACAGCCACTCTCAGGAGCTGCTGGGCTTTGTGTGGCACAGGACTCGCCCTCCCCTGAGACACCAGCCAGACTTGGAGGAGCAACTGGGGCAGTGTGTCTGCAGCTCACTGCTGAACTGCTCCTGAACACCCCATCCCAGTCTGCCAAATGCTGGGTGATAACTGATGTACAGGAAAAAATACAGGTCCTGAAGTGATGGACAGGGAAAATATACAGTGAAAAAATACAGATCCTGAAGTGATGTACAGTGAAAAAATACAGTGAAAAATATAGATAAATACAGTGAAAAAATATAGATCCTGAAGTGATGTACAGTGAAAAAATACAGTGAAAAAATACAGATTCTGAAGTGATGTACAGTGAAAAAATACAGTGAAAAAACACAGATCCTGAAGATACGTGGAAAAAATTTTTTTTCACTGGTGTACAGTGAAAAAATACAGATCCTGAAGATCATGGCCTGTGTAAGCATATGAAGAATTAAATCATAAACTGTTGCATAAAATAAAGATAAAAACCTGAAAATTCCTCATGCTACTCATTTCCCCTTTTCCTCACAACTGCCCATGTATTGAAGTACAGGATTTAGAGACTGTGGCAAGGACAAAGTTTTGGAATATGGTGTGAAAGATGATGAATGATCGATGGTGTGATTAAAAGAGCAGAGTGTGGAGAAGAGGGCATGGTCACAGTGCTGCAATGAGGTTAATGATCTTGCTTTGGTTATTTAGATGGAATAAATAATTCCAACATCACACAGATTTCTACTTCCTGACAGCAAGAGAGCCTGGGCCCTCCTATAACAGCAGTGGAAATGCTACCTGAGTAAATACCAAGCATGGTTCAAAGCAAGAAATGTACTTCTGTAGAAAACTAGGGGAGAACTTCAGACAGATATCACAAAATTAACTCTAGGACATCTACCAGGACAAGCCTGTAAATAAATATCTGTTTCTTTGAGTTCAAAGTCAGGAACTGGCATTTAAAGACACAGAAAAATGTTCTGCATGTCATCCCGTGCATCAAAAATAATTTCTGTGGAATAGGAGGGGCAGGGGGGAGAATCTACTGAAATGATGCATTTCTATATGAGAAAATGAATGAATAAATGAAGATTCTATATTTTCTGAGGTGGATGAAGAACTCATCTGACAGTGTACCTCAGAGACAGCTGCCTTGTGCCCCATTTCTGCAGGGAGGATTTCCCTGCTCAGCACCCAGCCTGTGTCCCATGTTTGCAATGAACTGCTGGGTGCTTGTGTAGAAGTCCAAGTTACCTCACCCTTCACTGCTGCATTTGTCCTCAACAACAACAGGATTTTACTTTTACCTCTGCTGTGCACATATTTCCCAAACAGACTCATCTCTCCCCACAGCCTGACCGCACACGTGTGAATTCCCTCACACATCCCCTCTCAGCTCCTCCTGGAGACACCCAAAAGGTTTCCAGTGCCTGGAACACAGCCAGGCACTCCCAGCACAGCCCTTGCTGAGCCCAGGCTGTGTCTCTCCATGACATTTTAGTTTCTGATTTCTCTCTGGAGCGCTGCAATGCCCCTCAGTGCCATGTAACACTGCATGTCTCCAGCTGCTTCAGTTCCTTATTTCCCAAAAGGTTACTCACAAAGTGCAGGTCGTGGGGATTAAGTTGTGTAGCTCCCACGGAGTACAGCAAGAATTTCACAGTAGAATCCTTGCAAATTCTTTGGGGAAATGAATTAATTTTTAATGAGTCATTAATCACTTTGCTGAGTTCACAGCCAGCACTGCTGAAGCAGCCTGACATCAACAGCTAAGGATGGTGTTTATGATTTCCTAGAGAGAAGCAGAAACTGCCTTATTCACTTGGCTGATCTGGCAGAATCCAGGGGTTTGAATACTGGCTACTGCCACAGCTTTGCCTCTCACTGCCAGGACACTTCACCTGAAAATAGAGCTGGGCATCCACTAAAAAAATTCAGTCAAATGCATCAAGTAAAGCATTGAAAACCTGCAGTCACTAGAAAACAATGTCCCCATGACTTCTTCACACAATAAATTCCAAAAGTTTCCATGGCTGGTAAAATGCATAATCTGAACAATGCAATTTGTGAACTATTTTTGAGCTACAACCTTGCAAACAGCATTTGTATTTAGGAGAATATTTTGGGGTTCAACCTCACAAAATGATTGAAACTGCACAGTGATTAATCAGCACTAATGAGACACTCAGCACTGGTGTTTTCTCTGTGGCTGAAGAGGAAAGCATCCAACACCAGACATTTAAATATATTGATAAGGGAAGCTGCATGATGATGATGATGATGATGGCACAGCTTGGAGGATTTTTAGATTTAAGGAGACTTATCTGAGAGATGATAGCTTTGCTTAGGGCCATGGAAAATCATATGGAAAGAGGAGGTGTAGGAGATAAGAGTAGTATGAAAATGCATTGCTTAGTAAAATGTTTGGGGTTTTTAAGGAAGAATACTCATTTGAACAGAAATATGATCTTCCTACCTCAGCTGAGGTTCACAGCAGGAAATCAGAAACACATTAATCTTGGTCCAGGTATTCTCAGTTATGAAATGGGCAGTGAAAATGAATCATACATTTTCAACACCTTGGGGGAAGTTCTTGGAGATGCAGGGAAACCTTTGCTGACTTGGCTGAGTTAATTCTGCCCATAGCAGCCCCATGGTGCTGTGCTTTGGATTTGTGGTATTAACACAGGGATGTTTTATTTCAAAGTGCTGAGGAGCACTCACACAGCTTCAAGGCCTTTTCTGTCCCTCTGGATGCCCCACCAGCCAGGGGGATTCAAGAGGAAGCTGGAAGGGGACAAAATACAGGGAAAATGGCCACCAAACAACCTCTCTAAATGTATTTTCTGTTTCATCAAGAATAGGGAAGGTGTTGTTACATGCAACAGGCTGTCTGCTCTCTTCTTCCCGCTCTGCTTCCCAGAGCACTCGCTACATTTCAAAACCACGAGCAATGTGTAATATATTTCCCAAAACTTTATTTATCTGAGTGAAAAAATATTCCCTGCACAGTTTGTTGGCACTGAACTCTGACCAAAGAGTCGGTGCAGTTTGGAACACTACGGACTTAGCAACAAAATAATGAGATTTTTTTTTTTCCTTTGAGAGCCCTGTGAGGAGCCATGAAAGGGCTGGGTCTGTGGGCAGCTGTGACTGGGGCAGCTCTGCAGGAGCCAGCTGGAGGGGTTGCTATGCTACCCAGCGAGGTGGCAAAGCTGCAGGCAGGGCTTTGTCTGCCTTCCTGGGGGCCAAGGGGCTCCAGATTCCTGTGGAGTTAAGCAGCTTGACAAGGTGAGCCAGGAGCAAGAAAGGAGCTCTCAGAATCCTCAAATCAATTTCCTGGCAAGCTGGGAAAGACGTGAGCTGCACCAGGCAAATGTTTGTGCTGCAAGAAGCAAGTGCCAGCATCCAGTGAGACTCTGAGGAAACAGCTTTCCTCCAAACCAGAGCACTCTGAAGCTTTTAACTTCATTTTTGATTCTCTGAGAGGAGCCCAGCTATGCAAGAGTTTTAAAGTAATTGGGGAGGGAGTGAATGTACACACAAGTGAGAGATCCTGAATTCACTATGAGCAAGGAGAGGCTTCATTTAAATTAGTTTATGGGAGTTGGATAATCTTCCAACACTGTGGATGTGGCAATGAAGCTAAGGTATTATTTTGGAAAAGGCAAGAAGCAGAAGGATACTGAGAATCAGAGTACAACCAAAATTTGTGAAAATGGATTTGGTGGCATTTGTTTCAACATGTCAAAGCAATTCCTGGTATGTGGGAAAAGAGGCAAAAATATAAGGGGTTTACTGGCACATCACATTGACTTTGACAGATGCCATTCCTTCAGCAGTGGAGCTGGTTTGGGTGTAAATAGAATTCTAAATACCAAGGCAGGAATTTTGAGGAGACAAGGGGACTTGAGCTCTTAATTTAGTTTTATACTTTTTCAGTCGTTCGTGCACTCAACTTTGTGAAATCCTCCAGGATGGAATATCTGGAGTTTATCCTAGCCTCCAGAAGATAGCTAATTGGGTTTGTAATCAGTCAGGCACAGATCTGACTCCAAAGCAGAGGGAAGGTTGTGTTCTGCATGAGCTGCTGCCCTGATTGCAAAGAGTCCAGAAATGCAGAGACAATCAGAGGGGGATTTTTACAGCCCCCCCTCAACAATGGCTCACAGCAGCTCAGTATAAATTACTGCAGGCTAGAACATCTTATTGCTCAGTAGTGGTAGCGGGATAAAAACTGTCAATTGGGTTTTTTTCCTAGGGAAACTCTTTTAATAGCAAATGAGCAAGAATATTCAGGTGGGCAGCAGCTTCATGCAGAGAACAGATTTTACAGAAATATAAATGTTTAAAAACCAAAATATTTCACCTGATTAGCTTTACACCATTGTTGCTATCATTCAGTTTTCATGCATGCACACTTGCCTGGGAGTTGATAATATCCTCCCATGACACCAGACTCACCTAACTGCCTTCCCAGCCTACAGTAAAGCACAAATCTACAGAGCAGAATCAGAACAAGCAGCATGCTAACAGGGCAGCTGAATTGAAATAATAATTTAAAAAAAAAGACTAAAATGTTGAGCTTTCTATTTTCCAATTCACTTTCCCCATGAGTCTTACCAATTTTCCAATCAACATTACTATATGAATTTTCAGACAAAGCCTGACTAGACCTCTTAAAAAGACTATTAACCACAGCTATTCCAGAGCCATGGCTTCTGAATTAAAGGTCATGACAGTTATGAATGAGGTTATGGGATTTTTCACTCTACTACTTGGACTTATGTCTTCAACAGAAGTGGAAATTTAAACCAGAAACAGGATTGCAACATGACAAATGAATGAAACTGCAAACTGCAGAGAGCAGGGCTAAGAGGAGGTCACTGGTGAGGCACTGCAATGAATTGGTGATGTTGATGTTTTGACAAGCAGATAGATCACAGAAAGCCAGGGCTTGGTGCTGGCAGTGCAGCCCTTCCTGCAACAGAACCTTCCTCCAGAATGCTGTGAGCCTGACTGATGGAACAGGTATTTTAAACCAGCATCACAGATAGCACAGGTATTTTAAACCAGCATCACAGATATCACAGGTATTTTAAACCAGCATCACAGACCCTGTTCTCCCCTGTGTGTTAAATCTCTCCTCTGCTTTCTGCTCTTTCCTGGTTCCTCTCTCCCTCTGTGCCCTGACATCAGCACGACAGAAACGTTTGGCTCCTCTGCATCCGTCAGAGCAGCGAGCTGGGCTGGCAGCATTGCTTGCTTCAAAGCAAGGCAGGGTGAAGTAGGACTTTGTGGTCATACCAAGAAATCAATGACACACTGAAGCACTTTTTAATTAGCCCACTGTGGTCCTGAACTAACCCCCAGTTGCAGAGATTAAATAATTGCTTATGGCATTCTCAACGTGCAGTTCACCAGAGTGAACAGAGCTCTATTGACTCAACTGCTAAGTTTTGAGGACTGATGAAGTCTTGCTGAGTGCAGAAATTCTTTTCAGTACAAAAAAACCCCAATGCAGTTTTATGACCCAGCTCCTTTGAACTATTTTAATTAAGGACTCCTATGATAAGAAAGAAGTTGAAAAGCTATTTAGCAGGAAGACAGGCTCCCATTTAAATGTTGACTCATGAAGTCAGCACTTTCAAGGGTATTACTGTACATTTGGTCTTTTCTTTTCAAAGCCATTAACTTCTGCCAGCACATTTCTATCTATCGTATGTCTTCATGATTAGGAACCTGTTCAAGTCAATATCACTTAGATATCTATTCTCTTTCAGTCACCCTTGATTTTTTCCCCTTGTCTGCCTAAATTTAGACTACAAATTTTCATAAACAACTGCTTTCACCTTTCTATTCAGATCTTCTGTAGCTGTTATCTGGCACGAGTCCCCTGATCTAAGTGAGCCACCTTGACACAGGGCTTGCAAACCTGGCCTTAAGGACCCATTATATATAAAAGTGTAACTAATTTAACTAGATAGTCTTTCAAAAAGGTTATTGTTGCATTCATTTTAATACCAAAAATGTATAGGAAACGTGTTAAAGGAAAATAGCATTTTTAAATGTTAGTAGAGCAGTGTAGGAATAATTAATGGTTTTGAACAAAGAATATTCATGGTCTTTCATCTTATTTCTTAACATTTAAAACAAAGAAAATCATATGAACTTGTATTTGATAATGCTGAGTTCATCCCCCAAAATTATGCCATCTGTGCAAAACAAGAAGGAGTATTTGCCCTTCAAAGCATTCCATGACAGAAAATCAACAGAGCACTCTGGGCTTGCTATTTTTAAGAGATATTCAGCCTGTGCAGTAGGAGTCTCTAAATCCCACTTGGTTCCTCAGCAGCTTGGTGGGATCTGGATTCCTGCAGGGAATTAAGGCTGCTGCCAGTCCCTGGGGGGGAGCCCCAGCAGCAGCCAAGGCTGCCAGGACACAGAACCTGCTCCTCTGCTGCTCCTGCCCCATCAATCTTCCTCTGTTCAGAAAAAGGTGAGCTTTGGCATTGAGATATAGGCCATTCATCAAGGTCAGGGGAAAAGGAAGAGAAGAACTTGGGTTTTGGGAGCAGATGTCCAGGCAGCAGGAGCAGCAGCACGAGAAGGGGAAGTGAAAGGCCGAGGAGCTGTGGGCACTGGGCAGGGCACAGGAAAGGATCTGAGCCGTGTGTGCTGCACTTTGGAGGTGTAAGCCCTGCCCTGTGAATGGCATGGGGAGCACAAGACAGCCACACAGGCCTGGGGTGTCACCACATTTCTGTTCACAGGGAAAAGCAAGGCACAATCCTTCCCAAGAATATTTCTGGGTTTCACATTCTCTGAACCTCAGAGAAAGGAAAAACAATTCTTATCATTTGCTGTGCCTGTGTTCATGCAAAAGTAGAATGCAGTATGGAGATTGTTTTACCCACAGTGATGGTGTTTTGTTTCCTTGCCCTCTCAGGGCCAGGTGTGTGTGTGTGTGTGTGTCAGGACTGTCACTGAGAGTCACGAGATTCTGTGCAGTTGTGTGCAGTTGGCAGATTCAGTTTAGATGTAATTAGATGTAATATATTATAGAATTATATAGTACAATAAAGTAATTAATTAGCCTTCTGATAAGATGGAGTCAGATGCATCATTCTCTCCCCTCGTTGTGGTTGCCTGGAATTACCATAATGGGGAGCCAAGGACATGAATCCAGCATGAGACTGAATCCCTGGAAGCTCTGGGGGGTTTCTGGGATGCAGGAGCTGCTGGAGCTCCTGGACTGTTGGGTCAGGGATGGAAAGACAGACTCCAGCCTTCAGGTGGATCAGAGGGCTCAAGAAGAGCCTTTACCAGCAAGAAGCAGCGAGCTTTATAGCCTCCCTTCCTAAGTGGGACCAGATTGGTCTCAAAGTAGAAACATCTCACATTATTGGTGACTATGAATAGTCAGAGAGATAATAGATAATAATTGTCTTAATTTTTTCTCCAAGATTCCCAGGCTCAGCCTGGGAGAAATTATCTCTGTTCTTTTATTGACTGAACCGAGAATCTCCACACTTGGCACCTGGCAGGCTGCAGGCACTCACCAAGTTTTTCAGACTGCAAACTCCTGGGGTTTTTGCTGTTTAAAAGGCATCAGGATGATTTCTCCCAGTGTGGCTCCCATTGCAGGGCATTCCAGGACTGCTGAGGGGGCACCTGTGGCCAGGGGGTGATGGCAGCAGGTGTCCCCTGCTCTGGATGCCACCAGGGCACAGTGAGTGCCTTTGCCCTGGCTGGGTTGCACAAACTGCACTCACACACTGCTCTGAGCAAGCTGCTCCCGTGGCACCAGGCAGAGCTGGGGCAATGCTCACGTTCCAGCAGGAATATTCTCATGTTCTCTGCATCAAGGGCAGGGAAGGAGAGGTTCTCAGCAATAAGGGAACTTTGTTTGCTGGGAGACATTAGAGCCAGAGCTGCACAGAGGCTTGGCTCATTCCCTGTCTGCTTCTGAGAAACACAGGAAGAAAACAGGATTTGAAAGGAGCAGAGCACTCAAGACCTCTAAAACCAAATGAACAATTCTGTTTTCATTTTCTTCAGCTAAGGAATATTAACCTGCCTGTATTAACTTCTATTTAGGAAGATGCTATGAGCTTATCTTGATATTAAAGACTCTTTAGAGCACTTTCTATACTTCAGTTCTTATTTTAGTTTAACTTAATTAAAATCTTTTTGAGAGTCTCTTTATGGGACACACTTAGCCTTTCAGTAACAGAATATAGATAATTATACCACACCAAACATTTGGAGATACATTGAACAAAGCAAGGCTGTCCAAATTATTGTGTTAAAATAGTGTCTGCCTTATTATTTTATACATTGGTGCCTCTGGATAAGATCCTGGTGGTGTTTCAGGACCTACTTTAGAATAATATTAATTTTTATTATACTCTCACCAGATCCAATGTGTCAGAACACCAGGACTGAAACCATTCCTGAGGAAACACCTCCCCAGGCCAGTGACACCCCCATACCTTTAAAGAAAATGAATATTGTAGGATCAGCTGTCATGAGCTCATAGAGGCTGCAGCCAAATAGAAAATTTATCCATTCTCTTTAAGTCATGCCTGGTTCATCACTTCCCACCATCCTATCCTTACACCTTTCTTGGAATCTCAACAAAGGGACTTCTAAAATTGATATAATTATTTTTCTGAAATAAAGAACAAGTAATAAAATTTGTATGCAGGTACAGCTAGATGTTTTTATTAACAGAATGCACGTAAAAATGAATAGAAGGTAAAAAATCCATAGAAATCTGCCTTGCACTTGTACTCTGTAAGAGAAAGTATTTTGTACATATTTGAGTGGAGAAAGACTGGAGTCTGTCTTTCCATCCCTGACTCAACAGTCCAGGAACTCCAGCAGCTCCTGCATCCCAGAAACCCCTCAGAGCTCCCAGGGCTTCATGGGATTCATGGCCTGTGTTCCCCATTATAGCATTTTCAGGCAACTCCGAAATAAAGAACAACTAATAAAATATAATAAAGTAAAAATATAAGATATTATATAAATAAAATAAAAACTAAACATTAAATAATAAAATATAATTAATAAAAATAATAAATAATGAATATATAAATAAAATATAAAAATATATCAATATAATAAAATATAATATAAAATATAATACAATAAAGAACAAGTATTAAAATTTGTATGCATGTACAGCTAGATGTTTTTATTAACAGAATGCATGTAAAAATGCATAGAAGGTAAAAATCCATAGAAATCTGTCTTGCACTTGTACTTAGTAAGAAAATGTATTTTGTACATATTTTGTTAAAGAATGCCAAATCTAAATAGTTTTATTGTGTGACTAAACATGGATTTTATGAATTAAAATATATTACCCTGGACTGACTGTAACTTTGCACAGATAAATACTAGCATTGATTCAGGAGTGTAGATTGGGAAAACCCTGTTGCATACAAATAACCTGAAGCATTAAAATGTATGCTCCATGCACAGCCATCCAAAGGGAATCAGATCGAAGGTCTGAATATCTGTTTTCCAAATTAAAAATTCAAATCAGGACATGCAAAGTAGTTTAAAATAATAATTACACGAATCCCAATTAAGTAATACACAGTAATTACAGCGAGTGCTGTTAGCAGATTCCAAACAGGGCCTGGGTACAGGCACAGCCCAGGCAGGTGCACCCAGACACGGGAGCAGGAGGAACCACAGGTGCTGTGTGTCAGGGACCAGTGAAAAATCCCCTCCTCCCTCACCCCTCTGGGCTCCCTGCTACTCAGCCAACCACAGCCTTGCTGCTTTTGTGCTTTTGCAGCTTTTAGGGGCTAAAATGTCCTTAACCAATGAACACCAGGCAGAATTCAGGAAACAATTTGTGACACAAAACCAATTTATAGCACGAGAATTGTGTATGCTCTGATCAGCAAAAGGAAATTAGAGTTGCTTGTCTCTAAAGTTTAGCTTTTCCTTTTTTAGTGTCTCGCCAGGTGCTTCAGAGGACAATTGAAGTGATGTCTTTATCTGCATGTGTGAACAATGTTTTAGGAACCAAAGTTTTACCTTCCATATTAAGCCACACTGTTGAAAGAAGTGAAAATAGGAAAAAAGCAATATCTCAACCCTCAGAAAACCGTGGGCACAAATAGAATTCAGCTGTAGTAGTTTATTGTGGGAAAAACTTTAATGAAAAAAAAAATCAAAGCAAATGAAACAGAGCACACTTTAGACTGAGCTACCTGTGCTTGAAAACTTAGCAGTCTGCAGCCAAAAAGCATGATTGCATGTTGTGAAAACTGTCTTGGAAAACTTATTTTTGACAGAAATATTTATCTTGACTTTGTGGCAGTTTAAGGGGTAATATTTGGCTTGTTCTGTACTGCATGCTCAAAACACAACACATAATACTGAAATACCCAGGAACCTCCTTATTCCATGTGCACCCCTCATTTTTATGCAGCATTTAGGAGCATGTGTGATATCCAGACTCCACAGGTTTCCAGCTATATTGGGAATAAAGGATTGCACATCAGTAAACCCAGCTCACATCTGAATGCTGCTCTGCTGTGTTTTCCCCCACACTCCTATAGTTATGTACCCAAATTCTGTGTTCTGAGGCTTTGCTATTTAACAGAACCTTGTCCCTTAAAACATTCCACTAAAGGAATCTGAAACTTCATCTAATTTTGATCTGGGTAGACTGACTTTACCCATGAACAGTGGATTGCATTCAGTGTCTCAAAATACGAATTCAGTGGAAGCCACATTGTACTTGTGATGTTACCACAAACACTGAATCATTTCTACAAAAACAAAACAGATAAGATGAGGCTTCTTGAAATATCTCCAGTGTGGTGACACTTTATTTTCTATATAAAACATCCCATTCTATATTTTAAAGTCGTGTTTGTAAATAATCTTTTCCCGTCATGATGCTTTTCAGATATCTGATTCCAAAGTGCTCTTTTGCTGAGGGCCTGAGACTGCAAATATGCCACAAATGCAGGGTCCAAATGAAAAATCTGCTGGGAGAACTGGAGCCAGATTAAAATATGAACAAAGGCTTGGAAAAGACTGTGTGTGTGTGGTGGAATGTGCATCCACTCAGCCTTGCACGTGCGCTCTCTCTCTCTCTCTTTTACAGAGCCAGATTTTTTTTAATGAAAACTTTTCCTTTCTTTTTCCTTCCAAATTTCAATGGTTCCCCCTGTCCTGCCCCAAAATCTGGTGGGAACTCACTAAGTCATTGTTCTAAGTTTCAAAGGCTGCCTGATAAGAATAGTGACAGAAGAGCAAAAAGTGAGAACTGTCATCCCAGCTCCTTGCAGGCTTGGATTACAAACTGGGGCTGCCACTCTCCAGGCACAAGCCCAAAGAAACATCACCAAATCCCAGGATGGCTTCAGGATGTGCTGAACATTCAATTCCTGTGCTAGTCAGCAGGACAAACAGGCAGCAGGAGCCTTGGAAATCAGGGCAGCCACTCTGAAAGGCCAATTCCTGACACGATGGAGGTCCCAAACATGGCAGAAATGGCTTGGGGATGTTTCAAACTAGACAGGTTCTTGTTTTCTGAATCCTGGTTCTCCTTTTGTTTGCTCCTTGTGACAAAACCTCCTTGGTCAGTGAGAGAAACCCAGAGCCCTGCCCATTTCTTACCATGGGCCAAAGGAGGCAAGGAATCCCCAGAAATTCCTCAATCTGTGGTCCAAATCAGTAACTATTAACATGAAGGTAATACCTTCACAGAATTTCAATAAAAGCTCAAACCATACTGCAGAAAAATATTTCAAGAGGGGGAAAACGACTCCCAAACAGATCTGATTTCCATTTCCACAATTAACACACGTTTTAAAAGCCAGAGCCTCCACAGCCATGCAGCCCTGAAGAGCTCAAGGGTCTGTGGTTCAACTGAATCATCTGACTTTCAAGCAGAGGACATCTATTTTAGTTCATCAGACTTTCTAAAATTAACTGAGGTTCACAGCTTGGTAAAAAAAAAAAAATACATACTGAAAGAAGCCCTCTAAATCTGGATTGCATACTGATAATTAAAGTTCCATTTTCTGAAGGCTTTTCTCAGGGTTTTTGCCTCTTTCCAGTAAAATCGTAGGAAATGGAAAACTAACATTAAGAACAAGCTGAAAGGGCAAGCTGACTTCCACAGTTCTCAAAAATACTAAAGGATTGAACAAAACACACAATGTCATGGTCAAAAAGGTGCAGCAGGATCTATTTTCGTCTTTAAGAAAAATAAGATGTTAACAACAGAAATACATTGAGCCTTACAAAAAAGCACCATTTTCTCATATAATTATTAATGTGCCTATTAGTCACTGAGATCAGGGTGGTCTGTTAAGAGATTCTTTAAACATAAATGTCTCCTCATGACTCCACAAAAGATCTTTATTCTTTCAGTATGACATAGAATCCACCTGCTTGTATCCAACACCTAAATCACAGGAATGCCTGCCTTCCTTCCTTCCTTCCTTCCTTCCTTCCTTCCTTCCTTCCTTCCTTCCTTCCTTCCTTCCTTCCTTCCTTCCTTCCTTCCCTTTCCTTCCTTCCCTTTCCTTCCCTCCCTTTCCTTCCCTTTCCTTCCTTTCTCTTTCCCTTTCCTTTCCTTCCTTTCCCTTTCCTTTCCTTCCTTTCCCTTTCCTTTCTCTTTCCCTTTCCTTTCTCTTTCCCTTTCCTTTCCTTCCTTTCCCTTTCCTTTCTCTTTCCCTTTCTCTTTCCCTTTCCTTTCCTTCCTTTCCCTTTCCTTTCTCTTTCCCTTTCCTTTCTCTTTCCCTTTCCTTTCTCTTTCCCTTTCCTTTCTCTTTCCCTTTCCTTTCCTTCCTTTCCCTTTCCTTTCTCTTTCCCTTTCCTTTCCTTCCTTTCCCTTTCCTTTCTCTTTCCCTTTCTCTTTCCCTTTCCTTTCCTTTCCTTTCCCTTCCCCTCCATGTGTGGGGCCTCTTTAAACACTTCAGACTTCAGAATTAAATTAATTTCTCTTGATACCCACTCTCAGTTGTCCTTAAACCCTTCAATCCCTTACCCCTTGTTACCTCAGGTTTGTGCTATTTTAAAGGCTCAACCCCAGCACAGTTTTCCTTTATTTGCTGCACTGCAGGCTGGGGGCAGAATCTGAGCATCCTTGTTGTGAGTGGCACCCAGCAGTGGTGCTTGTGGAAATGTGTCACATATCAATTAACATTTCCCCAGAGTCCCAGCCTAAGCCAGGCCTGGGGTTTTTAGCACTGAACAGCAAATCCCTGGAGCCATTCATCATTTTCACACCCCACTCCCATACATTCAACCTCCTCCATGCTCTATTCCACCCAAAGAATTCCCATCAGTGCTGCTTCCTCCTCCCTCCCACTGCCAGCTGGGGAATCCTCCCCATGGCAAACCCCACATTTCTGTTCTGGCTGCTCAGCAGAGCCATTGCCAGGCTCAGCAGAGCCTCACAGGGGCTCTGGGCTCTCCCTGCTCCATCTCTGGGTGCTCTGGCCCCTGTCCTTTATCAGCAACCCAGCACCTCCACTGCCTCACTGCCCATCCACAAATCTGTTTTGTTTTCCTCAAGGAACATCAGCATTTTCCACGTGTGGGGAAGGTTTCTGTCCGGCAGAGGAACAGTATCAGCTGTTTTATTTTAACTTCATCACCAAGCTACAGATTTTCACCACCTTCTTTAGTTTTTCAGTGCATTCATAAAGTGCATAAATTTCAAAGATTTTCCCACAATAACTACAGCTGAATTCTATTTGAACCCATGGTTTTCTGAGGGTTGAGATATTTCTTTTTTCCTATTTTCACCTCTTTCAACAATGTGGCTTAAGATGGTCCTGTCAAAGAGTTTTTCATTCATTTCAACAATCTGATTCCTACACTATCTGCTTTGATTTTCTACTAAAGCCCTTTATGGGGGCATAAAAGCTTTATAATTAAAGTTAATAAAGGTAAACGATTGTGAAGTTAGAAATGGAAGAGGAGAATACTAAAACAGGCACAGAAAGGACAGAAAAATACCAACAAAAGCATTAAAAAAAATACCAACTTCTCAAATTTAAACAGCTCCACAAATTCATGCATCCACTATGTGATCAGTGTTATGTCCATCTCTCACAACTGCAACTCAGAGAAATTTTGTCTGAACAAACTTAGGTTACAGATTCTTCTCTGTGCTAAAGAGATCAATCCCATACATCTTTTATAGCTTCCTGAAAAGTATATATTTATGTCTGGTTTGTCTTCAGGTTTATATTGTACAGCCAATTGTAGCACAATAAAATGTATTGATTTTATCTGTACAATTTATGTACAGTGGGATAAGAAAAACAAGTGTACATCATTTGCAAATTTGTTCAGGCAGAAGCTTGAAAAGCAAAGATGCAAACACAGAAAAATAGTTCAACCAGTGTACATTACTTAATTTAGGAGTTTCTATGAGAAATAACATTCATGGGGTAAGTGGAGGTAGCATTTATGTGCAGTATTATAAGGCAGTCACTTTAAATCCTGTATTTCCACACTCATTAAACCTGTGCTCAGAGGAGTCCTGCTGATAAAATATGATTTGGTTCTTTTAGAGCAATATCTTTTCCTGATGATTTTGAAAGAACCTTCTATTTCAAAGGCAGAGGGGAGGTGAGGTGCATGCCTGGGGTTGCACCAGGCAGCTCAGAGGAGCCAGGCCCAGCTCTCTGGGCTTGCTCAGTGTGGGAAAGGGGATGAGCACACCCAGGTGGGACAGAAATTCTCAATTACACAGGGGCAATCCTGATGTGCAACTTTCACATTGCTTATTGGGGGAAAAAACACCATAAACATAACTCTGATCCCTATTTCGAGAATTATTTATGTCTCAACAGCCCAGTGGGTCACCAGGAGTCATATCATGACATCCTTGTACTCCTCTGGACTCTTTCAAAACTAGCAATTTCATTTCACTCTCCAGTATTTTCCAAAAGTGATGAAACTCCTGCTTTTCCTACTGCCATTAATTTCACAGGGCCTAGCAGATAGGAGCTCAGTGGGCTCTACTCCATTCCTGAAATTCATGTAGGATAATCCCCAGAGCTCTCAGCAGTCATGCTAAACCAAAAACATGCACAGAAAGGTAATATTTCCTATTTTTGTGTACCAAAAACTCTTGCTGCTGGTGTAATTTGTATTTATGCTACTTTATCACACGGTGCTGACAGGGCTGCAATAGCCCAGCTCAGCACTGCTTTGCTATTTCATTTTTGAGAAATGATTTCCAAGAGATTTGGTGCCTTATTATGGCTTCATTAGAGAGGAACAAAAAGACATGTAACTGTCTAACAGCCTGTGGGGCTTTCATGGCATGGAGATTGCTGGGATAGAAATGCTTGAAAGTACTCCTGAAATGGCCAGATGCAGCCCCAAATTCCCTTTATGGAGAATAAACTCAGGGTACTTTTTCCATTATTCCCATCCTACAGGAATAATGCAAACCAGGTGCAACAGAAGCAAGAGTTCTGACTTGGATTAATAAAGTCATAAATCAAAGTTTCAACTAAATACCCATTCCCATCTAAATGCTGTTAAATTCTAGGGCTTGTTGAAGTGTAATTCTTCTCATTTGTGCTTTTTTTTGCCCATGGAACCTCCATTTTCCAGTGAGAGCCCATGGAAATGCAGGATGGTGTTTGTGCAGCTTGGTGCCCCTGAGTCCAGCCAGGTGAGACAGGGTTCCCTGTGTCAGGAGCATTTTTCCTGGGAGCACTCAGGAATGATGTGCACATTCAAGGTGTGATTCCCATGTGCTTCTAAAGATGCTGAGAATTCCACAATATCTGCCCTTATACAAGGATGAATTTAATGATGTCTTTACACCTGTCCTTCCAATGATTGCTGCCAATAAACTGTGAACTGTTCATAAACAACTGCTGGAATCCAAAACGCAAGGAACTCTCAGAACTTTGGGCCAAAGCTTAGAATTAAGCCCAGGATTTGATCTGAGATCTTGGAAGATGTCATGGACATATTTATGAAAAATCCTTTCATTAGGATCCTTTCTCCTGAGAGGCTGAGGAGCTTCAGCTTCTCCATGTTTTGCTGCTCTGGAATGTGATTTGGAGAATTGTTTGTCCAGCATGTGAAATTGTTTTTACTTGATGACCAAAGACAGCCACCTGTGTTGAGGCTGTGAGCAGCCACAAGATTTTATTACCATTCCTTTCTATTCCTTGCTAGCCCTCTGATGAAATCCTATCTCTATTCTTTTAGTATATCATTTTCTTTAAATGTAATATATATCATAAAATAATAAATCAGCCTTCTGAAACATGGAGTCAAGGTTCTCATCTCTTCCCTTGTCCTGGGACCCCTGCCAACACCACCACAGGAAGAGGCTCCCAAACTTAGGTGACAAAAGTGAGAATGTGGATTCATAGTTTAGTTTTACATAATATAAATTTTAAACATGTAGTTTAAAGTTTAACATAAAGGTTTACATTAAGCTAATGGAGGAAAGTTTAGAGTTTTAGAGTTTAAGCTATAGAAAAAATGAAAGTAGTTACAGAGGTAACCAAGGAGTTTGGAATGTAGAACTGTGGGTTTGTGTGTCACAACATGATTGGCTAAGAAAGCATACACTGTAACATGGGTCCATAAGAGAAAGTAGTTAAGGATTGGGTCAAAAACATAAATAACCTTGTTGGCAGTGTTTTATTGGTCAATAACTCCTTAAAAGGTCTTGTAATTAAGGGTCTTGTGACCTTCTGAACCATGCTGTAAAGACTTGAGCCAAAATCACCCTTCCTGCCTATGTAGAAGATAAGAAAATAAACCACAACATCTAAAAATAATTCAGAAGTCCTGTCTCAAATCCCTTCCAAAACTCTCCACAAATGAATTATCACAAATCCCATTTTAGGGAACTGAACCTGATTTGCAAAGGCAACTACAATGAGGTGTTGATGAGTCCTTCCTATCCATCCACACCCTATTCCTTTCCAGGCAGGCTGTGTGACCAGCACTGCCCCTGTGCCCTCCTTTTTACACAGAACTGATGTCTTTGCCTCATTTTGGGGTGAAATCAGCAGTGAAGCTGCCTCTGCAGCAGCCTCTCCAGAGGTGATACAGCTGGGGGGGGGGGTTTTGGGCAGGTTCTTACAAATACAGATAAAAATTCCTCAGATTATTGAGGTGAGCCCTAAAGAGACAATCTTTAGGCTCCAGAAACTAACAGATGCCAGTCAAGTCCAACATTCAGAATCACCAAAAAGTTCCAATCCTTCTAAACCATTCTTGCATGAAAAATATTGCAAAAGAACCCTTCCCAAGCATGTTCCAGCACAGAATGCAGGGCTCAAACAGCAGCAGCAGGAAGCTCAAATGTCCTGGTTATCTGCAACATCTGTGCAGCAGGGAGATCAAAGCAATGTATGGAATGGCAGTTTTCAAAAGACACTGAAGGAGCCTAGAAGAGAAGTGCATTGCACTTACACATGCACTTGCAATGTTTATGAGTCTCTAGGCCTGAGTAAATGAGCCAACACTAAATAAAAGGAGGCAGTCAGAAAGCTGTCGTTGTGATCTACTACAAATTTCAACCTCATTTAGATTTACCCACTCCTCATACCTCAATTCAATTCAAAAGAGTCAAAATCCTTCTCTAACCTTGTCTCCCATAATGGAATGAAAATCAGCATGTAGGATTTAACTGAGGGGAAAAGGGAGTAAGACTGAACATGCTATAAGGGTATAGGAAGGAATGATACAGAAAATATCTGTTTCTGGTTATACATGTGTAGTCACCACAGAATAATGGCCATTTTCCAATAAGAAACAAAAAAATACTATTAACTCTAGCAACATCTGCTACAGGGGCAGGCACAACAATGTTTGCCCATAGTTAGAGAGGGGCTTAATGATATCCAAGATTTAAGGCCTGATTCCACATCATTTGTATTAAAGACTTTCTACTGTTGAGGTGTTTCAAGTATCAATCTTGCTTTAAGGAACAGCTGGAGTCTACCCAGAGAATATCCTTGTGCTGAAAATACATTTTGACATTTTTTTTTCTCATACACATTTTAAAGCATTTCAAAGCACGACTGTTTAAGTTGCACATCAAAGTGTTAAATTGGTGCTGTAGAAGGGGAATCTTGATGCAGTTGCATTGAATCAGCCCTTCAGGAGCTGGCCCTGCCCTCCCAGCAGGGATGGACTCACATGTGGCTCTGAGCTCTCTGTGTCTCCCCTCTCTCTGGGTCTGGCTTTTCCAGCAGGGCTGTGCAGAGCCCGGTGCTGACCAGGGACTGCAAAGCAGCCACAGGACAGAGAAAGCCTTTCTGCTTTCCTTGGCCAGGAGTAAATGATGAGTGCTCAGGTATGGCATGTACCAAACCCCAGCAGGCCACTGACACCCCAATCTGGGACAGAACAAAAATCCTTAGCTGGAGGCAGAAACCACTGTACATGTGACAGAATGAGAGGCCCTTCTAATAGGCATTAAAAAATTAAGTTTCTAAGACAGTACATTGGCAGCAGGCATTTACTTTATCTGTACATTTGGGAGCACGTTGAGGAGCAGCTTTTCAATCTGAAGGATCAAATCTGACACAATTCATCAGACAATAACAGTGAAATCAAAAAGACAGTAACTGGAAAATGTAATCCTCCCCTGAAATTCTCCTCAGCTCGCCATCTGCTTCCATTCTATTACATCCCACTGGGGACTCACTGTCTTGCAACATCTCCTCTGGGTGGAATTGCCACAGATGTGGCAGGCAGGGCTGCTGGCTCTGCTGCAGGAGCCCAGCCAGGCTTTGGGGGACACAAAAGGCAAAGGGACACAAGAGCATCGCACCGGGCACAGGGGAACCCAAACCCAGCACGTCACAGCAGAGCTCACAGAACCCACCCAGGTGCTCCTGCAGGGAAAGCAGCAGGGCTGAGCCAACACAATGGAAAATTTACAAGCATTTAACTGCAGAGGTTATTTCCTCAGAATGCCCTCAAACACAAGCAGTGCCTGCAGTTGTCAGAAGTGTTTTGCTGACACAGGAATGCACTGTTGGTGCCTCAGACGTGTGTGGAAGCTCTGTGACAGGAATTTCTTTGAAGGAAAGTGCTCCGAGCCATCTGGAAGAATAGCAGCCAAGCAGGGCTGAAATGCTATTTTCAGTCCTCCACAACTCCACTAGACTAAAATGGTGGAAATTCTATTTTAAAAGATATATAATCCCCAAAGCACAGGGAGAACAGGGAATGCTGAGATCTATCAATTCTCCACTAGAGTTTAGGACATTGCTACCAACCCAAAGGCATTATCAAAGGTTATTCTTTATATATTAACTTCCCCCTACCTGTATTATTGTTGTGTGATGTATGCCATCCACCTCACAGCTCTGAGAGCTTGGGGGGACAAAGAATCTGTGTTTTCCTGTTAATTTATTCTTGGTTCTCTACAATTCAAAGAGCATGTTCTTTGAACAGGAGGTGTAAGTGACCATTTCTGCTCCCAAAGAGCAGCACAGGAACCAAGAGGAATCTGTTTAATTTATTAATCTGAGTTTCAACTGCAGCTGAGTTCAGTGGGGCAGAAACAGAATCCTGAATGCCTCAGCCATCTTAGGGCACTTAAATTGAGTTCAGCTGTGAGCAGGAAATCTGGATCATGCCCAGGTGAAGAACAAAAAGTTTTTACAAAGAAATCTTCCTATTATTTTGGGTACTCAATGTTTATTCCAATAACTATCAGACAAGCTGTTCTACCCAGAAACCACTGTACCAGAAGTGTTGGCCTGGTGTGGGTGAGCTCCTTTGCCTTCCAACCCCATTTTGGCAGAATTTACCTCCCTCAGCTCCAGCCCAGCCAGGTGTGGCCTCACCTTTCCCACCCCAGCAGCCCCAGGGGGGGTCAGGTCACATTTTTGAAATTAAATCTGTGTGGAACAGTTTCTCCCATTAAGCCACAATCCTTTGGGAACTGATCTGGTGTTGTGATAATGCTGACTAGAGATTTATTCAGTGCTGGATAAAGGCTGCCTGCAATGGCCCTTCCCTACTGAAACATGGAATTTTCATCACACATTAAGCAGGATCTAGAATGACCCTGCCCACCACATTGGCTCCAAACCCTCCAATTTTTAGACAATGACACCTTTTAAATTCTATTAGGAGAACCATTACTTCATACCTTGCTAACAGCAAATAAAAAATTGTTTTCAGTAATAATGTATTATATACCACAAAGGAGTCTTCAAGGAATAAACAAAAAACGAATTTACCTAAAATTTCCCAATTTTTTCCTGCTCAAGTTTTTTTTTATTATTATTATTACTAAGGTGAAATCTCATGATCACTTCAAAATATATTAATAAATCTCAAGCCAGGCAAAGGAAAGAGATTCATGTTACTATTCATATTTTAAGATATATTATGTGTTAAAATTCATTTGGTATTTTACTGAAATGCCAGAACATCGAAATGCTGAAACGCTTGCACCTCATTTTTGCAAAAGGTCATGTTGATTTTTCATGATGAAAAGTTCATACCTTCCCACTTAGGAAAAATGGGAGATACAACAAAACCAAAATATGTTTAATGAGAAACTTCTGATGTACTGAATTCATGTTGTCTCAGACTGGGTAAACTAGAGCAGAAAACAAACAGTTCTTCACAACAGCTGGCAAGGATCTTAACATGCAAGAAACCAGGAAACTCCTGAAGCCTTTACAAATCCATTTGAAAACCACTCCATCAGATTCATTTCAGTTTCTTGAAGTCTGGAAGCCTCCAGGGATTTTGGACCCATTAAAAGCCTGTGACAATGCATCAGTTTAGACAGATTTGGAATGAACATAAATTCCTTTTTTTTTTTCCATCATTTGTTCTACTCTAAGGTCTCTCTTTAATTTCTTACTGAGTGATGAACGTACATCTATAGAGCCTCAATGTCTGATAGGATATTACCTTTCTTACTTTGCAATGCAAATGCAATAAAGCATTAGGAATGTTCTAAATAAACTCTTCTAAACACAAGAATGTTTTCTGTATCCGTTATTTTTCTGACAAATTATTTTTGTGAAATTATTATTCCACTCATGTAATGCAAAGCATGATTATATTAAATTAATTGGAAAACTATGCTTTGCATTTGCACATTTTCAGTATTTTATTTCCTTCATAAATGTTTGAAAACTGTGGTGCTTTGGGAAACCATTTAAGCACTGGAATGCCTCATGAGCAGCAGCTCTCCCCATTCACATTCAGGAGCAGTTCCTGCAGGAGGACCATTACCAGAATGACTCACCTTGGTTTTAGAAAATCCATTTTAACCTAAGAACAAACTCACTGCTTGGAATTGCAAACCATCCTGGCACAACAGGGTTTTTATGTATTTCAAATTCCAATATGCTGTGTTTCCCCCCCTCTCCTCCCACTGCTGCTGTGCTGTAAATCAATTAAATGTTTGTCTCCCAGCACCAGCCCTTCTAACAGGTTTGATCAAGGCAGTGGCCACTACCCTGAGAATGCTGGCTGTCTGCAGGGCCAGGATAGGGAAAAATGCAGAATTGTGGAATATCTGCAACGTTAAATATTGCCATCAGTGGGAGCCTGCCCAGGAGGATCCCAGCAGCACAAGCCCTGGTGAGACAGAGCCAATGTACCTGGGAACTGCAGCCCCTGAGGGCAGGGAGCGCCTGGGTATGGATTCAGGGCTGCCCCAACACAGGGAATGATGTGTCCTGACTGCAGGATTCAGAGGGCTGAACAAGAGCTTTATAAAGCTATATTATACTATATTATAGCCAGAACCCAGGACATCCCTCTGGGTGCCCCGGATGGCTCCAGCCCCTGCCAGGGGGCTCAGAGACCTTGGCACAGAGACCAAGACACCTGTGGCTTTAATTTTAACCCATGGAGCAAATTACCACCTTTAAATGAAGAATTACAAGTCAAGAGAGTTCAAGTAGAATAATAGTTTGTCACAGGGTGAAAAGTAGAATTTTGGGGTTTTTAGAATGGAGGTTCGGGGTCCCAAGATGGAGGAATTTGGGTGTGTTCTGCCCTTCTTTCTCCTTCTTCCTAGCCTCCATCTTCTGGATGATGGTGGCACTTTTGGATTGGTTTAGGGGAGAGACAAACTGTCTAACATAGGTGATAATATTGGGAAATTATTGTAAATAAAGTACAGGTAGTTCTTAGTATAAAAGCCAACACTGCCCCCAAGGGCGGTCAGGGTGCCGCTGTCTGACCTGCTGAAGGGATCTCAGCAGGCCAGGGAAAGAATGTTATAGATAACAGAAAATAATAAACAACCTTGAAAATGACAGCTGAAGAACTCTGACTCCTTCTTTGACTGCCAGGCTGGGAAAAAGAGACTTGTTACCTATTTTGGGGTCACTCTGACCAGCAGAGATTCCGAGAGTATACTAAAGAGATTCTAAAGAAAAACCCAAGACTGTCTCCAACCATCACAACACAGCTGTGACCCAAATGTCCAATCAATCCAAACAACCCTCACTTTGGGTAAACAATCTCCATAACACATTCCACATGTGCCAAACAGGAGCAGCAAGTAGAGATAAGAATTGTTTTCTCTAAGGTTCTCACTGCCTTTCCAGGGAAAGTCCTGGGAGAGAGAATTATGTGTCTCTCTGTTCAGAGAGTGTCAATACCACATCTGGAGCCATCCTGCCACTGGAGCTGTCAGGGGCTGGCCATGGAATTGTTTATCACCCTCCTTTATGGTCATTCCAGCAGCACAATGCTGGGAGCACCTCATTATGTAAATTGCTGTGTTAATGAGCCCCACCTCTCCTGAGCAGAACTCCCTGCCAGGATTGCTCCCACCTTGGAGCCAGGATTTTGGGACATTCTGGGACATTCTTTGTTCCACTAAAGGTGACAGCAGCACTGAAGGCTATGGGTTATTATGGGATGTAATGCTGTTCTCCAGTCCCACTGCCCAGCTGTGTCACCACACAGATCCCAGCTGGGGCTGCCAATAAATGGATTTTAATGAGCTGTCCCTGCCACCAGAAAGGGTCCTGGAGATGTGAGGGCTCAAGAGATGCCATGACATCCAGCCAGTGCCAGGATCCCCACATCAGTGCATGTACCCACACCCACCTGTCACAGACATCTTGTCATGAAAAATCCTTTCCTTAGGAATTTCCTCCTGAGAAGCTGAGAGGCCTCAGGAACAAAATGTAACCAATGGTTATCTGCTGCTGTGGAATGCAACAGGTGCATCTGGGATTGGTCTCATAGAGTTGTTTGTAATTAATGGCCAATCACAGCCCAGCTGGCTCAGACTCTGTCCGAGCCACAAACCTTTGTTATCACTCCTTTCTATTCTATTCTTAGCCAGCCTTCTGATAAAACCTTTTCTTCTATTCTTTTAGTATAGTTTTAATGTAATACAGATCATAAAATAATAAATCAAGCCTTCTGAAACATGGAGTCAACATTCTCATCTCTTCCCTCATCCAAGAACCCCTTGGATGTGTGTGAGCACTGTCACACCCACCAGACCTTGATCCCACAAGAGACCATTCTACAACTTCTTTCCCACTTGCAATAACAAGAAAAACCAAGCCCATCACCTTCACTCATTTTTCCCCTATAATTCACCTTGGCTGCAATGCCCTTCCCAGTTAATAAAACTGAGACTGGAGATGTGTTATGATTCCAGCCACATCATCCTATTGTCATCTCTTATCTTAGATTTAGATCACAAGCTTTATGAGGCAACGTCTGTGTTTTTGGGCTGGTTTTATACAGTGGCTGGTGCACAGGCTTAATTCAAAACTGTGGCTCCTAGGAATTGTCACTAGTGATAAAAACAACTGTATTAATGAGCATGCATTATCAATAATATCATTAGTGTTATTCTCTGATAAATATCATCATTTCAAAATCAATGTCAGGCAATTATTTTAAAATATACACTGGATGGATTATTTTCTAATAACCCTACAAATGTGTGTCTTGGTCAAACAAAGAGACAAATTCAGCTCCAGCTAAGCATGAAATACTCTGTAATGTTTTCATTATGAGGTTACATATGAGGCTGTTCATTAGACAGACTAAATAAGTAGACAATAAATAAAAATTGAAAGAGAGAAATATTCAGGGCATCAGGATAAAATCAGCAGAGCTTCTAGTTTTTCTCTGATAACCAGACTTTGCAGCCCTGCTGGATTCCTGCAAGAAGACTGCTGCCCTTTGCCAGCTGTGCCAAGCCAGGCCCAGCAGCTGGAGCTGTCCCAGCAGTGCCCAGGTCCTGCCTTGTGTCCTCCCTGCCTTTGAGGTCAGGGCCTGCCCCACCAAGCCCAGCTTTGATTGGTGGCTTTAATGAAAACCACTTCGTGGTTAATAATTTATTACTGTTCTCTCTTGGATTATTGGTTTAAGTGCAATTAATTGATGACTAATGACAGGAAAGCTGGGATAAAATACCTTCTCTCTTTTGTGCTGTCTGCACTCTCTGCCATGGAAGCAAGCTGGGTTTGCCACCTATTTCTTCCAGCTAAGTAATGATCATTTTGAAAGAGCATTACCAGTGTTTCTGGGCTATATATAGAGATACACATGTAGCTGTGCATTAGGCACCATCAGTGAGCTTCTTCCTTCACTTATCATTTCTACCATGAAAGAAAAAGATGAGGCTAATATATACAGAGCATTTAAGAGTATTTGTTTCCCCTGAATGCACTCATTTTGGTGATATTCATCATCATTAGGCACAAGGTTTGCTTCCTTTCCTTTTTATTTTGGTGAAGAAAGCTTTCTCCCCCAGCAGTATTTGCACTTGTACAGATTTGGATCCTCCCACTGGTGGAAGCTGTATGTACTAGCTGGATTCAACGAGTGAATTGAAATTACAGAAATATGTACATAAATATTCATCTCTTCAGGCTGTTTTCACCTCCTTTCCCCTCAAAAAAAAAAAAAAGCAAAAAGCTGAGTGCTGTAGTCGGTGGATTAAGGCACACAGAGCAAGGATGGGGAGGAATCAGGTATCAGCCTCCCAGTGACCAGAGCCATTGCAGTGACCTTGTCTGTCACAGCACAGGGCTGGGGACACGTTAGTGCTTCCATCAGCTGCTCCTCTGTGCCATCCCAGGGACAGAATGTCTCCTGTGGGAATGAGGTGCATTGGCATTTTGCTTTCTCTGCTTTTACAGGAATTAGGAGCATAGAGAAGTGTCCTCCCTAGAAATTAAGCTACCTTACAACTTGGGTTTTGCTGTGTGATTTTTTTAAATAAGTGAAAGCAAATATCCATTTTTCCTTAACTAGCAACTATTATTTCTGTATCTTGGGGAATGACAAATATTAGATCATTGCTCTACCTGAAACAGGCACCTCAAAATAAGTAGGATAGAAAATTATTTTCATGTTTCTCCATATAAAGAATTTGGGATTAAAGTTACATTTATCAACACTGAACACAACACTGTCTCTAGAGGTCACTACACTAGTCAGTGACAGCACTCTGAATCTAGGAGTTATTAGTGTCAGAAAAGTTATCAGTGTAAGAAAATGCCCATTTTGGCCCAGCTCTGCAGAGAGAGCTCCGTGAAGGGGGCAGAGGGGGTGAGGTGCAGGTGCAGGGCAGCCTTGAGCTCCCTGTTTCTCAAAGGACACGCTCATGTCCTGCTTGTGCACCAAGAGGGACAGCCCTTCCCTTCCCTTCCTTTGCAGCATCAAACCCATTTGTTACAACTGCAGATTGTCCTTTAGATACCCACCTGCACCTGGACGTTAAACCTGCCCTCATGAAATACCCAGCTCCAACAAGAAATGAAGGTACAGCCATTGCTGCAGTTTTCTTGGGTGCTTCTCTTTGAAAGTTGCTTTATGGTGGCATAAAATGCATCCATGACCTCAGAAAATGTCCTGAACACTGACTTGAAAATGAAAATTCCCATTACAAAAAAAAATAACCTTATCTGGTTCTTCTGGAAGTAACTGATGCAGGGAGATTAAATAACTTCACCAAAGAGAGACAAGAGTCAGGTCACTCCCTTTAGACCCTTAACATGTCAGATACACATTTCATTTTGTGTCATTAACTACAATGGTTCACAAGGACTCATGACTAGGTAATTTAAGAAATGTGATTGAAAATTTTCATGGAGTAAGGAACCTCAACATGTTTTTAAAGTGCAGGAGAGTTAGATGCCTAACACATACCTTGATCTGGATTTCCCCTACAAGCAACTGAACAATTAGAGGACAAAAAAAAAAATAACATTAACAGCCATTCACTGTCATTGTAGCCTGGAAATTAAAATGCCAATAAAGATAGCTCGTGATAATAATGGATAATATGCTGTATAATAATGCTGGATATATTAGATAATAATATAATACAATATATATTTTATATATATATCTATATATATAATGTAATGGATAATAATGGATATCCTCCTACCAAAAAAGGAAATGTGATCTTCTTTTTTTGGTAGGAGGATATCCATGATTATCCAGCAACATTGGAAAAAGGTTTTTTCTGCTACTGGCTCTATCAGATTACACCCCTCCATCACTTTCTCTCTTCACTTAGTGATGGCTGGTTTTGGGCAAATGTCTGCAATAAAACAGCTCCTCTTTACTGAGCAAAGCAAACAACACATGGTAAATTTAACACAGCCAATCCTCTCCCCCTCCAAACGACTTTCATTGCATTTGCTCCTGATAGTAAGTGACAGCTGTGTTTAACGAGCTGGAAGAACAGGTCAATAAAACATATATAGGAATAAAAATATATATCTGCATGTTGCTCAAGTGTCTATGCCATACATGCAGGCATTAAGGCAGCTCATGGTGTTTTACCCTCCTGCAGGATTTTATCATAATGACAGAGCACTGCAGGTTCCATCAAACAAGATTAAAGATTATTTCCTCACACAATACTGCCAGTAACTCCTGAGTGTTTAAAATGCGTTTTTCAGATCTGTAGATTGGTTCAGATGATCAGGGACCACACCAAGGATGCCCTTGCCTGGCTCTGTGGAGTTCATTACTCCAGGAGCCCCTTGCCTGGTCCAACACTGCTTTCCTGCTACTTCCCAAGGAAGAGTTATCTTCTGGAATCAGCTGCTCTGCACATTTTACTAAGGCAAACAAACATTTCAAAATTACAAACCTGAATGGGTGAGAAGCTGCTAAACCCAAATAGTTTTGAGAGCTATTCCTAGGGAGCACTGTAGCATTTCCCTATGTGGAAAACCCAAGGTTTTCCTACACAGTTGCTGTGGGCAGAACCAACACCAAGGATTTGCCTGACACCCCCCAGCACTTCCAAAACCCAACTTCCTCTCTGGATATTTATTCTCAGATCTTCTCTTAGTCCCAGAAATTGAAGCTTTCTTAAAACAATGTACTCAGAAAAAAGGGAAAAAAAAAGTAATAAAGGCACAAGGTTAAAATTTCAGTGCTTAAAGAGCATTTGAACATCATTAGCTCAATCAAGGACATTCTCCAAACTGAGAGGATGTGAAATTCTCTCAACCAAGAATAACCCAGGAGCCCAGCACAGCTCAGACCAACAGCTCAGAGCTTCCAATTGCACACTTGGAAAGAATCCTGGCAATAAAGTGCCTAAATAACCACAGCAGGATAACGATCCTCAGAGCAGTGTGGAGGCAGCTGGGATTGTAACTTGAAAGAATCAAACTCCTTGGCTCTGTTCTTTCATGCTCACACACAGGCCTGAAAAAGCTGAGTCGATCCTTTCAGAAGTGAAGTTAATGAATTAAAGTGTAACACTGAAGAATTTATTAAGCATTAAGGAAAGGATCAGAGCAAATGACCCAAATGCTGTCTCTGTGAGAGTAAAGGGAATGGCTAATTGGCTGTGCCTTTGCACCCTAACACACAGAACCAACCAGCACACCCCAGGTTTGCTTTCAGATCAAAACTATGCCTGAAACGTTGATAAGAAAATAAAATTTGTCACATGTTGAATGAAATGAGTGGGTCTGCCACCAAACAGAGACCACCATTAGATTCCAGAGCAAGAGGAGAATCTGGGCACCACGTTAAGTACAGCAGAATGCTCCAGATGAAGAACAGGCAGGCTTTGAATGTCTGCATAGGGCAAGTATTCCCAAAAAAGCTGAAATGGTGCAGGCAGCACAGCAGCAGTCACCTACTCCAGACATTATTAGAGCAATTAAATTAATAATTAATGACATATGGAGTCAATTCTACCAGAATTGGGTGCTCACCCAAAGTTTGGACACAGGCTACAAGAGGAGAAGGCAGGGAAGGGGCCTCCCTTACCAACCCACAGCACAGTGAGACACACACAGCACCACAGCTCTGTCCCCACCCCTGCCAGCTCTGCCTCAGACTTACACCAAGAAACTGAAAATTCTTTTTAACTCGTTTCTGGAAGACAGCAAAATCTGCCAGAGGTGGTTTTAAATGCAATTGTTTGTGAAGAACGTGGGGACCCAGACCCAGCAGTTTCAAGGGAAGGAGCAGCTCTCAATTTACCCTGGAGCCTGTTATGGCCCCAGGCAGAAACTTCTGCACTCCAGCATCTCTGTGGAACCACTGTGGCAAGAGAGAGTGTGAGATACGGCCTCCAGTGTGAAATATGGTCTCCTCAAGGCAGGTCTCATAGCTTTTGGAGATTTATATCACACCTGAGATAGCTCAGCTACCTTAGAAGGCATACAATCAGCAGGATTTTATGGTAGTGTTGGAAACAGAAAAGTTTTAATAAAAGGTGAAATAACAAAATTCTTCACAGAGAAAACCTAAGCCAGGTGCAAGAGGTTCTTGCTCCTGGTAAAACACCTCACAAAATCTTTTGGTTTCTTTGTTCTCTTCTTTTTCTAGTAAATTGCTCAGGTGGGACTTTTTGGCTTCTGTCCCATTGGCTGTCCTTAAGTTTGAGGTGAAGTCCCCCAGGTCCTATGAGATGCCTTTTTACCTAATTGAGGAGAGAAACTTGTGGGCTTTTTGTTTCCTTTTTTAGGAGACAAAGGATAATTTGGTCACTCCATCAACAGGGGGCACATCCCTACAAGAGTGGGGCTGATTTATTCAGCACTCTGATGGTGGGAAGGGAAGGGAAGGGAAGGGAAGGGAAGAAAAGGGAAGGGAAGGGAAGGGAAGGGAAGGGAAGGGAAGGGAAGGGAAGGGAAGAAAAGGGAAGGGAAGGGAAGGGAAAAGGAAGGGAAAAGGAAGGGAAAAGGAAGGGAAAAGGAAGGGAAAAGGAAGGGAAAAGGAAGGGAAAAGGAAGGGAAAAGGAAGGGAAAAGGAAGGGAAAAGGAAGGGAAAAGGAAGGGAAAAGGAAGGGAAAAGGAAGGGAAAAGGAAGGGAAAAGGAAGGGAAAAGGAAGGGAAAAGGAAGGGAAAAGGAAGGGAAAAGGAAGGGAAAAGGAAGGGAAAAGGAAGGGAAAAGGAAGGGAAAAGGAAGGGAAGGAAGAAGAAAAGGAAAAGGAAAGGAGGAAGGAAAGGAAGGAAAGGAAGGAAAGGAAGGAAAGGAAGGAAAGGAAGGAAAGGAAGGAAAGGAAGGAAAGGAAGGAAAGGAAGGAAAGGAAGGAAAGGAAGGAAAGGAAGGAAAGGAAGGAAAGGAAGGAAAGGAAGGAAAGGAAGGAAAGGAAGGAAAGGAAGGAAATGCCCCCTGTCACCCCTGAGTTTGTGTCTCCAAACCTCCCAACATTGTCTGGCACCCTCAATATTGATGAGGACATTCATAAATTGGCAAACACAGTCCAAAGAGCAAAACTATTTTAGGTTACTTCCACTTCTGTTCTACAAACTGGCCAGGCTAAAGGCAGCCCAAACAGCCCTCTGGAATACTGAGCAGCTTCCAAGGAGGTTTCAACAAAAATTGAGCAGATTTCCATCACTCCCAGGGAAACAGTGGGGAGCTGAGCAATCTGAAAACCAGTTTCTCACCCAGAAAAATGAACTGATTTCCTTCTCTTTGAAATCCCTTCAGGTGCACTACAGACAGATCATCCAGATGCACTATGATTTTCCTGCATGTGTTATGTTTGCATGTGGAATTTGAGTCTTGAGCTCAGAATTGCTTTGAAGCTGCCACAAGGACTCTGTAAACTTGCTTGAACAGCTTTTATTTTTTTACATTCCCCATCCCAGTGAAAGTCAGATCAATCTGAGGTTCTGTTGTCCATGAAAATTTTCAAACTTCACTTAGAACAAGATGAGAAAGTCGCATGCTGGTGGCATTTGTTGTTTTACTTGCCACAGCTGTAGCAACTGTGTGTCTCTTAATGTGCCTCTAGAGTACTTGAAAAGGCTCATTGCTGAATAGTTACAATTTCAACTGATATCTCAGCAAAAGTCAGACCAGGGACTCTCCATTTGTTATGCCATTTAGCACCTACACAGAATTTTCAAGTGTATCTTGAGCCACTTCTCCAGCAGGAATGCAATTTAATCACAATTATGGCTCTGGTTTCTGGTTTTAGCTCTGACCAAGGCACTTTGATGCTGTGTAAAGTTCTTTTACCAAGTTCCTGAACTCTGCAGGAGCCAGGGCCCCCTTCTTGGTGTCCTTCATGGGTATAAAATCTATTCAATTTAATTCTATTTTACAGAATTTGGTGCATCCTGTGGCACCAGGATATTATATAATCTTGCTGATATTGGAAAGATAACAGAACTGCCAGACAATAAGCATTTTTAATTATCTAAATTATTTTTTTTACAATCAGTTAGTAATTCTTGGTAAATTACAAAACTGAGATTTATCATGCTAAAGGATGAAATGAAAGTATTTGATACAGAATATTAAACTACCAAATCAAGTTAACTAGCCAGTTTTCATGAAATAGCAGGGAGGATTATGATGTAAAGAGCAGCTAAAGTCCTATTCTGGCCCTATTAATGCAAGGAATTTTCTCAACACCATTCTGAATTGCAAGCTCAAGCCTCGATAGCTCAGTCAATATTCATAACCTGAATTTCTTCCTCATTCACAAAGCTTTGAAAATCAAAAGTGGGCAGACCCCACAGTTTTCCAGTGGACATAGACATATAAACCAGTGGTTTCTGTGTTATTCAGCCAGGCAATGTTTCCCCTGAAAGGAATGAGAGAGAATGCTTTGCCCTTCTATTTCAGAACAAAGAGAGAAACAGCTAAAAATTAAAATCTCATCTATTGCAGCATTCTAGAAATTATTTCAAACAATCCACATCCCAACAGAATTATGTGATTTCAGAGTAGAATTTCCTAACATATTCAGTTTATCCAATGTAGGGAAAGTAAAAATATTACATTGTAGCCCCAGTTTGCCAATGGACCTCAGTCCTGCAGCATGAAATTTGAACACTGGTGCAGCCAGAGGTGTGTACACTTGGACAAGGGTTTAACTGCTTTCCTCAGTGATTTGGAATGCATGGCTATCACAGACAGAATAAAATCTGCCTGATTAAGAAAACTCTGGAGGGAATCTCAAAATTAGTCCCTTAATGACTCTTATAATTTTAAAAATGAGATTAAAAAGTTGAAGAAATTATAAAAAATGAGCCACCTTACAATGTGTTCTTTTATTGGGTCTTTGATTAAATGAAATCTGAGAAGGGATGACCCGTGAATAATTGTCAGCTCATTTTAAAACCTCTGCTCTTTCCATCTTGCTATTCAGTCTCCCTGAACTTCTAAAGTGTTTAATTAAAAAAAAATGATTGGACCAAATCTTCAAAATTGTTCTATAGACCTTGAATGCTGAAACAGAGTAAGTTACCAGACTACCTTATTCCACAAGCAAAAGAGTAGAAAAACAACCACTCAAACATTTCTATTTTCCTTCAAACGAAGCCCTCTGTGCTGGGGATCAGCACCATCCCCTGCTGGAGCCAGCTGCAGTTCTGCCTTGCAGAGAGCAAATCCTGACTGCCACCATGCATTTGCTGTACCAAAACATTTGATGACTGAGTTTCACCCATTTCTCTGCCCTGCCAGAGCGAGCAGAGCTGGTCTCACCAGTGCTCAGGGGGTGACAAGGCAGGGTTTGGTTGGACTCGGTTTTAGAGGCTTTCCCACCCTAAATGTTTCTGTGGTCAGTCAGAAACTGCCCCACCCCACACTCAGTGCCCACTGGCAGCAAGAAGAATCCTGTGTGCCCTGGCACCCACCCAGCAAGGCAGAGCTGGAGGGTTCCTGCCCTGGCTCCCTGGCTCAGGGCTCATCCCTCGGGAACGTTTGTGGCCAGCCCAGCTCTGGGAGTGCCTTCCTGCACCACCAGGGCAAAGAAGGAATTGCAGCTGAGGAAGATGGTGCTGCTGCTCTGACAGCACATTGATCATTCGCTCTAGTTGTTGTTATTATTTCCCATTTTAGGGAATTGGGACTTAGCAGGTGACTTAGGAGCTCTGGTGTTCAGTGGCTACAGAGAATGAGAAATGCCAGGTAGCCAGGACAGCTGAAGCTCTACATCATACTGTGCTAAATTGCTTGGGCAAGTCCTTAATTTCATGAATTGTCCATTAAAATCATCTGCTTTTATAAAATACCTTAAAAAACCCAGCTGGTGCAATCTTCTCTCAGCTCGAGGATGGCCAGTTCTAATCAATGTCACTGCAGAGCCCAAGCTGGATTGTTTATTTAAATATTCCAACTATTTTACTTTCAGAGAGCAGTACATGGTGTTTTGCTTATTTTCTTTGTTTACCACTTCTCTTTCTGATTCAGGGTTTTAAAACCAGTAAAACTGAATATATTATCTACACTGGAGAGTCTCTTTTGTTCCCTCCCTCTCTCCCCACTCTGAGAGAATGTTAATTCTGCTGCCAGGTCAGCTCTGGTGATCTGATGCCAACTCCCCAACCTCCATCTCCTGATAATAATTTTTTAAACAATAAAGATAAAACCAATTGTAACACGTTTTTGTAAGAGCCCAGGAAAAAAAAAAAAAAAGCCCATATTTAAATTGCTGCACTGACTTGAAAGTTCAAGGAAGCAGAAAGAAGATGATTATGCTCCTTTATTTTCAGATTTTGATATCCTGGCAGGCACACTCTGACACTGCAAACATGCTCTGCCTTATAATGCTACACTTAGTGATGAAATTTAAGGACATTTTTTAAGTTATATAAGGAGATTTATCGACAAGGAATTCAAAACACAGTCTTTGTAGACTTTATTTTATTGCTAAGTTTAATTAATGTTTCCTTCAACCTTGATCTAGATAATTCAGTCTCTTGGGAGGAGGATGAGGGGAAATCGTTCAGCAAAAAAAAAAATATCTACAGCTCTGAAAAATAAACTTTTAATTAAGTCCAAGAAAACCCAACCAATCACAAAATCTAAACTCAAGACAGAGATAAAATGGAGTCATTTGCATTTTCTAGAGTAACTTCAAACTATCTGCAATCAATGCTCAGGGTGTCCAAATTCCAAATTTCTTCAAACGATGCAGAAGTGCTCAGCACTGAAGCCAGCAGTGAATTCCAGCTAACACCTTAAATGTCTGTTCTTGTGAGAGCCAGATTCCACACCCCCATCACTCCCCAGACAGCTGGAAATGCTCCCAGGTTCAGATGAGCAGGAAGCTCTCAGTCAGAGCTCAGAGAAGTGCTAAGGAAGGTCCCACTCAGTGCCTGCACAGCCTGGTGGCACAGGGCAGCAGTGCCAGGGCAGGGTAACATTTACTGATAATTCCTTGTTATTTGCA
Organism: Agelaius tricolor; assembly: GCF_023055355.1. Classification (NCBI taxonomy): domain Eukaryota; kingdom Metazoa; phylum Chordata; class Aves; order Passeriformes; family Icteridae; genus Agelaius; species Agelaius tricolor. Next base: position 12,963,185 of record NW_027269279.1, read on the forward strand.
GCCTCAGGCCTTCCTCACATTTCAGAGTCCTGACATTTAACTGACCTTGACAGATTTCTCTTTGCATGAATTTGTCCAGTCTCATTTTTAATCTAGGTAAACCTTATCAACCGTAACATCTGACAGGAAGAGATTCCATGGCTTAATTAGAGGCTGTGTTAATCAGCAGCTCCTTTTGTTCTGAAGCCACTGCAGCAGCAGCAGTTTCCTTTGGGGTGTCCTACCCCTGGCAAGGGAAGAGAAAATGAATTCTCATGGTCTGTTTCTGCTCACACTTCCACTCAGGTGTGGCAGATTTTTGCCATAAATTCCCTCAGTCACCCTTTTCTAGGCTGGAGAGGGTTTTTTTGTGATTCCCTCAAGCAGAAGCTCACACATCACCATGTTCACACAATGAATGGCTGTGGGAGTATTTGCCATCCCCATGTAGACTCCACACACATTCCAAGTTTAAATAAATTCAGCTGAAGGAGAAAAATAAAGCCTTGAAAAGCCTTTGAGAGAACCCAGTGTGGTTAAGGGGAGCCAGCACAGATTTAGGCAGGGCAGGTTGTGCTCAGCAAACCTCCTGCAGCCCTGTGAAGACATTCCAGGTCAGATAAATAAACCCTATGCTCATCCTGCAGGCAGTTTTCCCAAAAGCATTTGGGAAAAATCTGCATCAGAGATAAAGGCCAGGAATCCCAGGCCAGAGGCAAAAACGGGGCACAGGATCCAGGAGGGCAGAAAGAAGGAGCAGGAATTTCACTGGACTTTTGCAGTGCCTGGTGCCTCTCCAGGCCTGATCCCAGCCCTCCCTGGAACTCAGCATTTGTGGGACACCACAGACACTGCAGAATCAGCAGAGAACAGCCTTTACAGGAAACTGCTGATTAATTTTATCTGATTGAAATTAGAGAAGCAATGAGAGCAAGGTGAGCAAACTGTAATTACTGTGACAAAGCAAGCTCAAGGTACCTCCCCGAGTGGGGCTCAGCAAGGACACAAATAATACATTTCTACCACTTCTCTAAGTCATTAAATACATGTCAAAATGTGTTTCAAGAACTTACCCACCCATTTCCAGTAGCCAGGTCAGTGATTTTGTGGCATGGCACTACTTGAGATGTTGACCTGATAAACATTTCCTCAAAATGGCCTCAAAGCAGCCAGCAAAAATACTGAAAATATATCAGATTTTTTTTCTGGTGTATGTTTATTGCTATCACCAGAATGTGTGAGAAATACATGTATTTTTCTCTCACTCTCTGGCATCCTAATATGAAGATATCAAGACAACCATACTTTTTTGTCTTTTTTGCACAAAGGAGGAAAATCTAGCAGAATGACTTTGTTAATGGAACAGTCTGGGATTTTTGTTATGGCAAGATTGGGCCACATTACACAAATATATGAGGTTCTAATGTACCATCCTCAAAGCCCTTGGATACTGATAGGCAGCAATGGAGAGATAATTACAACTTTTAAGAGAAGGAACAAAGAAATATTCCCCTACTGAGTAGTATAAATTCAAGGCTAATAAGTAGTTATTAGTATCACACAAGTGGAACTGTGTAAATTATGCAGAAAAAGTATTTACAGATCCATTTCAGTTTCCAAGTGAATTACTTTCAGCCATGTGCTGGATGCTCACTTTCATAAAAAATTAAAGCTGTTGTGTTTTGCTACAGAAACACAGCTCATGAAGAGGAAGTTTTTAAGTTTCATTAGACAGTGATGCTATTGAAAACAGGTTTTGAATCTTTACCAAATATATTCACGTAGGTGCTTGTGTACCCAACCAATTAAGGTCTGGGAAGTCCATGCAGTGCAGCATTCTAAATCATTCATTGCAAGAATCAAACTCAAAGTTCCAATCTGTACAATAAAGTTTACAGAAAACATTTCTCAGAAACATCTGAATAATTAATACAGAGCTGAGAGAATCTCAAGCCATTCTGCAAGTGGAAAAAAAAAAAATTATTTCCTATGAATTATTCATTTAGCTCTGCATACAACTCTTTTCCTTAACCCAGGAGGATTTACTCTTTTTAGGTGATTATCTGCCACAGTGGCTCTGCTACACTGGAGCTTAAGTGATGCTGTTTGTGACTCTAGACTGGCTCCTGGGGTAGCCAAGCACGTAAAACCACAAAAGCAGAGTGGAGGAGACATCAAGACAACCATACTTTTTTGTCTTTTTTGCACAAAGGAGGAAAATCTAGCAGAATGACTTTGTTAATGGAACAGTCTGGGATTTTTGTTATGGCAAGAATTGCCATAACATTTGCCATTTTTGTTATGGCAAGATGTTTGGGCTATTCTGTCCCACTACAAGCAAGCTGGCTGCTATCAGCTGGGAGGAGAAGAGGAGCTGCAGCTCCACCCTGCTGCTGGAAAGGTGTTGGGCCTGAGGCACCTCCAAGGTGGGAGTTCATTCTGGCAGCACAAAGCACCTTTTTATTTGCCCTTCTGAGGGAATGTTCATTCCACCCTTCTCTGTAGGGTGGAAATAAACACTGCAAACCTCCTAGGCATCTCATGTTCATTCCTCTCCTGTAGGAGTGATGGTGGGTAGGAGGGTTGGGATGGATGGAGATCTGAGATCTCTGCAGCCAGGGCTTGGAATTTGGGGTTTATTGCAAAGGGCCTGGGTGCAGGGCCCTGCTGGGAGCTGCCAGCCACAGCTCAGAGCAGTAAAGAGAATTAAAGAAAGAAATAAAGAAAGTGGTACAGAGAAAGAAGGCAAGATCATGGTAAAGAGAGAGCAATGAAGAGTAAAGAGAGGAAAAGAGAGAGGATGGAAGAGTAAAAGAGAGAGTGAGGCTCCCATTACAATACAATAAATCATCTTCTGTGTTGAATATTCTGATTCTCACCAACCAATCTAGTACAAGATACAAATCCTATAGCATGTACATACAGCCTATAAGAATCATTACATTACCATCCTGTGTTACATTTTAAACCCTAAAAACTCCTCTTTGGGCCTCTTCTGCCAAGCTGTAGGGTCTGCTCTGCCCCTTGGGCCTGTCTGCAAGCAGAGGGTGTTGTTCCATCACAAGGGGATCACCTTCAGCAGCCACACCATTGTTTTCCTGTTGTTCAGTAATTAAGGTATCTCAAAGCTGCTTTCATTTCAATCTCACTTATAGTTTCCATATTCTCAAAATCTTTTGCCAGGCAATCGTATTTATAAGGCTTTCCTGTTTCATCTTCCCCAACACTATCTCTATTTTTAAGTTTGCTGGGCAGCACAGGAATCCTACCCTGTAATACCTGTTGTTCCTTATTAGCAGAGACTAGCATTCCTCGGTTTTAAAACAAAAAAACCCAGATGACACAAGAAAATCTGTTCAGTGGTGCAGCAGAAACCAATTACAGCACAGAAACATGAAGATTGAAAAGGAACAACTTGTGACTATTTGTTCTGGCTGTTTTCAGAACACAACAACTGAGGTGTATTGGCATGTTCCAATTGTGCCTCTTTTTTTTTTCACAGCCCACCTTTCCCCTCCTTGCCTTTGCTTTAAATGAAGGCTGCTTTATCATGGGGTGGAGATGCAGCTCTCTCCAGAAAGCCAGGGAAGAAAGAGATACTGGAATTTCTGCTGAATGCAGAGAAGTAACAAAACAATGGTACAAAAGCATCCGTGAAGTGCATACATCAAAGTCAAAGGAAATCTTTGTATTCTGCCCGTAATGCTTACAAGGTAAAGTGGCATGCAGATTTCTTATTTAATAAATTCCCACAGAAAATTAGTTTTTCACAGTGGGAAGAATTTCAAGGCTTGCTGCGATGAACAGGCAGGATCTAATCACTGCTCAGGCTTTGTAGATACACCAGGGTTTGCAGATATTTCAATGATCCAATTATTCTGTTGAGGCACAATCACCTTACCTGCATACTAATCAAGTCATATGCCAACATGAAACAGCTCTGCCTTTTCTGGAAGCTCTAGACATGCACAGCTCCCTGGTTGACCTTCTGCCAATTACATTCATTTCAATTCTATTAGCTCATCTTTTGCCCAAAGGTGACATATGCACAAATCCATAGGGAAAATTGCCTGAATCAACTTTGCACTGCACAGGATGCAGGATGGTTGCTCAGCAATGTGAATAGGAGGCATTAGACTCGAAAGCTGGATGCAATTGGACACTAAATAGCAATGAATTTTTCCCTCATGAAACCTCTTCAGCAACTGTAAAGTTACATTCCATAAAAAGGACAAGATTCTGTTTATGAGAGGAAACAAAATCAATTCCTCAGTTTTATACCCTGTGAATACCAGCTCAGAATGAGGATGAACAGCTCCTTTCTGCTGGATCAGTATTGAGAGTCACTGTTGGGGCTCCCTTTTGGGGGCCTTCCTTCCCACTTGATGTTCTATTCCAATTCTTTGTAACTGTGGGCTGAGATATTGGGAAACAGACTCAATTTGTCACCAGTAGAATTTTAGAGCATAGCAAGCAGAGATATTTTTAATATTACATTTTCCAGCTATGTTTTGTTACAAAAGTGCTTGTTGTCTAGGCTTTCTAATAACAGCCTTCTCCTCAAAATAACAATGGAATTCTTTTAAATATTTATTGCTATCTATTCCAGAGAGTCATATCAGTTTCTAAAAGTCACCAGCATTTTGTCAGAACATTTCTGATAAAATAAACCCAGAAAACAAAGCAAAAGCCACAACATTTTTCAGGTCTAACAGCAGTGGCACTAGTTCTTTAGTTTATAGACAACTGTTTTCCCATGAAGTGCCTGCTCTGTCAGGAAATCTGTGCCCTTATGCAGTGCTGCAGAGTGAAAGGAGAATTCCAGAGGGTTTGCAGAGGATCCAAAGGCACCTCCATGACCCTGGAGCTCATCATCAACCACGGGACAGCAGCAGCAGTGATGCTGTGGGGCCAGCCCAGCCAGGTGTGAAATACTGCCCTGATGAACAGCACTGATCAGGGAGCCTTTCCAAAAAAAACCCCTCAGCTTTCCCTTTCCTGCCTCTTTTAAATTGTCATTAGCATTTTTACCTGCCCTGAGGACAAGGGCAGGTGGCCAGACCAAGGTGTGACACTGGTGACTCTCAAAGCTGCTCCTGTTCCTCTCTCTGCCCTCCCTCACTTCTGGCACCTTGAACATGGAGAAATTCAGTTTTTCTTTTTTTTTTTTTTTTTTTTTGTTCCTCTGCCACCCCCATCCCTCTCTTCTGGCACCTTGAACATGGAAAAATTCCCCCCTTTTTTTTTCTTTTTTTTTTTATAATATTACCCCTGCACAGCCTCACCTGCAGCACCAGGCCAGGCAGCAGCTGTAATTACTGCATCAGGAGTTGGTTAAATACTCCAAGGCACTCTTGAGGAGAACTCAGCTCCATTAAATGAGAGGGATAAAAGGCAGTTGGTTTTCTGTTTTCCTTCTATTTCATTTTTCATACAAGCTGCTTGTTCAAGGTAGTAAGGGAAAATACCTCCTCAAGAACAATACCGAGGTGAATTTCTATTGCTTTTTTTTTTGTCCTGTAAGCTTCTTACAAGGAAAAAAAAAAAAGAATCAAATAGATTCTCTGGAAGAATTGACTTTGTAGAATAATAACACAGAAGAAACACAAGAGGAGGACAGATGGATAAGATGCACATACTCCTAACAAAAGGATGCATTGTTTATTTGTTTTTCAAGGTTATTTATAACACGTGAGTGTCCCCAGGAAGAGCTTTCGAAAAGAGAATGGAAAGTGCTCACAATTGAAGAAAAATACTCAAGTACTGCATATTTTACAATTATAAGTGTCTTTTCTGAAAGGAAAAAAGTCTGGATAAAAACCTATTTGTTTTTGCAGCTGCAGATATTTACTTAATTAAATAAATAAAAGCAGATACAGCTCTACCATCTCCTCACAGAACTGACATGACAGCAAAGGAAATCCAGTAATTACAGAACTCAAACAATTCCTAAATTCATAACCATTGTCAAGGAAATAAAAATATTGTTTGTCTCGTGTAGTTTTCCCTGATAAATCCCAACAGTTGTTGCTTTACTGGCTTTGATCTGAAGACCATCTGAATTCTGAAAGTACCAGGCCTCTGTCAGAATTATCTATGCAAATCTGGTGACAAGAGGCTGGGAGAAGGCAGTCACTTCTGGACATTTTGTCACTCTGTCTGAATGACCTCTTCTTTAAAATATCCACTTAACCCTACATCCTGCTATTTTATACAACAGCTTTTCTTCTTATTCTGGCAAAAAATCTGTCCACCTGCTGCACCCAGAACTATATTATTGTGAACACTTCTCTTCTTTTGCTAAGCCTCCATTTATATCCCTATGCAGAATAGAGATTGCCAGGTGATCCTGCAAACAATTAAAATTTAAGTGAATTTCCCAAAGATATTTCATTAGTATTAAAACTGGGCACCTCATAGATTTTCAGAGTGGACTTGTTCTTTGCTGTGCAAAGGAATTCATACTGGAACCCAGTTCTGCACAGATTCCTGATGAACTGAGCAAGTGAGGAGAGGCAGGGAGCAGTGACCTTGTGGGAGGCTCTGCACAGCAAAGGCAGGCCTGGGATGAGCTGCAGCCACAAGCAGATATCCCATGCACATTTCTGCTGGGATGCTTCCCAAAGAAGTCCCTTGTACCTTTATTACATTACATTAGACTGATGTTTCTCTGAGTAATAAATGCAAGTGGGTATTCTACACCCACTTGTGGAATCATGGAGCGTTCAGGAGTTGCAGGAGTGGGTCTGTGGAGCTCCCAGTGTCCCTAGAGTGGGTTGGGAGAGAGGAACAAGCCCTGGCAGAGCTGGCCCAGCATTGCCCAGGGATGGGCTGTCCCTCTGTGTCCTCCCAGGGATCAGGGCTGGGGGTGCTGTGAAGAGCTCAGCTGGTGCAATGAACTCCAAAGGGAAGAATTTGGTGAGGCAGAACAATTATATTGTATTTTTAGATCTATATTTATATATACATGATGCCTTGGTGTGGCACTGACATTCTCTGAATAAATCCCTTCACCCAGGATTTTTCTCCTGGGAAGCCTCAGAGAAAAGGAAAACAATTCTGATCTCATTTGCTTCTCCTGTGCTGTGCTCATGTGGAATGTGTTTGGAGATTGTTCACCCACAGGAGATTGTTCCATTGCATTCTGCTGGGAGTTGTTTTCACTCTTTGGCCAATCAGGGCCAAGCTGTGTCAGGACTCTGGAGAGTGTCAGGAGTTTTCATTATTATCTTTTTAGCCTTCTGTAAGTATCCTTTCTGTATTCTTTAGTATAGTATAGCATTCTTTAATTTACTGTAGTATTATAAAGTAATAAATCAGCCTTCTGAGAACATGGAGTCAGACTCATCATTCCTGCCTTCATCCCAGCAAATACAACACCTTGGTGTTCAGTTACACACCAATGCACTACAGCATCTGAAACATATAAAAGCTAAAAACTTCAGGCACACAGACACATATTCTACTATAATATATATAAAATTATAACTAATTATTCTATTAGCATCTCAATAAAAGTCTTTTTCCTGCCCTCTACACAGCAATATGGCCTGGCCACGATTTTCAGATGGAGCAGCCATGGAAGTGCAGTCTGTACTGAGGATGCAGAGCTCCACAAGCAGCCCCTTCCTGCTCACAGGGTGCTTCTCTCTTGGCTCTGGGTTTAGAGAAGCTTTAAGGATTAAATTATTCCCAAAAGATTTCACTGGGCTTTTTATAGTAGTTAAAAATAACTTTAAAATTGAGAACACTGAAGCAAAAATTCTGTGGTGAATTTTAAATTGAATTTTAACTAGCTGTGGATTATTGAAACATTTACTGAATAAAACACTGATTCTTGAATATCAACAGTTTATTTTTTGTTCGCTTCACTTGCATCATGAGAGGCAATATAACTAGAAGATAAAGAAATATTTTAGTTGCTCATACTTATTTGTCTATTCCTTCCACAAGTGCCTGCTTGCTGTTCAACTTCTTGCCCTTTGTAGATTCATGAACTTTTACAAAACATATCAAACACAAATATCTAAATATTTTCTGTTATGAGCCTGAGTTCAGTGACTCAGGAGAAAGAGGCCTCCAGTTCCTTCCCCACAGAGCACTGCAAAGCAGAAACAGGCTAATCAATAATATGAATTACATTAATATTATTGATTATAATTATTATAACAGTGGGTTATATTTATACAGCCCTTCCCTCAGTGTGGGAATCAGAAAAACAGAAACTTCCCCAGACACAAGAAGGTTTGATCTGCAATCTTAGACAAAGCTTAGATTGGTGTAAAAATAAAATACACAGATACTAAGCAGAAAAATCATAAACTTGTGTTTCTGTGGTTGTAAGTAAGAATATGCCTTAGGTAAGTGAGAAACTGCATTGATAAGATGGTGAAGGGTTTATAGAGTGGGGCTGTGGCTATAGAGTAAGCAAAGAGTTTAGAAGTTATAAGAGAAGCATTTGTGTGTGTGACAAAAGCCTATTTGACAAAAGTATCTGCAGTGCAGCAGAATTAAGTAAAGGTGATAGGTTTGAAAAGCAAAATAAACCTTGTAGCAGCTGTCCATTAAACTAGAACATTCTGCATTACCTTGTAACAAAGAACTTGTGACCACTCTCGAGCCATGGGCTGCTTGCTCTCCTACATCTCACACCCTCTGAGACTGATGTTTCTCTGAGTAATGAATCATTCTTAGTCCAAAAGTGGTCCCATCTCTTCATTAACAGCAGCAATAATGATACCTCAGCAGGCAGAATTTATTTTAATACCCCCCACCCCAAACCACACTTTAAACAGCAGCTGAAAAAGCTGAGTTCTCCAGCCTGGACTTGTTCTGCTGCTCCTCTGTATGGTACCCATTTTATGAGTAGTAGAACGTCATTCTAGAATTTTCCCACAAGTTTGAAAATAATACTTTTGTATTTCTTGACAGAAAGAAATAATTGTGTTAATATTTGGTTAATGAATTCCTTTCTTTATTTTTTACATATGTCCACCCCCTCAGTCACCCAGAAGTTGTATTATATTGTGAATGATACAGATATTAAGAAGGTACTTGCTTAACTTCCTTTTTTTTTCTTTTCGTGGTGAAATTTGTATTTCTGCCAAGAGCTGCCTGATGCTAACACTGTCAGTCCATACATGATGTGACTATTGGCATGCATTTTCCGTGCTGTCACCCCAGCAGCAGGCACTGTTTTAGTGCCCTGATATGGCGACTAACACTTAAAACCCTGGAGAAATGAAAAGATAAGCAGTGGGAAATACAGTCCTAGCAGGGATTCACAAGTGAACCTTTCTCGATGAAAAGAAACACAATAACTTTACAAATGTTTTTCATCATAATCATCCAAATCCTTATGAGTCACAGCAGAGGAAATTCAGCACAGATTCCTCTAAAATATTTACGACTCTTATCATTTTTTGACCAAATAAATGGAACCATATTCTGAATCACCAACTTGCCTGGCTTTTACCAGGGAAATTTGCAGAGGGGGGGAAAAAACCAACTGACAACTCTTTGGCTTGTTTAACTATTCAGATTTAACTCTACCATTCCCTCCCAGCATTATGCATGCAGCATTTCCACTAAGAGGCTGGCTGATTCCTGCTCTCTGTTCCACTCTTTTATGAGCAGCTTCCTTAGTCTAATTAAAGCAGAGAACCCAGCTGTCTTCCCCTCTCCTTCAGAGAGCTGAGGGAAGAACTCCAGGAAAATCACTCTTCAGGGACTCCACAGGGATAGCCAGGATCTAAGAAGTGGGAATTGAAACCTCAAGCCCCAGATTTCTGAGCCAAAAAGGAGCTACAGTTGCAAGTTCTGTTAGGAGCTGCTCCAAGCCCTGTGTTTGCACCAGAGCAGGGGGTTTAAAGGGAAAGATGTAAAAATATGGCATTTCCCACCTGAGCTGGCCCACAGCAGCACTGCCTGCTGAGGGTGGGGTGGGATGGGGCAGCTCCTCACAGGGGATGCAGAACGTGGCTCAGACCTGGAGGGAACCTCCAGGGGCTTTTGCTCTGTGCTCCTGCCAAAGGGGTCCCAGTGTTAATCAGGGCTGGGGTGATTAAGAACTGTGACACTTCCCAGGAGGGGACAGGGGTGGCACAAACCCACTTGAACCCACACCTGAACCCAGCTTTGCCTTGAACAGGAACATAATCATCAGGCTTTTGTGGAACAGACCGAAATGCATTTCACAATTTCACCTCAACAGAGACAAATCCTATCTCACACCTTTGGCAGACTGGCTTCATCAAGCATCTTTCTCCCCCAGGAAAGCTGGGGAATGCTGTCTGTCTCTGGGAAACATCACAATCCTGGTGCCTGTGCCTTTCCCTGTGACTGCCCATGTGAAAGACAAGCATCTGCCCAGCTGAGCTGGGAAAGCTGAGCAGGAAGGGACCAGCACCTGCCAGCAAGCCCTGCACCGCCTCAGGAGGGATGGATTGTGCCTCAGCCTCCTGTCCTCTCAAGGACACAGCTCAGGAGCAGAAGGGGACAGGGCTGGAGGAGCCATGGCCCACTGCAGTGCCCAAGCCTCTCCATGAGGACAGGGAGCTCTGCCATCACTGCGGGATGAGGGAGCCCAAGGCAGGCAGCACCAGCAATGTTGTGGCTTGTCTAAAACTGGGATTTTGCTGCCCTCATCAGTTTACAGCCCTTGAAATTACCTGGCTTGCTTGTGCCTGAAGCCAACCTTGGAGATGAGCTTCCCCAAAGGTGTTGTAGCTCATTAAAAACTGCACTAACAGTTGGCTGTGCATCTAGGAGAGGTGGCCTTGCTGCATGATTAAGAAAAGTAAAATGAACTACTGGAAGCTGTATAGTCACTAATGAATTTCCCTTGAAAAGTCAGAGGTTAAATACAAATGTCAACAACAGGACTGCAAGCTGTCCTCAGTTTCATCAGTGAAATGGTCAGGGCAGGCTACTGACTACAAAGATAAATATTTAGAATAAAAATAGAAAGGTCAGCCCAGAGAAATGCAGACTTTGCAAAGCCAATTAAATAAAACCCTCAGGATAGATTGTATAGTGATGATATCCCAGTACAGTCCTGTATAAAATCAGATCAATACAGGAATGCACTTAAAACTGATTTTTGAGAGCTCCAAGCAATACACAATTGGGTAAGTTGTTTCTAAACACTGTGAAAAGCAGATACTTCAGGTGAGCATGGCAGAACAATGATCTCAATTTTCCAGTGTTAAAAACTCCCTGTCTTCTCAAGTAGCAATATATTTGTGTTAAAATTAACAGTGTTCCCTCACTGGCACAGGGAAGGTGATACAAGAGGTGTCAAAATCAGTTAATTACTGAAAAGATGTGTTTATGGACACACCAGGGCTTAAAGAGAGGTTTAGTTCTCACAGTGCCATGTGGGAGCTGGATTATTCCCAGACAGAGCCCAGCAGATGATCTGCTGCTCACAGACTATTCTTTTAAATACATTGAGTGCAAAACAGACCAAAACAAACCTCATCGTTTGGATTTATCTTGGAAATGAGCTGGCCTAGTTAGGGAACTGCTAAAAAGCAGACTGTGCCTGGTGTGAAGGGGTGATGCTGATTTATTAAAAATATGGATATTGATCCAGTACCAATATCCAATCTGTGCTGCACAAAGACTCTGCAACAGTTTAAGGTTAGAAAGTGTGTGTTGATTGTGGGGTAGCTCCCAAATCCACACCCCAACTTACAGGTGATTACAGAGCCCTTTTATCTATACAAGTACAGAATACCCAAAATACAAATGCGTGTTCATAACCTTGGCACATCCCATTCCCTGCTTCATGTGGTAATTAGTTCAAAAGTTATTAAGCACGTGTAGTTTGTTCCTTGAAATGGGGAGGGGTCCCAAAATGAGGAAGTAAATGAAGTCTTCCTCATTCTGACCTTTCCACCCTTTCAATGCAGATCTGACAAATGAACCCTTGGTAGAACTCCCATTCCTACCTTCAATTGGTTCCAGAACAGAGGAGGCCACAATTGTCTTATGTTCCTAAAAGCCATTTATCAGTTTCTATATTCTTCATTATAAACCCAGCTACCCAAACACTGTGTTGACAAGCAATCAATTATTAGTAAACTACTAACTCTTAACTTTATCAAGGCCTACCCATTTATTTTTATTAACTCCAATAAAGCTCATCTCTAACTAAAACCTCAGCCCCTCTAAAACCCCTAAATTCTTTAAAGTTGACGTCTCAATGCTGACGAGCTGCGTGTGTGTGTGACACAAGGACGTGCCCTGTGCAGGGGAAATCTCCTCCATCCCATCAGAAGTTCCATTAAATGAGGAATCATAAATATCTGCTGCTTTTAACCACGTGCATAGCACAGAGAATTATGCCCCACTGCACCTCTCAGCTTCTGAGACCTTCAAAAGTTGGAATATTCCAGAGAAAGCTGAACGCCCGCCCTCAACTCATCAGTTATCAACACCACACTGCCTGCTCTGGATCAACAGGATTTGAATGAAAAGTCCTTCCCTAATCCTCCTCTTTGAAAGGAAAATATCCATGCATTTAAAGCATCATCTGCCTCATTCCTTCACTCATCAGAAGAGCTTATCTGCAGCCCTAGACAAGTGAGAACATTCCAAGTTATGTGTGAAAAGCAAATGGGGAAAAGAAGAGTGATAAATTTGGCAGTGGTCAATAAGTTCAAAAGTTTGACTGAAAATCTGAATGGTGTAAAGATAAAGCACACCCTAATTATGTAGTAAGCCAAAACAGTTTTCATAGTGCTTTCATCTATTTAGTATTTTACATTCATAATTTACAAGTGCATACTAATGCATTTACCTGAGATGTGCTATGATCACTCAGGGAATAAAGCTGCTTATCCTCATTTATACAGCTGAAACAATTTGTTTTAAGGCAGGAGAATACAAAATTTGCCTTTTTTTTTTGTGAAAAAATATGATTTGACTAAAAAACCAAACAGTTTTAAAAGAAAATGTACAATTAGAAGCCTTTCTCTGCTATTTATTTATAGAGTAGGCCTCAAGTCACTGACCTGAAAACTCAACTAATTTTGACCTTAGATTAGAAAAAGTTTCTAAAGCCTAAATGAAAAATGAACTCCATAGAACAGCTGATGTACATGGTCAGCTTCTGTTGTTCTGTCTTTGAAAGGCCTCAGCTTCAAGGTCTGCTTAGTTACTCATTCATCCAATTTTGAATTATTAAACATGTTTTTGCTTTTCACAAATTTCCTCTAATCTACCCATCTAATTTTTTTTGTGAGAACTGAAGGAAGAATTGAGCTTGGCATTTTGATGAGCTCCCATTGCCAGCTGAGGAGAGGCAGGGATCAGCCATAACCCAATTTATGGAATCTAAAGCTCTACCAAAATACACATAGAAAGTCACAATGCCTTGAAGGATTGCTTTCTTCTTCCACAGGGGAAATCCCACAGAGACTCGAGGAGAAAAGCCCAACAATTGTGTTTAGAAACAGAGCTGAAGCAGCAGAGGGTTATCCAGGATGGATAACCAGAGTTTTTCTTCATTATTAGTATAGAAAAAAAGGTGACAACCTAAAAATTGCCTGAAAAGCTGCCACAGAAATTTTTCACCACTCTACTGGTGGTGGGGAAAAAAAAAACAAACAACAAAAACAAAAGAAATCTTGATTTTTGACTACTTGAGGAGATTTTCCAAGACAAAGGCTTTTCTGCCCTCTTATCCAGCTGCTCCTCCCAGGTGCCAAGGAAATTGTAAACAAGACTAATAATGGGAGGGAAATCACTTCAGTGCAAAGTGGGATTCTGGAGGAAAAGGACTTCTGGAGTTCTTATTTCTTCCCCCAAGCAACAGCTCATTCTTACCTGGGCCATGATCTCCAGGGAAAACTAAGACTGCAGCACTGGTAAAACATCAGAAATAAGCCATTAAAACACCTCACACACAAATCTCTTCTTCTCCAAGCAAAATAGAGTATGTTGGAGAATGACCACAACGAGAAAAAGCAAACTCATTTTTTAAAGAAATTCTTTCCATGCCAATCCCTGACAGTGCCACCATTAGCCTGGGCATGTTGGTATTTGTTTTTTTTTGAGCTGCCTGCCCTTACCCTGCCAGTGCCTTTGTCCACAGACTCCTAGAGCCCCTGTGCCCTCAGAAATGCCCCCCAAAGTGCCACCAGGTCCCAGCCCCTCTGTTCTGCACTGTGCACCAGCTGGCAGCCCTACAAGCTCACAAGGAAATTATTTTTTTTCCCAAGAAGACAAACACCAGCAAATTGAATTACTGTGCTAACAGGAGCAAATAAAATTTATTTAGAAAAAGAATGCATAGTGAGATTATCTAATTAAAATGATTCAGACTCGCTTTGCAGTGCCAGTGTTTTGAAGAAGGAGAGCAGGTAGTACAGTATCTAGTCCCTGTGAATTTATTAGTGTTGAGCTTTAACCCTACAACTGTCAGCTCTGATTGGAAAAATTATGTTCAAGGTTTTGTAGCAAGAAGTGATTAAGTGCATTTACAAAGTGAGGACATCCGTTCCCAAGCTGCCTAACATCAATTAAAGGAGGCCAAATTAAATCGATGTTCTAATTCTACAAAATTAATGGTAACTTTTTTTTAATAGATGTAACAACATTTCCCTGAGGTCCTGTAATAAATTCTTATCACAGCAACTCATGTAGAAAGTAAATGGTTACCTATCTATGAAAATGCCATGTTTCAAACCAGTTATGGGAATGATGACAATGAGGTTCCTAATGGTTCCAGTGTTCTTCCAGCCATTTTAAACTTGATTTAATGTTTGGGAGTTCTTTACTTTTGAACATGAGCAAAGCACGAAGGAAAAAACATTCTTGTTTATTATTAATTATTAAATTTTTTTGCATTAGTTCATTTTTTTTTGCATTAGTTCATTTTAAATAGAGCATTCCCTTAAACTCATGGGATCAGGAGCTAATTAAGGTTACTTGTAATTACTTTAATCAAAATGCAATTATATGCCTTCATTTTACGTCATTCTGTACAAGGCAAGAGAGATTTTTTAATTTGTTTTGTTTTGGGGACTGGTTTGTTTGTTTGTTTTTGGTTTTAAGTGTTGGGTGACATAAACCAAACACTTCAATTTTCCATATCACCATTCCTGCTCAGGAGACTGGAAGAGGCTGGAAATATTTGAGATGCAATTTTTCAGCCTCGAGGCTGAGGTGAAGGCATCTGCTCCTTGTGGCAGTGACACTGGCTGGGGGTGATAAGGAATTAAACACCCATCACCTCTGGGAGAGGCAGCTGAATTAATGGCTCCTATGGTTTCTAAACTGTCCCATTCTCTCTGCCATAATGCTCTTATAATTATTAGAAAAGACACATTTCACTACTCTCAATGGCTTCTTTAATTTAGCATTTAAAGCATTAAGTAAAGAGCCATAAACCAAAATCTCTGATATTACAGCCACATTCAGGAATAGTTCTCACTGCCATTAACTCTTTCCTTGTGGAGGATCTCTCCTAAAGCACTGTCCTGACCAGGAGTGTATGATCTGTATTACAATAAATAAAGTATTTATCAAAAGCTTAACAAAAACAGGATTAAATTACTCTGCCTGTTTGGTTCAGCTTTCTGTTTATACAAGTCTAGTCCTTAACCTGCTCCTGGGCTTCTCTTCTGAAAAGTACAACCAAAATCCAATTGCATTCTCAAGTCCATGCAAGAAAAACTGAAGTGATGAACATAGCTCAGGTCTTGAACACTGATTTTATCAATTCAGCACGCTCTCAGTATTGATTTAAAATGCAGTTTTGTAACAGAGGTTTTGTAGTGATGCTTCAAAATTCATTAAACACCACAGATATTTCTTCCTAGAACATTATTCTGGTCTCCTGACAATCAGTGGCTTTACCAACATGTAATCATCTGTGTTTATCTGGAGATGCCCTTGTGTTATTTGTCAGAATAAATCATCTAGAGCTCAAACACGATGCTGTTTTCAATTTCATGTTTTCAGAAGTCCTGCTGAATGTGAAGAGTTGTTCAGCTGGGAGCTGCTTTGCCTCCCCAGAGAAGTTACAGCAAAAGACATTCACTGAATCCAGAGCAGGAAAGAAATTCTTGTGTTATGTTTGAAGTGTAAGAATGTAAAGTCTGCATAAAAAAGTAATAGAATTTAAAAGATTGAACTCTTTGAGCTCCTCTAGATGGTTTGGATCTACTCTGAATTCTTCAAATCCTACTCAGGACATTCACTGTGTCCTTTGGGAACAAAGGGCACTAAGGAAGAAGGAAATGAGATACAGCAAGGAGAGCAATTTTCAAACCAACTGCTGGGAGTTCCTCTGTTATAGAAACCCTGTGAAGATGATTCTGAAGATTTCAGCCTAGTCCCAAAATCATAAATTCCCAATCCAACAGACAATGTCCTTTAGTTAGAACACTTTAGTAGTTCAGCAAATAATTCATCATATAATAATTCATTATAAAGTGAATAAACCACTTCCACACTACAAGTAATTGAAAACTCTTTATCAGACAGAAACTGAAATCATGTTTTAGTGGCAGAGAAATGTGGAACTGCTGGGGAAAAAGGTGCCTTAACAAGCAACAATGCATCCCAGGCTGCCTCTGTCACCTGCCATTTCCTAAGGAGGAAAATGCAGATCTTCCCTAAGCAAAGGGGGCTTCCCCTACAAGACAAGTTTTAATTATGACCTCTGAGAAAATTCAACAAAAGGAAATATTTTGGCTATGCCTTGTTGATCTTTCTTCCAAGTTGCCATGACTGGGGAGGACAAAGGCTCTGCTTCACCCAGTGCCCCTCAGCTCCACCTTTCCTCCAGCCCTCCAGGGTCTCTCCCAGGTTTATTCCTCTATTTCCTCTGCAGTGCTGGGCAGCAGCTTCTCTCCTTTTCCCCCTGAAGCAGCTACACCAGTGCAGGTACTGCTGTTCACCTTCCCCAGCTAATGCAAACCAGGAGATGGAGAACAATGCTGATTTTCCCTTCTCCTGTTACAGCAAAATGAACATTTCTTCAAGCAACCACAGCAGTTTTAAATAAACTCCCTGGGTTTGTACAGAACATGTGTTTCCTAAACATGTTTGGTGGCTGTTAAACATGAATGGGAAAGCAAAATATTTTAAGTACTTCAGGCAAAAGAATGAACCAAACACACGCTGCCTCCAAACACCCCCTCATAATTCTGGATATTTACCTTTGCAGTGAGTGTTGCTGCTTAGAAAATTGGGTTTTAAATGTACAATGGGAATGGGCAGCAGCACCCTTCCACATCTTCCTGGTGAAGTCCCAACCCAAAATGCTGCTTGGCTCACAATTGCTTTATCTGTGAATAGATGTTACCTATGAACATCTATTTTTATAAACACATTATTTCCCCTAAACATAAACCCCTCATGCTCTCTAAGTTCTGCATCAATGAGTTTGTACTGATGGAAACATTTCCCTTTGTCCTGCCCTGGAGTTTATTGTTTCTTTGCTCCAAACTCCTCACATTCCATTCAGAAACTTTTCTCAAAATATCTCTTTTGCTCATCTTGGGCACAATGTTAAACAGCAGTAAAGATTTAATTAATAAGAAATCCAATCATTTCTGCATTTTCACATACAAATTAAAGCTGTTGAACTAAATATCTGATGGAAAGACATCTGGTTTTGACCAGACATTGCAGTTCCCAGGCTGAGACCTTTTCCTATTTAAAAGTGACCTGTGGGGATTGATTATTAACAATTTAAACTCCTCTTTCTCTCCCTCAGCTTCTGCCACCTCCTACCTAAATTGAGATCACGTTCACTGCTCCTCAAACCTGGCACAGTTCCATTAAGGTCCAGCTCCATTAAAGTTTATGAAGCTGTGCCAATTTCCCTGGCAGAGAATCTGGCCTGTGCTTTGTTTAAAGGTTATAAGCCTTGCCTGCAAATACTACAATTCCATGTGGAATTCAGCTACTCTTTAATTTTTACAGCTGCCCGTGTCAGCCAAAAGGTCTTGTCTTTAGATTCTCAGTGAAACTGAACAATGAAATTCTTAACCACCTTCCAGTATTCTTACAGGCTCTTAAAAAGGGAATTTTTATCATGCTAATTTACATTGTACTTAGGTAATTTCATCTTTTGCCCTTGCTGCTGTAAATTTTTGCTCCATATCAAGAGAAAAGGCAAGGTTTTTTTCACCAATTATAGAAATAAAATAAAAGGCAGAAGTTTATTCACTCTACTTTTTACTAAGAGAATTTCCAGTATAGGTTTTCAGTGTAAGAACTGAATAACTACCTGTACTCCTGCTCACCTGATTTACAACAATTAGTCAAAGGAATGAGAACAGTCCCCAAACAAATTTCACGAGGTCTGAGGATGGAAGAAAACTTTGGTAAGAATCAGAAAAAAGTTACTTGGAAATATCTGGCTCCTTATTTTAAACAGCTAATGGTGAATATTACTGTACTTTCAGCTAAAACTTCCTTTTCATGTTTTTCTATAAGTACACTTCTTTTGTTAACCATGTACTTCATAAACATGACAATTGGTGCCCATGATTTTTCCCAGCACACAGCCAAGGAATACATCCAATTTTAATGGGAAGAGCATGCAAAGGCCTTCTGAATGTTAGTCCTTGCAGAAGGAAGAGATTTATCTTCAAACAAAGATCTACTTAAATATGTTTGTGACAGCTGAGGCATTTATCTCCAATTCTTTTTGCCTCTGGTGTGCCACATTGCTATTTTCCCCATAGCAGCATGCAAGAAGCAAACTAAGATGTCATATACATAATACAGAGATAAAAAATGACCCTATTTCCATGTCCATGTGATAAATGGAATGAAAGTTCAGTGAACACATATTTGCACATTAATTGAACTGCATGATTCTGTCCTGTTCAATCAAGTCACTACTCTGTGTACCACAGGAAATTTTTCCCCCTGAACCATTAAACCAACTTTATTGCTTAAACACATACACACTTTTACCTATTTATCTTCCTGCCTGGCCAAGATAGAAGAAAAAAGTTACCTCTGCATATTCCCATGACTGAAAACACATACACAGGAATTTATTTATTACTACATCACATCACTGTGATGAGAATCTGAATTAAGTGTTGCTGCTCACTGTAATAATCAGAGAACAAAGATATGTGATCAACTTTCTTCACCTATAAATATTTAGGAGACATTTGGGCATTGAGAATATTAAGTTTTCCCTCAGAAATCAAGTTTCCTTTAGTTGATTTAATCATCAAGATCAATATGGCCCATCTAGAGCTGTGACAGTGTGATACTCCTGAAATGCACAACTGAGGACTGACAGAAGTGTGATTAATACAGCACTTTAAAACCTCCATCAAAACACGTCCAGCTTCTCCCACAGGCAGTGAAAACTCACAGCATTCAGCAAGAGGATGTGGAAGGGAAGTAAGAAACAGAATCAATAAACAAAGTGCACTTTCAAGTCAATACCAAGCCTTTAGTGAGACAAGCTTATATTCACTTCTGTCACCATCAAATTCCTGATGCACTTTACTGAAACACATTCTGGAGACACAGGTCCATGAAATGTGTGTGTTTATATCTCCACCCACAGAAAAGGCATGCAGGATGGCTCACAGCTGGCACTATTAAATCTCATTTTCTTCAGAATTCTCCTAGGAGTCCTGTCCCAGCAGGTTTGGGCAGGGTGGGGGGTTGCTGGTAGGGATGTAATCTTTGGATCCTTGGGGGAGAATTCCAGCTTCAGGCTCGGTGGTTGAATCCAAACAGCCACATCAGCCTGGGGAGCTCTGGGTACAAGATTTCCCCTGCAGGAGTTCACTCTGCACAGGGCAGTGACACCCAACACAAAGCCAGACTTGGGTCCCCCCTGTCTGTGAACAAAGGGACTGGGCAGCCTTTGGGTGAAAGAAGGACAAAGAGAAGTTTCACAAAGCAGACCTCAAAGGAATGATAGAGGCTCAAAAAACACCAACCCCACAAACAAAAAAGCCCAAAAAATCAAAACCAAAACAAACAAATAAGAAAAAAACCAACCAAACAAAATTAAAAAAACAGGAAAAAAATCTAAAAAACCAAATCAAACTAACAAAAAATCAAAACAAAACCAAGAACCAGACCCCCAAAACACCTAGCCCAGTTAAAAGACTGTTTGCAGAGATAGAGGCTTGCTTTATTGGGGAAGGTTGTGCAACTTTGAATGAAGCAAATGGAGGTAACTGAATTAGTCCATGGACCATTTTCCATACATATAATAAAAAATATCCCAAATGTAAAGCCCATGTAGGCAATAGAATCTCAGCTACCAGAGGCACATATAAGAACCTGCATGTTATAAAGCCATAAAGACTTCAGACAACAAATATTCTGCCCTTGTTTTGTGATCCCCCTCCTAGGAGCACCATGACCCACCTGGGCCCTCTTCAGGCTGTGCTGGGACCCCTCAAAAAGCACCTTTTGAAAAGCCTACACAACCCAAGCTTTTGTCACTTGACCTGAGTAAACTGAGTAATTTATGTGTCCAAGTCCTTGCCAAACTGGATGACAATTAAAGCCCAGTACTTATTGAAAGAAATACAAAAAGAAGGCTAAAGTTCCAATCATAGATATATTATAAATGCTCTATTCAATAATATATAAGCAGTAAATTAGACAACTGGTTGTGTTTAAACTGATGAATTGCACAATTCAAACTATCTGGGGGTTTATGAAAGTTTGTAATTTCCATTCATTATCTTTTGTTGAACGACTCGCTCTGCAGTGGTAGAAGCTTCTGCTTCCATGAGTAAAGTAGTCCCCAAACCATAAATTATATCCTACAGTTTTGACATCATTTATTTTCATACCATTATACATGCCAACCTTTTGACTACTCAAGATCAAAAGAGTTGCTCTCCAGGCTCATATTTCACTATAGCTCTCATATTTTATGCAGCAAATTAGGTTTTACAGTAGCAGCTACAGCAAGACTGGGTCTCACACTGCACAGCTTAAAATTACTGCACAGGATTTCAGAGGGAAGGAGCACAATCCCAGAAATTCATGCTCAAGTTAAAAATGGATGAAAACTTTGTATTGTTTTTCTCCATCCATTTTGTGTAGTCTTTTTACATCTATATGTACCTAAATGTGGTTAAACCTCAAAATGTTAAAAGGAAGGCAGGATTCTGCCTTTGGTAATAAAAGTTGGAGGGGAATCCATCAAATCCTGATGAAGGCAGGTATTTGGTGTGTTCAGGGGGGGCTGCACCCCAAGCACATCCCAGGGTCCCCCTCCAGGCACACAGTGCCGTGAATTTCCTTCCTGCCACCTTTGCAATGTCCATATTAACTTGTCAGGATAATTGCTCCAGCTGGGAGCTCCCATCACTGCCAATCAAGGCTTTATTGGGGATCTGAAGACACAGAAGGTGCTCAGCAGGATTTGTAAGGGACACTGAGTTACCCAGAGACACCTTTCACTGGGAGTTCAGACCCTTAATCAGCTTGCATGATTGAAAAATGCTTTTTAGTGGAAATAACTGAAGGCACGACATCAAAATCCCAACTTCTGCACAGTTACAACTGTTCAGTTCCAAAAGCTTGAAAATTAAAAATCCTTTTCATTTATAAGTCTTGATTTTACACTTGAAATTGTAAATATTCTTAGGTATATTATGCAGAATTATGGCACCACTGCAATTACCTTTTTAAGAAAAAGTATTGGTACCTATTTATACACAATTTGTGACAGCTTGATTTAGCCAAATCTAAAGTGATTTCAACAGACCCAGCAAAAATTACCATCTTACTGCAATAATTATCCTTTTGATAAATTCTGAAGTCCCACTACAAACTACAGAGATTAAAATAATCAAAATTATGACTACAAGGAAAGCTTTATGCTATACCCCTACAGATATGTAGTTTTCTTTAAAAGCAAGTATTTTCTTGCTAAGGATCCTAAAGATAGGAACTTTAAAAATTACTAATAGCCAATCCTTTATTAGTCATCATGATTGATCACTCCATGCCTCAATCCACTTAGAGGGAAGAGGGAATACAGAGCTGGCTAAGATTAACAATGCACAGCTTCAAGCAAAAGCTGTGGCTGATGCAAAGTATTGATGCACCAGAACGGGGAGAAGCTGTAATCCACTCACTCATCCTGAAAAACAACCTGAAAATAGAAATGGAAATGTCTCCTGTCCTGAGCACACACATCCCCTGCAGTGATGGCACACGAGGTCCTTGCATGTTAAGTGTGCTGGGGAGAATAAAGTAGGGCAGGGAGGGGAGGGAGCTGAGTGACATGTTTTTATCTGCTGTGGGGTTTTCATACAGCACCTGCAATTTACCCTGACAGCATCCAGCCAAGCATTCATCTCTCCCCAGATAAAGTTCCCACTGATATCATAGTTTTCCCATAGAAATCAATCAGACAGCCAACAGGATTTAAAAATTCCTCATGAGCTAGCAGAGAGAGTTCTAAGTCTAGCAGGACCAGAGCACACTGCACAGCATCAAAGCAGTCACTGTAGGACAATATTGGTAGAGGTGTATTTCCTGAGCAGGCTCTGCCATCTGTTTACACACACACCTCACTGACTCCTTTTCCAAAAGGAATGAGTTCACCTTGGCACCAGGAGCAGGTAGCAGAAGCAGGCATGGTCCTGCTGGCAGTGAGACCCCAGCTCTGCTGCTGCCTCCCCAAGAGATTCCTTCATTTCTCTCATTCTGCATCACCTCCAGAGCGTGTCAGACACTGGGCAGAGTGTGCAGCACAGCCTGATGGGCTGGGGGCCCCCAGGAGCAGTGCAAGGCAAGCAGACAAACCCTTCACAGAATCACAGAATGACCAGGTTGGGAGAGACCTTCAAGATCGAGTCCAGCCCAGCCCCAACCCCTCAACTAAACCCTGGTACCCAGTGCCACATCCAGGCTTTGTTAAACACACCCAGGCATGGGGACTCCACCACCTCCCTGGGCAGCCATTCCAGAACTTTATCACTCTTTGTGTAAAATCTTCTTCCTAATATCCAGCCTATATTAACCAACCTCTATATCCAGCCTGTACTTCCCTCGAGGCTGTGTGCTCTGGTTGTGTCAGTGCTGCCTGGAGAAGGAGCCCAGCCCCAGCTGAGCACAGGCACCTTTCAGGAGCTGTACAGAGTGAAAATGTCACCCCTGAGTCTCCTTTTCTCCAGGCTGAGCACCCCCAGCTCCCTCACACCACCCCATGGTGGCCTTCAGGCTGTGTCTGCCATGGACACCGTGCACATGCATCATTTACATCACTCATACAAACACATTTCCTGCCCCCAGACAGGGTTCTCATACACGTTGTACAAATCAAAACCAAGTGAAATTGCCTGTCCTGTCAGTGGATTCTCCTCTGGAGAATCCCAGGGAGCAGCAGAGGGTGGAAGAAGGGAACCCATGAGCTGCCCCTTTTCTGAACACGCTGCTCCCCAGCCTGACCCCTTCCTGCCACATCAGGGACATGGGGGCTAAACAGTGACATTCCCTGGTCATCAAGGACCTGCTGGATCATTGGATAAATCAGCCACACTTTTGTTATCATTAGAGCCATATTCTCCTTATAATTCTGAGGTTTCCTGAAAATTGTGATTTATTAACCTCCTTGGGCTTTGAGCTGATTTTGATTCCATTTTATTGAGACATATTGGCACCCTTTTCTTTATGAGAGTAAAAAATAGGCTGCCTTGACATCCCTCCCATTAAAGCAGGCAGAGAGCTAACACACAGTTATGCTGAACTTGTATTTCAATCAGGCATGACCTCTCACTTCTCACAAGGCCTTGAACTTCACTGTATCATTTATTCAAATATTGCAGAGGAAAAGAGGAATCACAACAAGCTTTCTCTGTTCTATTTTGGTAACACCATTTGTTTCAGAAAAAGAAATTATGCTTTG
Organism: Agelaius tricolor; assembly: GCF_023055355.1. Taxonomy (NCBI): domain Eukaryota; kingdom Metazoa; phylum Chordata; class Aves; order Passeriformes; family Icteridae; genus Agelaius; species Agelaius tricolor. The sequence continues at coordinate 12,987,045 of NW_027269279.1, forward strand.
CCTAACATAAAGATCATTTATTCTCACTGCTAATTAGGAGGAAGAACACTGGAAAGTCAAATAGTTTGCTGAATGAGACATCTTTTCATGGGGAAAAATGTACATACAAAAAACAATAGAAGGACTAGATGCCATATACCTGTAATAGCTAAAGTTAGCAGAATGGAAAAAGGGCATTCCTCAAGCTGTTGTTCCAGCAAATTACATGAAAACTTATTTTATTGTGTGTTATGGGAATTGCTACAGTCTACAGCTGTATTTGAGACAGATCTCAGGCCCATTTTGTAATTGTATTGACAGAAACTGCTAATCTGGGTTTGAATAAGAATAAAAAAAAAAATCTGGGTTTGGACAAGAAACCAGGGTAAGCTGTGATGAAATCTTAGTGTTTGACTACCTATGCATAACTTATTCCTTTTTAAGATGCCTCTAACTTGCATACTTACAAGACTATGACCCTAACAGACACATTGTGGGCAGATTTGGCAATTATTTTTGGAAGGCTTTGCTGCCTACAGCTTTGACTCTGTCACTATTTGTTGTCCCTTTGTGTTAAATGATGGAAGGAAGGTCCTGGGATCACTTGACAGCTTCCTCTAGCTGTTCTCATCTCTGTGGTGCTATGTGGCAACCAGCATTTAGAAAAAACCCAGCTGGTTTGTATCCTCCTAAAACATTCAGTAGCTGCACAAACACACTAAGTTTTCATCCAGACTTCATACAAAATTTAGTAAAGGAACACAGCAGTGTCACCTAAGAACAAAGAAAAAGGAATAAACAAATTTCAAGACTACTCAGATCAACAGTTCAATAGCAGAGTAGAGGCTCTGATAAAAGATTTTAGAAAACAAATCTCAGTGTTTTTTACTCAAAAGCAGAGCAGAGAGCTTCCACACAAGCACTCCAGCAGCAAACAACAGAGGAGCTCTAATGAGACAAGACCTGGCACAAAGGTAAAGCCAGAACAAGGGGATCTGGGGCTGCACCTTTCTCAGAACTGTTCATGAAGACCCAAAGGTAAAGCAAAACCAAATCAAATCAGGCAAAACTCAGGGCCACTACTGTCAAAGCTGAGGAAATGTCCTGTGTGTCCTGTCATCCCCACACTTATGGAAGCCTCAAACCCCAGCAGAACTGTAGTGCTGTGCCCATGTGGCTTTCAGGAAGAAATTTTGGGAAGTTTGCCATTATGCCAAAGGAATCCATCAACCAGCTCTGCATGCCTGTTATCTTTTTATTTGCTGTTTTATGTGAGTTACTCCACTGAACTCAGACAATTTCCCAACAACATTGATGCCCTCATGAAGGAAAATATTTAACTACCCTCTACCTCCAATTAGGATTTGCCCTGTATTGGAGAACTTTGGCAATCCTGAGCACTTGCATGAATGGGAGAAACAGCACCCAACCATAACCTCTCACACACAGTCTGTGCCTACAAAGTCAGCAGCCCCACAGGCTGGGGCACAAACCTCAGCTGGTGAGCTCTTAAAACAACCAAATGTGTTAACTCAAGGTTTTGGAATCAATAGAGCACCAACAAACAAATCAGTTCAACCGGCCAACACAGAAACTTTCAATATTCCCAGAATTTTACACACACGAGAGAAAAATGTACATGAGAACATTTGACAAATAAATAAGAAAACAGACTGCATAAAAGGCAGCAGAGTCAATAGCAGTACCCACACAGTGACAAATCTCAGCCCCCAAAATCCCATTACAAAACAAGAATCTGAAAATTACTATTAGTGGACTCCTGATAGAACAGCACCAAACATTTGAGCAGTGCAACAGTGAAAAAAACAGATACAAATCCTACTCCTGAAACTCCCCGAGACAAGCCAAGTATGCAATTGAATCAGACCAGCTAAATTGAACACTGATATTACAGTCTCAATCTAAATAAAAATGAATGATCTCATTCTTTTGCAGCATGCAAGTGAACTCGTGTTCTTGTTCTTTGAAGTAACTAGCACAGTTTATCTATTCTCCTTAATAATGCAATTTAATTTACCAAAGGTTCATATTAAAAATTTATCCAGCAGTTAGAGTCACCTACACATTTTGTCACAGTTAAACATTGGCTTTGGAGCACACCACAAATTCCCTACTGTGAGTCTGAGAAGGGCTTCACAAGGAACACTCTGAGCTTCCAACTGATGTTACAAATAAATGACTCAGGCACTGTGCACCAAATTAAAATATCTGCCAGTCATTACAAGCACAGTGACTTGTTCAGGAGAGGAAAATGCATTTGAACATCTTTGTGCTCACAAAGCATTGCCACTTCTCTTCAGCAGTCGGTTACTCCAAACATACTCCAATAATCGGGATATTTGCACCTCTAAGAACACCTCCAGACCACTCAGAAACACTCACACACCAAGAGGAAAGCTGACAAAATAAATGTGAGCCCAAAAGGATCGAGCTAACCTGCAGCAATGTCAAGCACCTAACACACAACACTGCTGACGGCTCTCCAGAACTCAATGGGAGCTCAGCACAAAATCCAGCTGCCCTCCCATGCTCCAGCCTGTTCCAGCAGCTCATGGCACAAGGAGAGTGAGGCAAAGCAGCTTGTGTGGAGGTGGACAGAACATGTGCCAAGCCCCAGAACCACCTCTGCAGCAGGAACAGGCCTGCTTGGCTGAGGAGCCAAAATAAAGCATCCAAGATGGGCCCTCCCATCCATTCCCTGCTGGCATTGCCTTTGGTCACTCTGGGAGCATCCCTCACAAAAAGGTCTTTCTACCCATAGAGCTGCACTCCACTTATATCAAAGGAGAAAAAGGGAAAGACACAGGGCAAGGTCAGCTTGCAGCTTCTGGGGGTGGGAAATAAAACACACACTGAACAAACCTTGGGATTGTGTGGTTTTGATGCCATGGAAACCTTCAGAAAGACATGCACAATGGCAAAACTTTCCCAGAAGGGCTTTATGAGCTTAAATGTTGTTATACCATGACCAGATTTCCAAAGATTGGCTCGTTAAGCACTAGAAGCAGCACAAATGCCATCCTGAAGTAACTTAAACTTTCACCCCAAGATTGTAAGCAAGCTGGCCCCCCTATCAGAAGCACTGAGAACTATTTAATATTCCACCAGTATAAAACAGAATTTCCTACCTCAGCTTTGCTGGCATCCAGCGATGTCAAAACCTGAAAATTACAGGAAAAATGCATTAGTATTGATCCAACAAAACAGAAGTGGGATTAATTGGCTTTTGAGGTAACTGACATCAATTGGTTCTGATGGCTTGAAGGAACAGAACTGAAGAGAACTGTCTTTCACACTGAGACTCTTCACCTCTCATGCACATCAGAAGGCAAAACCAGGCATTAATTAAAACAGCAAAATTCAGGAATATTGGGTAAAAATCCAGGAAATACACCAAGAAAGAACTGGGAAAACACATTTCTATTTTTACTAATTTTTAATTTGTTGATGACAAGCAATGCAACCATATGCATTCCAACCCAGACACAATTCCCAGGATATTCTTTGAAAAGAGTTCAGTTCCACAGTGGTAGAAGGCCTCAAGTTCCATGTGGAGTGGGACAAAGGAAGTTTGGCAGATCCCTCTCACTAGGGACAGTCTGCTGGGCTGACTTCCAGCAGCCAGAGCTGCCCTGAAGCCCAGACACCACTGAGCTCTCTGCCACCCCAGGGTTACACTGAGCTCAGCTCAGGTCAGTGCCCAACACCAGGGAAATACCAAGTGAACTGCTATGGAAAACTGCACTAAATCCACTGCTGGAAATAGAGAGAAATTCATCGTTTATAGCAACTTGAACAATTTATCATTTAAAGCAACTGAAACATTTTAAGACACACACACACTGCCATAGGTCAAACAACAGACACAACGTTAATAAGCTCATATTAGACTCTGAAGGCTGTTTAACCACGTTGTGAGACGAAAATCTTTGCTAGAACTTTATGTCCCAATATTGTCACCACTGTACTAGGGTGAAAAGCCCTTAACAGTCTCCTCACAAATTCCAGATGACACCTAGCTATAACTCTGTCTCCAGGAGTATAGATCTTCCTTTATATTGGTGTTAATCATCACTTCTAAAGGACATCCCCAGCCCTCCCAGGCTGCCAGGAGCAGAGGAGGAGCACCCAGCCATGACCCTGGCTGAGGGAAGGTGGAGGGGAGCACAGCTCTTATTGAACAGAGCTCAGCCCGCACAGCAAAGGAGACAATTTGTGTGCAGAGCTGCTGTTCAATGGGAGACATCTGTGGATTCATCAAAAACTTATTCCAGAGGAATTTCAGAATGGAAATGAACTCCTGTCACATCACAACCCAGCACCTGCAATCACAAACAGTTATTTAATTTAACCTGATTCAAACCCAGGTTCAGCTCTATTTGAAATGTGTATCTTTGTCACTAATGGGATTTTTGAAGCTGTTCAAGAATTTCTCTCACACAAGCAGAGCTGACCTTATTTAAATTCTATTTTTTTACAAACAACCTATCTCCTTTTTGCTGTTGTTGTTGCTCCTCTTCATCAATATTTTCTGGTGTTAGCAGTTATTTTTCCTTTCCAAAATAAACCATACAAAAACACATCTCATCCATTCCCTTAGGTCACTCTGGCAGCATCCCCTCACAAAAAGGTCTTTCTACTAATAGACTCATAGAGTTACACCCCACTTATATCAATTTAATTGCATCTTTCTTGGAGGGAAATTACTAAAAGCACATATTGCAGAGGATATACCAAAAACCTGTCTTAAAGCAGCAGAATTTGGAGGGGGGCTTCCTGAAGCTGCCATAAATCCTGCTCTAAACCTCTGTCAAAGGTGCCTATCTTCTCCCTCCATCAGCTTTGCAAGAAATCTGAATAGAACTGGACAATGTGACTATTCCAGCCAGGACTCACTAATGCCTTGCAAGGCAATTACTCTTCTGTTTTAATAATTCACCTTAAGTGTCCAAAGACTGTATTTCTCTTTTATATTTTTGTACCTTCCTGGTGGCTTTACAGTCACCCAGTGGTCAGCTGGGCCACTGGACATATTATGTCCCTATCTTTCTTCTCCACGTTATTGTCTGATAAATCCCTACTCAGCAGTTGAATTCCAGTTAGTTCTTAGAAGCATGACCTTTTCCTTGGTATTACTAACATTAATTCACTTTTATTTCAGTCTGCAAGCCCATCCATCTCTTCCTGGATAACACACTCTGTGTTAGCAATTCCTCCCAGCTTTACATTTTTATCAAATTCCATTAGCACATTCTTAGGCCAAGCATACTAATGAAAAATTATCAAACAAAATGACAAATAACACAGTGACACTGCAAAGAGAGGAGCTTTCTGTGGCCCTGGTTCAGCAGGTGAGGGTGCCAGGCTGTCACAGCAGAGTTTTCCTGCTGAAACCTGCAGCAGCCAGAGCTGCACAGCTGAGAGAACATCTGCACCCAGGCTGGACACAGGGGCACAAACAGGCACTGAGTTATGCTGGGAACTCTGCAGAACGATCCTCACACCAGAGGGATTGTGATCTTTGATAGTGCACTTGCCACTGCACCAAGGGAGACAGAGATGGAGTGTTCCTACCTAAAATAATGGCATTCCTCAAGCTAATGGTGAATTAATAAACAGTGAAACACATTCATTTAATATTATGGGTCAAATAGCACTCATTAAACTAATGGGCTGACTATTGTTAGTCTGTGAAGACCTGACAATTATCTAAAAGCTTTAACAGTGATTTTTATTTAAGTTTATGTGTCTTAACGCAGTGAATTATCATTCCATCTGTATGACTGATTTCTTCCTCCCCCTCACTCCTACCCCCCTGTTCCTGAAACTTGCAATTTCTAGCCCAGCAGCTGCATCCCCTGTCACCTTTGAGGAGCAGCGAATGAAGACATGGGAGCAGCGTAATGGGGATGAAAAAGAGCTGCAGCTCCAAGCCAGCCTGTGCTGAGGCTTTTGAGGAAGTGTCTGTGTGTCACAGTGTGATCACTCAATTAAATCCACTGAGAAGGCACTGCCAGCTCTCAAGCTCCTTAGGCAGAGCTAAGATCTGCAGCCAAGCCACCCGAGACACAAAAGCAATTTATTCTCCCCCACCCCAGGCAATGCAGGGCCAGAAGCACCCGGAGTGATGTGCCCATGATAAGGTAATTATTGCAGAAGGTGGGAATGGGCAGAGCCCAGGGAGGAGCAGAGCTGGGCTGCACACGAGGTGTGGCCCCAGCAGCTCACCTGATTCCCCTTTACAGATCCCCTTCTGCAATCACCCACTGCTCTGCCCCGGGATTCCTGTGAGGGATCAGCATTTTCTCTCTCCTGCTGCTCCCCCCGTGACATTTGATGCCCCAGCTGAAACCACAGCAATTTCACCAGGAGGAATTATGGCTCAGGTGAGGGATCCTTGTCTCTCTCACCATAATCCCTCTGTGGCATAACAAAACCCTGGGTTTATGTCACTTTCCCAAGCAAGATACAATTTATTCTTCTTGTGCTACAAGCTAGATGTGACACAAAAAACACCTTTAAAAATGGCTTTTTTGCTATTCCTGGAGCTTGTACTCAATGCAGAACTTGCCATTCTACATGAGGAATCCTGCAAATGCTGACAAAAACATGGTGATGATGCTGCAAAAAGAGTCTTTTAAACTATGTTTACTGCTTTTAGCATTTAGAAAGGTTATATCTTGAGGAGCATGCATAGTTCCTCTCTCCAGAATGAGCAGAGGACAATATTTGCCATTCTAAACCAGGAATAAAATGGCTGCTATTTGTTGCATATCTCAACACAACACCTTACCAAAAAGAAATAAAGGAAACTCTCTTAAATTAAGAAAGCTCCTCAACCATGAGACTAGACAGCCTATTTACTATCAACTTTGTATTAAAAGTACAAGAAATTCCCTGTGTCAAAGCTCAAAGGAAAAAAAAAAACCAGGAAAAAACTGCAAGGTAGACATTCTGAGCCAGGATTCTCATCAATCCTGTGCCTGAAGAGGAGTTGATAATTTCACTGAACTGCCCCATCTCACCCACCCCAGTGTGAAGCCCCTTTTTCTGTCCCTATTTTTTCTAAAAAAAGACATTTTCCTAATTTCACCCTTGTGCAGGACCCCTGCTCCAGCAGAAGCACAGCTGGCACTGCAGGAGGGCTGAGCCCCCATAGGATGGGGCTGTGCCACCCCCTGACACACAGGGGAACAGGGCATGGTCTGACTCTGGCAGGGCTGTTTTGTATTACTGCTTTTGGTTTGTTGGGTTTTTTTAAATTTTTCCTAATAAAGAACAGTTATCCCTACTCCCATATCTTTACCTGAGGGTTCCTTAATTTAAAAATTATAACAATTCAGAGGGAAGGAGTTTACATTTTCCATTTCAGGGCAGGCTCCTGCCTTCCTGAGCAGACACCTGTCTGTTCAAACCCTCCCTGTGCTGAGTGCTCCTCACTAGCTCTGACTCCATGATGGGAGCAATTACCTGTGATCTCACTGCTCCACTGTGATAAACAACAGCAGGGGAACAGGAGAAAGAAAAAAGATAAAACCAACCAACAAGCCTTTAGGAATATTGCAATGTGTTGTCATCTTATTGCAGGGGTTCCATGCTGCTGGCTCCTTATCACAATAGTTCCCTACCTTCCTGGTGTTTCTCGTGGGCAGCTCCTCACAGCACTGACTCTTTCCTCTCCCAAAGCAGCCACTGACTCCAGTTCCCTTCTCACCCACCCACCCCACTCTTTTATAGCATCTTCTGCTCATTGCTTACAGCTGTGGCCTGTTAAAGTCAGGCCTGCTCCTGATCTTTGATAATTGGCCCAGCTGCAGCTCGTTAGGGTTAAGATTACTTTCTACACTACTTTTATTTCCTTATATTCTACCCCCCTACAGCAATGTACTGTCTGGCACTTTTAATATTAGACAAAATTAGAAAAATAAGCCAAACCATTCTGTAATATTTCACTTCCTAAAGCACTGTGCCTTTGAAACATGGAATTCTAATGTGTCTTGCCAAATTTAGTGAAGTAATCATGATAAATACAGCTATAAATCTAAATTGTTCTTTAAGTGTATTTAAGTCTCTCTACAAAAGCATAGAAAAATATGCATCCAAGAGAGATCACCTTCTTGCTAATTCATCAGTTTTCATTCACCCCCTCGATTTCTAAAAGCAATTCTGGAAAGTGAAGCAAAATGAACTTTTACATCCCCTCTCCTATCTGAGCCTACCAAGAAGCCCCACATGGCCCTTCATAAACCTAATCCTTAATGGTCACCAAAGCTCCTGAGCGTCAGGAAGGTGGGACTTGACCCAAGAATGTTAACTCATCAAGGCTGGGCTTTTCCATTTGTGTTCTTACCCTTGTTCTGATTAATGCTCAAATAAAGTTCTAACCTAAAACTATTTTTCTTGATTAACACCCTGGATATTTTTTTAAAACTGTCTGTGAAGGATTTAAGAGGTTTATTTATAGCAACTCCTCTCTTCAGAATATAAACAAGATAGCCAAACTGAGACTCTCTAGAAAAGAAAACTCTCAGATGGATTTTTGCCTGAGACATGAAAATGAACACCTGCATTTTTAAATCCAAGATTTAATTTTTTAAGCAAATTAAATCTTGGATTTAAAATTTGCTTTCAATTTTAAAAAAGCAAAGGGGGGGCCCCACAGAAGCTGTGAGGGTAAAATGCTGCCCTTCAGCACTTGCTCCTGAAAGCACAAGTGAGAAATTCCTGGGATATCCTGCAGGATCAGCTCCCTGGGGCTTCCACAAGGCTAAACACAACAACCTATGGCTGTTACACATGAGTGCCCAGCAAAAAAATCCAATCTATTAAAGGCATACATGAATGGAATATGCTGAAGGGAGAACAGGGGGAATCAAGACTCATATTTCATAGATATGTATCTTTAATTAAATTTTGCTCAGTTTATTTACTGCTATGGATAACAGCATTAGGTTACTCCAAATTTCTGTTAACTCAGTAAGTCTACAGGCAATGACTTCAGCAGTTGGTGAAAAATATATCTGCTCTTAACTACATCCTAGTAGTGTTTGTGATGCTCAATTAATATTGGCCTTTTAAGATCTTTAATTTAAATTTGCTCTATAAATCAGTCTGCAAAATGTGGAGTAGTTATCATGGATAGTTCCCTTAATGTATGAAGTCTCAGTCATAATATCATCTTTTTAAAAATTTCTGTAGTGTAACCAAATAAACTCTCTAAAATAAATAAATAAAAGGGAAAAATCCATGAAACACTTGTTCTAACTAACTTATACAATGATTTTCATGAAAGATTCTGTATATTTGTGTGCCTGGTACAAAAGAGATGGAGAACAACATGGTTTTCTCTTGGAAATTGGAACTCACTTTTACAAAGCAACCTGACCTGCACAGAACTTCCCAAATGGCTCCTCTTTAATATTGGGAATAAATTCCATTGCTCTTATAATGGGGTAATGAGAGAAAACATCAATACACAATAAGTTAACCACAAATGGGTTTTGTAGGCAATAAAATGTATGATCTCTGTTTGCTGTCCTCTTAAAAGTAACCTAAACCTACTTTATCCATACCTTGAGCAAAATATCCTCATGCACTGCTGCCTATGATAATCTTGGCAATTTCTAGAAGTCAGCAAAAGTGGGATTTCACACTTATTAGATGGTAGAAATTCATGATGCAGAATGCAACTGCAATAAACTAAATCTGAAATTCAAGGTAAACAAAGCATTTTCAAGTAAACTGTTGAGCCACTACAGCTTTTCCATGGATTCTGGTAAGAAATTATATTAATGCTTCCTGCTTCATTTAGCAAGGAAAAAAAAACCTGGAATATAAATATAAACAAATAGATCTCCGCTGATTTTTCTTTTCACATGTCAATAATTTTGCAAGGCAAGAGGACAGAGTGAAAAGGCAGCAGTGAAACAATTCCCTGACCACACTCAGCAGCACTATTAGCACTATCCATTTCACCCAAGAGCAATAAACTCACATTTTTCGGAATGCCCACATTATGCCAGAATAATATAAAAATAGATGATGAAGCAAAAACGAGGCAGATTTAGCCCTGGTGTCCTGCAGTAAGTGCTGTAATTGCACAGCAGCTCATTACAGAGAGCCAGTCCCCTGAGCCTCCCCTGGCCCAGTTAAGCAGCAGTAATAGAAAGCAGCTGTGTGAGGACATCAGGTCAGCACAATCATTAGCCCTGAAAATTGCATCCCCCTGCCCCCGTGCAGCAGCCAGGCACTCACACAGCATCAGCCTCCCAAGCACCAGGTCAGGCTCCAGGGGATGAACTCCACCCAGGAACTGCATTAGCAGTGACCTGGCAGCCCCCAGCAGCTCTCACTCCTGCACAGTTCCAGCCCTGGAATGAATTTGGGCTGCTGAGCAGGGAACAGGCAGTGCCCATGGCAGGGGACACCCTGCACCCTTGGGGTCTCCTCGCCTCTGTTGGGGGACAGGAGCTGGGTACTGGCGTTGCCAGGGCTGAGACAGCAGAGCTGAGACAACTCCCAGCTCTGCCCAGCTCATGCTGATGCCTTGGAGTGGCCACCTGGAACAGGCTAGACAAAAATAAAAGTGGGTATTTTCAACAGATACACCTTGGGGAGTCAAAGCCTCCCAGAGGCTGCACCCAGGATGGATGATGGGCACGAGTTTTTTACATAATGATAAGTTTGGTCCATTTACACATCAGGGTTAATCCTCCAGTTACAGCTTCAGGTAATGAAGTCGTTTACCCCCAGTTTGCTCCCCCACAACTCACTTTTGTTTATATCTTTTGGGGCCTGAGACAGTGACGTCTCCTTGAGTTTCAGGCCTGGAGAGGAATAGTTTTATCTGAATGAAATGGGAGCACAGCAGCTGGCAGGCTATAGAGTTTTAGAGTTGTATGCTAAAACTGTACAGGATCTGAAAAATATAAAAGCTAAATCCTAAGGCATCAACAGGAAGGTGATGCAAGCAGCCACCACCAACAGGAGTAGCAGGACATCCTACCCCCCATAAAATCTCACCTGTTGTTTGTTAAGCATAACAAAAATTTGAGTTATCCCAGATAACTCAAAGAGAACAAGATGTCTCACAGGGAGCTATTTTGGCACCATGGGGTCAGCACTGGACTGGCATCTCCCAAGTGCCAATAAACATCTTGGTTTGAGGAGACATTTGACAAGGCAAGCTGGATTTCTAGCCACTGTACAACCAAAGAAGTCACATTAAACTTTCACAAAGTAGAAATCTTCCATGCTTTTTCCTGGAAATGTGTGGAGTTTGTCCCACAAGTAGGGATGCCTGCTCCATGATTACTACCCTGGGGTTAAGTGAGGGAATCTGTGCATTACCATTATTTTGGTGGTAAGTTACATTCAACTCCTAATCCATACCATTTCTTTTGACAGCTTTAATATAAGTACCTTGATATCATACACTGTTTTATGATGTTCTAATCAACTATATTTTTTTTAGTTTTATGCAGTATAGGAAGTAATTCTGATTAAGATCTTCCATCTGTTATCTTTTGTCTGTTCATTTGTCTTAATAAATAATTCATCTTTATACAAGTATATCTGATTTGCCATCATTAGAGCTTGTGGGACAAAGCAATTCAATTATACCTTTATAACTGCCTTAAATTTAAACTGTTGCCAAACAGTATTTTTCCCAGTGTTATATTCCCAGTATTTGCTGAGAATGTCCTGGCTAAGGCAGGAATGATGCATCTGACTACATGTTCTCAGAAGGCTAATTTATTGCTTTATGATACTATATTATATTAAAGAATACTGTACTATACTAAAGAATACAGAAAGGACACTTACTCAGTGCTAAAAAATTAGTGAAAACTCGGGACACTTTTCAGAGTCTCCTGTGGGACTCTGAGCTGCCCTGAGGATGAGGGGCAGAGAGAACTCCTTTGTGCATTCAAGCTCCTTCCCAGAACAAGTTTAAATGAAGGTTAATCCTTCCTTAGTGTGGCATTGACATTCTCTGAAAAATTCCCCTTGCCCAGGATTTTTCTCCTGGGAAGCTGAGAAGCCTCAGAGAAAAGGAAAACAATTCTGCTCTCATTTGCTTCTCCTGTGGTGTGCTCATGTGGAATGTGTTTGGAGATTGTTTACCCACAGGTGATTGTTCCGTTGCATTCTGCTGGGAGTTGTTTTCACTCTTTGGCCAATCAGGGCCAAGCTGTGTCAGGACTCTGGAGAGTTTTCATTATTATCTTTTTAGCATTTTGTAAGTATCCTTTCTGTATTCTTTAGTATAGTATAGTATTCTTTAATATAGTATCATAAAATAATAAATTAGCCTTCTGAGAACATGGAATCAGATTCATCATTCCTTCCTGCCACGGGGGCCCTGCAAATACACCACACCAGTTCCCATACCCCAGGGGCACACATTCCTCCACCATTTCTCCCTCTGTGCTCCAGGCCGTGAGGCACAGAAACAAAGACTGAGCTTTTTGCCAGCATTCCCATGAGTTCTGATTAAAATGGAGCCTGTGGAGTCAGCCAGGCTCCCCTCAGGTTGGGATGCTCATTCCCACCTTTCCCAAGGCGGAGCTCCTGCTGGGCCCAGCGTGTCCAGAGCCCCTGAGCAAAGCAAGGCCCCGCCTTCACGGTCCTGACAAGTTTTGGTCACAAAAGCAACACCCCTCCATCAATGCCAAAGACTAAACAAGTTCAACTATGTGCTGATGTTCTCCAAATTGTTTCTCCCAGCACTAGTTCTGGCTGGTTTGTTTTGGGGAAATTAATGATGATACAGCAAGGTCGTGGTACCTCTGCTGTAGCGAGCAGATGTTGAGACATTAATGCCACCGGCCCGTGCTGCACGAGCACAGAGCTGCTCCTGGCTGTCACTGCACCAGCTGAGCACAACCAAGCAGCCCAGCCTAAGAAATTCAGTGTAAAAGGCAAACGTTGGAAGAAAAGAGCTGCACTTTGCAAAGCCATCGCTCTGAATCATCCTCATCAAAACACGCCACTTTTCTCTTTTTTAAAAATCAACCCAAAGCCAGCAGAACAATAAGAAACCAAATCTTTTTCCCTCTCAGCAGCACAGACAGTTTTCAATGCCATTTGTAAGCTGCCTATTTATCCCTGACATTCACAGCTTGAGTGTACCTCCAGTTCAGGTTGCTCTCTTACACCGAGGTAGAAATAATCAAGTATTTTTCCATCTTTTTGCTGGGAGGACTCAGAGCTCAGGGTGCATATCCATGGTGTGAGATTCTCATGGTAAACTGCACAGGAGGAAGGCACCACCATTCCCAAAGATTGCAGTCAGCAGGGAAAGCAGCACTGGGAGGGAGCAGAACTGGGGTACTTTGATGTCTAAACTAAAAGAAACACTTCCTTCTTAATAACCTCACGACAGCAATACATTTAAAGCATTAAAAAAGGGAACAGATCAGCAGGATGAGAGCAGGGAGATACTTCACCAGGAGAAAGCAATGCACAGCCCCTTTACCTGTGGGGAAGTTTAAGATTTGTGGTCAGTATTGCTCAGTTTTACCTTAAGTACTTTCTTTAAAGGAATTTTACTATATTTGGGAGCTATTACTGCAAACTGAATTACACAAAAGGCACCAGTGCCCTAAGAGTTAGCTACATAAGTGCCATGTGTCAAACTATTCAGAATTTTGAGTCATATTTTAAAATATGGAACTTCTGACAACACGGCAGTCACTGTAGCAGGAAATGGAGAGCAATTCTTCCATCAGCCCGGCCCCAAACAGGGGACTTAACACCAGCACAGCTTGAAAGTCCATTTAAACTGTGACAGGGCTGTGAAAAGCCCTTAACAGAAGCATTTCCTAAGAGAAAGTCTCATCTGTTTCTAAGCTACAGCTGTTGTTCATTCAGGACTGATAGGAATACAAAATAAGAGATGGATCACTCGGTCTCAAAGGCAGATGTAAGCTATTCAAATCCTTCACTCCTGATTTCTCATCATTAGTAGGTTTATACCTGTCTCCTGGCTGTGTTTAATGCTGCAAACCCTCATCCCTGTAGGCTGGACAAACAGATTTGAAATGTCCCCAGCAATCCTCCCTCAGCACTGTGGCACCTCCAGGAACCCTGCAGGAGCCACCCTCAGAGCTCCCCTGCCCCTTCTGACCATCACCCAGAGCTCCTTGACACACCAGTTATTAGAATTCATCACATTTATGAATACAGAAAGAGTCTTAATCCTTGGAGTGAAAGATCACAGCAAGAGATGCTTATAATTTCCTAGGGCAGGAAGAAAATAGTGCAATGAATTATGTAAAACACTTTAAACATGGGCACTACTGAAAGCCTTAAATTAGGAAGTAGAAAGTATCAATAAGCAACACCTATTCTCTTAAGGAGAGGATCCTCTGACTTTAAAGGCGTGGTTAAAAAGCAGGAAAATGTACAGATAATATTCTGCACATTGCAGAACTCCAGAACTTAAATCTAAGCAATGTAATGAAATGCAGCACCAAGCGGTGTCCCTCAAGGGTCCTGCAGAAATAGCTTTGTCTTTCGGAATTTTCCCTGTGCAAAAAATATTCAGAAATAAATCAGCTTTTCTTTAAGCTCTCTACTCCAGGATTTATGTACAGTGGGTGATTAAAAATAATTTAAAAGTCCATGCAAATGCTTTCCAATTACAATGTACCATTTAAACACTCTTGATCAGAAGGTTCTAATGCTGAACCAGGTGTTGTTGAAAGCCCCTTTCAAAGCAGATAAAAGCTCTCCTGCCTATGAACCCTGAGCCAGGTCCTTCTGCTTAGACCAAAGGAACATTGCAGGGCTCCATCAGTCCAAGGTGACAAACCAGCAAAAAGCCACCAACAACCAGGTTCTGGAGAGAGAAATCATGTCAATATAAAATAGAAGTAAATTCAGCTCCACTTGAAGGAGATTTTAGTGGAAGTTGCTGTTTGGAAATAAAAAGAACACAAAAGCATCCCTGAAGCTTCACACAATGCCCCAGATTAGAGCCAGAGAGGGTCAGGAACACAAAGCTGTCTGCCCTGTATGGAACTCCAGCCTGGCTCCATTTTATACTCTGAAATTTCTTTAGTTCTGAGGCAGGTGACTGCTTTAAATGACAGAGAAGTTTACAGGTGTGTTGGAACCCAGGACATTCCTCTGCCTGCCCTGGAGGACTCAAGACCCTGGCAGGGGGCTCAGAGACCTTGGCACGGAGTCAAAAACACCTGTGCCTTCCATTTTAACCCATGGAAAAAAATACCAACTTTGTGTGAGGATTTACAAGCCAAAAGATTTTGAGTAGGATGATAGTTAATTTGTCACAGGGTAAAAAAGTCAAATTTTGGGGTTTTTAGAATGGGGGTTCAGGAGGCAAGATGGAGGAATCTGGGTCTGTCCTGTCCTTCTCCTTGTCCTCCATCTTCTGCTGTGATGGTGGCACTTCTGGATTGGTTTAGAGTAGAGACAGACTGTCTAACATAGGTGATAGGTATTGGAAAATTATTGTAAATAAAGTACAGGTAGTTTTTAGTATAAAAAGCCAACACCACCCCAAGGGAGGTCAGTGTCCCTCATCCCGACCTGCCAGAGAGATCTCAGCAGGTCAGAGAAGGAATGTAAGAGACAAGAGAAAATAAACAACCTTGAGAACCAGAGCTGAGGAATCCTGTCTTCTTCTTCAGTCATGGGGCTGGGAAAAAAAGACTCTTTAATACCTCAGGAGCCATTTCAGCAACACAAAACCTGAGACAGGTGATGTTTCAGGAGCAGCCAAAAAGTTACCCCTGTATGAGAGCAGCCCAAGCTGAGCCCCCCAGTCCAAGACAAACAGTTCCTAAAGCTGGTGATGTTCAGCACAGGCCTTGGCATCACAGGCAATTCCTGCTCCAGCTGTTACTAAGAAACAAACCACACTAGAGTTCTGCTTTTCACTTCTGTACTTCTGACTAATCATCACCATTATTCCACGGGCTAACAAAGTGAGCCTGTCACCTGCCCTGTGGTTTCCCTGGCTGCAGGCTGTTTGTCACCTCAGCAGGACCCAGCTCTGCTGATTGCCTCGGGAGCCCCAAAGCCACAGCCAGGCTCAGGGAAACAGCCCCTGCCTAGAATGGAGGGGGCACAGGGGACCAGCAGCTCCTCAGGCTGCTGAAGGATGATGTGACATTACCTGCTAGAGGGAAATTGCAGCTCAAACTCTGCTCTGAATCTCGTTTTCATGGCTGAGGGAAGTTTAGACAACCCAGCAGATCTAGAAATGGCAGGAAAAGCCAACTCCTCTCCAGTCCCAGCTGTGTGGGGAGCTGTGGACAACAGGGCTGGCAGGGGAGGAATGCTGTGGGGAAGTTCTGCAGCACTAAATGCTGCTCTGAGATGCTGCAGGTCTTGTATTTGCAGGGTGCCCCATGGCAGGAAGGAATGACAGATCTGCCTCCATGTCTCAGAAGGCTAATTTATTATTTATGATATTATATTAAAGAATATTATACTAAAAATATTCTATACTAAAGAATACTATACTAAACTCTACTAAAGAATACAGAAAGGATACAGACAGAAGGCTAAAAAGATAATAATGAAAACTCCTGACTCTTTCCAGAGTCCCAACACAGCTTGGCCCTGATTGGTCATTAAGTCAAAACAATTCACTTGAAACCAATGGAACAATCACCTGTGGGTAAACAATCTCCAAACACATTCCACATGAGCACACCACAGGAGAAGCAAATGAGATCAGAATTGTTTTCCTTTTCTCTGAGGCCTCTCAGCTTCCCAGGAGAAGAATCCTGGGCAAGGGGATTTTTCAGAAAATGTGCCTGTGACATTGGGGGTGCGTTTGTGTTAGCAGCACTGCACTGTGCTTGCTCTAAAACCACTTGTCTCTATCCACCAGTGTTCCCATCAGTCCATATTGTTAATTTTTTATTTCTCAATCAAGAATTCATGGAGGTTAGTGTGACATTGCTGCAAATACCCTGGCAGCCTAGTAACTGTAAATAATGGATAGGACTCCAGAAATACCAACCAGCCTCTCGTTGGTTTGGGACACTTCAATCGTGCCTGCCCCAGCTCACCTGCCAGCAAACAAACAGGTTTCTCTCTGCACTGCAGCAAATGCCTCATCTCTCAGGAAAATTAAATGTGTCATTGAAATGGATGTAGTTTTGGTAAGTGCACACAGAGATTTCACTGTGACAGTCCTCACAAAGATGCACTGAGTGCAACCATCTCCCCTTCAGAAAGCGTTCTGCAAAATGCTAACAAATCTTCAGGAGCTCTGGTGAATTTTAACACAGTTACTGCGCTTCATACCACACTCCAGTAAACTATATCTCCCTCTTTACATTTCTGCTAATTTCTAGCATTTATTAAAAAAAATTTCTATAATGAACAGCTACTATTGAGGGCTCATTTGCTCCTCCCATTTTCCATTTAACCTCAATGAATGCAGCCTCCCTTATTTCCTTTGGTGTTGAAAAGTACTTTTACAGCTCTACCAACACATTTGTTAGAGTTCTCCTAATTAATTTTCCATGAACCTTTCAGCATGAAAAAGAAAAAAATCTCACATTTCTGCATGAAAAATGAATTATATTTTCTCCATTTCCTTAGAAATTTACATTCTGGGCTCATCTGTGCCACATATTCTTTATGGATAATGAGCAAGGCATCCTCACTTAGCTGTCACTGAGGCAGTGAAATGTTTACAGTGTGCACTTTGGAGATTCTGGCAGCTTAGATTCCAAGAATATTTCTTATTCACGACAAAAAGCTCTGTCCTAAATTTCTCTTGCACATGAACAGAAAAAGATTGATCTGAAGAATCCTTGAACTTTGCTGACCTGCAGTAATGCTGTTTGAAGGAAGGTTAGTTCAGAGACTTCACACTCGTGATCTGCTTCATATGATGTGACAAAGACTCTTTTCTGCCCTTAACATCCTGCAGGACTCCTTGGGAAACTGAAAATATCAACTAATGGAAGGATAAATATCTTCATTATGAGGCTTACAAACAGAACACACACACTGTATAACTTTGGAGACGATTCTCCTACCTAAATTACCTATTCTGTAACATTTTGGGGACAGATTCTTGACAGGCAAAAGAAACCTCCTGCGTGAATCTCACCCCAGTTCTGTACAGGAGATTTCATTTAACTCATAAAAAAATATCTCTCCCTAATTACCTCTCTGAAGCCATTCTTCAGCCAAGCCATAAGAATCTGCCTGTTGTAGAGATGATGTTAAAATTTCATTTCTGTGCATAGGCCCAGTCACAGGCTCACAATGACACGCTCAAGCCTCTGGGCTTTATTGAACCAGGGCCTGGAAAAAAAAAAATCATCTTTTATGCTTCTTTCTTACAAAACCTCATATAGTTTGAATAAATCTTTGAAATGTAACCAAAAGAATCTCACACGAGATTGTCTTTCATTGAAGCCATAACATCCAATTCATGTAGATACAGTTGGAAGGTTATTGCTGTCAAGTTTTGAACTTGGGCTGTGAAAGACATAAAAAGTGACAGATTTCCTCCCCAGAAAGGAGAACAGAGCCTCCTGCAAACCTCTCCTTCCTCAGGCCAGCTCCTGCAGCAACCTGAGCCTTCTCAAACCTGCTGGGGTTGTTTTCTGTAATCAATCAAATTCCCAAGTGTAATTATTAACCACATCTTTAATTAAATGAATCTGCTCCTTTGGATACATTCTAAAGAAAAGGCATTTATTGAATGTTAACAATTCAAACATTCCAAGTGCCTTTTTGAGTTCTGACTTAGAAAATCTGGATTAATTCTCAAAGGTCTTTCATACAGTTACTAATCCTAAAGGAATTAAAAAAATATATTTAAACCTATGTTTTCCATATATTACTCTAAAATGTTCATCAGTTCATCAGGAGTAATTGCATTTTGCCAAATGAGGCAAATTCTGCCATGCCAGGAGTGCTGGTACCATGGCTTTTCTGACATTTCAGCAGTTCTACTGCTTATATTATTTCCCCTAGAAAACTATATTAAAAAAAAAA
The DNA here is from genome assembly GCF_023055355.1 of Agelaius tricolor. NCBI lineage: Eukaryota > Metazoa > Chordata > Aves > Passeriformes > Icteridae > Agelaius > Agelaius tricolor. The sequence goes on from NW_027269279.1 coordinate 13,006,047, forward strand.
AAGAAGATATTTTTGTTGCATAAAATGCTGGTACAGTGGGTGGAATAGCAACCCCAAGCCTCCTCAGACACACAGAAAAATCCCAATCTAAACAATGCTGTTTCAGACAAGTTGTTGTTTTCACACCAATTATCCTGTGACTCAGTAACATCTTGATAATAAATGACATCATGTAAAAGTCTTTCTTGCCAATGATGGAGGCCCCCCAGCCTTTTAAAATCTTTATATTAACTTGTCAGAGGTGAATCTCTCAGATCTGAACTGGCAGCTGTGAATACACAAACAATATTTCAGCATTCCCTGCAATATCACTGGGTTTGCTCCTTGGCACACTGGAGAGTGACTGGAAAAGAACTTGCAGAGTTACATCATGAGAGGGGCAGAGAAAAAAGGAAAAACCAGTGCCAGCCTCGAGATTTCTGAAAGTTCAATGCAATACAACAAATCAGCTGCAGAAGAGAAAAAAAAAAAACAAAACCAAGGGGAAATTGTACCTGGTATTTCTTTTTTGCAAACCTAATGGCCCCCAGGCTCCTGTGGAACTCTACATTCTAATTTAGATAATTGTAGCAACAGTCAGAAGACAAATTATTATAATAGATCTTCATACAATAGCATCAGATCTTCAGAAGGTCTGCTAAGAGCCCTGACAGAGATGCTAAAATCAAAGCCAGCAAGAAACTAGCAGGAGATCCAGTCAAGCTAAAAAGGTTATTCAAGGCATGAAATTATCTCTAGCCTTATTTTTTGAGAACTGTGTTCTCTATTTAAAGAAAAAAAAAAAGATGCAAATGTCTTGAACTCATGTGAAGAAAGTAAGTAGTCCATTGGTCCAAAGTCCAAAATCCATTTCCAAAGTCCATTTTTCTAAGTCCAAAATCAAAAGGAAAAAGTGTACATTGCAATTCTAAGTTCAATTTAGAGTGACTGATCCAGAGTTCAACTCATGCAACAAAGTTGGGAGCCCTCTACACAGCCTTTCAATGAATATTTCTGTGTTTTAGCCCTGAATTTGTCTCTAGTCTGAGTCTTTGAGGCTCCAGACTTTCCCATTCCACTCTAAAGGAAAACTCACTATTGTCAATGTGCAAGACAAGAAGTCACAGGTAGCAAAGGAACAACCAAGCACCTGGGACATGCTTACAGCAAAAATTGGGCTTTAATTTGTATTAAAAACTTGAGACAAAATTAATGTCCACACCTAGACAGGCCAAGGGATGGCACAAGAGGTGAGGCACCCTCTGCATTCTGGTGACTGAGAATTTTCTATAGAGAAATGTGGGATAAAACTTCTGCAAGAAACTGATTCAATTGGAATTCTGTCTGCATTTGGAGCCTAATACAAATTCCAGCCTTTTGCTTAAAAAAAAAATCCCATCCCTCTCTACCTAGGAGATTTGAAAGATGTATTTCCTGGAAAGTATTACACAATTAAGCTATTTTTACTGCTGTGTACACTACAGAAAACCAATTGTCAGAGAAACATTTCACATTTTTCTCCACAGTTGTTTTCCTGTGCAAAGAGAATTGAAAATAATTAAAACATTTTCCTTAATTTCCCCACTGGAAAGGATACTAGGAAAGTCTGACTAGCAGAAAACACGTATTATTGATTTTTTTTACATTCTTACTTGTAAGAGACATATTCCACTTCTCCTTTCATGGAGAGGATCCCTGATAGCCATTATCCTGTTGTTGGAAAGGAAGAAGCTCTACCTTCCCCTATTACTCTCTTGTTCTCACACTTCACATGCTACTTGTTACTGGAAACCTTGCAAGGCTCATAATAAAGGAATGAAAAAATCAAAAAAACTTTCCTCATTACCAAAATAATATCTATCTAAATGACAGAGTTAATTCCAAATGCAAATGGAGGAAAAAAAATGTTAATTTAGAAGAATGAAGCGACAGAAAAAGAAATTATCTTAATTGTGCTTATCAGAAAACTTCCCTATTGTAATTGTGATTTAAATATTGTGGGCATAAGCTTTGATTGCCTGAACAATTCCATTGATTACATATTAATTTGTCTTAAAACACAAACCTGCTTGAATTCAACCTCTCCCTTTTTTAACACCATCCACAGCAAAACTAGAGAATATTCAAGGTCCCACCTTGTCCCACCCCTAAAAGGACTCAGCCACCTCCCCCACATTTGTGTTACTTGTTTTTCCCTCCCAAACCCAGCTTATTTCACATCACCAACTCAGAGAGCAATCAGAGCATCCCAACTGCAGAGCAAGAGGAGACCCAGCTGGGGGCAGGAATTATTTTACCCCCTGGGTCACCATTAGCAGCAGCCCTGAAGCCACAGTGACCCCGTGGTTTGTCCTGCAGCTCTGGCCTGAGATACCTGCGTGTGTGTGAGGAGGGAAATCAGCTACAGCAACTCAGCAAAGCACCTGGACCTGGCAGGAAAGTTCCACTCTGCTCTGAACAGCTCAGACAACTGAAGAATCAAAGTGCTTTTCTCTGCCACCAGCCCCGTATGAGCTTTCTGCTTAATGCTGTCAAATTATCTCCTTTTTGTCTGTGGAGTTCACAGCATCTGCAGCAGTTGCACTTGCATATCAATGAGTTGTCACACAGCTCTTCCATTTGCTGTGCAGAGGTTCCTGTGCTGTCTCCTGCACACTTTCTGCTCCTCTCCATGGCTCTCTCCTGTCTGTGCAGGGTGAGGCTGCCCAGAGCTCAGCATGAAGGAGCAAGGGCAGCAGCAGCAAGCTGCAAACAGAGACTGTGAAATATGTGATAAAAACCAGAGCAGGCTCCTGGTGCTGAAGTGATTTCAGCATTTATCATAACAAAAAGAAAGGCCCAAAGCAAGGGGGCCTGGGCTGGGCAGGAGCGTTCCCTCGAGGATGGAGCAGCGCTGGGGCTGCTCAGCAGGGATGGCCCCATGGATAGAGCAGCACACATTCCCTGGGTCAGAAGCCCCTTTTTATCCTGTTTTTGTCCCTTTGGATTGGTTTCTGTTTGGATCTTTCATTTGCATGAAGGTTTAAGGGGCTTGATTGGCCCATGACAGTTCTGTCCAGGCTGGCTCGTGGTGCACTTCACTGAGGGGTGTTAGGGTACCTTGAGTGCTGTATTTCCTATAACTACCCTTTTAACCCCTTTTACAATATAATAACCAAACTAACAGCACATGCTTAATAATCTATCAACTATTTTACAACAGTTTCTAACCTATTTTTAACAATTTGGAAGTTACAGGGTGCCCCGGACACAGGGAATGATTGGCATCTGACTCCAAGTCTTTGGAATGCTGAACACTCCCTTTATTCAAACTATACTATATTATATTACAGCTATTTTATACTTACTACAAAGAATACAAAAGAATACTAAAAGAAAACTCATGACTCTCTGCCTGAGAGTCAGGACACAGCTTTGTGTAATTGGCCAAGGAATCAAAATAATCCTCAGCAGAATCCAGTCACAAAATTCCTTCAGGCAAATAATCTTCCAATAATCTTCCATTCCACACGTGCAAAACAACAGGAGCAGCAAATGAGATAAGAATTGTTTTCTCTTTCTTTCTCTGAAGTTCCTCACTGTGATTCCCAGGAATTATCCTTGGGAAATGTGCCTGCCAGCTCTCTCTGAAGAGCTGTGGCTGCAGCATAACCCATTCTGCAGTGCCTTTCCCAAAACCAGGCTGTCTCCATCTGCCCCTGCTGCATTCTGCAGTCTCCCATGGTCTGTGGACAGTGTCTGCAGCCCTGCCCTGCCCTGCCAATGGGAGGCTGCTGACCCAGCCTGGAGGCAGCAGTGCAGAGGATTCAGCAGCACACACCCCTGCAAGTGCAGAGCATTCAGCACTCACACCCCTGCAAGTGCAGGGGATTCAGCAGCTCACACCCCTGCAAGTGCAGAGGATTCATTCAGCACTCACACCCCTGCAAGTGCAGAGCATTCAGCACTCACACCCCTGCAAGTGCAGGGGATTCAGCAGCTCACACCCCTGCAAGTGCAGAGGATTCATTCAGCACTCACACCCCTGCAAGTGCAGAGGATTCAGCACTCACACCCCTGCAAGTGCAGAGGATTCAGCAGCTACACCCCTGAAAGTGCAGAGGATTCAGCACTCACACCCCTGCAAGTGCAGGGGATTCAGCAGCTCACACCCCTGCAAGTGCAGAGGATTCATTCAGCACTCACACCCCTGCAAGTGCAGAGGATTCAGCACTCACACCCCTGCAAGTGCAGGGGATTCAGCAGCTCACACCCCTGCAAGTGCAGAGGATTCATTCAGCACTCACACCCCTGCAAGTGCAGAGGATTCAGCACTCACACCCCTGCAAGTGCAGGGGATTCAGAGGCTCACACCCCTGCAAGTGCAGAGGATTCAGCAGCTACACCCCTGCAAGTGCAGAGGATTCAGCACTCACACACCTGCAAGTGCAGGGGATTCAGCAGCTCACACCCCTGCAAGTGCAGGGGATTCAGCACTCACACACCTGCAAGTGCAGGGGATTCAGCAGCTCACACCCCTGCAAGTGCAGGGGATTCAGCACTCACACCCCTGCAAGTGCAGGGGATTCAGAGGCTCACACCCCTGCAAGTGCAGAGGATTCAGCAGCTCACACCCCTGCAAGTGCAGGGGATTCAGCACTCACACCCCTGCAAGTGCAGGGGATTCAGCACTCACACCCCTGCAAGTGCAGAGGATTCAGCCCAGCCTGCTCAGACAGAAGCTGAAGTTGCAAACACCTCCAGCAGCCCAATTTCGGTTTCTTTCCATGCTTGTCTGAGATGTCATTTGGGGAAATTCATATATTTTCATGCATTTGCTTTCCACAGACTGGCTGGGAAATAAGGAAATTATCTGCTCTAGGAGCTGTTGGTGGCCTGTCACATTGTTTTGGTCAGGGTTGCTCTGTTTGCATCACTCTGAATTTTCAATCATCTACCTGTGGCTTAGTGGTGACCCTAGAAAGAAGTTTTGGGGCATGAACATGGAAAATGAGCTGTACCCTCCTCACCTTACTCTGTGTATCAACACACAGCACAGCACATGTGGATTTATAACTCAAGAAGAATAAACGACAAAATGCAACTCCTATCTGAAACAGATTCACATAAAGGTCACTTTCCACCAGAAGTAAATAACATTGGCTTTGGGGGAATCACTGTGGGTGAAGGGGAAAGAAATGCACTGTTTGATTTGGGGAGAAATTGGTTAGACAGAAGGTGTTTCAAAATATAATCAAAAAATAATTAGAAAAAGGAACAAGCCAAAGGACAAACATCTGTGACAGAAGGATGTGAAGAGATAAACAAATCCTATGTATATGACAGTTAATTTCAGTTCAGACCAGAATCCTGCTGGGCTACATTTGGAGTAGTCTGTAAACACCCTGAGAAAAAAGAAAACTCACATTAATTTCAGTGTGAACTGTGGCAGCATCAACAAGCAGAAGACTGGAAAACCAAACCCAAGACACTGAAAATACCAGATTTCAGCAAAACCACACCACACAGGGATAACAAACAGTAAAGGGAAACCACAGCAATTAGCAGACCCAGAGTTCTTCACAACAATTTTCAGATTAAATGAATTCTTTGTTGAGAAAATTATTGGACTTTCCCAACAGTGACTTTCAGAGAGCATCTGCTGAACTTTTGCAGAGCATTTTGTTGAGGCAAGAAGACTGAGAAATAAATATGCACTAAAATCCTGAACTTTGCTTTCCTAAGCACCCAGATGAGAGGGGGAAAGGCCCAGTTGGCATAACCAGCAGGACAATTCACTCTCCTAAGGCAGATGCTACTGGATCCTCACACTTTTCTCCCCTGCTGACTGACTGGGGGCTGTGGTTTGTCAGAACTGAGACAGCACTGAACAGAGCTGAAATGGGACCTGCAGCAACAGAGAGGAAAGTAATAATCATTCATGAACTGGTAGGTGTAAAACATTCTCTATCAAGAAAGCAGAAGGGGAGGCAAATGAAAATTGGTTTCAGAATGTGTCCTGAGTCAAAAATCAGTGCAGACCCCTCTGCTTGCTGGGGGCTGTGCTGATCTGCCCTGTGGAATGTTGCTGCACCTTCCCAGAGGGAGCGAGCCCATCCCTGAGGGGTCTGCAGCAGGAATCCCCCTGGGGAGCCCATCCCTGAGGGGCCTGCGGCAGGAATCCCCCTGGGGAGCCCATCCCTGAGGGGTCTGCAGCAGGAATCCCCCTGGAGAGCCCATCCTTGAGGGGTCTGCAGCAGGAATCCCCCTGGGAGGGCAGCGGGGCATGGGGCACCTGCCCAGGGCACGGCCCACAGTGCCCATGAAATAAACACGGGCAGGAAACCTTTCCCCTTTTTAAGGCCTTTACTAAAAGTGATCAGCTTCAGTGGGGAAGAACTGACAGGAAACCCTTCCCCTTTTTAAGGCCTTTATTAAAGGTGATCAACTTCAGTGGGGAAGAACTGACAGGAAACCTTTCTCCTTTTTAAGGCCTTTATAAAAAGTGATCAGCTTTGGTGGGGAAGAACTGACAGGAAATCCTTCCCCTTTTTAAGGCCTTTATTAAAGGTGATCAGCTTCGGTGGGGAAGAACTGACAGGAAACCTTTCCCCTTTTAAAGGCCTTTATTAAAAGTGATCAGCTTCAGTGGGTCAGAACTGACGGGTCCATGCTCACACCGCCACCACTCCCAGGAGTGACTGGGAGGAAGAGGAAGGGTGCAGTTGTGTTCACCAATCTGTGGGCATGGCTGAGGCCCCATCCTCACAAGAATGTTGTGATTCTGGTAAAATGGAGGATTTGAGCTCCTCTGTCCAGCCAACATTCTTAGGTCAGGGTGAGGGGTAAAAAGGGTCTTAGGGGATGCTGGATTCTGTTCCTCACTCCTAAACATCACTTTGATTCGTCAATTTTATGTTGGCTCGTTGTTTTTCGGGGTTTTTGGCCAGGTTTGGTGCGGGGTCTCTCCCGTTGCATGCTGGATCTGAGGTCATTTGCATGTCTACTCAATGTCCCCTCCTGTTCACCGACCAGGTGCCATCCTCCAGGAAGCAGCAGGGTGTCACTGACAAAAGGGGGGATTCTTAACCATCAACAACAGGGAGTCAACAAAAACAACAGGTGATTACAACAACAATCAGTTTGAACTCCATCCTGGCAGCAACTGGCCCAACCTGTGAACTCTGCAACCTCTTAAAATAATGGGCAGCTGTGCTACTCATAACACCCACAGCTGGGCACTGCCAGCCCTTCCCTCCCAAAGGGCAGTGGGAAATGCAAAATGCACTGTGGAGGAAAAGAGAGAAGAATTCACAAGGCCAAACTCTCCTAATTTGCTTCTCATCCTGTTCTGTTTGCCTTTTGTTTAGCAGTGAATGCTCGCCTATACAGACCACAGCTTGTGTGGGCAAATCACAAATTACAAATAATAATCCAGGCAGAGCTGTGCTGGAACTTCAGCTGTGGGGTTGATGTGCTTTTGTCATGAGGGTGATGAAATAAGTCTAAACCCATATTTTGTTTGATGAGCATTGCAGAGAAAAGCAGCGGCAAGATGTTGAGAAGCATTGCAACGTCCCTGATTGAGCTGCTAAAACAAATCTCTCAATGTTTTTTGTGATTAATTCTTTAGCTGACTTGGAGTTTGTTTGGGAGCAGTAAATACACGGTTACATAACTCTGCTTCACCATAAAATAAGTGTTATTAACAGCCCTCTATGGATAATCAAAGTAAAAATTTCTTTTTCTGCAAATATTCTGAAGTATTTGTTGAAAACTTGATGCCAGCATGCTTATTGAATACCAATAAACCCATCTGCCAGAGTATTTGGGAAAAGCAAACACAAAGCAGGTGCAAATGAACTCTGATTAAATTTGTTCAAAACTTCAAGCAAATACAAAAGTTAGAAGATGAGTGGAGATGTATTTTTCATATTTGGCTAACTGTAATTGCAATTTCTATCCAGTCAAAGCAGGATAATTAAGCAAAAGACAAAAAAGAATCTGGCAGCAGGCTGAGCAAAGTAACCATTGCTAAAGAAGGAGAAAAAATAAGGGTGTTGTGGTAATGTAAACAGAATTAATGAGGAAATGTTACTACAACACCTAAACTCCAAACAAAGAAGTATAAAGCAAATTGTTATTAGGAAATCTTAGTTAGCACAACTAATTAGCTACTAATAAAATTATGTTAATAATTGCCATCAACCACAATTTCAGGTTAAATTTAATAACTGAGCACCAGCTCTCAGAACCTGAATTTGTTTTGAACAAGAGGATTCCTGGTAAAGCAGGAAATATTTAGGCCTGGATTTCCAACACCAGGGCAGCTAAACTGCCATCACCTACCCCAAACATTTCTGGGGGTTCACAGGATGTGCAAAAACATCCCCAGCTTTAGGTTAAAGCCAGCTGTCAGCTCAGTTGCATCCCCCTTTGACAAAAATGTGGTTATTTGCTCACATCTAAAATGAATTAGCTTGAACATAAAGGAATAAAAAAGAGACTGGAGCTGAGCAGGAGCGTTTGGTTTGGAGCAGGCAGAGAGGACATGGAGAAGAAAAGCCACTGTGGATTTAATGAAGTGGCTGCTTTACCTTGGAGCACTTGCAGGATGGTGAGAACCCTGTTGGAGAACACAGTTACCTCCTGACTGTCAGCTCATGCAAATGGCAGAACAGAAGAATTAAGGGCAGACGAGTGAAAATTATCTCCAGGAGAGATGAGTGCCTGTTCTTGAGCAGGAAAACATGAAGAATAAAACACTTTGATCCATGAACAAATCATCTGGATCTTCCTTCTGGGCCCCATGGATTTGATTTTATCAATAAGTGATTTGATTTAAACTTTGTAAAGGTTGTTTAAATGTTCTGTGGTGCTAAGGTATCCTTTATTTACCTTGCACCTGGTTGTTGACTATTATTTGACTGAAAATATGTTTCACCTCAACTTTCACAAGACTCTGCCCAAGCCAATGGCTCCTTCCAAGGGACTCACAGAGGGCAGAGAGGAACTTGCTGGGGACAATAAAATTGTCAACCCTTCATGTGAGCAGGGGATTCTGAGCACTCTGGGCAGCCCAGGCAGACAGTGACTCAACACACAGGGCAGCACCACTGCTCCTCAGTTAAAAACAGTGGGAAAACCTTCCCAGTGAGGTTTCATAAATCAGTAGTGTTATTGTTATAAATTATTATAAATCTGTGGTGTGTTCATGGGATTTTGGGATGGGCTTTCCAAGAACTTCAGGTGAGTAGGGAACATTTCTTGGTTCAGAACAAACCACCCTGGCTGGGGTGAAGGAAAGGGGTCCCTCCTGAACTCCATTAATATCTTTGCTCTGTAGCAAACACCCACCACTATCAGATCAATAAAGATGTGGAAAATCCTGCTGGTGCTGCCAAATTTTCAGATTAAATGAATTCTTTCTTGAGTAAATTATAGGACTTTCCCAATGGTGACTTTCAGAGAACATCTGCTGAACTTTTGCAGAGCATTTTGTTGTTCTTTCAGCCACCAGTTAAAGCTGAAGGGATTTTGAGAGCAGAGCACTAAAATTTAGCTAGACCTTCCTTATTAAAAGGAAAATCTTCAGTAATTAGCTCTTCCCCTAACTGCTTTTTGGCTCTCATTACAAACAAAGTGCTATGCTAATATACCTTGTGTTGCAAATGTTTCACAATTCCTGCTAATCAAATTAAACTCAATTTTCAGCAAATAAACCCTCAATGCAGTTAATGGAAAACAAGGAACAGCACTACTTTGCCTGAGAATGGGTCATTACCACAAGCTCCTAATTACAAGTACCTTAATGCATAATGTAAAGCACAGTCTTATATAGACTCTAAAGAATTAAAGCTGTAACAGGATCAAAGACTTGATGTGTCCTTGAATTTTTTATATGTACATTTGAATACAGATGGAGAAAAGCAACAAAGAGAAACAGAGCAAAGCTGCAAAACACCAAGATTCATTCACTCACCCACCCTTCAAAACGTATAATAATAATAATTTATGCAGTTTATGAGTCTGCAGAAAGAGACTGATTTTTGACTCAGGACACATTCTGAAACCAATTTTCATTTGCCTCCTCCTCTACCCTCTTGATAGAGAATGTTTCACACCTACCAGTTAATGAAGGATTATTACTTTCCTCTAGAGTAAGCTGCAAATACAACCAAGGTTAAAGCAAAGGACGTTCATCCTGAATTAGGTTATATGATGCCATCAAACAGGAGCCCAGGTGATTGATGACATATTGCTATTACTGCACCAGGCATTTATCAATACTGCACTGTGAATTATTTTCCAGTTTAGTTCTCTTATTGTCACATGATGGTATATTTTATCCAAATTTACTTAACTGAAAAAAAAAAATAAAAAATAGAAACCCAGAGAGAAAAGCATTGGAAACAACAGAAGGCATAATAAATCACAGTAACTGACTTACAGAATGCAGATTCTGGCATCACTTGCCAGTCAGAATTCTCCTGTTCTGAATGAATTCACACAGGTTGCATTTTTTACTCAGATTTCAGAATGCAGGAATGGGCACAGCAGCCACTGCAGCCCAGCCCATGGGTCACCCTTAACCAAGTCCTACAGAGCAGTTCAGCTAGAAACACTAAAAAAGACTCTTCCACCAAACTAAATTTTCTTCATTTTTCTGCTAAATAATTTGCATCCATTTATTTTCCTGGAGAATCATTACACAAAGCTTTGAAACTTTCAGCAAGATGAACACTTTATGCTCTAACTCACACTGGGTATAAAGAATTCATATTGAATTATATCTGGTGCAATTATAAATCTTCACAATGTTACATTTGCAAAAATTCTGTGTGTTGTTGTCAGATTGAGGCTGCCTCCCCTCATCCTCATTATTATTAATACAACATGAACTGCCTGTGCCTATCCTCCTGACACCACAGTCTGTAAAAGCTGAGCTCTTGCTGCAGCTTTGTAGTTGTCCTCTCCCTGAAGGGCACACAAGCACAGAATGGGAATCATGGCTCTTTGAAAGAAAATCAGTTCCTGTTTGGTTACCCATGGAACTGTGGAGAAGGCAGGCTCTGGAAAATCCCACCTCTCCCCCTGATCTCATCCTGGGCCTTGTGGAGCAAAAAATATTATTGTGAGTTTATGAACAGCAGATGCTTCTCCACCTCCCACACACATTCACCCACTCTGCCCACCTTTACAAGCCAGAGGCAAAAGTAAAAATTATAACCAGGCAGGGAAGGGGTTTGTGCTAGGGAATAATACACTGAAATATTCCAAATTCAGTGTTTACTGAGACAGACCCTCATCCTGCCATGAAGACAGAGAGGGATGGATGGACAGGGAGGGTTCTCTGGAGGAAAAGCTCTAAGAATTCAGGGTGAATGGACAAATATTAGGAGTAACCTTGCTCAACAACAGAGCAACCAAATTTGAGCCCTGCCCAGTCAGTTCTGCTTTTTTAAAAATCTTTTCCTTATGTCTCTCAAGTGTTTGGCTATAAAATGTTTTATTATGAACAGCATTAGAAGTAACCACGAGGTGTCAGATAAAATGTTGTAATAGGTTTAAAAGGTTTGTGAATACTGACTCTTTCTGAAGAACTCATTTCTGGGTCTGAAGATAAATTGCTCTCAGATCTAGAACCTTAAGCTTCTATTACCCAAAGGCACCACATATTTTAAATTTTCTGAACAATTTTTAGTTTTACACAGACTTCACAGCTTTACTTTGTTCCAAAATTATCATTTGCATTTCTGGAATTTTCACTCCTTGTCTCTTGCCTTCCCTCCTCTTTGCACTAAACATGGATAGCATGGAGAGAAAAAGCCCAGATAGCTCTGGGATCAAACCCAGGTAGTTTCACTGAGGATCAGAGTTCCTGTCCTTTGCACTGGCCATTTTTGCACAGGCAGCACTCACTGTCTCACATTCCTCAGACTGGTTTATTCATAACAAACAAAATGCCTTATCTCACCAAACTGCATTTCAAAATATTATGCAAATAGTTTTCAGAGTCTGTGAAAAATGCCCCATATCCATCCTCTAAAGAGCTGTAATTTTCACCATTTTTACTTAGACCTGTAGTGATTTATGGATAATTTTAGTAAAAGAAGCTGAACTGAAATTCCATCTTACAGAGAAATAAAGACCATGGGTTTTTCTGAATCACCTTGAAAACCAAAGGCAAGGCTTAATAGGAGAGTCCAGGGAATTTACAGGATCCAAAACATCTGTCCAGAGCATTATAAAATGCAGGTTTTTGGATAAAAAATTGAGGTTAAGCTATGCAGCTTTTTGGGTGCTGGATATGTTCATGTCCAAGAAGGGAAACAAGAAACTATGCTCAGGAATAACTCGAATATTTGTTTGTGTATCCTCCAAGTGCAGGGTAGCAAAATTTACAGCAGCTCAGAGAAAATATAACACCATTATCTACCTTTACAAGGACATGGATAAAGTCTCTGATGCCTTTAAAACTCCTCCAAAAATAGGGGTTTTTTTTTCACTGTACCCTCAGTGAAAAAAACCCTGAAACTACCCTTCTGATAGTTTCAGCTGCCCTATCTGCTGTTCCCACTTGCATTAATAAATATGATCTGTGTAGATTTAATTACTTCCCTTAAAACAGATTGAAACCACTGTGAGAAAGAAAATTTCAATGACATACATGCAAACAAAAAGATTTTCAAGACAGCACTTCTCCCTCCTCCCAGCTTTCTGTGTGGTGATCCTCCAGCTCCTGCACTGCCTGATTCCTCCAGGTAAGAGTCCTGTCCTACAGATTGCTTGGATTAAATACTTCACTGTTACCTGCTGGTGTTCCACTGAAGGCAGGGAGCCCCCAAAGCAGGAATGATCTGACCCCGTGATTCAGAAGGCTGAAAAATTGCTTTATTAAAATGATATTATATTACTTTATACTATATTAAAGAGATACTATACTAAAGAGTACCAAAAGGATACTAAAAAGATACTAAAGAAAAACCCATGGCTATCAGGACAGAGCTTGGACCTAATAGGCCAATTAATAGGAACAACCATCAGCAAAATCCAATTAAGAGCTCACTCTCAGTGAACAATCTCCATAACACATTTCACATGTGCAAAAACAACGGGAGCAGAGCACAGAGATAAGAATTGTTTTCTCTTCTTCTCTCTGTGCTTCTCCAGGAGGAATCCTGGGGCACTTGTGCCTGCTGCTCTCTGTGAAGAGAGCTGAGGCCAGAGTGTTCCAGAAATGGCCCCAGACTCTGCAGCTCATTCTCGAGCAGGATATCACTGAGATCAGACTTTCCAGCCCTCAGGAGAAAGCCTTTCTTGTTTCTCAGACATCTGAGGAAGAAGTGAAGTGAGAATCAGAGGCTGATTCCTGTAAATACCTTCAGAGTGAGCACTGAGCTGTCCTGCAATGCATTTGAGTGCCATTTCTTTTCTAACACAAACAAATAGAGCTAGAATTCCCAGACACAAGTCATTAAGGCATTGCTAATTACAGACAATAAACCAGTGATAGAATCTTACTCATACATTAGTGGAAGGAGACACTGCAGATGCTGGGCTGATGTAAAACTGACAGAGGGAAGGAGCTGCATTAATTCTGTGTGTACCACATGTAACAGCACCAGTTTGATTTTCACAGTCACTCTCCTTTTTGATGACAGCAGACAATTATGAACAGAGAAGTTTGCATGCAGGTAACTCCAAACAAAATCCAGATCAAGCTGTTAAAGGAACAGTAGCGCCTGCAGCTGGTGTTTTCAGAGCACAAATGTGCACACACAGAGGCTGTATTTGTAGGAATTGCCATGAAAGGACATCTCCCCCTTTTAATCTCTGCAGAATAAGAGTGTACCTGTTCTTCATCACTATTTCTAAAATATGAAAAAACTTTAAATCTGAACAAACAACATCAAGATCTGTAAGCTCATCAAGGAAAATCTCTGATGAAAATAATATCCCTTTTTCATATCTTTGCAACTTAAACAAACCTTGAGTTGTTTGTTAGACAATTCCACATGGACTTTCAGCTTTGTTGTCACTGTTTCACCATTAAAATGTGTTGTAAAACACTGGAGACTTCAGAGGCTTAAGCCAATGTAAAAATCTCTGCAGTATGAAGTAATTTTATGTCACTACTCTGGTTATTTCAGAATTGGCTGCAAATAAGAGCCTGAGGATGATTTAATGTGTCCTCGACCCATCATGGCCATGGTTAAACAAAGTAAACACATCAGTCTTTAGCAGTTATTTATAACTGGAGGAAAAGCACAAACCAGCCATGGTAAACAGGGCACTGGAAAACATTCTGAAGGGGAACTAAAATGCCTTTCTTCATATAATTCTATATTCCATTTCTCAATAAAATAAAATCCCAGTGACCATCCACAGGAGGATTTATTAGAACTAAAATCACCACTTCCAAAGAAGATCCCGAGATACCACCACTGAAGTGGGAATTGAGGCATTCAGATGTGATTCCACACCAGCAATGGCACTCCTAGGGCAGTTTGAAAACAGAACAACCAACCTGCAGTGCTCAGAGACCCAGCTCACCATGAAATTGTGGGAAATCCAGGACTCCTGACCAACTGACCAATATGAGCAAGCAGGAGCTATTTATTGTTCACATTGCACACATATTTATAGATTCTAAAATCTACTAAGTACACACTTCCTGATTGGTTATGAGATGTGGCATCATGAACTGCTGCTTGCTGGGTGCCTGGGGGAGCTGCATGGGTGAGTGTGAGCTCTGCAGTGAGTGTGAGCTCCACGGGGTGAGTGTGAGCTCTACAGTGAGTGTGAGCTCTGGGGTCAGTGTGAGCTCTGCAGTGAGTGTGAGCTCTGCAGTGAGTGTGAGCTCCATGGGGTGAGTGTGAGCTCTACAGAGAGTGTGAGCTCCACAGGGTGAGTGTGAGCTCTACAGTGAGTGTGAGCTCTGGGGTCAGTGTGAGCTCTGGGTGAGTGTGAGCTCTGCAGTGAGTGTGAGCTCCATGGGGTCAGTGTGAGCTCTGGGGTCAGTGTGAGCTCCATGGGGTCAGTGTGAGCTCTGGGGTCAGTGTGAGCTCTGCAGTGAGTGTGAGCTCCATGGGGTGAGTGTGAGCTCTGGGGTCAGTGTGAGCTCTGCAGTGAGTGTGAGCTCCATGGGGTGAGTGTGAGCTCTACAGAGAGTGTGAGCTCCACGGGGTGAGTGTGAGCTCTGCAGTGAGTGTGAGCTCCATGGGGTCAGTGTGAGCTCCATGGGGTCAGTGTGAGCTCTGGGGTCAGTGTGAGCTCTGCAGTGAGTGTGAGCTCCATGGGGTCAGTGTGAGCTCCATGGGGTCAGTGTGAGCTCTACAGTGAGTGTGAGCTCTGCAGTGAGTGTGAGCTCCATGGGGTGAGTGTGAGCTCCATGGGGTGAGTGTGAGCTCCATGGGGTGAGTGTGAGCTCTGCAGTGAGTGTGAGCTCCATGGGGTCAGTGTGAGCTCCATGGGGTGAGTGTGAGCTCTGCAGTGAGTGTGAGCTCCATGGGGTGAGTGTGAGCTCTGGGGTCAGTGTGAGCTCCATGGGGTGAGTGTGAGCTCTGGGGTCAGTGTGAGCTCCATGGGGTGAGTGTGAGCTCTGCAGTGAGTGTGAGCTCTGCAGTGAGTGTGAGCTCCATGGGGTCAGTGTGAGCTTTGGGGTCAGTGTGAGCTCTGGGGTCAGTGTGAGCTCTGGGTGAGTGTGAGCTCCATGGGGTCAGTGTGAGCTCTGCAGTGAGTGTGAGCTCCATGGGGTCAGTGTGAGCTCTGGGGTCAGTGTGAGCTCTGGGTCAGTGTGAGCTCTGGGTCAGTGTGAGCTCTGGGGTCAGTGTGAGCTCCATGGGGTCAGTGTGAGCTCTGGGGTCAGTGTGAGCTCTGGGTGAGTGTGAGCTCTGGGGTCAGTGTGAGCTCCATGGGGTCAGTGTGAGCTCCATGGGGTCAGTGTGAGCTCTGGGTCAGTGTGAGCTCTGGGGTGAGTGTGAGCTCCATGGGGTGAGTGTAAGCTCCATGGGGTGAGTGTGAGCTCTACAGTGAGTGTGAGCTCTGGGGGAGTGTGAGCTCCCTGCAGTGAGTGTGAGCTCCATGGGGTGAGTGTGAGCTCCATGGGGTCAGTGTAAGCTCCCTGGGGTCAGTGTGAGCTCTGCAGGAGCCCTGCACTGTGGCCTGGCTGACTCTGGGGAGGTTCTGCACCCCAGGGATCTGGCAGCAAATGGACACAACTCGATTCATTGCAATTAAGTCCCACCAATTCACACAAACTGAAGCCATGGCCCATTATGTCCTCCTGCCTGCTCTGGCAATGAATCCAAGGGTGTGATTAAGAATATAAGAACGCTCATTACAGTTAATGCCTTGTGCTTAAAGCCTTGAGCTTAAAGTTAAGCAGGTATTTAAGAGCCTGGTGGGATCAGCAGCAGAAGGCAGAGCTGCCTGTGCCCACCCAAGGGCTGGGAGAGGCATCTGCATTTCTGGGGAGCACTTTCCCCTTGGTCAGACGTGGCCAGCTGGATTGATTGGGGTTCACAGTGTTTTCTTCTGCCTCAAACTTGTTTCATGGGTGTAAGAATAAGGAGAGATGTATTGAATAGTTTCCTTAATGATGGCCTTTCTTACTGAATATGATTTGTTTTGATCCAAAGCAGAAATCTGAAATTCTCTTCCAAACCCTGCCTTAGACTCTCAGTAAGACCTTTCACAGGTGATAAAATCTTTTAGCTCTCATAGTCCCATGAGTGTAATGTTTATGGATCTATTTTTAAGAAAGACAGAGCTAGCATTTTAATTTTGTCTCTATATATACCAGAAGATATGCCTCAGTGAGTCCCAGCATGCATTTTTCCTCTCTCTGTGTGCCTTTAAAAGCAGAGCCCAGCTTGCAGTGCTCTGTGTGCCCAGGCAAGGCACACCCCAGGACTCACAGCACTCCTTGTGTGCTCCTGTGAGGATGGACTTGGCACACCTGAGCTCCATTTACCTGCACTGCTCCTGCTGGGAGAAGCCAAACCAACAGCTTTGGTCCTTAGGAGCTGCAGCCAACAACCTTGTGACAAACCCCAGCATCTGGGCTGTGGGGCACCTTCCACCTGGAGCTGGCAGGCAAAACAAACCATGGAGAACTCATCCAAAAGTGGAATTTTCCAAAGAGTTAATCTTACACATTATTTTCACATAATCTCTCATCAGTTCTACCTTGCTGCATTCCCTGTCTCCTGCCTCTACAAGCCCAGCTCAGGATGAAGATAAGGTGTTTGTCTTTAGGGAAACTTAAAAAAAAAAAATCTCCAGCTCTTCCTTGCTCACTAATCCAAGTGGAATTCACCCTCTCATTTCTGTGACAGCCTCACTTTGCCAGACACAGACACTTAGCAGGTGTTTTCATCATGACATTAATAATAAGAATTGACACGTTCTAAATGAGGAATCTCTTGTTGTGCCTGGTAGCACTGATGGATATTTGGGGAAATTGACAGCTCCTGAAAAATGTTTTTGCCATGACCAGCACTTCTCTGACAGATTTTTAATGGCTCTCATAGAACCCTCACTAACTTGAACACTCTTGCAGATGAAGTGGAAAGTGGTGAAATGTGCTGCTTTAACACTTTTGAAAGTTAGAGGAGAAACATGGAACAACTCTGAGGTTTGCTTCTAAATCACAATCTTTTTTCTTTTTTTTTTCCCTGAGAATATTTTTCCTCTCTCAGTGCTCAGAGACTGGAATGGATTAGCAGAGGGGACAAACATTTGTTATGGTACAGCAGGACCCAGCTCTGTAACCCCCATTAACCTTAATGGGAGCCACAAAGCTCATCCTCCTCATTTAGATGGAAATATCCCCCTGCTCCTCAGGGATCAATTGCACTCAGGGTTACCTGGTTTCAGTGGCTCATTCAATGTGGGACTTGGTGTCATGACCTTGTAAACCTGGCACTACAGGAAAGGGAGGGAAACAAATAAAACTGTAAGCAAGGAAAAGAAGGCAAGGAAAACGTTCTGAGGGTTGTTATGTAATTCACGGTAGAAGTTCCAGTGAGATGTAATTGCAATTAAATCAGCAGCACCCTTTGCAGTTCAATGTGATACTGCAGAAAATCAATACAAAGATAACAGTGTGCAGGTGCTTCTGAGAATTCTCCCATTGAAAATAATTTTACAGGAAGACTGTCTTCTTTCTTTTTTGTTTTTTTTTGGTTTGTTTTTAACTTCCCCATAAAGAGCAGAGCAAGTGATTGATCTTTGAATGTTTTTATTTTTGGCTCCTCCCCCCCAGGTTAATCATTGCATCCATAGACCTGAGCTGCTCAGGGTGGTGTTATCAGGAAAGCCTAAGTGGAAGAGATGCTCATCTCTTTTTGAAAGTCAATTAAGCTTATGTGCCTAAATCCAGTGTTTATGTCTGAATCCCTGTTGATGGCTTTATTGAAAAAGATCTCCAGTTGCCTTTTTAAGTGATAGGAGGATTATAACTAAGTATAGCAAAAGCTCAGTTCTGTGCTGACATCTCTTATCTCTCACTGATGAAAATAACATGCATCCTGTGCCTCAGAAGAATTCTGTAATTAAGGCAGGGGACCAGAGAGGACCTGGCAAAGCTGTGGAAGGAATGAGTTTATGGGGGAAAATTGTTCAAGGTTTTATTTATGATTTGAGGCTGCCCAGTGAAGACAACAAAAGACACAGAGGCTAAACTTTAAATAAATACTGTGCCGCCATGGGTGTGATTTCCAATATGCAATCTGCTTCATTAATGTTAAAATAAGAACCCCTGCCCTCAGGTAGGATACAGCAATCTCAAAGCTAACACAGGACAAGCAGTGCTGGTTTCCAAACATCTCTCACAGCCAGAAAATTACAACAGAACTACAGACAGCATTCAGGAAAACTGTTTCCAATAGTTTATTTTTCATGCCTGGGAATAATCAGGTTTTTTCAGCTAATCATGACTCTCTCATCATAAGACTTGGCAATTCTGAGCATGCAACAGCACCACTCAGGAGACAATTTTGTCTACTGCTTCCACAAATTATTCCTGCTGTTTCCAGCACTAGAGCATTGTATGCAGGGACTGCAGGGATAACAAGAGAGTTGTCCTGATCTCTAAATTAAAGGTAACAAAGAAAAAGTAAAACAAAACAACCCACCAAAAACAAACAAAAAACCCCAGCAACAACAAAGAAACCACGACAAAACTGAACAAAAAAAAGGGCAAAAAATTCCCACCAAAAAACCAATAAACAAACCCAAACAAACAAACTAGCAAATTCCCCCCCAAAAAAACAATCAGAACTCATTTCCCAAAACTTTTTTCGTTGTTTTTTGCTTTGTTTTGAGGCCCCAGCAGGATAATTCTGTGGGAATCCATAAAATTAGAGGGTTTTGGGAAAGCTGCAAAAGGCAGGCCTCAGAGACAGCAGAACTGTGATTGGAGCTGAGCAGCAGC
This sequence comes from Agelaius tricolor, assembly GCF_023055355.1. Classification (NCBI taxonomy): domain Eukaryota; kingdom Metazoa; phylum Chordata; class Aves; order Passeriformes; family Icteridae; genus Agelaius; species Agelaius tricolor. Next base: position 13,025,446 of record NW_027269279.1, read on the forward strand.
CATGTAAAAATTATGTAAAAAGTAGAAAAGCAAGGACAGATAGAACAATGGTCTGTGTACTAATGCTTGACTAGAATAACTCCTTAAGCTATAGAAAAGTTTATCTGGTGAGATGTTAGGAAGTTTTAAGCTTAATAATGGAGCTCTGTGCATTGTGTTTCAAGGCTCACAAGCAGGTCTTGTATCCAAAATAAGCAAGCACTGTTTACCCAAAGGTACCTGTGCTTACAGTGGTTGGATGGAACTACTGTCAATGTGCTTTTGCTTTGTGGGATTGGTCAGAAAACTTATAAAATAAGTTGTAACATTGAGTTCTGTGTCTGCTGCCTGGGATGTGAGCTGCTGGCATCTCCCCATTGTCACAGCCATGGAATGAGGCTGATGCTGGAAAATCAAGCAGCTCAAGGCAGTTCCCAGCAGTCCTGTCCTGTTGATTTGTACACAGACCCAGGCAGGGATACAACCCCAGTGTCCCACCAGCTCACCCCCTCTCTCAGTGCAGGACTCTCTTACCCAGCCTGGCTGAGTTATTATCCAGAGCACTTTGCCTGCCATATTTCACTGCACGGCCTGCAAAGTCCAGCTCACTCTGAGGTGCCTTAAAAGTTTTTGCACATGACATTTCAAACAGAAAACTGAAAATTGGCTTTTAAATACTTTAGGTAGTTTATTTAAGTCTCATCTTTTTTTTCCTCTCAGCTCTTTGTTGCTGTAATTTGGCCCAGACATCCATCCTGCTTGCACAGTGCCCCATATTGCCAGAAGAAAAGTTGCTTTCAAAGCCTTACCAACTCCCATCTTACAAATACTCATTTGCAAACATCCTCATGGGTTGAAAAAAAAACCCCAAACCATTTTTTGGATGAGGCCTTGTGATAAATTTTAACAAAAATGAAGAGCAAGAATAATTACATCAAAGCAAAACAAAATTAAAGGAAAGCAACTTTAAATATCCTATTCTCACTGTATTTTTCCAGCCTTACACTCAAATGAATAGTTTAAGCTTTGCTTCCCCTAATTCTGCAATGTGATTAATCTCTTTCCCCATGAAGAATTTCACAGTTAAAGAGATTTCTGTTCAGCAGAGGACTGAACCCAGTGCCTAAATCCATCTCATGCCAGCAGAGCACACCAATGTTCAAACCCAGCACTTTGGCAGGATTTCATTTCCTCATCAGAAGTGCTGGCAGACACCCCCAGCTTGGCCATGGAGGGCAGCTGGGGGCTCCTACCAAGGCTGTGCCACTCTGGAGTTCCACCCTGCATTCCCTCTTGATGGAGCAATTAAATCTCCTCCTTGGCAAATGTCACATTTCAAATAATCATGCTCTGAACTACACACAGTCCAATGTTAAAAGAAACTTTAAAAAATAAATTAGGAACCACGCAAACTTTATTGATAATTCATTATTGGATTGTTTGTACCAAGCAACCTCATCTGACAGCAGAGCCCAGCGTGGTTAAAATATGAGAAAAGCTTTTAAAATTTGGATTGTACAACAATATGTATTTTTTATGGAAATATCTAAATTCCCAATGTTTTTCCTTTTTGACTGTGATGTGTCACTACATATATTTAGGGCTGGAGAAGGAGAAAGCTCAAAACAAAACATTTCAAATATTCCATGTCCTTAACTGAACATTTCCCAAACATTTCATTTGCAAAAGCCCCCAGCAACTCCTGCTTCCATTTATGAACCTGTGCCAAAAGGACACCAAAACACTGACCTGTGATAATGTTTCAAACAGGAAAATGTGGTGGTGTTTGCAGGGGTCCCCAGAGAAGGGAAGAGATGAGAATCTTGACTCCGTGTTTCAGAAGGCTGATTGATTATTTTATGATATATATTACATTAAAAGAAAATTATATACTAAAACTGTGCTAAAAGAATAGAAGAAGGATTTCATCAGAAGGCTAGCAAAGGAAAGGAATGGAATAAATGATAAAATCTTGTGGCTACTCACAGCCTCCATACAGGTGGCTGTCATTGGTCATCAAGTAAAAACAATTTCACATGCTGGACAAACAATTCTCCAAATCACATTCCAGAGCAGCAAAACAAGGAGAAGCTGAAGCTCCTCAGTTTCTCAGGAGAAAGGATCCTAGAAAAGGGATTTTTCAGAAAATATGTCTGTGACAGGAAAGTGGTGCCAGTGAATATTTCTGTAGGCAATCACTGTCTGGCAGTGGCTGTGGGGTGAGGATGGCCTGAGCATTGCTCCTCCTGCCCAAGGTGTGCTATTTTACTGAGAACAGGCTGCTGCTGAGACCAGGGGCTCATTGCAAGTTTAGAATCCAGCCTAAAGGTCTGAACCAAGCAGGATTTGGGACCTGCTGGCACTTTCCTTCAGGGGAGTCCTGGCTGTTGCACACAACAGCATTTTCTGATTCCTAGGGATGGTTACCCTCAGCAGCCACAGCAGTGATGTTCTGGCAGGCTCTGACAGTGACCCTGCTCTGGGACAGGAGCAGCTGTCCCCCAAAATCAGATCCTTTCTGAGAGAGGCCCCATGTCCATTGTGTACACATCCTTCAGAGGGTGATTTAAAGCTAAAGCCATTCCTTCCTCCACTAACCCATGCAGAAACCTTAATTTCTAACATGGGCATCAATGAAAACACCTGAATTTACATGGTGGAGCTCTCCAAGCTGAAGTATTTACTTGACTTCCAAAGAGCTGTTAGATACAGAGGGAATGCTCTACATAGGTTGCTATACCAAGGGCATACTATTCTGCTATACTCAGAATTTTAGGGACCAAAACTCCACTTGGAAATCCCCATGTTCCTCTCACAGAAAGGGACAAGAAGGGGCCCCATGATCCAAGGCAAAGGCTGCTTTATGTAGCACAGTGCAGAAACTTTGCTGCTTCCACAAAAGTGTGAGGAAACTGCACATCTGTCCAGCAGTAAGATCTTTGGGGCAGGGGGGATGGATTCTTGCATTTCTCATTTTACCAGCAAACTGGCTCACATGCCTTCCTCTCCCTTTAAATTCTTGCTCTCTCTTAGATCTGACACCCACCAAGGAAGCACCACCCCAGTGCTCCCCGTGGCACCACCTTACAGATGGTAAAAAATCAGCACCCATCATCAGCAAAGCTTTATTCTTGGCTTTCTACTTTCAATGCTGAGTGAGAGAGACTCAAAACTCAATAAAAACACAGAAAAAATATAGCAGGAAACTAGCATGGTCCTAGTGCATGACATTTGGCATTAGATGAACATTGAGTTGGTTCATTTGCCCTAATCTCTTCATATTTCAGTTTTTCTTCCTCTGCTCTCCACTACTCTTTTCCATTACTTCTTTAGGGAAGGGATAAAACAGGACCAAAAAAAATGAAGCACTTGAACTTCCTTTTTTAAGTGAAAAACTAGTGAATTTTCCTTAAAAAACACGTATAAGAAATTAATCTTTGATTATGGAAGAGGTTTAAGAATAAGCAACATGAACTAAAATGCCTGGATAGCTCTACAAATTTCCCTCCTTTTAGCTTGGCTCTATCTATGCTCAGTACTTAGAGCTGCCTCTGTTTCTGCAGCCCATCTAAAATTAGATCAGAAGCTCTCCAGGGTAAGGATTGTGTTCTGTTTGCTGCTCAGTGCCTGCTGCCATTTAGATACTTGACAAAAATAATAATGAAATGTTGTTATTTTTCTACTTTCATGTCCAAAACTCGAAAATTCTGTGAGAGTACTACCAAAACATGGAGGCAGCAGAGATAACAGCCAGCCTGCTTTAATGACTGAGCTCACCAGATGTTTCCCCTGCGTTATTCACACATGAGTTTTGCTGTCTGTTTGTTGGTTATAAATCTCTATTTTTGACCATGATATCAGTATTTCTGCCTGGCCTCTGAGCCTGATTCCCAAGAGGAAGAAGAGGAGAAGCACCCAGGCAGCAGAGGAGCCAGCACTGCACCCAGGGCACATATGGGTTCTATTGTGTGAGTCACTGCCCTAACGACAGCTAAGCATATTACTGCCTGCAAAATTAACTCACACACTGTGAATAATCACAGAAAAGAAATTTGTTTTGCTACAAGGTTGTTTTCCAGCTGTTTTAATGCAGACAATTTTTTTCCTGAAACACAAATTGTAAAGGGGGAAGAAAAAAAAACAACAACAACAAAAAAAAGACAGAAAGAAAAAGACTTTGAAAATCTGCATAATTTGAAAGCGCTTAATGTAAATTAGATAGATCCGCCTAATTTTATTTCAGTACTTTTTAATTGCATTTATAATTAGTAAAATACATTAATGTGCTACACAGAAGGTCAGGAGTTCTGGTGAAAGAATCTAATTAAAATGCTCTGCTGCATTTATGTCACACATGCGCTCAGTAACCTTGAGGCCTTCCTGCAGCAGCAGAGGAGGGGTTGTATTTATGTTATAAATAACTTTTTTCTTCAACAGGGCACAAATAACACATGATATGTGACTATTCCCATCTCACACCCCATCTGCACTAATTGAGGTGGTTTGGTCCATTCCATATTGCTCTTTTGATGAGAGAATCATGAACAGACAGGGCTGGTTCCCTTTCCAAGGAGCACTCTGGGATTCCCAGCGCTGCCCAGCCCTTCCCTCTCAGGGACCCTGCCTCAAACTGTGCCTCAATCACTGACAGAGACAGAGCTGAACTTGCTGACAGCCAGAAAGCTGAGTACAGGTATTTATCCTGATGTCTGGATCCACTAACAGCATGGATTAAAAAAAAAAAAAAAAAGAAAAAAAGATTGAGGAACAGCTTACAGCAATAATCAGCAAGCAATAATTAGCGATGCTAATTTTTCTACTTAGAACTCATATTGTGATTTTATTACATTTAAATTATACATGCTCAGGTGTTCAAATGCTCTCCTTTCATCACCCTCTTAGGTGGTAAAACATCATTAACATCCTTCTAGCACCAGCATGATTGCTCAGTAAGATTAGAGATCTCTGCCTCAGCGAGTTCCACACCTTCTCCTGAGAGCAAAGCCCAAGGGGAGCAAAATAGGAAGGGCACATTTTCATATGAAGCATTCACTGCTAGCCCAGCTTTTGTTTCTCTACAAGCAGCAGAATTCAAAAGTTTTGGAATAATCACTGGAATTACAAATCCCTGAGCTGTCAGCTCTGTCTGCAACAGAAGAGTCTCAGTCTTTAATAGGAAGGAAAAACAGGAGAATGATTGAACAGGAGAACATCCTCCTGCTCAGGATGAGAAGCTGAAGCTTTCAAAGGCTTGCTGCTCCCTAGCAGCTGTAAAGATGGGTCAGTGTCTGGGATCACTGTTTATTGGCCTGAACATCACAAGAAAGAAAATGAGGTATACAGAATAAGTAGGTTAAACTTACATAAAAACAAACAACATTCACTCCTTTCCTTTATAATCCCTCCCAGCAGTTGTAAAGCAGCCATCAGCACCTGTGGGAATATCTCTAATAGTTGTGCAATAGAAGGAAAATGATTCAGCTCACTCAATATCTGCTTTTACCAAGGGGGACTGAAGGGATTGAAGTCTGTCCTGGAATGAAAGGATGGCAAATACCAGCAGGGCTTGAGGGCTGGCTTAGCCTGGTGGGGCTGAGCTATTAGAAAAGCTCCTGCCTGAGGGACAGAGCTGGCTCTGCTGAGCAGTTGGGCACACAACTGGCTGCCAGGAGTGCAGAACGTGTGAGTTGGCAGGAGAGTGTGAAGGGAATAGAGGATAAGGGCTGAGCTTGCAGAGCAGCAAGAGAGAAGATAAGAAACGTTGAAAGCTGCAGACCGGGGAGAAGAGTGACATTCTCTCACCCAAGTTTTGCTCTGGCACTCTGATAGAACTCTAAATATTGTATCAGAGCTGGCAGATAAACACTGGCTTGCTTTGAAATGTGTGTCCTGAGCTGTTGGCAGCACGATAAACTGTATTGCTTCCTCTTGGACCCAACTCATCTGGACTGCACAAAGAAATGAAGGGAGGTTGAAGCCACATGGCCCAGGCCCAAAACAGTTCAGCTGCAGGGCCAGGGAGAGCTGAGCACCCAGCACCTGCTGAGGTCCCAGGAGATGCACAGGCAGGCAGAGCTGGCACCCCAAACCCTGAGCACTGTGCCCTCCATCAGGCTCAGCTGAGGAACCCCTCCTTCCACAGCAGAGCAGGGCAGCAGGGAGCCACTGCTGGGTGCAGGAACCAGCTCAGATCCACATCCTCATGGAATTCTCCCCATCCCTTCCACAGCAGAGCAGGGCAGGAGGTGCCCAATGCTGGGTGCAAGAACCAGCTCAGATGCACATCCTCACAGAATTCTCTCCATCCCTTCCACAGCAGAGCAGGGCAGCAGGGACCCACTGATGCCACCAGCACTGCTGGGTGCAGGAACCAGCTCAGATGCACATCCTCATGGAATTCTCCCCATCCCTTCCACAGCAGAGCAGGGCAGCAGGGAGCCATGGCTGGGTGCAGGAACCAGCTCAGATCCATGCTCCTCGTGGAATTCTCCCCATCCCTTCCACAGCAGAGCAGGGCAGGAGGTGCCCAATGCTGGGTGCAGGAACCAGCTCAGATCCACATCCTCATGGAATTCTCCCCCAGCCCTTCCACAGCAGAGCAGGGCAGCAGGGACCCGCTGATGGGTGCAGGAACCAGCTCAGATCCATACTCCTCGTGGAATTCTCCCCCATCCCTTCCACGGGAGAGCAGGGCAGGAGGTGCCCAATGCTGGGTGCAGGAACCAGCTCAGATGCACATCCTGATGGAATTCTCCCCAGCCCCAGCTGCCCAGGGAGGCAGGCAGCCCTGAGCAGAGCCAGCAGCACGAGGAGCCGTGGCTGGAAGGCAGCAGAGGGCTGAGGCCTGGGTGGCTCATGTTCCCCAAGCCAAATAGTTTTGGTTGTTGCCTGTGGAAGAGGTTTTACAGTGACTTCTGAGAGCCAAAGTTTGATAAGAGGATCTATGTTTACCCTGGAAGAATTTCCTACCAAGGTAATTTGTTACTATAGGACACAAAACAACACGAGCACACACTGCTGCTCTCAAGGTGAGGAAAAGGGGAAGTTTATTTTATGACTCTAATATTTATAGTTTTCCAAAAGGGACAGTGGATTGGAGGGTGACAGTGCCACCTCTCCAATGACACTGGACAAACCAACAGTCCATCAAATTTCTCCTCCTCCACAAATTACAAAACAATCAGTTATTTACAGAAAGTGTGTGAGAAAGTTTGCTACAAGAATGTAAACATCAGAAGGCTTAGAGAATCTTAAAAAATCAGGGAGACAGCCCTTGACTTAGAAATCAAGAAAGAAAGAAGGATAAATAAGAGAAACCTGCAACTGCCTATCCCAATGAGGACTTTGTCTCTCGTGACCAATGAGTAAAGTGTAAACTTAAGAGTTTTATAAGAATGTATAAAAAGCATGCATGCTAGAATAAAACCAGTTTGAACCCTCCTGAAAATGGAGAGTGTTGCTTTGATTTATCTCCATCTCAACTACAAGATCTGCCTGCATCACAAGACAGTTAACACATGAATGGGGCTGAGGCTGGTTCTGAGGTGCTGGAATTTAAATGTACCTGGACAACAGGCACAGAAATGTCTCAGAGCTGTACAGCTTATTTGCAATACCTCTCAGATGCAACATCCTCTAAAAGGGCAGAGGAATATTTTTTTAAATGCATGTTTGTGTGGCCATGAGCTGTACTGAGAACACTCAATCCTCATTCTTGTCCCTAGACCACAGAACAAATCACCAGTGCCATTCCTAAAGTTATTTATAAAGCACAATTCATAAATTCAGCATTACCTGCACGTGTGAATGACACACACAATCAACTTTTCAAATCCAGGCCGTCTTGCTTGTCAGTGTTCAGAATTTTATACAAAGAATTCACTGTTGATCATGGTTGCAATTTCAAGACAGAAAAAAAAAAATAGCTTAAAAATAATTGGGCTTCAATTATATAATCTTCTTTAAAGTGCTGAACAGTCCTCTTGGGGGAACTGATTCCCACTGCCCACACTAATTCTTACTAAGGCTTGCTGAGGCAGCTTCTTGGAAAGTGAGGGCTCACCTGAGAGAAGTTTCCTACCCAACCAGAAGCTTTGAGGAGGTTTGAAAAAGTCACCTAATAAAGGAAAAGGGGGTCATTTTCCTAAGATTTAAAAATATCAGCAGAAAGCAGAGACAGATTACCATGAAGGCTTCAGCTAAAACCCAACTTAAATCTGCTGAAACTTTGCAAGGATCTGTTTTCATGCTGAACTCACCCAGGCAGGCTGATACACTCAGGAAAACATAGAATTAGGGTCTCAACACTCAGCAAGCTATCACTTTTCAAAAATATTATGTAAATAAATGAATACATAAAACTTCCCTCGCAGCCAGATTGTACAGAGATTTAGAGAATAGAGAGCAAGCAACACTTCTGGATTAGACCAAAAAAAGCCTTGAAACCTTAACTTGGCAGTCCATAATAGTCCATAATTTCACACAGCGAACTTAATATGAAAAGTAAAATCTGACACATGTATAAAATTAGTCTTTTGTTCCCCCCTAATGATTCAAACTCACATTAGAAGCACCATTGTCCCCAAATCTAGATGTCAATTCCCCATTATACACCAGGCACCAGGTCAATGGCACAGCTAATGAGGATCTGCTGGTGCAAATGCTTATTGTATCTTAGCCTAATTCTAGTAAAATTTAAATGGTCTATTAATTTTCTTAATAAATTTAGATATGGCTCCTGCCTGCAATCTGTCTTTGATTAGCTAACAAAAGTGTATGAAGATCCTGCCAAGCTGACAGTTCAGAATATTTCAAGCAAATCATCATCTACATTAAAAAAGCATCAATCTACTCATTTATCTGTAGTGCAGGCAGCCAGAAATGGTTTAGCCTGCCCAGTCCTCCCAGTCCTGCTTCATCTGGCTGTGGTACAAATAAATTATTTTACTACTGGTGGAAGCTCTCAAATCTGCAGGTAGTTCCTGGCTAAGACTGCAGGTCAGGAGCTCTTTTGGGCACAGGAATAACTTTAAAGACTTTTTTCATTTTTAGACCCAAAATAGAAAAACAGGTCCATCAGGTGGAGAAGTGCACAAGAGAAGTTACCTCCAGAGATTCATTTCTCTCCATATTTATGGAGCACAGGGCTGAAGTAGCAGGGTCCCCACCCAGGCATTGCAAATCCGTGTTGTTACTGAGGGGGTTGTGCTATTTCTAAGTGAAAACAGTAAAAAAGGGGGACTGGGAATAATATCATTATAATCTATAATCATCAGGTCTTTCTTGTGACATCACAAATGAGTTTAGCAACAAAAACACCCAGGGAACCTGACTATTAAGATAAACCTGAAAAATACTGAAAAAAACCCCAAAACTGCAGCCCAGAGAAGGGGCAAATCTATTTAAAACTAAACAAGATTGTGCTAAACCATATAAACTGCCCAAGAATGAGCTCAGGATTGCTAATAAAAGGTTTCTGTTCACTGAGAGACCCAGGCTGTGACACAGCCTTGCAGTGGGGTTTTGTTCATTTATAAATGTCTGACCTTTACCCAGGACACAGGGTCAGCCCTTATCTTTTCATTGCAGATCAGCTCCCAGAGATGATAAAGCCCAAGCACAAGGTGCCAGCAGCCAGGGAGGTCAATCTGCTTGTTGTACAAGCCAGTGGCATTGTCCTTTTGCTCCCAATGGGAGAGAAAAGTCCAGTGGTACCTGGAAGGAGGACGCTGCAAAACTTTTACCTTTGCTGGCAACAGGACCAGAATCAGAATAAAGAACTGTGTTACATTGCAAACCTGAAAAGTATTCATATAAATCAATGAATACTGCAAACCTGAAAGTATTCATATCAATTAATCCAGTGTTAGCTGCATTAGTCATTGCAAAGTTCTGCACTAAGATGGAAATGATGATCTAACCCCAGATCCAAACAACCCAAGGCAGGGTTGCTTGAAGACAGAAAATATTCAGCTTTCCTCAGCACAGCAGTACAAAAGTTCACAGGAAAATAAACGTTTCTCAGCTTTAATTATCTCTGAACTGTTGCTTGCTTCTGTTCTTTGGTTTCGTTTGGGGTTTTTTTACATTTTAATTACAGTTGGCAACTCTGAGTCTCCTGCTGGTAGCTGTAATCAAAACTGAAAACTGATTAAATGATGCAATCTATGCCACTGGACAGCATTACTCAACCCACATACAAACAACAAAAAGCCAACACAATATTTTAATATACAAACAACATTTCAGCTCTCTTTACAGCCACGATTCAGAACATTCAAACCAGGTCTCAGTACTTTCCCAGCCAAGAATGAAACACATCATGCCACATGTCAGCCACCTCTGGCAGCCACCAGCTGTCCCCACTGAGGGTTTCTGTCCCTCTGGAGCCACAAAAGCCCTGGAGTGAGCAAGGGGCAGCTCCCAGCACTGCAGAGATGCCTCGGTCACAGAAAGCCCCACAGGTAAGAGCATTACAGATTCCTGAGTGCCATCTGCTGGCACCTGCACTGGGAACCAAACCTGACAGCAAATTTCATGTTGCCCAGGAAAATTTCTGACAGGTGTGCCTTGGTTTGCATTGCACTTCATCCCATGTGAAGTTTAGAAAAATTCCAGTGTACACTTTTTGGTTTTTCCCTGTTGTGGCGAATTCAGTGGCAGAGAAATGCTGTGGCACAAAATTCAGGGTTAAAATGCTGGGATGTGTCAGTGTCTGCTGGGCTGGTTGGGTGTCTTGGGGAGGAGAACACAGGGTTAAAATGCTGGGATGTGTCAATGTCTCTCTGGGCTGGTTGGGTGCCTGGGGAGGGGAACACACACAGGGTTAAAATGCTGGGATGTGTCAGTGTCTGCTGGGCTGGTTTGTGCCATGGGGAGGGGAACACAGGGTTAAAATGCTGGGATGTGTCAGTGTGTGCTGGGCTGGTTGGGTGCCTTGGGGAAGGGAACACAGGGTTAAAATGCTGGGATGTGTCAGTGTCTGCTGGGCTGGTTTGTGCCATGGGGAAGGGAACACAGGGTTAAAATGCTGGGATGTGTCAGTGTCTGCTGGGCTGGTGCCTTGGAGAGGGCAGCACACACAGGGTTAAAATGCTGGGATGTGTCAGTGTGTGCTGGGCTGGTTGGGTGTCTTGGGGAGGGCAGCCCATGCCCATCTCTCACAGACACAGCCCATGCCCATCTCTCACAGACACAACTGTTCACTGCTGGGCCAACACAACATTTTCATTTCCCACCATTTGTTACACACAGGCCAGATGAGGAGCCTGGGCAGCCAGCTGGAGATGAGAGTGGAAATTGCAAGCCATATCTAAGCAAAAACCCCATTAGCTTAAAGATGTCAAGCACTTCCCAAGGGTGCTATTGTGGGAGATCCAGGACTCCTGACCAGCTCACCAATGTGATCAAGCAGGAGCCATTTATTGTTCACATTGTACACATATTTATAGATTCTACAAACTACTAAGTACACACTTCTTGACTGCTGCCTTTGTCTTGTTCCCTCGTTTTCTGCCTGCATTTCTCAGAGTACATGATTGGTTACAGCCCAGGTAACCAAGCAGCACATGATTGGTTTCACAGCCCTTTTATCCAGTTCTTGTGTTCTTGGCATTGGGTTTCTCAGCCTCTTCTTCCTTAATTCAGGACAATTTATGTTCCAATAGCCTTGGTGAGCTCCTGAGGCTTTGCTAACAAGCTGAGGAGCAGGCTGGCTGGTGCACACTGTGGCCTGACCCTTACAAACACATTACAACAGGGTGCAGGAGCTCAGAGCAGCCCCTGGAGCCCAAACCCTGCAGGGCTGAGCTGGCAGAGCTGCAGGAGCCTGGCTGGGCCAAGCAGGGAGGCTGGGACTGACCCCAGCTGTGAAAAACGCCTATCACTTGTTTTTAAAATGTTAAAAGTTTAAAATAGTAATAAAATGGTTATAAAAATAGTAATGCAATTAGAGTAATAATAATTTGGACAATTTGAAATAGGACAATATGAGACAATAGAGACGAGGAATTACAGACATCCGGGTACCTTTTCTGGGCAGCACGAACCTGAAAAAGGACCCACGTTAACAGAGGATTAACCCTTAAAAACAACAGCCTGTTGCATATTCATACACCTCATACATGATGCATAAATTCCATTCAAATACAGGATTCTGTCTGGTCATCATCAACTTCTTCCTCTGAATCCTAACAGCGCCTTCCAGGCAGGAAGAAGTTCGTTTCTTCTGATAAGAGAGCAATAAATTCTTTTTCTCTGAAAGATTCAGGTGTCCTGTGGCTGCTATTTTGCTGCAAGTCCTTTCTTTAAAAAAAGTATCCTACATAGCAGAGTTTCTATTTTAACATTTTTTATAACCCAAAACGATATTTAACACACTACTTAAGAGAATTAATACAGCATTACTTTCTAACACAACACATACAATATTCATTTGAATATTTGCAAAAAGCCAATCATAAAATACGCATTTTTCACTCCAGCCCAAGAGGATGAGGCTGGAGGCTGGAGGAGGCAGACAAGCCACGAAGGAGGGAGATGGATGAGCTCATTGCTCAGGGACACAGTGAGGGTGGCAGCAAAGCCAAAGCCACCAGCACTTGTCATGGGCTTGCAGAGATAAATCACACCTGACCACACTGGCTGCCTGCTGAGCTCAAGGGACTCCAAGTTGGACCAGGAACTTCCCCCAGTTCCTGCCAGCCTGAATAATTCTGTGTTTCTGTGACAGGCATTTCTCAGGATGGTGACAAGTGATTTTTCAGCCCACCAGGATGATGAAAGTGGCTCATATGGTGAAAGTCATTGTTGAGTAGCTGATTCAGGATCAGCAGACTTTTCCACCATTTCTTACATCAAAATGGCAGCTCAGCAGATGGATTAGGGAAGATGGCAGAACCCTCCCAGAGAGAAATCAGTTCACTTAAAAGCTACCCAGTGGTTTTTCTCCATCCAAACATGCCACTGAATGGGCTCCTTCCTCAGTAACACTGGACCTCTTACAACAGAATCCAATAAATCTGTTGGTCTCCTCAAAGTCTGCCTAATCATGAGAAATATTTGGCATTTCTCTCTTGTTCCATACAGAGTTCATCCACAAACTAGGTCAAAAAGGACCTGAAGGGCAGGAATTGCAGTTTTTCTCTGGCTTCTAATAACAGTTACCAGGTTTCAACTCGTGAATGATGCCAGTCAACAATTGAAAAATAAATCGCAATTTCAGTGGATTGAAGCACAGCAACTTCAAAAGAGAGCTCTAACGTGCTTCCAGAGAAGTGTTCTTGACTCAGGGATATGTGAACTAGGGGATTTCAGGCCAAGTTTGTCTGAAATTAATCATCTCCTCACATCCCAGGCATGACACTGACACCTGACCATCTGCTGAGCAAGATGAGGAAGAACCCTCACACAGAAAGAATTCACTGTACATGGATTTTGAGGACATCCAAAAACCCAAGTGTGTTTTCAATATAATTTTGTGGCCCCTGAATAACCAGTAAAACAGTGAATAAACAGGCAGAAAGAAGGTCTATCATGTAAGATCTATCATACAGGTCCAATTTTGTTCAAAATATACAGGAACAGAAATATAATGAGATAGGTTTCATATTTTGTAGGATAGATTTTAGTTAGAAAAATCTAAATGAGAAAAATTTAAGTTAGACAACCCTGGGGGAAAAAACCCTTAATTCTTGACAACAAAAAAACAATCAAAGAGCAGCTGAATACAAACCACTAGGGCTGTTTAAAAGTTTTTCCTTGGCAATATCTGTTTCAGATCTGGATTATGGATGGAGCAATTTTAAAGCAAACGTTTCAGTGGAACATTTAATCTCTGCCTATCAATGTTAAAAAATTACATGCCCCAAACCCAGAGTATTTCAGTTTAAGAGAATTCTAAAGTGCATGAAAATTCCTGCTTTAGTTCTGCTCCTTTTTCCCTGAAGTAGCAACAAGCAACCAAAACCTCTTCACCAATAAATCTAAACTCCCAACACGTGAACACCTGCACAGATTTGTCTCTAAATTTCTATTTTTTGAAGACAGCAGGGCTAATCTGAAACTGTGACTTTGGGGGCTTTTTGATCACCTTTATCAAAAGGTGATAAAGGTGATCAAAAAGCAAATCTGAGGACAGTGCCAGCTGGCAGGAGCTGGTGTTTAACACGTGGCTTTTTGTGCTGGTTTTGGCTGGGAGAGCAGGGATTTGCTCCCAGTGGCTGGAGAGGGGCTGTGGTTTGGGTTTGTGCTAGAAATGGTGGTGGGATGGTAATAGAGGGCTGATAACACAGGGCTGATAACACAGGGGTGAAAACACAGGGGGGACAACACAAGGAGGGTAACACAGAGAGTAACACAGGTGATAACACAGGGGTGAAAACACAGGGAGGGTAACATAAGGGTGATAACACAGGGTGATAACACAGGGAGGGTGACAACAGGGGTGATAACACTTGGATGGTGACACAGGGATGGAACACAGGGCTGATAACACAGGGGTGAAAACACAGGGAGGGTGACAACAGGGGTGATAACACAAGGAAGGTAACACAGAGAGTAACACAGGTGATAACACAGGGGTGAAAAAACAGGGAGGGTAACATAAGGGTGATAACACAGGGTGATAACACAGGGAGGGTGATAACAGGGGTGATAACACAGGGGTGATAACACAGGGGTGATAACACAAGGAGGGTAACACAGAGAGCAACACAGGTGATAACACAGGGGTGAAAACACAGGGAGGGTAACATAAGGGTGATAACACAGGGTGATAACACAGGGAGGGTGACAACAGGGGTGAAAACACTTGGATGGTGACACAGGGATGGAACACAGGGCTGATAACACAGGGAGGGTGACCGGGGGTGGTGACACAAGGGGGGTAACACAGGGGGGATAATACAGGGTGATAACACAGGGAGGGTAACACAGGGGTGATAACACAGGGAGAGTAACACGGGGTGGGTAACACAGGGGTGATAACACGGGGTGAAAACACAGGGATGGGTGACACAGGGATGGGTGACATGGGGTGGGTAACACAGGGAGGGTAACACAGGGGTGAAAACACAGGGAGGGTAACACAGGGAGGGTAACACAGGGGTGATAACACAGGGGTGATAACACAGGGGTGATAACACAGGGGTGATAACACAGGGGTGATAACACAGGGGTGATAACATGGGTGAAAACAGGGGTGAAAACACAGGGAGAGTAAAACAGGGAGGATGATAACACAGGGAGGGTAACACAAGGATAACACAGGGATGGTAACACAAGGATGATAACACAGGGAGGGTCTGCTCACTGCTGAGCAGGGCTGACACATTTTAGTCTTTCCCAGTCAGGGATGGAGCTCAGCTGCCTTGGGCTGGCTGAACCTGCCTGCCCAGGGGAATGGGGAATGAATTCCTTGCTTTGCTTTCCAGCTTTTGTTTTACCTGTTGAACTAGTTTTATCCAAATCCATTGATTTGCTCCCATTTCTTCACTTTAATCCTCCTGGTTCTCTCCCCCATCCCACTGGGGACAGAGTGGGTGAGCAGCCATGAGAGATTCAGCTGCTGGCTGGGGTCAAACCCCAGCACTTCCAAAGGTGCTTTTCTAACACATTCTGTTAAAAACAAGCAGTTTCTTTACCCAAATATTCCTGTAATACCAGCACATTGTCTCTCAAAGCTTCTCCAAAGCCTGGTAATCTGGGAATAATTTGGTGGTAGTCACTGGTGATTAGCAGCACTGCCTACATTCTCAGAGACCTCTCAGGGTGGCTTTTGATTATTTTTCCCCTTTAGTTGGTTATCAGGATACTTATAAGCATAATTAATTCATACTTTGGACTCTCAGGATTATGAAGTATTATAGGATGGCAGCACTAAGACAGAATGCTCTAATTCACCAGCTGTCATGTGTTTAATTAGAGATTTTGATGAATCTTTCCTACTTAGATGAGCCTTCATACTTTGTGTTCTATTCAAAAAAAAAAAAAAGGAAAGGCAGAAAGAAAAAAACCCTTCTTTTGTACAAGGAGTGTAGGACTGTGATCAAGCCTTTGTTAGCATGGCAGCCTTGTCTGTCAGCCTGATGTCAGAGCTGGAGTCAAACATCTCATCAGCTGCCAGCACTGACACTGGCACAGGAGCAACAATGAGGCTCCTGTTATGCAGAGACAGAAAAAGCACAGACACAATTCCTTCCCAAAATCACACAAACTTCAGGTATTTCAGCCATCTCCGTGTTTTGTGTCATCCAGGTGTTCACAAAGGCTAAACCAACATTTCTGCCTTCAAAAAATGGGAGCTGGCTCCCCTTTGAGATCTGAAGAATAGTTTATATTTTATAGATTCTGTATGGAGCAACACTATTCAATATGATATAAAGTTGGGAATACTTAAATTGATCTGAAAGTCATATTAGCTGCAGCATAGAAAAAAAAATTTGTGAAAGAGAACTATAGAACTGACTCATCTAAGCTATTGTGAAACATTGAAACATTTTTTTCGTGGAAATTTATCTTATAATGGTCATGGATAATGCACAGGAAACAGTATTTTCAATATCAGTGTCTAAGTTAATAAATTAAGAACTCTGACACTGGAATATAGTTAGTACTGAATAAATATTTTCAATTTTAGATTTTTAAAACAGGTTATATGGTATCTAAAGTACAAAAGAAAATTGTTGAATTTTGTAGAAAAAAAACATCTTGCTATAGTGCCACCTTCGTTTTTCATCCTCTCAGCAGGAATGTTAATGATCTGATCCAAGGATCTGCCTTTCCAAAAATCTTCCATTCCATTTAGGTTTGGCACACCTGACTCCCCCATGAAAATAACAGTAAATTTCTTGATGTCTATTCCAGTTAGGTGTCTTAATGACAAATCACTGATGGAAAGGTAATCTTTAGAGAGGGCAGAAAGGTGACAGGGGTAGTTTTTAGAGAGGAACTTAAATACTGTGCTCATTTCAGTTCTCCTCTGTTAAATAGCTCTGCCAGTGTGAGTGGATTTTTGATCTGTAGTTTAGGCTAGGCTAGGAATTATTTAGTATTAATTATTAATTAATTAGCATTATCCAACTCTGCTCCCATTAAAACCAATGTATGAATCAATATTTAAAAGGAGAGGAAATTCAAACCTGGAGTATTTCTCATTAAAGAACTGTGAGGGGACAAAGCAAACAAGAAAATGTTCAAGAACAATTCTCCACAGCATCCCTCTGCAGCAAAGTCCTGATACTGGGCAGCTGCCAGCACAAATTGGTGCCATTCTTCTGGTGGCTGCCTAAACTAAGATGTCTTATGGGGATGGGTAAAAGGAGCTTCAAGGAGATATTCAGTTCCTAATGTGGAACAAACCAGAGAAAAGGGACTCAGCAAATCACCAGGGCTGTGTGGGTGGCAGGGGCTGCACTCTGTGACTGTGCTCACAGGGGTCCAAGGATGAGGGAAGGGATGAGGATCTGACTCCATGGTTCAGAAGGCTGATTTATTATTTTATGATATATATTATATTAAAACTATACTAAAAAGAATAGAAGAAAGGATTTCATCAGAAGGCTGGCTAAGAATAGAAAAAGAAAGAATGATAACAAAGGTTTGTGTCTCAGACAGAGAGTCTGAGCCAGCTGACTGTGATTGGCCATTAATTAGAAACAACCAACATGGGCCAATCCCAGATGCACCTGTTGCATTCCACAGCAGCAGATAACCATTGTTCACATTTTGTTCCTGAGGCCTCTCAGCTTCTCAGGAGAGAAAATCCTAAGGAAAGGATTTTTCATAAAACATCCTGGCTACAGCACACTGCAGGCTGGACAGGAGTGAGGTTTCAGTTCTGAGGGTCTGATCTGAGGCACTGTGTCCCCCACACACTGTCCCCACTCATTTCCCCCTGCTGTCCCCTCAGGGGGGTGGCACAGAGAGGCTGGCATGGTCCTTGCAGCAGCTGCAGGGAGCTGTGCCAGGGCCATGCACACCCAGGGCACTCCCAGCACCTCCCTGCCCCTGCCTGCTGCCCACAGAGCATTGTAAAATCTGGACCCCAACGAAGGGAAAGATTGGCATTGATTCCATGGCTTTGGGATGCTGAACACTCACTTTATTAAAACTATATTATGTTACATTATACTGTACTATAACTGTATTATACTGTGGTGGTGTCTGAGGGTCCCCAGGACGAGGGAGGAGATGAGAATCTTGACTCCATGTTTCAGAAGGCTGATTTATTATTTTATGATATATATTCTATTAAAAGAAAATGATATACTAGAACTATACTAAAGAATAGAGAAAGGAGACATCAGAAGGTTAGAAAGGAATGAATAATAAAAGCCTGTGACTGACCAGAGTCCTGACACAGCTGGGCTGGGATTGGTAAATAAGTAAAAAAATCCCCATGGGACCATGTTGTAAACCATCCCCAGACCACATTCCACAGCCATCAGATAATTACTGTTTACATTTCTTTTCTGAGGCTTCTGAGCTTCTCAGGAGAAAAATCCTAGTGAAAGGACTTTCATAAAATATGTCAGTGACAATTATATTACATCATGCTTACTTCTAACTAACTGCTACTCAAAACTAACTGAAAAACTCGTGATTCTCTGCCCAAGAGTCCTGACACACACACACGGGGATCCAACTGGTCACCTGGAATAAACAACTAAACAATCCCCACCAACACAGGAGCAGCAAGTGAGATAAGAATTGTTTTGATCTCTGTGTTCTCCAGGAAAAAGCCTGAGAGAGAGAATTATGTCTCTGTTCAGAGAATGTGAATGGCACAGAGGGGCTGCACCATGGCCAGCCCTGCACCAGCTGAGAAGAAACCCCATAAAAGCCACATTTCCAACAGCCCTGGCTCAGCAGGCCCTGCAAACTCAGCAGGCAGGGAGGAGAGGTCTTTCCCTGGAGCCCTTCATGTGGGATTCATGCAGCAATTCATGCAATTCACCACCAAACCCCAAGGGTCCTGAAATTGTCTTTATTTCAGCTGGCTCGTGCAGGAGGGCGATGGGACTGGACAGGACAAGGGCAAAGACAAAGCAGCAAAGTCTTTCCCTGGGCAGTTTCTCCCAAATGTTCCAGTGAAACACGCCCAGATTTTAGCAGAGACACAAAGAAATGGGAGTGTGTCACTGACTGTTACAGATTGGTCCATCTCAAATATTAACACATGAATTCATCTGCTTTGTAGAAACTTAACTTGCCCTTTTGTTCCCACAGATCCAGCAGACAATTCAATCATCAATGACAAAGTGTGGCCCAAGTCAGCCCAGGTTCTGCATTTCCAGGTTCCCTGAGAGAACCAGCTGCAGGATTAGGCTTCAGAGAGATTAATTACAGGCAGAGCAATGTTACCCAACAATACCCCACAGAGTTTCCAGGAGACATCTGATATTCTTGCAGCATTTCACAGTCTGATTATGACTGCTACTCTATTTCCTGCCATAAAATGTTCTTTCACAGATCATTGTATCACATCATCTCTTTAAATACTGTCCTAAAGTTCTTATTCTCAAAATCTTATTCACTTCATTTCTCCTCATCCTCTGCCCTTGTTCCTTTCCAAGGTGTGCAAACCAGCAGTGCCAGGACAGGACAATTCACTGTATTTCAAAACAAACAACTTGTTTGGGTTTGTTTCCACAATGCTGTTGATAATTTGCATCACAAAAGTAACAGATCTCCCAAGAAGTCTTCTACAAATCTGACATTAGAAGTGTTTTTTGCAGTGTATTTGAAAATCTCTCTGAAGGAAACTGTGGCCTTCTCTTAGTTCTCACATACCAGAAATTACCAATAAATTATTGTCTCTAATAACCCCCTCCACGGGATATGTGAAATGCATATTTTGACAGAATTATGCCTAATAACTAAAAAACAACCCAGCAGTACCAATTTGTAACGCCATCATTATTCAGGTGAGCTATGGGCACCTCTGAAAGCTCTGCAGCAGCATTTAGAGTCTCTCCATTGCACAAAACCCAGTTAAGCATTTCTGTGAATTGAGGCCATGACCCTGCAAGAAGCTGAGGAGCAGAACTGCTACTGAAGGATTTTTCTGATGGATCCCCCCTTTCTTTATAAATAGATATGCAAGAAGATTTATGGACAAGACGTGGTCCTTACTAAGCCTAGAAAGTTCATTTTATCATTTTCATTTTCTGCTTGAACAAGGATGCTACAGGGCAACACCACAGCTGGCCAAAAGGCAACCATTTATGTGAATAAACACAGGTAAAAATTGCTTCTTTACAGTTCTTTCTGGTTTTATTGAAGAACCATTTTCATTGATTAACACTTTTCTCTGAAGTGCAGTTAACCACCCCTTATGAAGCCAAACTTTGCTGTCCCCATAATAATAATGTTCCATGAGAGTGCTTGTGTGCCTCTTTATGTGTTTACAGAATAACAGATGACTGGCAACTTCAGAGAAAAAAAAAATCACAAAAAAACCCCCAAAAAACCCAAAAAATGACAAAAAAAACCCCTCCACCAAACAAAAAAACCCCACCAGGAATACTTCCTTGAAGCAACAGATACATTCTATGTATGATCACTAAAAGATTTTTAAAATGCACACAATGAATTTTGCAGTTTGGAAAGTCCTGACTCTGTGAATGGTAATTAGTTTATGTATAAATCATATTCAGAAATATTTATGATGAAACTTCCACTCAAAATAAAATAGACAAATGTCTTTAACCTAATGAAATTGCATAGTAAATTATTTCCAAGAACATTCCAATGTCAAGGTAACTCACTTAATTATCCATTATCATCGAAATGTAGACATAATGTTAATTAAAATGAAGGGGCAAAACCATTTCCATTTCTGATGAAGATCCATTGGCTCCTGCAGAGCCATTAGCTGAGCTGGCAGGGTGAGGTGGAGGACGAGCCCTGCCCTGCCAGGGCAGCGCTGGGAGCTGAGAGCAGAGTCCTGAGCCAGGGGGGTCAGTGCCTGTGCCAGCCCAGCCTGCAGCTGATTCAGGGCTGGATTACCCCTGGATATCCCTGGGTAATTCCCTCCTGAATCCCAGAGGGAACTTTCCCTTCAGGGCTGATGAAGGGCAGTGAAAGGCATTTTCAAGTTTGTGGTTCAAGTGTATCACTTGTATGGCAAAGCAAGGCACCCCCAGCCAAGGGGAGAGAGGATGAGGAGGAGTCTATTTTATCAGAGGGCTAATTAATTACTTTATTATAGCATATTATTCTACTCTATATTACACTTTATTACTTTACATCTAAACTGACTCTGCCAAGCCCTCAACTGCCCAGAATCTCGTGAGTGTCACTGGCAGTCCTGACACACACACACACACACCTGGCCCTGACACCATCACCATCACTCTGGCAAACAATTTTTATATTGTATTTTACTATGGCACAACACAGGAGCAGCCAATGAGATAAGAATTGTTTTGATCATTCTTTTCTCTGCTTCTCCCAGGTTCAGAGAATGTGAATCCCACGCACTTGGACTAAAGGAGCTGTGGAAATCAAATGGCAAATTGGGGAAAGTTTTGTTCTCCCTTGGGTCTGGACACTGAAATGCAGTTTGGAGGAGATCAGTTCCACACTAGTGACACGTGCTGCTATAAATCAGCAGCTCAGCTGCACCCTCACAGAGCACCCTCACTGATTTGTCCTACACCAGCAGCTAGAGCAAAAACCTGCTTTGGATCTGCTGGCATGCTGCTCAACTTGATTTTAAAAATAATATATAAATATAATAACAATAAATATAAACAAATATAAATTAAATAAAAATAAAAATAACTATTACAATAGATATTAAAATATAAATTAAGATAAAATTCATGTTAAAATACAAATATTTATATTTAAATAAATATAAATGTAAATTTAAATGTAATAAAAATTCTTCAGATAAATATATATGTATATATTATATTATATTATATGTACATAATATTTTATATATTATAATATATATTACTTTTATATGTATATAAATTCTTTGGATAAATATATATTTTATCTGAAGAGTTTAGTGAAATTGCCTCACAAAACACATATGTTTGGGACACAAATGCCTGTATAATCCTGGTTTACCTTTCCTTCCTCTTCTGCACCATTCAAGTCTTTTAAAAAGCCACAAATAACACCACAGAATAACATCACATCTTTTTCAACTAAAATGTTTGCTTAAGTGGTTTGGATTATTAGGGCAACAGCACTCAGTCTTGTGCACAAATATGAACTGCAAAGAACAAAATTCAGTAATTTTTGTTACCATTTTATTCCTGAATCCCTGCATTAGTCCTCAATAAACTTCAGAGAGCCACTGTAAGTTTTCAATTTCTGTTTTCCAAGGAATACATCACAGAAGTAAAAAAAAGGACACTGATGTGGGTAACAGGATCTAGTTTCCCAAGTGAAACTAGAAACTATGGGGAATGCCCACCCTTCTCCAGGGAAGTAGTTTACTCCAATTCAGAAATTTGATATATTTATGTTTCATTTTGGTTTTCACTCTAACAGTTAATTGGAAATATGTCAATGAATCCCATGAGTAACTGCTACAGACCATATTCTTTTACAGCAAATATTGTGTTCCTTCCAAAAGTGGTTTAGACATATTCTAATTTAAAATTTATTCATAAAGAACTCTTCCAGTCTATCACATTTTATTGTCAGACCAGCTAAAACCCTGCTCACCTTCTGCACATTAATACTACTCTTAACATCACTGGGGATTTTCATTAGTAAAGTGTTTCATGAAATTTAAAGCATATATTACTTCCTTCAGACCTCTGAATGGTGAATTATAATTGCTTTAATAATTCAGACTGACATAAAAATAAATCTAAGGTAATAACCAGCTTGCATATTACCTACCACATATTGCACTCTAAAAGTAATCAGGGACACATTAATTAACCAAATCTTTTTTTCTGACAAAAAAAAAGCCGTGGTTGCTGACAATAGAAAGTTTCACTGGTGTGTAATAAAATTTACAAATTGTTTGATTAATCCTTTCCCATAGCCCTCATAACCCTGAAACACCTTATTCAGTGTATCATGATAAGTTTCTAAATGCCTAAACCTCTTAACTTTTAATACAGAATTACTCTTCACTGTTATCACAGAAGATAAGTGGGTTTGGGGGTTTTCTTTAACCAATACAATTAATTACCTGCTTCCCCCAAATTAAGCTTGTGGTTTGTTTGCTTTTTCCCCCCACCCTGGCTTTGCAGTTAACAAGTTGCCTGATTCAATTTAGAACTCTACTAAAATAAGGGGAGGATGGAAATATTTCTGCAGCAGAGCACTTACAGTGTTAAAAACCAAGCCAGCACACGAGAGTCTTCCAAGGATTTGGATTCTACTACGCTGCTAAACATAATTTTAGCTAATGTAAAACATGTTCCAAATTTCACTCTGCAAACACAGACAGTTTTAGCACATGAACCACCTTGGAACGTGCAGGAAACACACCAGTGGGTGTGGAAATCTGAGCCAGAAAAGCAGAAAAAGGAATGAACACCAAGGAGATTGTTCCCAACTCTCCTCACCCCTGTTCAGGGCCTTCTCCAGGCTAACAGCGTGCCTGGCTGTGGTAGGACAGGGATCTTCTCCTGTCCTTCCCTCTTCCCAATAATCCCATGGGGCCTGGGGACATGAAGCCACTGGATCTCCCAAATACCAGGGGCTGCCTTCAATGCACAGGACAAATCCCACAGTGCCTGAAGGACTCCCCCAGCTGCACCCCACAGTGCCACCAGATTGCACATCTGGGCAGCTGCAAGGCAGCCTTGGGAGTCAGGACACTCTGTGGGATGTCCTCAGTTACAGGATGTGCCTGGGCTGTGTGTTCTGTGATCTGTCAGAGCTGGGGCAGTTCTCTGCTGTCCTTGGGGCAGTTTTTTCTTTATCTCTCCCACAGCCAATCCTCCCTGCAGGAGATCTCTGCTGTCCATGGCCACTGAGTGTCCCTGCAGGGCTGATCCAATTCCAGCATCCCATGGGGAGATGCTGCATTGCCCAGGGCAGGAGCCAAGCATTCCTACCTGGATCCAATGTGAGCCTGGCACAGCCCAGCAGCCTTTGCCCAGTGCATTGCCAGAGGAGCAGCTTCTGCTGCCCTGCATGGCCAGAGGGAGCCCAGGCCCATCTGCAGCAGCCCTGGAGCTGCAGAGGAAAACTCCCCCCTTGTGCAGGATCCCTGCTCCAGCAGAGCCACAGCTGGCACTGCAGGAGGGCTGAGCCCCCATGGGATGGGGCTGTGCCACCCCCTGGCACACAGGGGGACAGGGCCTGCTCTCACTCTGGCAGTGGAGTTTTGTATTACTGCATCTTTATTTTTATTTTTCCTAATAAAGAACTGTTATTCCTATTCCCATGTCTTTGCCTGAGAGCCCCTTAGTTTCAAAACTATAATAATTCACAGGGAGGGGGTTTACACTTTCCATTTCAAGGGAGGCTCCTGCCTTCCTCAGCAGACACCTGTCTGTCCAAACCAAGACAGGGGATCACAGCACAACAGTATTTTTCCCCCTCCATGTGTGAGGTCTGTGCAGCTTTACCTCTCTAATAATCAAGTTCAGCCCCTCAGAAGGACTCTCACAACACTGTGTTTGAGTCCTCAGTTTGTGCAGTCTGTGTTTCCATGTTTACCCCCAGAGCCCACAGTGCAAAACTGCCCGGGTCCAACAATTATAACAAAGATCCAACTTTGTGCAGTGCAAGTCCAGCACACTCAGCCTCTGCCTCTGCTCTCCTCTCCCAGAGCTCTCAGAGCCTCTGCTGCACTCAAGGCAGGCAAACACCTGCTCTAGTGAAACAACCAATTATTGGACAAATTTCTCATCTCCCCCCAAGTAACTTCACAACTCCTGTCCACAGCTAACAATGAAGTACAATAGTTACTATAGTAACATTGTTCTGGGAATAAATAACACTTTGCTTCGGATTCCTTTCAACAAATAAAGCAAAATACCCCGAGCACACTCTGGATTAATGGCATTATTTATTTAGAAGCCTTCCTAGACTGTTATTCCCATTCCAAGCCATGAGCTGGTTTTGGTGCCCCATTCTGTCTTCTCCAGGTGATGAGGGCTACATGGAATCACAACCCCCCTGACTGCACTGGAGCTCTGATCTCATTTGTCAGGAGGTCATTTGAGACTGACACTGCTAAAGTGATGGAGGAACCTGTCACACACCTGGAGGGGACCCACAGGCTGCAAAGGCTCTGAGCCCACCCAGCCCTGACCCCCAGGGCCCAGGAGCTCCTGGCAGCTCTGCCCTGGGCTCTGCCTCTTGCTCGTGCAGCTGAGGCTGACAGCAAGGTGCCAAACGCCTCAGAACGCTTCTGGTGTCAGCAAAAAATGATTTTTTGAGCTGGGAAAGAATATCCTGAGGGGAGGTTCTGCTTTAGATGCAATTGCAGAATTTGATTTATGGCTCAGACACTCGTGGACTGTTTAAAAGCAAATCACAATAACAAAACAAACAAACAAACAAATAAAACCCCTAAACCTGACTGTGAGCAGCTCTGCATGGGGCAGTGCTTCCCTGGGGGACCAAACCTCTTGACCCAGATCAGCTGGCCCTGCCCAGATGGTGACAGGAGTCTCCAGGGGGCTGCAGCCCCATTTCCAGGCAGGACCCCCCAAAACCATTCTGCTGAATCCTTGCATGGCCCTATGAGAGCAGACATGACCCTAAAGCAAAGACAGAGCATCCAGCGGTGCCAGATGTGTGCAGAGCCTGTCCTGTGTCCCCAGGGCTGTGTCCCAGGGCTGTGTGTGCATCCCCAGGGCTGTGTGTGTGTCCCCAGGGCTGTGTGTGTGTCCCCAGGGCTGTGTGTGTGTGTCCCCAGGGCTGTGTGTGTGTCCCCAGGGCTGTGTGTGTGTCCCCAGGGCTGTGTCCCAGGGCTGTGTGTGTGTCCCCAGGGCTGTGTGTGTGTCCCCAGGGCTCTGTGTGTGTCCCAGGGCTCTGTGTGTGTCCCCAGGGCTGTGTGTGTGTGTCCCCAGGGCTCTGTGTGTGTCCCCAGGGCTCTGTGTGTGTCCCCAGGGCTGTGTATGTGTGTGTCCCCAGGGCTGTGTGTGTGTGTCCCCAGGGCTGTGTGTGTGTCCCCAGGGCTGTGTCCCCAGGGCTGTGTGTGTGTGTCCCCAGGGCTGTGTGTGTGTCCCCAGGGCTGTGTCCCCAGGGCTGTGTGTGTGTGTCCCCAGGGCTGTGTGTGTGTCCCCAGGGCTGTGTCCCCAGGGCTGTGTGTGTGTCCCCAGGGCTCTGTGTGTGTCCCAGGGCTCTGTGTGTGTGTCCCCAGGGCTGTGTGTGTGTCCCAGGACTGTGTGTGTGTGTCCCCAGGGCTCTGTGTGTGTCCCCAGGGCTCTGTGTGTGTCCCCAGGGCTGTGTATGTGTGTGTCCCCAGGGCTGTGTGTGTGTGTCCCCAGGGCTGTGTGTGTGTCCCCAGGGCTGTGTCCCCAGGGCTGTGTGTGTGTCCCCAGGGCTCTGTGTGTGTCCCCAGGGCTGTGTGTGTGTCCCCAGGGCTCTGTGTGTGTCCCAGGGCTCTGTGTGTGTCCCCAGGGCTGTGTCTGTGCAGGCTGTGTGTGTGTCCCCAGGGCTGTGTCTGTGCAGGCTGTGTGTGTGTCCCCAGGGCTGTGTGTGTGTCCCAGGGCTGTGTGTGTGTGTGTCCCAGGGCTGTGTGTGTGTCCCCAGGGCTCTGTGTGTGTCCCAGGGCTCTGTGTGTGTCCCAGGGCTGTGTGTGTCCCCAGGGCTGTGTGTGTGTGTCCCCAGGGCTGTGTGTGTGTCCCAGGGCTGTGTCCCCAGGGCTCTGTGTGTGTCCAGGGCTGTGTGTGTGTGTCCCCAGGGCTGTGTCCCCAGAGCTCTGTGTGTGTCCCCAGGGCTGTGTGTGTGTCCCCAGGGCTCTGTGTGTGTCCCCAGGGTTGTGTGTGTGTCCCCAGGGCTGTGTCTGTGCAGGCTGTGTGTGTGTCCCAGGGCTGTGTGTGTGTCCCCAGGGCTGTGTCTGTGCAGGCTGTGTGTGTGTCCCCAGGGCTGTGTGTGTGTCCCAGGGCTGTGTGTGTGTGTGTCCCAGGGCTGTGTGTGTGTCCCTAGGGCTGTGTGTGTGTCCCCAGGGCTGTGTCCCCAGGGCTGTGTGTGTGTCCCAGGGCTGTGTCCCCAGGGCTCTGTGTGTGTCCCCAGGGCTGTGTCTGTGCAGGCTGGCTGCCCCTGCCTGTCCCTGTGCCCATCTGTGGGGTTCCTGTGCAGCAGGAGCAGCCTCTGGGCTCTCAGGTTCCCAGCCAGGAGCTCAGAGCTGCAGTGGGAGCTGCAGGAGCTGCCTGGGGGATGCAAAGTGTCTGAAATTGGTCCAGGAGCAGCCTCAGAGCAGTCACTGCCTCCGCTGGCAGAGCCCAGGGCTCAGGCAGTGCCATCAGCCTCTCCATCCCTGCTGTGCCACTGCTGCTGGAGCTCACAAGGCTCTGAGGAGCACAACACAGCAACAGCCCTGAGCCCCAGCCACAGCACAGCTGGCACTGCAGCACAGCTGGAGCCTGCTCTTTAACCCAGGCCACTTTGGTGTTTAACTCAGTGGAAATGCCATGCTTTTTGCCAAACTTCCTGCACTAATAAAATTTAACAGGGCTGGCAGAAATTAGAGAAAAATGATACCATGACTGCAGTGTTGAACTGAGGTTTAGTTTAGATGGGGATCTCAAAATAAGAAAAACTGGAGGGTATATCAGAAATGCCAGTAAACTAGGGTAAGGAATTCACCATAGATGAATCATCAGTTATTATGCAACCAAAACTCTTCTCAGCATACTAATGGTACAAGATGGCCCCTGGTACTGCAGGTTTGACTTTTGTGTTTTGGTGCATTTTATCTGCTTTTATCACTCTTAATCCTATGCAAAGAGGGGAGGCTCATCCTCAGGAAAGCTCCAGCCTCCCAAAACCACTTTTTATCCACATGACAGACAGGCATCAGCTCAAGCATGGTCAAACAGCTCCTGCTCTTTCTAAACAGCATCAGTTTTGCACAAATATGCAAAGGGCAATTTAGCAACTTCAGATCAAACTTTTCAGAAGAGCAGGTAACTGCAGCAAGATCTGTTTGAACAGCTTTCTGCAACAAATCCTCTCTGCCCACTGGTACAAGGAATAGAGTGAAAAATCACCTTCAGGTAATGAATAAATGTTTCCAAGAGAGAATGTTTCAAATTCAAGGCATTGAGGGTTTTGCACTGGGTGATCACAAAGTGATCATTGCCCAAGTGTGACCCCTGGACTCAAACAACCAGCACAAGAACCAGAATCCCCCTGATCACTGAATTGAGTCTCCTGGCTCATAACACCAATGCAAAGAGCAGGAGAAAACACAGCAAGGCATGTAAAACAATTTTTTATATATATTGCTGCTCAACACAGGCCAAAATTTCATTCTGAAAGGGTGGAAAGCAGTGTAAGCTGGCCTGGAAAATGAAAACCAATTGTAAGATGCTCTAGGAAAAAAGGAAGTTGCAAACCTGGACAAGAAGAGTTAAATTGATGGAAAAGCAGCTCTCCCTGAGACACATCACATCAGCTCATAGGCACCTCCCAAACATTTTGCTTCTCTCTTAAAGACAAAGTTATTAAAATTTTTCAATTTCACAAAATATCCCAAGGTGGAATGAAAACTGATCAAATCATGTGGTGTTTCCCCAGAATTTGTGATGTGCTGTAAAACCAAAGTTCAATAAAAGGAAGAAGGCAGCTCTTGAAAGGATGATATACTGATGATATACTGGGGGTGTTTCAGTGAAGGAAGAGTCTGACCAAAGCCACTACACAGAAAAACCCAATTTTGGATGGTTGCAGAGTTTCAGTCCTTTCTAAATAACTCCAAAAAACAGGATAAAATAATAATAATAAATAATAATTTAAAAAAATTAAAATGGAAATTGCTAAGTAAATGAAATGATCATGTCAGGTTTCATGTCCAGCTCCAAAAATCCCTGTATTTCTATGAAGAAGGTGAAGAAGAATCTGTGCCCAGGAAAGGGGCAGGGCACCTTTGATCCCACTGCAGACCCAAAACACCCAGGGCTCCCTCCCACACCAGAGCTGGGCAAAGGCAAAGCAAACACAACCCCAAACACAACCCCAAACACAACCCCAAACACACACACACCTCAACCAGCACTTCCTTCCTTCTCCCCCTTTTATTCAAGCCACATTTCCAATTCCTCCAGCTCTGAGTTGTTTCCAAAAGAGCCAGGCTATTTTCTGCCAAATCAGCCACATTTACACAGAAATGCTCAAAGACTTGATGCAATAATTACCACTGAAAACTCCTTTACAGTCACATTTTTCCCACTAAGAAGAGTAATAAATTCACCAATAAGAGGCATGATGAACATTCTAGGACATGGATTTTTCTGTCTTGAATGAAATGAACAGTTTGTAACTCAAGCAAGGTGATGGCACTAATGAATTTTAAAGGCTTCTCCTCATGAGTGGGATTAATCTTACATGTCATAAATACTGATTAGATACCCCATATGCAATATGGAAATAAAATGATAGGTTTATTCATCTAAATGTTGTGAGGGATGTTCAAACAGAGGTAAAACCGTGGGACATCCAAACAGGAGGCCATGAGAAAGATTTTGTCAACTCCACACATGTCCTGGCCACAGCAGGAACTGGGAGAGGCAAATTCCAGTGTCCTCACCTGCTGCCAAGGAAAAAGGGATCTGAAAGGTCACAGCCCCTGGCCCTACAGCACAGCAGGACTTAGGATGGAAGAGCACAGGGAAATGCTATCATTAATACAGGAATAATGATGTTCCACAACATTATCTCCTGTACACCAAATTCTGACTGAAATCACTTTAAATTACCCCATGAAAAGCATCCAAACTTGGCTTTGAAGAGATCCAAATCTGATTTTAACTTTCCTGTCAATAAAGAACTTTCCACAAGCTTTCTTGGAAGATTCACCCAATTGGAAAACCTACATCTTTTTCTTCTACCCCCCAAAATGAACTCCTTCTATTTCAACTTTTTTTTTTGTCTGGTGGACTGGAAAACCTCATTAGCAATCTTTGTTCCTGATGCAGTTATTTATATTTTGTGATCCCATCACCTCCTCCTGGTTAACCTCATCAGAGTTTGCTCCTGGAATCTCTCAGTGCACTTGGAGCTGGTGGCTAATTTAGGCTGGCTGAAGGTAATTACAGAGCCACAGCACTAATGAGCCACTGGCTATGGAAGTGCTGTGGCACCACTAATGATTACAAGCCCTGCAGGAACCTTCATTGTGGCTCTAAAGGGAGCTTTGAGTGGAGCAGCAGCCCTGGGAGCTGTGCTGGGACACAGGTGGGGGATTTGTTGCTGATCCCCCGACTTCTGGGACTCAACTGGGCCCTCCCAGGGGGCTCCCCTGTTTGGGAGACCCTCTTGGAGTGGTTTTGTGTCAGGAAAGAGAGATGCACTGGATCTTTTTGGTCTTCAGGTTCTTGTTTATTATTATCTTGAGTTATCTTATCTATCTTATCCTGAGTTTTGCATGCTGTCCACACCAGGCTCAGCACACTGGAAAAGCACCACAAAAATGGCCAACAATCTCTTGTTCCAAGGTCTTTTAAAGCTAAACTATCCAATTAAGAACTGACATCTAGGTTGTTTTCCCTTTTAACCCAATAACTGATCCTAAAGAGCTGCAATGGGGACTTTTCCATCCAATTACAAAATGCCACCCAAACCCATGAAGAAGAAGGAAGAAGAAGCATGAAGAAGAAACCCAGGATGACACCCTGTGCCCTCCATCTTGCTTCCATTCACAACATACTAAAAAATCCCAAAACCTCAATTTCTCACCAAGTGATACACCTACACTACTCTCTACAATCTATTTCACACTTTTGTGGATTCCAGTCTATCTTGGAGTTTAGGAAAGTTTCTCCATGAATGAGGGTCAAAGTCAGTGCTCCCCTGGGGGTCAGGGCACCCCAGAGCAAAACAGGGAAATATTCCCAGTGCCCTGGGTTTCCACAGGCACAGGTACATCCCACACCAACTCTGTGTCAGAACCCCTCTCCTGGATCCCAGCTCTGCTTTTGACTTTGCCAGGACCACTCCCCTGAGCTTCCTTTTTCATTACCTTGTGAAGTTTCCAGTTTTCTGAGTGTGGTAAAAAACCCAACAGTCCAGCTACAGGGTGACAAACTCCAGATTCCTGACAATGAAATATTGAAGTGGTTTTCTAGCACATTTGTTGGTTTGTGGTATGCTTTATCACCACCTTGCAATCTCTGTTTTCAGAGCAGCTCATCTCATAAACCACAGTAGGAAATAAAGATGATAAAATCTGCTTCTGACTGTATTAGTGACAATTTGATTTTTTTTCTATCTTTCCCTTTTCTTCCCTTGTGCAGCACTCTCATTTTCCTCATTGGCTGTCAAATCTGTCCCTGGGTTTATAGAAATATTACTCCTGGTAAACTTAATGCAGATTTGTTGCTAATTCAGGGTGGTTACTTGATGCTACAGCAGCACTCCTGTTTCTCATTCAGTTTTTCTTAGATGTTACCAGTGCAGCTCTTAAACATGCCAATATCAGCTACTTGAACATTTCTCACACACTTGAACATTTCTCACACACTACATACAACTAAATTTGTGCTTTTTCTATACAGAAAAATCAATGTTGGTAATGCCTGCCACTTGATTAGGAATAGGCTGGAAAGAAGAACACCTCTAGATCTCATGAAGGCAAACAAGTCCTTGAAGGCTCTCCTGCCCAACAGCTGCAATCCCCATGGGGCTGCTTGGAGCACCTGAATCTCTGCTGGATCTCAGAAGGAAAATCCTTCCATGGAGAACTGATACAATCAGTGGGGGTGCAAGGGAAAGGTTGCTGCTAATTTTGACCATTATCAACATACTCTGAACCATGAAAACATATTTTCCCTTTTGAATTTCCATTTGAAAAAATTAGCAACAGGAAAATCAACTTGCTATTCACTTGCACATTACATTCAATTCCATGCTGATACTTACTCAGCAGTCTATTTTTTTTTTTTTTTCTATGAATAGAGAAGTATGAGAGAGAGAGAAATTCCTGCCTGGTTCTGCAGTGATCTTTAAATAATCTTAAACATTCCATATTCAGAATTGTCATTTTTAAACTTTTCTTGTTGAAGAATCAAAATATTCATTCATACTCATGGAATTCATTATATACTATCTATGTTTTGTGTGTCAGCCAGTTAATAATAGCTTTATAAAATTTTTTTTGCATATCCTGTTTTACCTGGAACTTGTTTGAAGTGTCTTGAGCAAAATAAATCCAAAAGTAGAGCTTACCAAGTTATTGAATTCATTAAAACTGATAAAAGACATCTCTTTCCTTGACTACATTTTAAATTTAAGAAAAGTTTCTACTTCAAGTTTCACTTTCAATATAAAATATGCCCTTGTGGAAGCTGTTACAAATGTCAAACTTTAAGGAGCATAAATTTATGGTGGCATTGAATTTTAATGGCACTATAAATGTCTATAGTAATGGTGATATATCTATTGCAATAAATTGCTATGGAGAAATATAAAAATAAATGTAAGATAAAAGATTGTGTATAAAATATGTTTTTACATACTCTTTAATGATTAAAAATCATAGAAAACTAGAGGCAATAAATCACTGCAAACTGCTGTTAGATTTTACATGCTCTTTTACTCCTAGGACATATAGACACAATCCTTTGGCCAGAAATTGCACTGCCTGTAATGAGGCTCATCCTGATGATCTTATTTGTTGACTTGAAAAAAATCTGCTTTCCATTAAGGATCCCAGAAACGCTGCTATCAATGACCCACATTACTGAAGCCATGCCTGCTATAAAAAGGAAATTTATGGAATTCTATCATTGTTTGGCAGTGCTTCCTGCCTGCTCTCTCCCTCTTCACAGCTCCCTGTTGTTTGCCACAGCTCATCCCCTTTGGGCTGAGCTCTGTTCCCAGGACAAAGGAATGTTCACATTGTGGGAAAAGGAGAACTCCAGCCCAAGGAATCCTCAGACAGGCAGAGAACAGACAGCATTGTCTCTGTGTAGGTCAAAAGCAGTGCTTGATATAATAAATGATCAGTCTACACTTCCATTAATTCACTGCCTTAAAAACCTTTATGTCCTTGCTTTATTTTCTTAAAACAGGGGCAGCTGAAAATTATGAGATTGTTCCTTGACAGTCATGGAAGCTGACATCCATAAAACCTACCCATCCAGGAATATCAGTGGGAAAGAAAAGGGGAAAAGGCAAAAGCAGATGGAGCTTGGTCAGGAAAGGATCCTGGAATCCCAGGAAACTCTCCAGGCTGGGGCAGTGGGGTAGGCAGGGGAAGTCACTGTGGGGTTTTTGTCTGTTTTTAAATACATTACAGGCATTTTAAATGTGGAAAACCAGGTTTTCTCTGAATTGCAGTAGTAATATATTCCAAATATTTACTGAAGCCCCAAGACTTCAATTTAGCTGGGCCAATTTCCCCAGTTTTCCCTGCAGTACTGGGCAGGGCTGCTGTCATCTGAGTCAATGGAGATCTGTGCTGTCTGGGTGAATCCCATCCACATTTTCCCCATGGGAAGATCTGGGGCAGAACCACCCAGAGATATTGGGGAATCAGAACACTTCCAGCAGGACAAACTGCAAACCTGATCCCTACCTTTCCCTTCATGGGCTCAGGACATAACTGGGGGCTAATGAGATTAAACTGCCCATGACTCCATTACCAGCGACACTTGTGTTGAACACACAAAGCAGGACCTCAGTGAACAATAAATGGAAGCTGCCAGCTCTATAAATATCTGCAAATGAAAGCTCCAGGACCTGCCAGGGCACTGCCAGGTGCAGGGCTCCAAACATCTTGGCAAAGGATGCTCCTGCAGTGCAGAAAGGAGAGCTCTGGAGGAGGGACTGGGCTCACTGCACTGCCAGCAGCACTTGTGGAGAATAAGGGGTGCAAATGGAGGAGGAGGTGCCAGAAAACAGCACTGGAAAAGTGTCTGGGAAAGTGTCTCAGAGACATTCCAGAGAGCAGGGATGTTGTTGGGTCTGCAGGAGGTGACAGATCCAGTGCCATGGGCCAAACCTGTCCAAGGCCACCAGCAGCACCCACAGGACCATGGCCACGAGGACAGGAGCACACAAGGACCACAAGATTTTGGACACACACCTGATGGAAGCAAGGAAACCATGTAAAAACTGTAAAAACCAACCTCCTGTGTCCTGGAAATTATTGAAAAAATCTCTAAGCCAGAAACATCACTTCTGTTCTCCAGCATGTTTCTGACAGGAATTACACAGATAAGTTTGAAGCATCTCTGGAACTCAATGGATGATAATATCTTAATGTCAGATCTTTAAGATTCAGGACTGATTTAACTTCAATCTTGAGAAAATTAGGAAAGTAGGGTTTAACCAATTTGAAGTGTTTTTTAAAATTGCGCTTTGGTTGTTTCTAATGCTAAAAATGGCAATTAGAGCCATCAGCTTCCCCTAGGAACAGTTTCACAACAAAGACCATTGAGTAAATGTACCTGCTATAAATGCGTGAAGATAACAGAGATGCAAAGAAAAAGTGAAGGAAAAGAGCAAGCTTAAACTTCCAGCAAAATACTCTCTTGGTAAAGCAAAGCATTGAAAAAAACTGCAATAGAGTTCAAATTCCTGTTATTTACACTGTCATTGGCAGCTGGTGCTTTCTGCAGCCTCAGAGAAAAGAGGATGGGACATGTAAAACACCTCTGCTCATTTTCCACATCAGCCACGACCTCTCCTCATTCATTTCCCACCCTTGAAGGAAAAGGAAGGCAATCCCACCAGCTCTTCAAGAGTTTTATGGAAACTTTTTACATTTTGTATTTCTTGTCTTGCACACTGTCACTGACCCTCAATATTAACATTATTATAACCCAGGACTAGCATTACAGGCCTCTCTGGGGATGTGCAAAACCTGCCAAAGATCCATTTGGCTGCTGCTCATCCCTTGGTGTGACCCCACCAAACATTTCCCACCTTACTGCTTTTTAGTGTGATTTACTTTTTCATTAAAAGGATGCAACAGAAGTTATTAATAGCTTAAACTTCATTTTATCACTATTAGATACAGACATGTTCTTATTAAGGACCAAGAGGAACAGATTCTCCTGGCCCATGGGATGTTTTATTAGCACCCCATGGATGGCATGGATCATCTTTCACTGCTGAAGAGGCATCATTTCCACACTGAGATCAACTCCTCTCACAAAGTTATCACTTGAATATTTCAATTCTTCCTTCATGCATAAGAATTCAGAACCAAGACTGCAAGATCTCTGGAAAACCTCTCCCTGTTCATGAAGAAATCTCATGCAACTATAAAATAATATTGCAGCAAAATCATGGCCCCACTATTCTTTTACAAGCTGCAGATAAATGAGGGGACAAGGTGATAACATGGGATTATTTTCCTATTTCAGTAACCTAATTAATTTCATTTTGTTCACACTTTCATCTGATCTCGTTCTCTTAGAAATATTAATATTTCCACATCCATGCACTTCACATAAAGGATTAGAAGTTTCCTAGTTCAGCAAGAGAAGGAGATAGAAATGATCTCTGTCAGAGAAATGAATGAGCTGTAAGCCACAATCCTTCCATGCACAAAGCTATTCTAATACAACATGGGAACTACATTTTATTTTAGAATCTATGTTATCAAACCTTCTAGCAGATATGGCCACTTGGGAGTGATCACAAGACCTTTCATTCCATGATAATAATGAAAAAAAACCCAAACCACCACAAATAAAGCAGAGAGAGCTGAAAAAGAAAATCTGTTCAAACTAGTATTAAGTTTTGCCATAAATAAGAACAGGTGGGAATGATGGCAAAGGAGATAAAAAGAAGATCAGCACCACTGTCAAATGAGCAAACAGGGAATTTTCCTGCAATTCCAAGGCAATCAATTGCTGCCACCTCTGTTTCTGTGTGGCACACAGCAGCAGCCAGTGTGGACAGGCAGTGATCACAGTGATGGATCTGAGTCCCTGCCACCATCCTGGGATGTGTCTGACCTGGATGGGCCCTGGGGGCAAGGCTCTGCTGGGCTTTGAACACACTGCTGCTGTGCCTGGGGTCCCTGAGCTCAGCCTAGAGCCACACACAGCCCTCAGCTCAGCCTAGAGCCACACACGGCCCTCAGCTCAGCCTAGAGCCACACAGAGCCCTCAGCTCAGCCTAGAGCCACACAGAGCCCTCAGCTCAGCCTAGAGCCACACAGAGCCCTCAGCTCAGCCTAGAGCCACACACGGCCCTCAGCTCAGCCTAGAGCCACACAGAGCCCTCAGCTCAGCCTAGAGCCACACAGAGCCCTCAGCTCAGCCTAGAGCCACACAGAGCCCTCAGCTCAGCCTAGAGCCACACAGAGCCCTCAGCTCAGCCTAGAGCCACACACGGCCCTCAGCTCAGCCTAGAGCCACACAGAGCCCTCAGCTCAGCCTAGAGCCACACAGAGCCCTCAGCTCAGCCTAGAGCCACACAGAGCCCTCAGCTCAGCCTAGAGCCACACAGAGCCCTCAGCTCAGCCTAGAGCCACACAGAGCCCTCAGCTCAGCCTAGAGCCACACACGGCCCTCAGCTCAGCCTAGAGCCACACAGAGCCCTCAGCTCAGCCTAGAGCCACACAGAGCCCTCAGCTCAGCCTAGAGCCACACAGAGCCCTCAGCTCAGCCTAGAGCCACACAGAGCCCTCAGCTCAGCCTAGAGCCACACACGGCCCTCAGCTCAGCCTAGAGCCACACAGAGCTCTCAGCTCAGCCTAGAGCCACACAGCCCAGCTTAACACCAGAACCCTCAGCTCAGCCTAGAGCCACACAGAGCCCTCAGCTCAGCCTAGAGCCACACAGAACCCTCAGCTCAGCCTGGAACCACACAGAGCCCTCAGCTCAGCCTAGAGCCACACAGAGCCCTCAGCTCAGCCTAGAGCTACACAGAGCCCTCAGCTCAGCCTGGAACCACACAGCTCAGTTTATCAGCACAGAGAGTCTTCAGTTCAGCCTAGAGCCACACAGAGCCCTCAGCTCCGCTTAGAGCCACACACAGCCCAGCTTAACACCAGAGCCCTCAGCTCAGCCTAGAGCCACACAGAGCCCTCAGCTCAGCCTAGAGCCACACAGAGCCCTCAGCTCAGCCTAGAGCCACATGGCCCAGTTTAACACACAGCCCTCAGCTCAGCCTGGATCACACAGCCCAGTTTAACAGCACAGAGAGTCCTCAGCTTAAGCTAGAACCACAGAATTCAGTTTAACACCACACAGAGCCCTCAGCTCAGCCTAGAACCACAGAGAGCCCTCAGCTAAGCCTGGAACCACACAGCTCAGTTTAACACCACACAGAGCCCTCAGCTCAGCCTAGAACCACACAGCCCAGTTTTACACCACACAGCTCAGTTTAGCACCACACAGCTCAGCCTAGAGCCACACTGCTCAGTTTAGCACCACAGAGCTCAGTTTAGCACCACAGAGCTCAGCAGTAAAGGCAATATCTGTGTATTATCAACACCATTTTGGTGACAAACCCAAAAGTCCTGTGAAAAAAAATAACCCTGTCCCAGCCAAACCCATCACAACTGGACAGCCCAATAACAGGACAAGCCAGAGTGAAACCTGTGGTGTTTGAAAAACTACTCTTAAACAAAGGTGGAAAGGATTTTGGATGTGTTTTATGGTGAGGATGTCAGTTCCTCCATGATTACAGCCCACACGTTCTGGGAGAAAGTTTAGAAGTGTGGTAGAGATAGAGCAAACAGAGGGGATAATTCTTATTTTTTATTCGTCTGCACTAGGATGTGGTTATATTTTTTACTACTGTCACCTTGCTTAATAGTTAAAGAAAAAGTTAATAAAAGAAATAGTTAAAGCAAAATTAAGAACAGATATGTAGAACTTTATGGATGCCTACCTTTAATTTTTGTCAAAATCTACATTTCTTCTCATTCAGCTTCTAGGAATCTGTCTAACAACCTACCTTGAGGCTGACCATTCACACCAGCAATGCTCATTTGTTCCCAAACACTATGAATACATAACAAAATGATAAACAAAGACATCTTGAGTAGAAGATAATTATTTTTGCCACTCCTGTGCAACAGTAAAAGATTTCAAATAGTGAAAATAAAAATCTGTGGCTAAATAGGATGTTAAAAATAAGAGTTGTCCCAATACCCTTGTAGTCACTGCAATGAAGATGTCACCAGCAATTTCACTACAAGGAGTAACCAAGGGACTGATGACACATCTGCATGAAGGGAAAAGCAGCAACTGGTGGTTTTTTTAGAGTTTTTACCAGATTCCCAGTTTCTCTCAACTTCCAGAGGTGTATCCTGTGTGTGCTGCACTGGGCACCTTTTAAATCCTGTGCAATGCTGAACTGAGCTTCACTAGGGAAAAGGGCCAAGCCACCAAGCTGCCACTTCCCATAGAAAAGGGAAGCAGAGATTTGCAGCAGGAATCCTTCTATTCTGTTAATCATGTGAAAATCTTGGCAAGAATCCCCAGGGAACAAAGAATCCTGTTCTGTATGAACAGGTAAATGTCAATTTAGCTGGGCCAATTTCCCCAAACAGCTTCTACAAACTCAGGGACATTTATACAGCACTGAAGTTAAGGAAAACTCCCCACAGTCTTCAAAAACTTAAATCCATAACTGACAGTGACTGCTGAACTCCCAGGAAACTCTGGGCTGACACAGAAAAGCAGTTATTTATTAGTTTTGTCTAGGTCCCTTCATCCCACATGTCTGTATTGCACTGCCTCAGGCTTAGGCATTACTTTGTCCAGCAGTGAGAGCACAGAGCAGAGCTCTGAGCAGGAACCTCTCCTGGCTGGACTCACCATTCCAAACCAGGAATGGCCAGGGTTCACCTCCCAAGCCCACAAAAATCCAGGTTTCATTTGGGGAAGCATTTCCAGCTAGAGCACTGGGCTAACCCTGCTACTCTGACCCCAAAAGGGAAATTCTTTCTGCCCAGACTGTGGTTTCCATGGAGTGACCCATTTGGTGGCAGTTTCTATAATTTCTCTGGTGCTCAGAGAGCTTGAGAGTTCTTCAGATGTGTGCCCTAAGATCTGCATTTATAGAACACCAGCTGGTGCTTCACACTGATCAAGTTCTGCTGTTACCAACATACTACAGGG
Source organism: Agelaius tricolor (assembly GCF_023055355.1). Classification (NCBI taxonomy): domain Eukaryota; kingdom Metazoa; phylum Chordata; class Aves; order Passeriformes; family Icteridae; genus Agelaius; species Agelaius tricolor. Next base: position 13,064,616 of record NW_027269279.1, read on the forward strand.
CCTTGTTTCCCTAAATATAGGAGAGGTAAAATTATCCACTGTGTTATTCATCTATTACACTGAACTAAATAGTGCTTCCACTGATTTGTGATTTTTGTTATTGTTTTCTTGAAATGTCACAGTATCACATTTTTCCATTTGAAGAGGGAGTTTGATGACAGCTATACATAGATCCTCTTGGACTGCTGCTTTCAGCAGCGTCTGAAATATAAATTCCTAACCAGCAGAAATAGAAATTCCTAAGTGGCACTTTCAGAATCAAAATTTTTGGAGGGCACGTGACCAAAGCACGTGGCCACAATGAAAGCAGTTGGCAATTCTGTCCCAAACTAGGATGGCCTCTTGGTCACAAGTCAGAAACATCAAACAGCCAAAACCATGAGAGAAATTGCAACTCTTTACTGCAAGGACACAAAGATCAGTGAAGCATCTCGAGTCCAGAGCTCTTGGTTCTGCACTTTTGCTCAGAAAAGAATAGAGAAAAAAATACTGTGCACAACATTATCTCCTAAATTCCTAATAATAACAACACTCAGGCACTGTGTGCCCCACACAGCAGCAGGCACAGAGTGGAACTTCAAGCAGGAGGAAAATGTGAAAAATGTGTATTTTATGATTGGCTTTTTGCTAATATTAAAATGAATATTATATGTGTTGTGTTAGAAAGTTATGCTGTATTAATTTTCCTAAGTAATGTGTTAAATATCGTTTTAGGTTATAACAATGTTAAAATAGAGACTATGCTATGTAAGATACTTTTTTAAAGAAAGTACTCGCACTGAGATAGCAGCCACAGGACTCTGAATCTTTCAGAGAAAGAGAATTTATTGCCCCATTATCAGAAGAAACGAACTTCTTCCTGCCTTGCTCAGCCCTGAAGATACAGTCAGGATTCAGAGGAAGAAGCTGACACTGCCCAGACAGAATCCTGTGTTTGAATGGAATTTATGCATCATGCATGAGGTGTATGAATATGCAACAGGCTGTTGTTGTTTTTAAGGGTTAATCCTCTGTGAATGTGTCCTTTTTGTGTGTCCTTTTTCGGGCTTATGTTGCCCAGAAAAAGGTACCCAGATATCCATAACTCTTTGTTTCTATTGTCTCATATTGTCCCAATCCAAATTGTCCAAATTTTGATTACTCTCATTAGATTACTATTTTTATAACCATTTTATTACTATTAAATGTTTAAAATTCTAAAATCAAGTGATTGGTGCTTTTCACACAAAACATCTCTTGTGCTAGTATGGCCATGAGAGATCCCTCAGCCTGGTGATGGGTGATTCAGTTGTGCCAGATCCACAAACAGAAGAAATGCACGAATACAGACACTTCTGACTGTAAGAGGCAAAGCTAAAATAAAAATAGCATAGCAGAAAATGAGTAAGTGGTTCTTTGTTGAAAGGGAATTACCAACACTGCCATCTCTGCAAGTCCTGACAGGCTCCTAAAGCACCTGAGCACAGAAGCCACGTGCTAATTCCACAAGGAGGCTCCAGGAATGGATGTAAAGTTACCACAGACATGCAAACACACAGGGAGAAACAGGAAACATTCCTGTGGGGATAATCTACCAAATGGAAAGTCCTGGGCTGCAGCTGTCCCAAAGTCATCTCTGGACTCTGAGGAGAGACAGAGGACAAAGGGATCACACCATGGGGCGAGGGAGCACAGTCCCCATTTCTATTTAACAGGGGTTGCAACATCAAGATTTCACAAAGATTAACAGAAAGATTTCCATTTAATGGGGGCTGCAGCACCACCACAAGACATGACTTTCCCTTACAGCAAGGCCCTTTCCAATCTGTGGCTGGATTAAACATCCTTAGAGTAAAAGATTTCAACTCAGGCAGCTCAAGGTTTGGTTTGGGTTCTGCTGGAGATACAAGCACCAATACCCTTGTCAGCCTCCCTGTACTGACATGAAACCTGGCTTAGCTCAATACAACAAGTCAGATAATCTTCTCTTATGGGCAAGAGACTCTAAATCATTTCCTTTACTAATTTTTCAAATAGCACTCTGGGTTTGAAAGCAGCTAAGCTCAGATAGATTCCAACAGACAGGTTTCCCATGTTTTTATTCTTCTCTCTTCTGACTAATGATCAAACCTTCCAATTCACCTGTGAGGAATGTCAGCTCTTCATAACACAGTGCCATTATCACAGTGCACAAAACACCCAGGATTATCTGAGATGGTAAATCAATCACTTTAGCCCAATTGGTGATTTAATTACTGCTAACAAATAATTCATGAAGTTACTCACAGGTGAATAATATTATTCCCATTTTATTCTTTAAAAATCTTTTTGGTTAATTCAGTCTGAGGTACTAAAGAACACACCACTAAAAAAGTGCAATGATTTGTGTTTAGATTTTTTCCAACATCGATTTAAAAAGGTCAATTTCTATGTTCTCTTTAGGCAAGGAAGGGATTTTTGAGTTCTACAACAAGATAAAGCTAGACTGTAACAGCACTCCAGTGTTTTCTGGCACTCTACAGATGGGACTAACACACACCTGTGTTAACATCAGGAAAACACCTTTTCCTGCAATTAACCTTTACTGTAAGAACAGCCTGAGTGGGTATTCAAGGAGAAACATGGAAGGGATCCACACCATTACATGTAAAAAATGCAAGGTTATATTCACCTGTGACCCTATGGAGTGCCTGTCTCAGAAGGGGTGTGTGTAGATACAGATATAGATTAGATAGATAGAAATTAGATATAGATTAGATATAGATTAGATACATATAATTAGATAATTATATAGAATTAATTAGATATAATTATAGTTAGATATAGATACAGCTATAGATTAGATATAAATATAAACATAGATATAGAGATATAGATTTAGATAAGATATAGAAATAGAAGATCTAGATATAGATAGATTATATATATAGATAGAAATAGATAGATATAGATTAGATATAGATAGATATAGATTATATAGATATGTAGATATAGATTATGTAGATATATAAATATAGATTATAGATGGATAGATATAGATGATATAGATAGATAGAGGTAGATTAGATATAGATAGATATAGGTATAGATTTAGATTTTTTGTATGAAGAAGGTCACTTCACCAATATTTTCAGAAGGTTAGGAGCCACACTCCTCAAAGTGAAAAATTAAATTCATTAGAGTTCCATGATTTCTAATCACAGTCACTACCCCCCTCATCACCCCCTCAATATGCCTCAGGAATAACTGGAAAGTTTTGTGCCTCATTTTGCTGGGGTTTCATCTTGAAAAAACCCAAACATAAATAGTGAATGATTACAGAAATTCTCACTTTATACTAGTAAAAATCATGATGATTTGGTGTATAACATGAGTGATCTCAATGACAGCCACCTCAGTCCTGCTATGTGAAATTGTCCAGTGTTAAGACATTTTAAAAAGCCTACCTTCCATGCAGACAATATAAAGTAAAATATGCAGCCATAGGCTCCAGTTCATGAAAAAAGATTCGGTGTGCACACTTGAACACACCTCACCTAGGAAACACTGAAGTTTGTGACACAATTCAGATGTTTACAGCAGTTTAATCACATGTATGCCTGAAAATGAGAACAATTCCAAGAGGCTGCTTGCATGTTTAACTGCCACAAAGCCTGGGATAATTCCCTTTAAAGTGTGGCTGTTCAAAGTCTCTCTTTTTCTTTCATAAATAACTGGTTGGAATTCAGTGCTAAGCTCTCCATGACCCCTAGCAGCTCCAGAGGCCAGCTGCAGATGGTGCCCCTTGACTTGCTTACACATGAGAGACTCTGAGGTCAACTTGTATAAACTGCTGGCACACTCAGGCCCCCCTGGGACTCCAATTTGTTGTGTGCCAGTTCATCTTAATGATTTAAATTAGTGCAGAGTTCCCCACTTGAATACCAAGGCCCCAGCTCTCAGGTCCATCTGGACAGTCAGGGCTGTGCTGCTGCCAGCTTGAGAGTGCTGTGCAAACTCATCCACCTGAAATTCACTCAATTCTTCACTGAGCTCCAGCCACCTTTTCTGCTTTTTAAACTTGCAAGCTTGTTATTAAAAGCTACTAGGTTAAAAAGGAATAGCAACTCTACAAATTTTACTGGAGGGCCAAAAAAAAGGGCTAAAATTGTTATTTTATATATATGCCTTTTTCATTCCTGGTTACTCTTTAGATAACAATGATCATGAGAAGACTAAAACAACAATCATCTTCTAGTCTGGCAATCAGGAATGGTTTTGATTCATTGCACATTTACCTCTGGCATTGATTTTCTACTCCCTAGTGAGCAAATATCTGGCAACTCCTAAATTTAAGCAAGACAACAAATAGAACAATGAAGATTTCCATTTAACGATGGGATAGATTCCTTTGATTTGTCAGGAAATAATCCTGCATTTTCAGAGAAAACAAAACTCATATTCACACAGCTGCTTCTCAACACTATCCCCCATCTTTACATCCAAACCCTACTGGGAGCTGAGCCTTTAGAAAAGCCCCCAAACACAGCCCAGACAAAATAAATTCTGTGGGTACCCCATAAAATAACTCCAGGGTATGACTGTATTCAATAGGTGCCAGCAGAACAAACCAGCCCAGCCCAGGCATCAGTCAGGGCCACACTCTGCACTTCCTTTCTCAGAGCAGGATTTTCAGGGCATCAGAAATGCAAATATAAAATCAAAAATGCAGAAGGAACAGGGGGGTTAGCCCACAGGAAAGCAAAGTGTAAAGTGGAATGATGATCAAGACTCTGAAAGCAAAGACTCATTCTACAAATGTCCTCTTCTTGAGGGACACCTTTAATGCCATGGCAAGATCCCATCCCTGTCACTGTGTTGGCAACAAACAAAGCATGAAGGAGCTGATTTCCAGCACTACACCTCCCTGGATTCTCTGGGCTCTTTCCATATTTCCAAATGGAAACACAATTATGAATGAGGCTAAAGAAGAGGTGTGGCCCAACAGCCCTGAGAAACCTGGGGAGAACAGCAGGTTTGCAAGGAAACAGGTGAGACAAGCGAGAGAAACCGGAAATATTAAACATTTGTTTCATTCCAAGTAACAAAATTTCCTTCAGGAGCAATGGCCTTAATGCTTCCAAAAGTGCCACTGGGATCACTTCCAGTCAGACTGATTCAGAATAATGAAAATCACTGCTGTGCCCCCAATTATTGGACCTGTTGGTGTGGGTGTGGAACGAGACCTGAGCTGCTTTTTTGTTTGTTTTGGTCAGGGCTGCAGCTTTGCACTGAAATAATTACACTACACTGCTACTTCACATAATTCCCCTCCAGGTATAAGCTGAAGAGATAATGTTATTACTTGGGAATAACACTCAGAAGAATTGTACACTCAGGAGGAAAGAGCTGCTTCACTCTGATGAAATAGATAAATTGGCACTTCTCCGGGTGCAATCAGCAGATAGGAGACTGAGTCTGCATCTATTACCATGGCATCAGAATGCTCTGATATCATCCTTGGAGCAGCCCTCTGATGGAACTCTATCTCTAGATTACAGAGAGAAAGCCAAAATCAAACCTCAAAAGGCAAATACTGCAGCGGGATTTAAGAAGCTGGAAGAAGACTTAAGTGGAATTTACATACTTGAATCTCAGGATGCAAAATTAAAAACCCTATTGGAGGGAAGAAAAACCAAACCCAAACATACTTAGCAATAAAAAAGAACCCAACAGTAACTATTCCATTAACCAAATAGTGAGGAACCCCTGTCGGTGTCTAAATATTTGCTGCAGGCTTCTCTGGGCCTGGAGAACAGTTGTGCATCAAGTTTGGGGTTTTTTCCTGGTGCTGAACAGATGGTGCTCAATCCCAAACCTGTGTGTTGTGATCCAGCCCGGGTTTCTATGAGAAAAAAGCTCTGAGGGATTTTTTGGCTTGCCATGATCCAGTCCTGCAATGTGGCACCTGTTCCCAGTTTGAGCTCCTCAGCAGCCCCCCATGCTACAGTGTGCCAGCCCTTTTAACTGCTTGGGTCAATTTATCTAGACAGGAAAATAGAAAAATTAAGCAGACAAAACCCAAGCTTTATAAACTGCTTAAGACAGCTAGAACAAAACACAGGCAATTAATTTATAAAAATACAGGGAATCAATTTATTGCAGTGAAATGAAAGGTCAGCTTGCTTCACTTTTAGGAAAAAATAAAAGCATTAAAAAAACCCCCACATTTAGCACTGTGACCAATCAAAATGACAAAGGAAAACAGAAAGGCAACAATCACATGCTCATGGTGATGGCTCTCACTGCAGGAACTGTTTGTTCCATTTGGAATGGGGCACACACACTACAGTGTGCAGGGCAGAGGATGCAATCACCAGAGCTCCTGGAGAGAGGAGCCAGCCTCTGATGCCTGGATGTTAATCCCAGCTGGACAAAACTGGGATTTGCAATCAGCTCTCTCCAGTGGCAATGCTGACTGACTTCCCTGGGATTGCAATAAACTGCCAGGCCCCTCTCTCCAAGCTGGCCTGGAACCCAGCACTTGCCAAGAAAAGCACACACAGGACTGGAGTTTCTCCTTCAGGCACCAGCTGCCTACCAGCCCTTCTCTGCAGTGACTCATTTTGCTGCTCCAGCTTAGCCTCTTTGAGGATTTAAGTCTCCATGACCTTGCCCAGGTCACATTCGACTTTCCTGCATAGCAAGAAGGAAAGGCTGACACCATAGTAACCCAAATCTCAGCCTGAAACCATGGTAACAGGATCATCTTGCTCCAGGCACGCTACCAGAGGTGCCCAGCACAATTTCAAAATATTCAAATTGAAATAAACTGCTTTGGAGCAAATCAATTCCCTGACCCTGATTCCTGCAAATTATTCCAGTGGAGAATTTCAAGGTAGACTGGAGCTCCCATCAGAACATTTAAGGGAACATGCCTGTGATTTCTCTTGATGCATCAAAGAGTGGGTGGTTAGAAAATTCTTCCTCAAATTCCCTTGAAACAGTGGTACAGAAAGACAGAAGGGTCTCCATCTGTTCACCTGTGGATATTCTTAAAAGCCTTTCCTGTGAGTTTCTCCTTTAATATATAAAAATGCTTCAGAAAGTATCCCTGGTTGTGCAGTCTCACCAAAATGGAGAAAAAATAGGGGGGGAAAAGCCTTTTTGAACTGACCAGCTCCTTTTATTTTCATCAATCTTAAGGTTATTTGCAGCCCTAATAAGTGCAAGATGGCTGCTTTCAGTTTCATTAATCTTAAGCTTATTTGTAGAAATAACAAGTCCAAGATTTTCTGACAGAAATGTGATTTCCATGGGATGTTTTTCCTTTAAGCAACCATAATGCAATTAAAAGAGAGAAAATGCAGCCCTACTCTCCAAGCTTTCCTGCAGGCTACCACCAAATTTACAACTTTTATGCTTCCAGTTTGGCACAAATAAAACAAGGTGGGATCCGAGTTTGTTGTGTTTCACAGAGTCCAAATCCACCATGTGCAGGTTCCCTGGGGAAAGGTGCAGGGAAATGTGCACACACCAGGAAAAAAGGAAATGGGGTGGGGAGAACAGCACAGGAATGAAGTGATGCATTTATTCAGATGGAGAGATCATTTGTAAGGACTCAAGGAGATGATTAAATACAAAGGAAGGAATTGTTTAACACAGAAAAAAAAAATTCTACATATGAGAGATGATTTTTTTTCTACAATTTCTACAATGAGAGATGTAAGTTAATGCCAGATTGTTTCTTAAGGTATTTTACTGCCTGACTCCCAGTGAGTTCTTATGGAACAGGCTGCCTGCAGGTGATGGCTTTTCCTAAAGATATCTGCTACAGGTTTTTAAGCCAAGTTTTCTTTCAGAAAACTGTTTAAAAACCCCCCTAATTTAACTGTCAATATTTTATTATCCACATAAATGTCAAATCCTTTAGCTGACATTACTATTTTATTGGCATGAGTCTACTGACATGCTGTAACACATGTTAATTGTGCATTGCATCATATTTCACTTAATTAATTACGGCCTTTCTTCTTGATGAATGTCCTTGGCTTGTTATATTGCTAGCAAGGGTAAACAGGAGCACACCACTTAACTTTATACCATTAATTTAAAAAGTATTTCTTCCATTCTTCCTCTTCATGCTTTTTTATGCTAAATAGCTCTAATGCACACAGCCATATGCAGAATGTAAATTAAATGCAAAGAATATTCATCTGTGAAAAACCAATTTGTGTGCAGAATGCCCATTATAGAGAAGCAGAAAAAGATAATTTCAAATCAAGTCCATTTTTGAGTCCAGAAGTATGATTTGCCTGTGCAGTTCCTCAATGGCTAAAAAACCTGAAAAGCAAAACTTAAGCCTGTTATTTGGGGATTTGGGGCAAATGCAGTGGCTCAGAAATAAGCAAATGAAAGAAAAGCTAATTTTATTTTTTTTCTAACCCTATTTCCTGTTTGTCTGAAAAGCCCATGAAGCAGCCAGCCAGCCAGTCAATGATATCAAAAAAAATCATTAGGCTGAAGGCTGCAGTAATATTATCATCTGATTAAGAACAGCCACCACAACATCATCAATTCTATAAGGGAAAGCAAGACCTCGCTCCACTCAGAGGTTTCTTCACTTCTATACCAAAAAGCAAAATGAGCAAGTGCCTCTTGAGCTGCACAGTTTGTGCTGATGGGCTGGGATGAGCCTGCATTGTGCCCTTTGGGAATATATGTGTACACACACAAAAACTTGCAGTGCCTGGACATACACACCCCAAAACCGTGAATAAAACACACCTTGAGCTGTGCTTAAAATCAACAAAATTCCTAAAATACCTTGAGCTGTGCCTCCCCACCTGCAGAGAGCCTCTCTGCCAAGGAGACCATTGCTATGGAAAGCATAAGGGGGCTCTGCTCAGTCCAGAGATGCTTCCCAGAAATATTTCATCTCCTCAGCATTACACATTTATTTATCCCTATTCTAAGGCCAGTGGCAATTCAACTGTTTTTTAGCAGACCTGCCAGCAGCTCTCCAGTCAGCAGCAGGGCATTATTAGGACTATTTGACTCACCCTGCAGTGCTCACAGTGCAGCCCACTCTGCCTGCTCCCTGCTGGTGTCCTGGGGAGCTCATCCCATTAATTCCCCCTGCTCCCAGCTCTCCCTGCCTCTGATGTGCTCAGCAGTGCATGAATACATTGTGCCCCATATTTACACACCTATTAGTGGCTAAAAACCTCCCCTCTCTCCAGCTGCAATGACATTATACCCATTCCAGCTCTTTTTATACCAAATTTATTTGCAGGTAAGCACAAAACAAACGGGATGATTCTCTGGCAAACAAGGTGTTTGCAGCAGCAGTGAATAGGAGTTGCATTCTGACAGGTTAGCTCTTCTGCTTAAGTTCTGAAGCTGCTATTATGGTTGGGAAAACATTTATGCAAACTGCTCAGAAATTTGCCTTGGTCTACTGCCCATCCAATATCTTATTTCTCCGATGGAGTCTCATTTCAATGTAATCATATTCCCAGTAAAAATTGAATAGTGCAGGAATGGGAGATTCAACACAAGTTATTCAGTCTAAAATACATGAAAGACTATTAAACCTGGCCATGGGGTTTTTAGGAGGGGGAAGGGAATGTTTACTTGACTATATTTTAAATATATTTTATGTGAAATTTTGATTTTATAGTAAATATCCCTGCTGATCCCTTTGCCACTTCCTTCTGTAGTAAACATGATCTGGAGCAAACATAAGGCTTATTTCAAATCCTAAAAGGTAATTAAAGCTGAGAGAGTCCAGGAAAAAAAAAATCACCGATGGTTCTTCTGTGCCTAAGGGAGTTTTAATTAAAAGTCACAGGAGAATAATCTGTAAGAAACAAAAATGAGATGGCTGCTGTTAATTTGCCTGGGTCTCAGGCAGATAAACAGGAAATATTCAACAACTAAAGCTGCTGTGGTTTTGTTGTTCACTTTAACACTTGCTGGCAAAGCTCTGCCCTGAGCACTCCTTGGCAAAGCCAAACCTCTGCTGTCCTGAGGCTGGGCTGCAAATTCCACCAGGGAAACTGCAGAACCTGTGAGAACCTGAAAACTGCAGAACCTGGGCTCCAGAGCAGGGCATGGGCACCAGAGAGTCACTGCTGGATCCCAAATCACCAATCCCCTGGGGTGGGCAGGATCCCAAATCACCCATCCCCTGGAATGGGACAGGATCCAACCCCACCAATCCCCTGGAATGGGACAGGATCCCAGGGATGGGACACGATCCAACCCCACCAATCCCCTGGGATGGGACAGGATCCAGCTCACCAATCCCCTGGGATGGGACAGGATCCAGCTCACCAATTCCTGTGGGATGGGACAGGATCCCAGCTCACCAATCCCCTGGGATGGGACAGGATCCCAGCTCATCAATCCCCAGGGGTGGGACAGGATCCCAACCCCACCAATCCCCTGGAATGGGACAGGATCCCAAACCACCAATCCCCTGGGATGGGACAGGATCCCAGCTCACTCTCCACAAGCCCCTGAAGCAGTCCAGGTAAGGAAATCCCCTTTCTTTCCTCAGGATAAAGTGCATGCAGAGGCTCTGCTCCAGCTGTTGGGCACAGCCCTGGGCTCTGAAGTTGCCCCACAGAAAACCAGCAGGGAACCAGCACGGAAGGTTCCCTTTGCTCCTTTTCCAAGGAGCAAAAGGAAGTGAAAGGATTCCCCCTTTAACCCCCCATTGCTGTCTCCAGCTTTAGTAGGGAATTCCTGTTTCCAATTTGGGGTTCTGTGGCTGCAGAGGTCCCCAGTGAGGATGACAAGGCTGTGCTGGAGGAAGGGGACAGCCCCACTCTGTCCTGAGCCCTGAGCACACAAGGATAACCATGAGACAATTTTACCCTTGTCCATCAGACTGCCAACCACAGGCACCAAAACTACAGCAATAAATCACTGTGATCCTTTTCTGCTCCTGGCCTTCAGGAGCCCTGCCAAATGTCACAGCAAGAAACTTGGGATGTCCCTTTGTTTTGGGAAGAGGAAGCGTGGTGCACTGTGTGCACACAGAATCACCAAAGCTGCCCTCACCTGCCAATGAGGTGAGTAACTGCCACAGACTCAGTTTCTTTCTTGCAAGGGGCAGATTTCAGTGCAGGTGAAAAGTGACCATTTGTATTTGCTCAGAAATCTTTCCCCAGCTTTGATGCCTCAGGTTTGAGATTTTATATTTTTCACATTCTGTGCTGCTTTAGTGTGTGGGTCTGAGTTCCACATGAGGGGATGGTGAGCTCTGCACAGAGCAGGGAGACAAAACAATTCCTGCTCCAGCTGGGCACCAAGGACAAATGATCCAAATCTCAGCCCAAGAGCACAAACACCGTGGGCTGGAGAGAGAAAAACAAGGATGGGACTGCAGGGGCTAAAGCTGGAATGGGACAATGAACTGCAAGATGCAAATGGAGCAGAACTGATCCCAGGGACAGACCCCGTGCCTGTTCATCCATTTTTGTGACCATTTTTGTTAATCTTGGGTGCAGCCCTGGCTGGGCTCTTGTGCTGCCCAAGGTGGATCCATGGAGGAGATGCTTTGAATCAATCCCTGCTTTATTCTTTAGCTCTGTCCAGCCTCTGTTCTAGGGCAGCCTGCACAGGGCATCACCTTCATTACAACCAATGGACATCACAGATAAAATCGAGTAAGACAACCACTTTTTTTTGGGTCACATTAATTTTTGATACTTTCCTGCTTCCATAACAAAGAAAATCACATTTATTTGGGGTTTTCTTCTTGTTACACAAGTAAAAATCTCTACTCCCTCTTACCTACATCCCCAGTAACTGTGTGTTTCAACAGGCTAACTCCACCTATAAATTCAGACATTTCCAGGTAAAATGAGCAGCAAAAATGTTCTTCCTCCAGTACACGTTGAATTGTGCTATTATCCTACACACAGCAGGTGCCAATTGTTACAAAATCAGCAAGTGCCACAATTATAAGCAGAATTACTTGTTAAAATTTAAGAAGCAGACAAACAGCAAAACAGGAACATTGATTACCCAACAAATGTTGAAAAGAGGAACAATGTCTGTGTCTGATGAGGCCAGTATAATATTTTTTGTTCTATGCATCTCTTCAAAATGTGATGTTTGATTGAGAACATTTTTGAAGACTAGCATTTAAAGTGTTTTTTTAAATTACCAACATAAGTATTTTTCCTGTGAAACATTTACAAATACTACAATTAACCACTGTGGCACTGAAAAACAGAGGTGCTGCATCCATTTACACTTAGAGCAACCTGAAAGGGAAGTGAGGGGGCAGTGTCTGAACAGTGACTGTGCCCTGGGTTTGTGTCTCTTGGCCAGGGCTCTTGCCTGCCAGCCACAAGGAAAGCTCGGATCTGTTTGGTGCAGAACTGAGAGACCCTTTGGAAAACACTGAGGATGAGGCAGAGGGGCCTGAGCTAAAAGCCTCCCTCCTGCTTTTAGCCTGCTGTAATCACTGTGCAGCCCATGGAACTCCAAACTGAGTCCTGACACCCAGGGGAAGGGATGGGAGTGATGCCTTGTGAAGGCTAACCTAGAACAGAGGATGGACAGAGCTAAAGAATAAAGTGGGGATTTATTCTTAAGAGGTCTCAAGAGATCCACCTTGGGCAGCACAATCCAAAATGGTCACAAAATGGGTGACAGGTCACAGGGTCTCTCATTTTACCAGTTCTGCTCCGTTTTCATATTGGAGTTCATTGTCCCATTCCAACTTTAGCCCATCCAGTCCCATCCTTGTTTTTCTCTCTCCAGCCCATGGTGTTTGTGCTCTGGGGCTGAGATTTGGATCATTTGTCCTTGGTGCCCAGCTGGAGCAGGAATTGTTTTGTCTCCCTGCTCTGTGGCCCAGACTCACACACTAAAGCAGCACAGAATCTGAAAAATAGAAAAGCTAAAACCTGAGGCACCAGTTATATTTTTAGCTAGTTTACTATTTTTTAAATAGGGTGTTTTGGGGTTTTTTTAGTTTATTTAGGGAGAGAAAGTTTTTTTGTTAAGGTTATGGAGATTTCTTTAGAAGAGGAAAAAAATAGCTGGGGGCTGTGTCAGCTCCCACCCAGCTGTTGGTCAGTGCTCTGTACCCCCATGGACAGGGGAGGCAGTGGGAAAAACTGGAGAGAAAAAACTCCCAGGCTGGAGCAAAGACAGAGCAACCACGCAGCAGTGACTGTCACAGGCAAAACACACTCACCTGGCAGGATTTGATTTCATTTTTGCCAATTAACTTTAATTATCTCTACCCCTTCTTATCACCACAGGTTACACTCAATCCCCAAGTGTCTCCTTTCCTCTCTCATGCACATATGCATTATAACAAAGTTGATATTTTCCCTGAAAAGCAAAGAAAAAGACAGATTTCCTCTGTTTCACAGTAATAGCAATTTTTCTGTGTAACTGTGGGGTTTTTTTGTTCACCTACTTGTAGCCTGCCAGGAATGGGAGAAGTATCTTCAAGCAAAGCAGTTTGAAAAATAAAGAGACAGATTACTCATATCTTTATAGACAGCTCATAATGAATACTCAAAGGAGGAGAATCTGACAGAAGTGGTGAACACACTCCTGCAAACTGGAAAGACAGAGGAGAAAGAAGGCTCTGGTCTACTAGAGCTGATACCTTAATTAGGCAATTAGAACTATTAAACATTGCCAAAGCTCCAGGCCTAGCTGAATTACACCTGAGAAATCAGTAGGAAAATGGTGAGGGGAAAAGGAAAGCCCCTGGCAGGATTTGTGATAACTCACAAGGAAGGAAGGAAGGGAGTATTTGAGAACTAGAGTAGTAGTTAATAGAATTCTTTTGACTTTAAAAGGCTCCAAGACCATAGACAGCCCAAGCTTCTTATCCAGCACTCAGCTATGCAGAAGACAGAAAATTATTAAACCAGATTTAGGAATGCCTGACTTAGAAGACCATGAGAGGAGGCTGAGTGCAGAGAAAGAGGAGCTCAGGCAGACAACTGGAACCCCTTCCATACCTTACCTGGAGACAATCCCAACACAGTGGACAATTTATCAGGAACTCAGAAAAGCATTTGGCAGCGCAGCACAGAGCAGTTTGATTCGAAAGGAGGTGAAGATGTTTGCAAAGGACTGACAAACCACATTGCAGGAGCTCCAAAGACACCCAGCAAGGAGCAGCCAGCCCTGAGAGCAGGGGCAGCTGCAGCTCCTGGGAGCTCACAGCTTCACATTGTTCCCTGGAGCCCTGACCTGGGCATGTTGGGTTCAAAATCTCTCCATCTGCTGATGGTCACCATTTCTGAGGCAACAGGAGCAGGGGAGAAGGAGCAAACAATTTCAGAGGGAGCTGGATAATTGTGGTTTATATATCCAGGGTACAAGGGCCATGAGCAGGCACCTCAAGGAATTGCACAGCACTGGAAAGTGACCACAAAGGAAACATGCAAGTGGGAAAAACTGGGAAAAACAACTGGGAAAAACAACTGGGAAAAACAGGAATGTGTTCTGCCTGACACAAAGGATCCTCTTCTAACTCACTATAGAGAAAAATTAAACAAATTGTAGGGTATTTATAGTGAAAAGGATATAGAAGAGGAAATGATTCTAGAAATGCAAAATGGGATGGCTTTTAAGAGGGTCATAACCAAGAAAGTTACTGAGTGATTTCACTGTTTCAATATTGGCTGATAAATCTCTCAAAATAAAATACAACTTAGATTAAACACTCAAGAATGTTGTATTTTTCAGACATCAAAGATCTGTGAATTCTATTCAGAAGAGAGAAAATCTCTGAATTCAAAATTGTAACCACTCACTACTTTAGCTTCTGCACCGTGGATGAATATCAAAACTATTAAATTCCATGCCACTGAATTCTTATTTTCTTAAAAGGTCTCATTTTGGGGTTGATTCTATGCTTAGCACTAATTTTATGAAAAGAATTTTAATTTTGTCCACTTTATACAGGGATGAGATGAGAGAGAAATGAGAGAAAATAGTAGATTGAAATCTTTGGCACCATAACTTAGAGGAAATGACAGAGATTTAGAGTAGGTAATTTCTTAGGCTTACTGAAGAGAAAGCAAAAAATTGATGTAAAAAACCTGTGACTAATACAAGGACAAAATAACAGCTTTTCTATTGTAGTATAATACATAGAAAACCCATCTTTTAAATAGATCCAGCCTGAGAATAAATCAGGAATAGTGAATTAAAATGATGCTGAGCATGGCTCAAGGAGGAAAAAAGGTTGGGTTTGGGGATAAAAAAAAATGAAAGTATATAAATTAATCTATTTCTCTGAGGGAAAAGGCATGTTTTGATGACTCTGTCCTTTTGGTTTTTCCTATAAAGATATTACTGCATGTTCCTAATTTTTGTGTAGCAAGACAAAAGGATTATCTGCCCAAGCACCCCAGGAAAGAGCCAGTGAGCTGATCTGAGCAGCCTCAGACTCAGCCTCTGAGCAGGAATTGTGGAATTCCTTGCTTCTAGGAAAAGGCTCCAGTCAAAAACATTTTATGGGATGTTTTGGTTTGTATCTGTATGTGACTCTGCTGATTTAACTGGTTTTTATGTCCTTACCTTCACTTGTAAAGCTTAAAGTGATAATTTTGGCAAAGCTGTTGCCTAATAACTTTCAAATAGACTTAAAAAACATATTTTGATATTAACTGTATTGCCAAAGTCAACTATATATGAGCTAAGTGAAATTAACCTTCAAGTGATACTTGAATAACAGTAAACCACAAGGGTATGGAAGAGATTAGATAAACTGTAGTTTAATTATGTGACAATAATTCACCTCATTAATCTCTTAGGAAACAATAACCACAACAGTTAAATACTGTGATTAACAAACCCTATTTCAAACCTAATTTTAATTTTATACAATTTTGCACTATTATCCAGTGCAATCATTGAAAAGATAAACTATAAAAAGCAAATATTAAGTTCTCTGGAGAAGACACCCAAAATGTTCTCACCTCTTCCACCTCTAACAGGAAAGGAACAAGACCAGCACTACTTGGACCTATTTCTGTCCCAATAAGTGGAGACAAAGTGGCTCCAATCCATGTGCAAATAATCCCAGGATCTCTCAATGCACACTTCTGCTGGGTCCAAGCACTCCTGGACATTCCTGGTTCTCTCTACTGCCAACATCCCTAATTCAAAGAGCCCTCCCTGGGAGGACTGCTGCAGATCTTGGCAGCACACTGTAACTTAACAAAGATGATTTAATGTGAATTTAGGGGGTTTTTTTGCCCTTTTGTTGGGCTACACAACGGTTTCCTAAACTGCATGCAGAAATAAACCTGTCTCTGTTGATGCCCTGGAGTGGCTGCCTAGAACAGAGGCTAGACAAGATAAGGAGATAAAAGTGGGTATTTATTAAAGCTGAGTTATTTATTAAAAGTGAGTATTTATTTAACAGATATATATCTGTTAAATAAATACTCACTTTTATTTTATATATATATATAATAGATTTATTTAACAGATAACATCTTGGGCAGTCAGGAGCCTCCCAGAGGCTGTACCCAGGATGGATGATGGGCATGAGTTTGTCACACAATTATAAGTTTGGTCCATTGACACATCAGGGGTTAATCCTCCAATTACAGCTTCAGCTAATGAAGTCATTTACTCCAAGTTTGCCCCCCACAATTCCCTGTTGTTTACTTTTTTCAGGGCCTGAGACAGTGAGGTGTCCTTGAGTTTTAGGCCTAGAGAGGAACTGTTTGGTCTGGGAGAACAGCAGCTGACAGACCATGGAGTTGGGGAGTTATACACTAAAGCAGAACACGATGTGAAAAATATAAAAGCTAAATCCTAAGGCATGACTGTCACTGTCCTTGCCAAAAGTTTGAAACCCCCCAAGCCTTCTTTAGGCCTCCCAGAGTCAGGAATGCTGTGGGAGAGGAGCACAGGGATCTTCATGGATCAGGAGACCCACGGTGGGCAGAGACCATTCCCCCTCAGCTCTGCAGTGCCGCTGCCTGGGGCAGGCTGGGGAGCTGAGCTGTGTCAAGAGTCCCCCACAAGCAAAATGCAGGAAAAAAATGGTATTTATAACATGAGCACCTAAGGGTGCTGCCTTGCACAGGGCTTGGTCAGCAATCACAAATATAACAGTGATGGTGATGCCACAGGTTTGAGCTTTTCTATGTTTCAGATTCTCTGCTGCTTTAGTGTGTGGGTGTGGGCTTCATATTATGGGATGGTGAGCTCTGTGCACAGAGCAGGGAGACAAAACAATTCCTGCTCCAGCTGGGCACCAAGGACAAATGACCCAAATCTCAGCCCCAGAGCACAAACCCCGTGGGCTGGAGAGAGAAAAACAAGGATGGGACTGCAGGGGCTAAAGCTGGAATGGGACAATGAACTGCAAGATGCAAATGGAGCAGAACTGATCCAAGGGAGAGACCCCGTGAGCAGTGGTGCATTTTGGGACCATTTTGGTTCATTTTGGATTCATTTTGTGACCATTTTGGTTCACCTTGGGTGCAGGCCTGGCTGGGCTCTTGTGCTGCCCAAGGTGGATCCATGGAGGAGATGCTTTGAATCAATTCCTGCTTTATTCTTTAGCTCTGTCCAGCCTCATTCTAGGGCAGCCTTCACAGGGCATCAGTGGCAAAGGACATGGGGACAAAGGGAGCCCTCAAACAGGCAGGTGAGCCTGGCACCTGCAGCACTGCCACTCACGTGTGTCAGCATCAGAGAGGAGAGTTCTGCACCAAGGTACAGGAAAAAAGCCTCAGCTCCATCCACAAACATTGAAGCACCTGCTTCCTGGGGATCTTGGGTCTGTTTCCAAGATAAGAAGTCGCAGTTTTTTATTTGATGACCTCACAGTCTAAGTTCATATCAACTGCAGGTATTTTCCATGTGGATTAAGCCAGATATCCCTTAGTTTACAGCTGTAAATCAAAACCTCACTTTTAAATATTCTTTTTTAGATTATATTCCTCATTCAAATACAATGCAAATCAGAGGGAAATTGTCTTGATTACTTGGATTTTTAACAGGTGTCACATTTACTCCACAAAACTTCTGGAAAACTGCACTCAGATTACTTAGCTTCTGCTTGCTGACCTTTTTTTTTTCTTTATAGCTCTCCAAGGAGAAAAGGAGATATGTTTATAAAATCAGTGAGCAATAAACAACAAGTTCATGTTCTCATAGAATGAAAAAATAACATCGTCGAGAAAGTCGTGTTCAAAAATATAAGTGTCTCAGAGAGAATAAAACTCATTCATTTATAACATTTTTCCATTAAAACAATGTAATAACTACTGAAGTTCAAATGATGTATGAGTATCTCCTTGAAGAAGATCTCCTGTACATCTGATAAACCATAAATACTGTACAATGTACCTCAGGCAGAACAAGCACAGCTTGGTGTGATCCTGAAAAATATCCAGTGTGTGTGTGAGGATGAGTTATGAAGGTGAACAAATTTAATATATCTGCTTGCCTCGTGGACACCCACAATTTGCAATTTAATCATCCAAAAGTTCCGGTGTGTTCATAATTGTATTAGATTTTGAAATAAGGCAGTGCTGGTTATGTTAAGCCTAAAAAATAGCCCACCTTTTCAGGTTTATGATAATTTATAAAGGAAATAGTTACAAACAAGGTGAATGGAAGCATTAGAGCTGCACTGAACAAAAGGACAGTATATTGCAGACAGATTCTTGAATCTACATCCCATTTTTATCATTGTCATCTTTTATATCCCCAGATTTATAGACAGAGAAAGACCCCAGTGCTGTTATTCTGTGAGGGTGACAGGATTTAAATTTATTTTTCTGCAAGCTAATTTTAAGAATATCAAGACTTTCAGAGTGGAAAAAAACATTGATCAGTCTTGAACCTCTATTTAACAAGTAGAGGCATAGGCTTTCTGCCTACAGACCCAGATCCTGACAAAATTGGATAATATCAGAAACATTATTTATATAAAATAGTTTAAAAATCACTGAATTAGATCTAGATCGAGAAAGCTAACTTTGTATTTTAGTGGCTTAGACACCTGAATAAAGCAAAATGATCTGCTAGCTTATTTTTCAGTAAATAATTTCATTATTTAGAAGAAAAATGAAGCATTTGCTTCTAGAAAGATGGGGAGAGATTGTACAATAATAATGCAGCCAGGTGCACAATTTTAGAAATAAAAGACCTTGGTTCAAATCTGTATTTCGAATTAAGCTGAGATTTAAACATGATCCTCCCATTTTCTATATAAAATAAAAGGAACAGCAGCAGCAGCCTCTTTCAAGATCTGGACCTTCACTCTGCTTTAACCAGGGGAGGGAAAAATGCCACCAAACAGAGTTCCTCACTCAAATCTAAATGTTAGCTTTCACACTAAAGCTAAAATTTTAGCTTTAGTGTGCTAAAGCTGGGCTGAAGGTTGAGGAGTCACAGTGATATTTTCTGAAAAATCCCTGTGCCAGGATTTCTTCTCCTGGGAAGATGAGAAGCCTCAGCTTCTCCATGTTTTGCTCCTCTGGAATGTGGGTCTGGAGATTGTTTATCCAAACAAGTGAATTGTTTTGAATTAATGACCAATCACAGCCAGCTGTGTCAGACTCTGAGTCAGTCACAAGCTTTCATTATCATTATTTTCAAGCCTTCTGTAGTAGCCTCTTTCTTTAGTACAGGTTTAATATAGCATTTCTTTTAATATAACATCATAAAATAATAAATCAGCCTTCTGAGAACATGAAGTCAGATTCTCATCTCTCACCTCACAAACACCACAATGAGGAAAACTTGATTTGGGGCAGATTTGAAGCAGCCCCTTTTCCATGCAGCATGATGTCCCCACAGAGCTCAGGGCTGAGCAGGCAGCTCCAGAGGGGATGGAGGCTCTGCCTCACAAGGAGCCACAATTTGAAGACAAATAACAGCTACAAGTTGCACCAGGAGAGGTTTCACCTTTATATAAGAATTTTTTTTCACAGTGGAAACAAGAGAGCTCTGACACAAACTCCCCACAGATGTGGCAGAATCCCCTTCACTTGGGGCTTTTTGAAACATGAGTGGCCAAGGTGATAAAAAGGCTCCTTTTCTCCATAACAAGTTGGACCAGATGATCTTTTAAGGTCCCTTCCAACCTGGCTTGTTCTATGAATTTTCCCTCAGCAGCTGGGCATTAATAGTAAAGGCAACATTCTTTCAGATGCTGCAATAAAAATAATAAAAAAGGCTAACTCTGAAGTCTTCTTGCTCTATTATCAGTGAAAGCTTTAAAAAGAAACACCCACTACTATGACATAAAACCTTCTGATTCCTCCCCAAAAGAGACTCACATAACAAGATCTCTAATAAAAAGGAAAAGATTAATTGGAGAGCTGCCTTGAGAGACCAAATGTTCCAGACCTGACAGTTTTATAATGTCAGTAATTAGGGCAACATGATGAGTTATGTTATCAGAGCCAGCAGCATGATCAGCAATTGTTTGCATTGCAGGGTCTATTCAGGAGTCCAGCACACAGAAAGGAGAGCACCAAAAGCAGATGAGGCAGATGATGGAGCAGAGCTGAGGACTGTTCTCCCCCTGACAGTGCCTTCCATGCATTTATCTTCATTAAAAGAAATGTAATGTTCAATAAAAAGAAGAAGTAACTCAGAAGTTGCCCCAGAACAGGCTCCTGCAGGTGCCAGCTCCTTGTGTGAAGTGAAATTAAAGATGAGCACAGCAGCAAAGGGTGGGGAGTGAACCCAAACTCTTCCCACTCCCACAAACGAGCCTGAGCCACCTCCTGCTGCTGTCCTGGAGTGATCTGGGTTCCAGGGCAATGAGTGTGGGTCCCTCACACTCACACTGAACCCAAACCCCCAGACTGAGAAAGGAGCCCCCTGAACTGGTCATGCTAAAGCCAAAGACCCTTTGCTGCATTAAACAGTGATAAAAGGAAAAAATCCAGCTTAAAAGTAACAGCCAAGAAACATGAAGATTTGTAACAAAGGGGAGAGAGAGGAGGGTGACAGATGATGTGTGGGATATTTGACTCAGTATCTGCCAGAAGTGACCCCAACAGCATTATTATTGGTGCCTTAATGAAGGGATGGGACTAAAAATGATTTATTACTCAGACAAACATCAGCCTCAAAGGCCATGAGATTTTAGAGGAGCAAGCAGTCAGCCATAGCTCAAGGTAGTCACAAGCTCTTTGTTACAAGGCAATACAGAACTTTCTAATCCAACAGAAAGTTGCCACAAAGTTTATTTTTTTTTCCTAACCCATCTCCTTTACTTAATCCTGCTGCACTGCAGATACTTTTATCCAATGGGCTGCTGTCACACACACAAATGCTTCTATTCTAACTTCTAAACTCCAAGCTTACTCTATACAATGACATTACTACCCTATAACCCCTTCACCATCTTACCCAGTGCAGTTTCTCACTTACTTAAGGCATATTCTTACTTACAGTTATAGAAACACAAGATTATAATTTTTCTGCTTAATGTCTGTGTATTTTATTTTTACAGCAATCCAAGCTTCTCCCAAGGCTGCAAATCAAACCCTTCAGTGCCTGTGGGAGTTCCTGGTTTTCCAATTCCTACACAACATGAAAACCAAGCTAAGCACAAGGAATCAAAGTGGGGAGCTGGGCTGGACCCCATAGCAGGGACAGGCAGAGGGGGGACCACAAAATAGGGCAAGTGTGTCAGGGAAAACCTGCAGGGATTAGTTACAGAGGGAATTAGAAATTTATAGCTCCATCATCATATCTCACAAATGCCAACTGTTGGGGCTTCTCTACAGAATGGCTGATTCTGACTGAATGTGTAATTCCCTGATTGCCTGCTAATTACATTAAATAAATCACTCAACTGCTTTGGTCATGATTTGATGTAAAGAATACAATTTGAAGTTTTCCTCTATTACAGGTGTTTATTCTTCAAATTATCTACCTGTTTAGCTTTCTTCTTATTTCTGTACCTGTGTGAGACTACAACTGGTAGCATACATTCAAAGAAATTAACTTAAACTGAGATGAGGTTTTTGTCATCAATTGTATTTTTGGCTTTATCAAATGCAAACTTGGCAAACGTCATGGAAAGGATCACAGATATAGTAAAACATGGGATGCTTATCAAAACCAAAATTATAAATAATACACATCTTCCATCACAGAAAATAAATATCATTTATCTGATCACTTATGGCAACTCATGAGAAGTTTCTGCACTCTGATCTAGTGTGGTGTAGAGGTTGATCTTTGACTGCTACTAAAACCATAGAAGAAAACATCCAAGTACTTCTTTTTACACCAGCTGCACAATTTTTTAAAAATCAAAATACTGTAAAGTGACTTTTGTTTTCAGGGAATCAAGTTCTAAACAGCTGCTCCAATCCTTGCCTTACAGATGGAAGAAACACCGAGGTAATAAACATCACAACAAAAATAAAGCCTTGTTTTACAGTGGAACTAAAGGCTCCAAATAACAGAAACAAAGTAAATAACAGAGCAAAGATTCATCTCAAAGGAGTGCTACTGTAACCACAGAATAATTACAAGCAGCAATGTTTATTAGTATGCAAAGAAGCCAGATCTGTTGTGCTTCCAGAGCAGCACAAAGGATAAAAAGTCAAGGAAGCAGCGCCCATTATAATATATCACACACAAAAATTCTCTGTTTGTTTCAGAGAACATCTTTACTCTGGAGGCACAGAGTGCAGAGCTTCTTGCCAAGAGTAAAAAGTCTTTAATTTCTATTTCCAGTGATGCATTGTGCCTTCAGAGCTCGTTCAATTGAAAAAGTACAAAGGTTTCAGTTTACAGAACTTTTGTCAAAATGATTACAGAAGTTGTCATGGAACAATTTCCAAAACAAACTGTGTTATTCTCCTTTTATGGCCCCCTTGACATTTTTAGTTCTTCAGAGGTGCTGTAAGTGGTATAAGTTTCTATTTTCACAAGAGTGGCAGTGTTTTCTCTGATAAATACCAAAAGTTTAAAAAAAGTCACAGGCATCTGTGATTGTATTGAGAGACAACATTTTTAAGCAGTTTGTGTTTGTACGTGTAAATGGATATGTGTACAGAAGGAAGAATTGAAGCAACAGAGTGAAGGAAAGATTTTTCAGGTGTTTTCAAGACACTGCTCCTCACTTAAGGAATTACTGACAAATTCGCTTTTTCCTGTGTTTCCATCTTTACAGACACGTATCAGCAAATGACAGAATAAAAACTATAGAGGGCTGCTGTCAGGAGCCACACAAAAGAAAAGGTGAACTGTTAAATAAAACCTTCAGAAACAAAATGACTCATTTCTGTGAAGAAACATGGCCCATCTGAAAAACCCCAGCTCTACTTCAAGAATGTACAATTAGCAGTTTAAAGAAAAAGATTAATTATTTTCCATTAGCTCATCTTTTAAAAACAGTGTTTAATCAAAACATTACAGATGGAGAGGGAGCTAAGAATTGGCTCTAAATTAGGTGTTCTCCATAACAATAGTGGGGAAAAAGGAATAGTTAATAAAATATAGTTGTAGTTTTCTCAGAGAAACTTAGTGAACAGCTGAGCAGATCCCCTCAGCTGCTCTGAGTGGAGTCACACATTAATAGTCAGTGCATCTATCAAAACTACTACCTGCACTACAAATGTGTAAGCTGTCAGACAGGGGAATCTCAGGGGATGCACATCCTGCTGGGCTGCTGAGATGAGTTATTCACTGTCTCTGCAGCTCAAAAGGAGCACAAAAAGAAGAGAACTTGGAAATTTCATCATACTGAGAGTGTCAGCACCACACCTGAGAGCCGTGGTTCTCAAATTAGCCTCTTAAAACAGGAACTGAGGAGCTCTCATTTCCCTGGGCAGGTCACCCACACTATTCTCCCAGTCTGCCTCATTCATCTTCCACCTTCACAAAGATGAGGGGACTGAAACAGTTTTCAGTTTCTACACAATTGCACTTTCTTTCTTTCATATTTAGACTTGCTTTCACTTACAATTCAGAGAATCCCAGGGGAATGTCACTTGGAGGGCACCTCTGGCACTCACCCAGTCCAATGTGCTTTGTGCTCCCCTACTCAGAGCAGGCAGCCCAGGAATAGTCTGGTCCCCTTTGGAGCATTTGAGTAGCTCCAATAACTGCCATTCCTTCTCTCCACCCACACACACACACACACAAAATCTGTTCCAGTTCAGGATAAAAATGTTACACACATACAGATATGAATACACACACACATATTGAGACATATATATGATTTTTTATATATATATATATACATGGAATTTCACACATTCTGCCTCCTGTCCTTGGACAGCCAATGTGCCTGGCACTAAAATCACAGCAGCACTACCAAGTTCCCCCAGTACCAATGCAAGATTTCCACAAGTTTGTAGCATTCCCCACAGAACCCCAGGCTCCATACCTTTAATAATCATTGGTGCTGCTCTGGATGCCAAGGCACAGGGAGCAGGTCTGCCCCACACCACGTTCACACCTCAGAGGTGGAGATGTGGGGATCTGTGTGCAGCCAGGCTGGGGGAGCTGAATGCCAGCCCTGGAATCCCAAACCCAAGCCTGGCACGTGCTGCTCTGTGCTTCCAAGCAGGCTCAGGGTCTGCTCAGTGTCCATGCAAAGAGCTGTTGGCACAGGCCCCAGCCAGGTAACAGTGAGCACTGACTCCATGCTTCTCAGAAGGCTGAACAATCCCTTTATTTTACTATTCTTATTAAGAAACCCATCACCCTCACACACAGTCATGGAACAGGTGGAGCCAATTGGTCCTTGAATCCAAACACCATCACCATTGGCCAGTTAAGAAATCACCCTTGGGTAAACAAATCTCCATAACACATTGCACATGTTCACAACAGGTGCAGCAAGTGAAGATAAGAATTGTTTCTCATTCTTCTCTCTGATCTTCTCACAGCCTCCCCCAGGACAATGCCTGGGAAAGCTGTGCCTTGCTCTCTGTGGCCAGAGAGCTGCTGCCACAAACACCTGGACCAACCCCTTCCCCAAAACCTCAGCTCCAACAGGTGCACTCCAACACCTCCACACCAGGCTTTAAAATTGAAATTTTAAAATGGAAAAATTGAAAATGCAACAAATTTTCAATCTTGAATTTTTTCATTTTAAAACTGAAAATGCAACAAAATCAAATCCCCAAGAAAGGCAGAGCTGAATCCTGTTATCTGCACCATAGACAGATGATGAACCAAAAGATAAACTGGAAACACCACTATTTGTTTTTAGGAATTATTCTGGGAATTTTAGCAACTGCAAATATAAATTGCTTGTGTATAGATGTGTCAATAACTGCAACAAAATAAAACCAAACCAAACCTGCTAGGAAATCAACCGAGCAGTCAAATTCTCCTCCTTGTGTGCAGATTTCTATTGATTCTGTGGGAATTCTGTCATCCCTCAGAACACTCAACTATAATTAGCCAGAAGTTTTTCAGGAGACCAGATGATCCAATACAAGTATTTGGCAAAGGACATGCATTTGAAGGGGAGGTCTGTGTGTGGGCACTCAACGTTTTAGAAATAAAAATAACAGAAGCATCAGTAACTTAATGACAAGAAAAAATACTGATAATGAAATTATTTTAATAATAGTATGTCAAGATGAGGAATGACAGTCTTGGGAAATGAGACCAGGAAATTATTATCCCTCAGGTTTCTTCCACACTTTGTTGTTGGAGTGTAAAAAAGACAATATGCAAACTCCTCAGCCATATATTTAGCTTTAACACTTTATTAGTGCCAACAACTCCGGAGCTGCCATCTTCAGGAATATCTTGCCATTCTCACCCTTCTGGATTGAGTAGTTGCTGAGAAAGTTTTAGAAAAACAAACCTTCCAAACTGGATGTGTATGTGGATTTTTTTGAAACCCCTAAATAGGCAAACAGGATGAGAAGTTTACCTCTCGACAGAAATACCCTAAATTTACATTTATTTTAGGCAAACAAACTTTTGGGATTAAAGCTTCATTGTCATGTCCTACACTACACCATAATGTAAAATAAACTGGTGGCCAGTTCCCATAGTCACAAGCTTGATTGTTAACACACTGCATGGTTTTTATGTTAGATTTATGCACTAACTTATGCACAGGATTATGTACATAATGTACATTTCTACAATTATGTACAAATCCTGTACATAAAATTTATTTAAGTACAGGATTTGTACATAATTGGGTTAGGGAGGCACTGGGGGGAAGAAGAACACTGACTACATTTAAATTCCTTTTTAAAGCAGAATTCTTCAAAGTTGATGTTAGTTAGGGAGTTGACCTGAAAGTTTTTGGCTTTCAATGACTTTTGAGTCGTTGAGTTTTTAACTTTTGCATGACTTCAAGATAGGCCTTATACCAGATTTGTCAAAATTTTCCTCACAAAATGATAAAAAAAGCCCCCAACCCTACAGACAATGGTCCAGCTCTAACAAATACATAGTTCTGGTATTAATAGCTGTGTTAATGAAGACAAGACAGGAACATTCATGTCCTTGTAGACCATGAATTCTGCAGTTAGGTGATTGCAGAAAATGAAATATTTGCAAGTTCAGGAGACAACTTAATGAACAAAAGCCAGAATTAATGGAAGTGACACCATGGACAACCAAAAGGATCTGGCCCTATCTCCTATAAATTTTTTTATTGTGTTCACCATCTCTACAAAAATAGCCTAGTTCTTGGTTTCATTTTCTTCTCTAAAAAATATATTTTAGCAAGTATTAACTGCATATCCTTACTAGCAAGGAGTTCAACTGCTCCAATTTAAAGCACTTTTTAGACAAAAAAAATAATAGTTTGTGGGTGTTGTTGCTGTTCCTGGCATTTTTTTTAATATTCTCAAAATACACATGCTTTATCAATATGTCTAAAAGTCTAATAGTGGGGAGACAATAGAAAGATTTTTATCCATTTCCTGTCCTTTTTTGGGATCTGTCTTGTAACACTGTGAGAACATTTAGGGCAGAGCACATCATTGTTAATTTACTAATTGTAAACATCACCATTGTTCATTTACCAATCCCAGTCCAGGTAGAGCAAAATGGGCAGATCTGGAATGGATTTTCTGTGCTACCCTGGACACATTCCAGTAGCATAAAAAACAAATAAAGAAAAATTCCATACTTTCTGAAATCCAACAGAAAATACTTTGAACTCCCCAAGTTCCTAAAATTTTGGCAATGCCCTTCAAGAAAGATTACAGAAAGATTATTTTCTGTATGCCTTTTTCTGGATTTCTCTGCCAATACATGGCATTTTGGAAGAGGGTTTGTCTCTGTCCTGCAGACAGATGTGGGTGCAGACATTCACACTCAGGGAGATGCACACAGACAGCACAGCCAGCTTCAAAAACCTTCAAATGGGACACTGGGTTACACAACTGACATCAACTCCTTCAGCCCTGTAAATCCAGAAGGAGCTGCCACTCCTGTTCCTTCCTGAGAGGCCAAATCCCAGCTCCCAGCTGAGTTTTTCCAATTAAATTCACTGCAGAATAGGTGTCTGACAAGAAATCTGCCTTAAATACAAATGTACATAACTGAGCTCAAATACAGCAATCACTCACACAAATATATTACGATGCTAGAAATATAACAATTAATTTCCTGTGTCCAGTAATTGGATTCTCTTTGCATAGATTATTTATTGCACATATGACAACAGAATTTGCACATTAATAATTTGCATATTTCCACTTGCTTCTTACTCTCACAGAAGCTCTTTTGCCATTCTCCATGTTCATGGAGATTCTTTACCCTTTCTTTTAATTGTCAAAACTCTCAATAAGTGCAGTAAATTCCTCCCCATTATTTTTAACAGGTTTTTCATGTCCCATTGAATCAAACAGCTTAAAAGCTTTGGCTTCAACTGCACTTTTTGAACCTCCAGTCCTTATAAATATAGACACTTTTTCTTAATAGGATTTCCAATTTGATGTGCCCTGAGCTGCAATGCCAGAAGGATTACTTAAATTATTGAAATTTAATTCCAAATCATTGTGGGTTTGATCACACAACTGAGGAGGCTTTGCTGGGCATTGTGCAGAGCCACACGAGCATTGCTCACATCAGAATTTTGGAAAAACAGCCTGTGTAGGGTAAAGCCAATTACACTTTAGTTTTTTGGGCCCTGGGTCTTAATAACATGGTTTTTAATAGTTTCATGTATTTCTACTCCAGCAGATATTCTGTGGACCAAGATCAAGGCATTTCTGGGCCTCTAAATAAATGACAAAATAGTCTACAAACATATCCCATTGCTGGCATCTATCCCACCAGGGAATCAGATCCTCTGGCAAGAATCCTCATGGATTGGACAAGGATTTTCTCCTTTTGCAGTAGATGCAAGACAAAAATAATAATATTTTTTAAAAAAAATTAAAAATAAAATAAAACCACAACCCTGAGCAGAAGAATCCACAATCCTTGAAGTCTAAGATGTAGAACCACAAGGAGAATGAGGAATACATGGCAAAGCATCCAGGAGAGATGCAGGAGAGATGTTCAGGCGAGCAAAGTCAACACCGACAGAAAGTCCAAGGCAGCTGAGTCTGTCAGAAAGGTAAAATGTTTGTCCTGCATATTCTATGGCATTCAAAATATTCCCCTACAGTCAGTGAATAATAAAATTGAACTCTGCTCCTCTGTACCCCCACAGAGTTTCATTCAACACTACCTGCATCAAACCTGTAGTTCTGTTAGAACTGAAAACTGTTTCTTCAAAAATAACTCCAACTTCGTACCTCAAATGTGAATTTTATTATCTTAATAGACATGAATTTATTTCTTGAGAAAAACTTTTCACAGTTCTTTTTCAAACATCTCTAGCATTATCCTCTAGAAATTCTGACCTTTCTTTCTGAAATGCAGTTCAGCCCTCTACACAGACAGTATTTATCTTCTGGGCTACTTACAACTGAAATCTTTTTTGGGATCCCTGAATTCCTACAACTCCACAGAGCACCTACATGAGAATGAGGGGTCTATAGGAACACTGAAAAGCTGAAAATTACCCTTTTCCCACCCTTTGTCAGAATTCACATTTGACATTTCATTGAGCTGAGGTCTGTTTGCTTTTTTCTGCTCTGTTTATCCCTTCTGCATTGGTCACCTCTGGCACTGCACTGAGCACTGTGCCCAGCTCCCTGGGCTGAGAACACATAAAATGGGAGGGAGTCCAGAGGAGAAGGGCCACCAAGATGTTTACAGGGCTACCAGACTGGAAATGCCAACAATTGGGTTTAGTCAGCCTGAAATCATAAAATTAAAGGCATTGGCCTTGCTTTAGCTGTGGTTACACAGAAAGAGAAACCAGATTCTCCTCAAACGTGCACAGCAAAAGGCCAGAAAGCAACAGATAACAAGTTCTGATTAATTACCAGCAAGAATTCTCTACATAATTAGGAATAAGTTGCCCAGGATGTCTGTGGAATTCAATTCACAAGAGATAATACAAACTCTGCAGGACACAATCCTGATCTAACTCTGGAGTTTGAGGAGGATGTTGAACTAGAAGATCTCCCGAGTCCTTTTCCAAGCTAAACAAGTGTATGAAATACCCAACTAAAACTTATAATTCATTGCTAAACCAGGCACAGTGGGTTAGTCTATTTTTAAACATACCAATCCACATTTTCAGTTTATTCCTTACATCTCCCTGGCTCAAGCTCCCACACTCCCCTCCTTTAGTGGCTGCTCTGTGTTTCACATCCTCTCCCATTTATCAGATCACTTTTGCTGCAGATTTTCCTGGGGTTTTTTTCAGGAACCACCAGCTGGGAGCACACCCAGCCTTTCCAGTGGGCTCCCAGATCCATGCAAGGGATGGGCAGTTCATCATTTCTGCTGAATGCCAAGGCCCTACTGGCAGTCACAGGTTGGATTTCTCTCTGCTCTCTCCAGAACACTTCCAATCCTTGGCTCTGCTCAGCACTGTGCTGCCTCTTTCCACAGAGCATTCTTGGCTTTCCAGATGGGGCTCACCAGAGGGGTTTTGCCACTGGAGGGCAAACCCACCATGCTGGGAAGCTCCCAGCTGCTGCTGCTGCCCAGGGAACAGGGAAATACAGCACCTAGCACAGGGCAAAAAGTCTCTGTCAAAAATATTCTCAACCAAGAAGGAAAACAAGATTTGAAATACAGATATTTCCCATGCAATAGGAATGATGGGCTTTGAGCAGCCCTAAAAGCAGTGTTTTCCTCTAAATGAAACACAGGAACAAAGTAAAAGTCAAAACCTTCTGGAACCATCACTAACAGCCTCCCTCAAACCCAGGGTTTCTTTTGCTTTCCCTAAAATTACAGCAGTTAAAAAACCAGATATGTAAGATCTGAGCTTTTTACCAATTTATCTCACACTCTTTGCCAGGTGATTTCCAAATTTCTACTCTCAACCTGATCTTTCTGTACAGTATTCCCTCTTGCACTCTGCATGGGTTCACTGTGGACCACATCTATCCAAAATGTCTTTCCCTGTGCATTGAAGTTTCCTTTGACTCTTGAGTCTCTCTGATCTCTTGTAGTTGAACATGAGGTGAGAACCTGGGAGATTCTTCTGAAAGAAGTGAGAAGAACATTTTACCTTTTAACTACCTGCAATTTGCATGATTTCTGGATTATATTTCCAAAGTTAAAACAAACAAGAAGATTTAAAAAAGAGCCTTTTAAAACTAAACCTAAAATGCTGGGAAAGAGTTTTTTATTAAAAACAAAAAGTTTTCAGTGAAGACTGTAACTGAATAGGTCAGATCTGTGAAAAATCCCCTATTCTCCATTTTCATAACATGTTTCTATCCCAGAATATCTTCATCTAAGCAGACTCTCTCTTTGATCTTTATGTATCAGCAGGGCAGAAGATAGAGGGATTTGATAAATCCCTGGCCAATAATGGGGAAAATCACACCTAAAGAACTGGCCATGCAGCAATCTTCTTTCCCAAAGTGAACATTAAAACTTTACAGACTGAGATATTTTTGCAGACTAAGAGGAGGAGGCAACTTCATCCCTCCAGTGGCGCTGAATCTGGTTAGGTTGACATCACCTAAGGGGTGATATCAACAAATCCAGACTATTTGATTCTGTATTAAGCCAAAAGCACCTGAGCCCTGTGTGCTGCTCTGGGGGTGAGGGTTTGGCAGTGGGGGCTGCAGGGGTTGCCTCTGCCACAGGAGGCTTGGGACAGGGACAGCTGCCCATCCTGGTTCCAGGGAGGAGCAGGAAACTGGCAGCTGGTGGGAAGCTGAAATCAAATTTCCTTTGGTTTTGCTTTGCTTCTGCACATTGTGAAATCCAAAGCTGTGTTTGGTGTCAGGTACACACAGGCAATGTGTGCGTTTGTGATTGTGAGACGTGTAG
Source organism: Agelaius tricolor (assembly GCF_023055355.1). Lineage (NCBI taxonomy): Eukaryota > Metazoa > Chordata > Aves > Passeriformes > Icteridae > Agelaius > Agelaius tricolor. The sequence continues at coordinate 13,095,921 of NW_027269279.1, forward strand.
AGACCAACCATGGGACAAATTCTAATAATAACTGAGGAAAGTAAAGCATGGAAGAAGGCCTTTGAACCTGTCTTTTGTTTGCAGTTAACCTTAGTTGATTTAGGAGCATTGGAATTGAAGTGTTAAGGATGTTGCTCTTTGCTTGTAGTTAATCCTAAAGAGCTCTGCAATAATAACCTTTTGAAGTATAATTTTAGAATATTGCTTGTATCCTTGAAACTATAGCTCTGGAATATATATAAAGGAAACATGTTTATCTCACACCTTAACAAAACAGAGCAAAGCAGCTCGAGAAAGGAAGATGAACTCAGCTCAAGGATTTATGGTTCTGACCAAGGGAAGCTGGACATCACTGTTATGAGATTTACAGTCCTTGCAATCAAAAGGTGAACCCACATCTGGGGAGCTGGACTGCACCAGCTGGGATTCATCTTCCTTCTTTCAGAAACCAGCACCATCTGGGGATGCTCCTTTTGGGATACACCCTGAGAGAAACTAAACCACAATAGTGTAGAGAATTGTGACAAAAAATTAGAAATAGAAACTGCTGATGAGTAAAAATTGGAATAGAAACTGCTGAGAAAGCTGATGAGTGCCCCTATAAATACCTGTAAGCCTCAACTATGGGTGTGCAGTTGGAGGGAAAACTTCCCCCACTGTGCCCAGCTCTGTATTGCTCATACTTTACCATATTAATTAATAAATTGATTGCTGCTTGAATATTGGCCCAGTCAAGCTTCTTATTTATAAGAACATCACTGTTGGAACCCTGGCTGCTGAGAATTTCAGACTTTCTGTGCTGCCAGGCACCGACCCCCAAGAGAACACTGCATTTGACCTGAGGCCATGGAGAAAGCTTCCAAAATTGAATGACAGAACTAGGATTATAGGTGTGTAGTTTAAATAGGAGTGTGTAATATCACATGGTGGAAAATTCAGAGTTTAAGGTTTTAGAATATAATAATATATATAAAGCAAGATAGAAGTTTTAGGGCAGTAGCTAATCCTTCTTCATCTTCTTCATGAGTTTGTGTAGTATTGTGTAATCAGGTAAAGTCTGCATTGCAGGGCACAGGTAGTTAGTTATTAGGTTAAAAGTAAAAGTAATTTAAGTGTTATTTCTTAATTAGAGAGTTCATCCTTAAAAAGCTGTGTAGAGAGAGAGATAGGCTCCATTTTTAGTGAAGTGCTGTAGAGCTCACAGCTTATAAAACTATAGTACAGATAAGAACTAATGAACATCTGAGTCCTAACAAGAAATACTGTCTCACACATTTAATCCTGACTTAAACAGAAAAAAGAAACAAAGAATCCACACATCACCTCTGCTTTTTTTTTGTATTTTTTTTTCCATTAAACTGCCTTCACTTCAAGCCAAGAGTTTTTCCTGTCATGTTCTGCCCCTGTCCTGTCCCAGTCTCTCTGCAAGCCTCTCAAGTCCCTGGGCCTTACCCGGGTCGGCAGAGAGTGGGGGGGTGCAGCCCCACCACGGCCGACTGCGGGGAGACACTCTCTGTGCCCCGAGGGTGCTGAGGGCACTCAGGCTGGTTGCCTTCGCTGCAGCAGAGACGACCGAGACGTCGGTGGAAGAGGAAAGGGGCCGTCTCCCAGCAGGGGATATTCCAAGGTTTTATTAAGGAGTCCCGAGGGAGCTCCTATACCTCAGGGGGTTCCTGCCGAGAGCCCTGGGGGACGTTCGGAGCTTACATTTAAAGGGGGGGAGGAAACTAACATAGATAAAATCCTACTGACCAATAGGTATCTCTGGGGGATGGGTGCTGGGGGGATAGACATACAAAACAGCGTATGGGGCAGGACTTGGGGGGTTGACCCTTGGCCCCTGGCTAATCACTCGACAACTTGGACCGAAACTTCTGGATAAGGGGCTGGGATGTCGAGGTGACTGGCAGAGAGCCAGGGTGGGGGTTTTGGAGATCTTATCCCAGGAAAGGGATAACACAAGTAGAGGGAAAAGGAGGGGGGGGGTATAGTCTGGGATAAACCATTTGGGAAAAACATGGGGATACAAGACAAACTACTTCAAAGTATTACAAAATATAAGAACGCACTACAACACTGTCCTGCCTGGGATGTGGAGTTAGAGCAGCCCCCAGCAGCCAAGGTGAGGTCACCCCACCACAGAGTACCCCAGGCACCCATGGATCATGAGCTGTTAATCACTTTTAAAGCTATTAAAGCTACTGGGCATCTTTTAAAGGATGGCTGACTATTCCTGACAACTCCAGTTTCTCTGAATGTGCCCAGAAATCAAATAGCAAATTGGTAACAGGGCAAATCTGACTAAATGCATCACACTGCAAGAGAAATCTTCCCTATCCCAACCCAAATTCTTTCTGTAATGGCAGCAGTTCTTTAAGACAAAACAAATTTATGAGCCTCCTTTACAAAACTGAAGTTTAATTTCACTTTTTTTACAGCTGTAATCACCAGTTTTGGTATTTCTTCAAACCAATAATGGGCTTTCCTTTGTGATAATTCAACATATTAAGCACAAGCCCATAAGAAATTATCTCAATGAATATGTCAAAATAATCCAATGTGTTTTCCCTCATATTCTGCTGATGGATTTAACTCCAGTCTTTAGGAAATTGTAAAGTTTTTGGAAAATGAATCTACCTATAAGAGACACACAATGGAAAAAATTCCCTTTTCAGGGCAGCATTTCAGAGGGGCCAGGTGGAAGATGATAAAACTCAATGAAAGTTTGAAAACATAGCAGGACTGAGGCAGTGCATCAGCTCCTGAATCTCCAATCAAGAAGGTAACATCTTTAATAGCTTTTTAGAGCTCTGCCTCTCAGAGCTATAATCTTAAGTTATCCAGCTCATGCAGCTCCAATCTTCTCCAGTCTCACTTTTCTCCCCAGTGAGAGATTATGAAATCCATTTATCTTCACCCAGTAGAATACTGTAGCTATAGGCACAAAATATGCTGCTATCAGGGAAACAAAATGCAGTGGAAAGCCTTCTGATATATATATTAACTGTTTAGTGTTTCTTTATTATTAGAGAAATAAAATAAACTCAGCTTCTGCAAAATCCCCAAGGAGTCAACACAGTTTGAGTGAAGTGTGTCATTGCAATGAATACTGTAAAAAGTTGACTTTCAGGGAAAATGTATCCATGTCTCAACTCTTTATGTGGCAAAGAGGAGTAAAAACCAAACCCTGATTCTCTGATAGCACACCCCATGTCCAGGGTGTGTTATCAGAGTAACCCTACTCAGTTTGTACCCCCAGAAACATCCAGGAGCCATTAATAAGCTCAGTAGCTGACCCCAAATTCTTCCAGGGACACAAAGCTGTACCCATACAGACCAAATCTCAGAAAGAATTACTGCTGCTATTGCAATGCCAACATCTCCAGCTGACACTGGCATTTCCCTCAATATCAACATCTGAGTTAAAACTGGGTTTTCTGCTCCCTGCTCCTGCTGCTTGCCCCATTTCAGAAGAAAATCAAGCTGGTAACAAGGAAGCACAATGGGCAGGGAAGCAGGAACCTGCTGAAACACCAGATTGTGAAAGATGTGCTCATCTTTTGAGACAGAAACCTGTCTCAAAAGAGGCAAGCAGAGAGGAATAGCTGAGTTCAGGAGCACAGGTGCCTGTGCCCAGCTCAGTCTCCCTGCTGGGAATCTCTGCCATCTCCCAGCATCCAAACCTTCAAAAGCCCCAGCCCCAGGACTGCTCACACACGTGGCTGTCAGTCATGCTTTAGGGAAAATGGAATCTTTCCCAGGATCTAGCATCAGTTTCAATTTTTACTCTCAATTTTTATTTTTAGTTTGTCAATTCAACAACAAACAGAAATAAAGTACCCAAATTTCAAGTTAGAGTTCAATTCAATTATCAGTAGACTGAAAACTGAGACTGGAGTAATCAAGTTACTTTAGCTTTGAGAACCTTTGAATATAGTCTTATAATTAATTTGCATTATCATAATACAAAGACAGAGAAATTATCCAAATTTTACCAACAGTAGCTGCAGGTTCTCTATTGTCAACATTAAAACAACCACAGAGAACCTCATAGCTGGAAAGTACAACATTATAAAAGAAATATCATTATTTTCAGTACAAAACTCGTCATACTTTAATTACTTACAACAGAGCCCATCTTCCCAAAAGAAGCAGGGCTGTTACGTGTTCTAGTCAGGAACTTCCTTTTAAAATACTGGGTTAACTTGCAGTTTGAATTAAAATTTTTACAAAACTGGGGTAAACCCAGAGAAATCATCTCATTCACCCCTCTGACCACCTCTAAGCGCCAAGTTAATGCCTGTTTGTAGCAGTATTACACTATGGCAAAATGTCCAGACCTTTGCATTTAGCATTCTAAAAAAAATATAGGGAAATAGAATAGTAAGCTCTGAACATTCCTAAGATGCTGAAATACAAAAGTACCTGTATAAAAATATTAAATATTTTTCAAAATGCACTCACAGGAAGGAAATCAGAATGCACAAATTTTTCACCTACAAGAAGGATTTAAGGACCTCAACTGGACAGAAAGCCCTCCATGTGTTTGCTGTAACATTACTGGAAACAGGAAAAAAAAATAGGTTAAGCAATCTGCAGTAAAGCATAAATGAAGTTCTAACATTGCTATTTTGCCTTTTGAATTCTGTGGGAGAGGCCATCAGTAAGAAATTATCATTATCAACTACTAGAGGATGATGACAATCCCTGGAATAACCTTTTATATACATCCTGACACCTACAAGAACCCCTTTTCCAAGCACAGGGGTAATAAAGACAGATGCTGCAGCCAAGCAGAAATTCAGCATTTTTCCCCAAACTCCCATGGATAGGACCTTCCTAAACAATTTATTGTGAATTTGTGTGCTCATATTTGCAGCTGGACTGGGGAGACACAGGGGACAGAAACTACAGGGGAGGGCAGAGAAGCTTAGGAGATTGAGTAGCTGAGATTGCTCAAAAATAACATTTCAGAGCTGGCTTATTTCAAAGCACCACCCAAGTACACATCAAACTTGAAACTTTTCTTCCTTAAATTAAAAACAAACTGTCCCATCAGCATTTTATAATTTTACAAAGAATTTTTAATTACCTCATTTCAGAGTTCTCTACTTAAAATCATGGTAAAAGCAGAAAGCTCATAATTTAAATGATTTACAACTGTGTTAATACAAAATCTCTTGAAAGGCACAGAAAGTGTTTGGGTTTTTTATAGCTTTCCATTTTCAAGAAATTTTTATCCTTGTTTAGGATCAAAAAGCCACCAATAGGATACATTGGTAAACAAATAAATAAACCCCTCTACCCATTGCTTCAACTCTCCACAGACACACACCAGCAGATCTACACCCACGTTCTTCTGGGTTACCATGGTTATCTGCTTCCCTTACTTGTTTCAACCAGAAATTGAAAAAAAAAAAGGCAAATAAATCACATTTAGTCAGAAAAACACATATTTTGCTGTGTCCTATAATTCCCTTCTCCATGGTAGGAGCAGGCCAGTCTCAAGGCCAAGGGCAGGTTTGGGATGTCACAATGTCAGGAGGGCACAGGGGCCAGCTCTGCTGTGTTTGGAGCCAGTGGACCCAGATCAGCCCTGCCCCTGGCAATGGCTGAGCAGGAATTTCTGAGTTCCTGGACCCCTGCAGGAGCCAGCAGTGCACAGGCAATGATAAAGCTCTTAATGCATGCAAATGTGCAAGGCATGATGCATTTAATAATCCCTCATCTGAGTAAGTTGTAAAGAAGCCAGCAGGAGGAATAATTAATTTCTGTTAATAGCTCTCAGTGTGGTTTGTGCAGTGCCAGAGTTAAAAAATTAAATAACCTGGAGAGCAACAAGTAAGACTCCACCCCACCACTCACTCAGGTTGTGATTCCCTCAAACCTGTGAGCACCCAGACAGCCCCAAACACCTGAGCCATCCAACAGAGGGGAACAAGTGCCAGCAGCAAACTACAGGAGCCAGCAATGAGCCCACAGGAGCAATCTGCTCTCCACAGGCACTGGGTGCACAAGGAGAGAATAATTCCAGGGTGTTTCCTGATCAACCTGTGTGATGGCCACTGCTGGATCATCCTCAAAGGCTTTTGGAGTCAAAATACTGATGGCATGGTTGTATCACAGTGTGATACTCCCTGTGTAACTGAATGGAATAATGCAAGTTGATGTTATCCCATGCCCTTTTAATACCACCTGGAAAACTACAATGAGGACTATTCTGATGTGAAAATATGGTCACAATCTACAACAGTTCTATTGAAACTCTTGGTTTCAACTGGTCAGGCTCCAGATTTCATTTAGGTCACTTTTAGCTCCACCCTAACACTTTGAAACCAGGAGAAACATTTTCTTCTGAGAAATGAAAATTATGAGGAAGCAGAGTCTATCTACAGATAGAGGGCCCACAGAAATAATCTCAAATCATTTTACACAAGCCATCACCTATTTTTGAACCAGAGGGTTTCTGATGATTCTATTAATAGAGAAACATGTGAGTCAAGATCTGACATGGTGAGACCCTTTGTGAGCAAAGTGGTGGATTTAGTTCAGATGTCTCAGTTTAAAGCAAGCCAAGGGCCCAATCCTTATTTCCATCCTCCATGTGGCAGGCTGTGTTTTGCTTCCCACTATGGATCATTCCTATAAGTGTCATTGTAATAGACATTATTTTCAGAACACAAACATTTTCTATCATATGGCTGAATTAAGGAGGCACAGGGACTAATAGACTTTCTGTCATATGGCAACAACTGCAGCAATCAGCAAGTTAAATGGAAACATTCAGTAGCTGCTTCCTAATGAAAACAATATGCTTCCAATCTGTTCTGCATTAATCACACTTACAGAAAGCTGAATTACAGCTCCCTTCCTATGGCAAATATTATCTTAATGGGATATAGAGTTAAAGGGGGATCAGTGGAGTGAAAATGAAAGATGTGGGGGCAGGGTTAGGTAGGTTGCTCTCAAGGAAATTTCATTGCAAAGCATCCACACTGGAAGGGAAAGTAATGGTTAGGTGATGTCTCCTGCCTTGTCTTTCATTTCCTGTGTCTTGTGTGGAGGAAAAGCAAGGGAGGAAACAGGTGCCAGAGCACTGCCAGCCTTTGCAGCTGTGAGGGAGGCTGAGCACACCTTCCTGGGCCTGGCAGGAATCTCCTGCATTCAGCTGCACACACCCCCAGGGGAATACATGGATTTTTTTTAGCAGAGGGAAGCACTTGACTATGCTCCCCTCCTTGTCCAACCACTGTGCTCTAGTGCTTCCCCTGCTCCTGAAGGTGTGAGCAGCAGGGATGTTCAGGGGGCTGTGAACCCAGCTCATGAATGGCCCCAGGGGAAGGCAAATAGAATTCTTCTGGGTAGAGAAGTTTCAATTCAATCATGCTTTCTACCTTGTTCTTAAACAGTGGTGCTTTTTTTTCCTACTTCCTCTGCCCTTTCAGGGTTTGATTCAGTTCCCAGTCCCCTCTCCAGCTCTGTGACACCCCCATGGCACAGGAGAGAGCAGGAGGGAGGAGCTGCTGCTCACACATCACCAAACCAAACCAAACCAAACCAAACACACACATCTCCAGGTGCAGGAGAAGCTCAGATCTGCTCCCTACCACTTCACAAACCCTGACTGCTCGTGCAGCAGCAGGAGTGGAGCTTTACAAATGTGTGGGATCATGTCACAGACCTTCTATTTGTTAAGTTTCATTTTAGTGTAGCATTTATTTAATTTTTTACTTAAGTAAAGCAGTATTTAAAGTGCCCCATCTCATTTATCTGCTGTATTCCTTCAAGAGGGATATCACACATTTTATAAAGTCTAGAATAAAGAAATTATTTCAAAAAACATCAGTTACAAAAGAACAGTTTTTGCTGGAATGCTGATCCATGTTAACTTGAGTCCTCTCTGAAGTGCCCATCACACCAAAGCTGCAGCAGGCTCGGGTGCACACACCCCACAGATCTACAGCACACAATTCTCATATTTTGTTGCATGGCCAAGTGGTTAAGGCAGTGTTTTATTCCAGTATTTCTAGGAAAGGCCTGTGTCAGCTTTACAGGGAAGCACCACAGAATGCCTGTGACACCACAGTTTCCTCTCAGGTCTCTCACATCCAGAGAAAAGCTCTCTTGGGAGAGAAATTTCTCCTAAATGGACCTAAAATGGACAAGGAGCTGCACTCCAGCAGCACCCATGGCTGAGGAGTTGCAAGAGAGAGAAATTTCTCCTAAATGGACAAGGAGCTGCATTCCAGCAGCACCCATGGCTGAGGAGCTGCAAGAGAAAGAGGCATTGGTGGGGATGGCATTCACCTCCACCTGCTCCTGGATCCTTTTAGGGTTGTGTTAAGGAAAATGCACCAAGCTCCAAAGGCACTCTCTAGAAAGGCACAGAAAGTGCTTGGGTTGTTTATAGCTCTCTCTCCATTTTTCTCAGTCACTGAACCCTGAGCAGGGGACAAGGCATCCAGAGGATTTGCTGGGTTGGATTTGCTACAAGCAGAAATAAGAACTAAAAGCTGTGAAGTTTGAGGGCAGCCTCAGCTGGGGCAGTGCTGGGATTCTGGAGTTTCACTTCAGCAAAGAGGTGAGGAAGACAGATGAATTTTAGGATGGGGGCAGTCTGTAGAATACCAAATATCACCTCAGTCCTCTGCAGATGGACCACTGCAAAACAGAAAGGTGAAAGCACTAAGGGATACCTGAGAGTAGAACCATAATGCAAATGTATCCCTGTCTGTGGCCAAATACATTCATATTCCTGGGAAACAGACTGAATGAAAAAACATGGGAGCTCCTTAGCACTCCCCACTTCAGAGAAGTCGAATTTTAAATTTTTAATTTTACAAAGCTAGCATAAACAAGGCTTATTGCATTACATCTATACTCATTTCAACTGGTGCTCCTAAAAGCTTTATGAAATTTTACAGCCTACTAGAAAGGCTTAGTGCAGACAAAGGTCCTACTGATCCTGCAATATTTACTCCAAGAAAAATCCTGGATCAGGCAGGAATACCTCACTAATTGTGGGGAGCAGCAATGTATAGAAAAATCACTAGTCCTGCCATTAATGGAGACAGGCAGAGATCAGTGGAACTCATGCTTACAAAATAAAAATTTGCCTAAGTTAATTTTTATTCCCCTCTAATATGAAAGATCTTTGGGATAGGGGTCAAGGTTTGATTCCTAAAATTTAAGTCAGAGCTGTACACTTTGGAAACCTGGTAACTGAGCCTTGTGCATGACAAAGAACTTCAGAGTTCTGGCACGTGCCATGCAGCAGGCATCTGTATTTAAATGTCAAATAACTGAGAACATATTGCAGCCATAATGAAGTTGTTCAAAGGCTAAACTATTCTCACTCTTATAATGTCTATATCCTGTCTGACATCTGAGTTTCAGTTTTAATTTTCCTAGGGAATCTTCTACCCCCCCCCTTTTTCTTCTGGAATAGACATGAACTCCTTACAGTGGTATTTGAAATAGTAAGATAATTAGAAAAAGTAAGATAATTAGATTCAAATGTCTTGTTGTATGACAAGAAAAAAAATATCGACATCAAAAACATCTGTACTATAAACCACTACCAAATGCCAGATGCCACTGGCATTTTCCAGTGGAATAACTGATTATAAGGGGATTCTGTAGAAGACCAAAAAATTGCAATGCTCTAGTCCGTGATGACCAAGAAAATATAATTATTTTACTTTTTGGTGTTCACCTCCACATTAAACATATACAGAAATGAGGACATGAACTAAATTCATAGCAGAAAGCCAAGCAAAAGAATTTAAATATGTCCATCATCTGTGTTTCCTTCATCACACAAACCACTAAAATAGTAACCAGTTCTACAAACACTGCACTGCCCATTTACTGAAATGGATCATGTGGGGATGAAACAGCAGCATCCTTCTACCACTGATTGCCCTGAAAGGAACTCTGTTTTCAGGCAAGCCTAAGAAAGGTAAACCTGCAAAAAGAGCACTTGAGCAAAATCCCATCCTTCACTGCAGGAGAGCTGCAGGCACAGCATCCCCTGAGGGAAATGCAGATTGCTGAATTTATTCCCTGCACTGCTCCGTTACAGCTGCAATTAGCGCCTGAAGGCCTAATCTAAAGTAAAATCACAATTATTGTCAAAGACTAACCCTTAATCCTTCCAGGCTGATTGGTACCACAGAAAGCTCCAAAGGTTCTCCAAAGGTTTTGCACCAGGAGACAGCAGCAGAGATGGAGCTGAGAGCCTGCAGAGGCTTTGGGAGAGAATGGGTGACACTTTCCTGGTCTCCTGGCTTCATCTGGGGAATGAAGTGACAGCTGAAGCTAAAGCATGGGACCAAACCAAAGTGGCAGCATGAAGGGAAACAGATGTTGCACCATTGGGGAGAGCAGCAACTTGGGAAGCAGCTGACAGAAAAAAAATTGTTGGGGTTTTTAGTTTTGTGGAAGTTTGGAGGCAGCCCCGACATGGGAAGAGTGGAGAATCTTGACTCCATGTTTCAGAAGGCTGATTTATTATTTTATGATATATATTAAAAGAAAATGATATATTGAAACTATACTAAAAGAATAGAAGAAAAGGATTTCATCAGAAAGCTAGCAAGGAAAAGAAAAGAATGGAATGATAACAAAAGCTCCTGACTCTCAGAGTCTGAGCCAGCTGGGCTGTGATTGGCCATTAATTAGAAACAACCAACATGGACCAATCAAACATGCACCTGTTGCACTCCACAGCAGCAGATAATTATTGTTTTTCTTTTCCTCTGAGGCCTCTCAGCTTCTCAGGAGAAAAATCCTAGCAAAAGGATTTTTCATAAAATATCATGGCTACATGTTTTAGGGTTTTTTTTATCATAGGTTAACATGGGGTAACCAAGTACTGCAACTTGAAAGAAAGTTTGAAAAGAGGTGTTCTTAGATAAGTTGCAAAAGTTTTAGGTACATATTTAACAGGATGCTTGAAACGGAATTCCAAAACCTGATTTGACTTCCAGATGAGAAAGTACGACCTGGGTAAAATGGCAAAATGCAGAATTTTCCTATCCCCTTTACCTCTGCAAATCCACAGCACTTAATGCATCCCAGGAGCTCAGGAAAACCTGGAAAAAATTGGCCCTGCTCCTTCCAGTGACTCCTGCCAGTCCAGAGCATGAATCAGCTCCTCCTGGAGCCCAGTGAAATTCATCCCTCTGTTCAAATGGCATCACATTTATGGGAACATCCCACTGCAGGCACAGAAAACCCAAATGGGTCAGACAGGTGCCAGGGTCACATCAGGATCTGACCCAGAGCTCACTGAAGGCAGTCAGCCATTTTCAAAGGAATGGAATTTAACACACACACAGAGTTGTTACATCAGGGAAGGTTAAGCAAAGATCCATTGATCCCTGCTGTTAAATAAAATAATCACTGGGAGAAGCAACATTAGCAGACATTTGTTTCTGTCGTGATCCAAAGCAAAGTAAATGAAAAGGGTACTTATTTTCAAACCTGTGTTCTTTATCTTGTGATCCTGTTAACAGGAAAAATCTATTTCTTGAGTTTGTGCATTTCTAAAATAAATGTTATGCTTTAAGTCTTTAATTTCATTTAGTATTTTTATAATAGTTACATATTTAGCTTATGTTGCTTTCCTGCATATCCTCAAAGTAAGTATTAAACTAATTAATAAGAATCATTATAATGTTTTGCTTCTGGCAAAAATACTCAGCCTCTGATTAACAGAACACTTTTATCACTTTTTTTTAAACCAAATTCGGGTTTATATGAAGTAAAAAAAAACTGGCTCCCTTATTTCATTTTAGTGTATTAGCACACAACTTTGGGTTCACTTGGGATTCCTTATGAAAAATAATGTGTCACTTTAGAGACAAGCACAATAGAATTCACTAAGATTAAAAACTGAAATAGAAGATATACCCTTCTCTTCCATCTTTTGAAGTGTTCTCAAAACCTTTTCTGTCATATTGATGATCCACTTAAACTTTTTCATCTCAATCTGATTACTTTGTTCACACTGCTTCAGAGATTAGCCTGAAAAAAGACATTTTAGCCATACTGTTCAGCAAATGCCAAGAGCCCATCTTCATAACATCAGTGCTATGTGATTACTTACATCATATTTCCACAAGTGGAGGATTATACAGCCTGCTGGAAAATCCACTTATTTCACAATTAGCAGAGGGAATTTTTTTTCTAGTTGTAGGAACCTACATGCATTTTTTTATCAGCTGAGTTTACTAAAAAAAACAGTTGGAAAGAAAAAATGCCCATATTCGTTTCTCCCAGCAGATGTAATTAATCATAAATCTCAGGACAGATGGAACTGTTGTAGAGGCTTGGAAATCTCCACAGCACTTCCAAAGCCATTGCATTTGCTGTTTTGTGATACTGCAAAACAAACAAAAACCGCTTGGTATTCAAGTTCAATTTTCCTGTTTATGTTGATCTGTCTGTTCTGCCCTCAACATTGTCTGCTTTATTTATTATTTGGCTTAAAGAATAGGCTTGACTGGAATTAGGACAGCTGTGTTTGCAGCATTGCCAATTGTCTGCAGTCTAAAGTGCTCAGGCTTGATCCACCATTGTATTGCTGGTCCACCATGGATATTGGGACAGCCAGCTGTCACCACTGCTTGTGAGCATTTTTCTACCCCTATTTCTCTATCTGCCTGTACAGCCTCTCCTTCTAGTTCAAATCTGTGATGCTCAGAGTCATTTCTGTTACCACTTGAATGGCCAAGGTTTGCTCATTGAGGCTGGGATAAATAAAGCCCTGAACAAGGCTGGAGACATTTTGCAATGAGCTCTGTCCTTCATCCCAAACATCACAGTTTGCAGATGCGCTCCTGCAAACTGGGTGAGGTTTCTTTGGTCTTCACCCCAAATCATCCACGAGTTCCTTTTAGTAATGGAACATCAGGCTCAGATCATGACACTTAAAGATACATAAAACTGTCTCACTATTATAAAACTTGAGCCGATCAAAACCAAAACATTTTTTTCATCATTTTCAGGACTTGCTCGGCAATTTTGATCTTGCAATGTTGTTAAGCACATAAAGAGAGAACAGAAACCCAGGGGAGATGGAGTCTAACGAGAACCTCAGAGTTTAAACCTGCCTAATCCAAGCCCTGGCACTTGCCCTGCACCCCCTGAAATCACAGAATCACAGAATGATGAGGTTGGCAGAGACCTCTAAGATCATCAAGTCCACCCTATGCTCTCACACCTCAACTACCACGTGCTATGTCCAGTCTTTTTTTAAACACACCCAGAGATGGTGATTCTACCACCTCCCTGGGAAGAGCATTCCAGTCCTTTATTATTCTTTTGGTGAAAAATTTCTTCCTAATATCCAACCTGTACCTTCCCTGCCATAGCTTGAGGCTGTGCCCTCTGGTTCTGTCAGAGACCAACCCCACCTGTCCTCAGCCTCCCTTCAGGAATTGTAGAGAGCAATGAGGTCACCCCTGAGCCTCCACTTCTCCAGGCTAAACAGCCCCAGCTCCTTCAAACGTTCCTCACAGGGTTTGTGTTCCAAATGCAGTGTCCTCGTGCTGCCTGGCCACCAACCAGCAGCTCAGGGCATTTATCTGAACACAGATAAATGCAGGCAAAACCTTTATTTCCTGCATGGTTCCACTTCCACTGCTCCCCACATCCTGCCTGAAATTGCTCCCTATTTCATCAGCACAGCACTGCCTGTGCAGGGTTTCATCATCCCCCTCTCTCCCATCATCTCAGTCTGAAGAACATTCACATACGAAATCATTTCCCCTGATTTAAAAATAAAATATTAAAAATAAAGCCACCAAATTCTAAAACAAACCAGTGCTTGGAAAGCTGGCAGGTTCTCTTTAAATATTTCAGTGATGTATTCATTGATTAAAGCATTTCATACCCAATTCTGTGCAATCAGCAGAATTACCATTACTCATCGCATCACTCACTCTGAATCACAAAATGCTACAGCTATGAAAAGATTAAATTTGTATTGGCTTTAAGCATTAATACTAAAATAAACACTTCAGCAATAAACATGGCAGCTAAGTGGCACTGCAGTCCTCTCCATAATCTGAGGGAAAATAAATGCTCACAAACTGTTTTCCATATATTAGAGGAGTTAAAATTACAGAAATTTCTGTTCAGCTGCTTTTACATTAAAACTGACAGTCATGGAATTTTTTTTCCAATATTTAAGTCTGTCAGTTCCATTTTAGTGATAGATGTCAGCACTTCTAACTTACTCTCAAGAGAGTTTATTAAGCACTAAAAAAAAAACCCACCCCAAACCAACCTTTTTGTTTGCCTGCCTGTAAGAAAATCCTACCAAGTTACCTGTGTGAAGACTTACAAATTTTATTTTAAAACATTTGTTCAATATTTTAAATCAGAGCATTTTAATAATTTGAAATTTGACGGAGAAGTATACACTAAAGGAATTTTAAAATAAAATTCCTCAAGGAATTTAAGTTATTTATGTCTCTCTTTTGATATTAAAGTACCCAATTATTTCTGAACAACCTGCTACCAGTAAAATATCAGAAACTTAACAGCAGTGCTGGAAATACAAATCTGTAGCAAAAACTGAGGTTTGAGGAGGTTGTTCCATCAGCAGCATTTGAATTGAATCTTTCAGATGAGAAGTTACTTTAGAACTTCAGTCAAACACTAAACAAGGACTGTAGCAAAGCTATGTAAGCATCAGAAATTTGATTCTTTCCATTTCCCTGATGTGGAAAATGAAAACCAAGAATCTTCTCCTATAATAAGATCATTCCCTGGGTTATTTCCTTAAATGTTCCCTGAATTCAATTGCTGATTCTAATCTAACCTTATTATTTCCACTCCCAACAATCCTTAACTAAAATGTTTACAAGATGGAGAGCATACATTGTTTCTAATTAATTTACAATTACTTAGTTGGAAGTTAATTACATCCTCAGTCAGGACAACCCAGTTCACTACTACCAATTTACCTCAATTATTCAAATGGATTTAATTGATTTTTAATGCATTACTCAAATGCAAACATAGGCTAAGCCTGATGTTTTCCTTTTGCAAGAGAGACCCTTAGACTGCTTATGATTTGCATAGTTTTGTGAAGACTTTTCTTCATTAAAAATAATGACAATAAATTTTAAATTAACTTGCTGTCAATAAAACACCCATTTTTTTTCACATTTCAGGCCCAAAACCCAACCTTGCAAACAGCAAAGTGCTTTTAGCAAAGGGTGTTGAGTGTCAGAGCACCACCTTTCCTTCCTAATGTTTCTAATCTTTTTCTGTTTGGTTTTCTTGGGTTTTGTGGGTTTTGAGGGGAGGTTTTTGGGTGTTTTTTTGTTTGTTTGTTGGTTTGATTTTTGCGAGGTTTTTTGGTTGGGTGGGGTTTTTTTGTTGGTTTTTGTTGTGGTTGGGGGATTTTTTGGTTTTTCTTTTGTTGTTGTTTGTCTGGGGTTTTTCTGTGGAAGAGGATAGATTTTCCATTGGGACAAAAATCCTTGTCTAGGCAATACAAGTGTCCTGAGCATAGCCGTGGTCTGCATGGGTTTCACTGAAAATTCCTTACAGCAGATCCAAAAGCAGTCCCAGGAGCTCAGGGGTGCAGCTTTAGGTTTCTAACTCCCAGGAGAAATAAAGAAATGCTCAGGTGGAGCCCAAATCCAATGTCCAGCTCTGCTGATGACTCAGATAAGCCCCATTAAACTCCTTCTGTTTTATTATGCCAAAATTCTCATTTGCAAATTGAGGATAATTTATGGAGCAGACCAAGATCCTGTGATAAACAACCCTGAAGAAGAAGGGAGAGCTGCTGTTGATGAATTAGCTGTGGCAACACATCCTTTAAAAACAAAAACAAACCCAAAAAAGTCCAAGTGACTCTAGAAACAGCATTGCATTCCCCAGGATTTGCATTAGCACTTTGATCCAACAAACTCTGCATTTCTTTAGAGGGAACAGAACAGCTTGTCTCCACACTCTATTATAATTACCACTAAACTGCACTGGAAACTTGGCAATTTTGAATTTCATAACACCCATGACTGACATTCCTAATTAATACTATTGTTTCTCTCCTCTGGCTGAGTTTCCTGAATGCCAACCTCCATAGCATAGACTGAAAACAGACATTAAAGAAAATAACATCAATGTTAATCTCTAGCACAAATACATTAAATGCCTCAGTAACACAGGAAAGGACAGCATTCCTATAAATAATGGATCATTGCAGCCTGATAATCTTTATCCTCCTTCACTAATAAGATGATAATCTTTCTCCTCCTGTATCCTTGCCTTTGAATTTCAGTGCTGCAGTGGCTGAAGTGCATTACCAGCTCTCCTTCTCATCTGGCTTTGAAATCTGTAAATAAAAGCCCCTTCCAAAAGAGGAAAGCAAAAGCAGCCTAATGAAGATACAATGCAGAACGCTCTGCTGCATTAGGCCCTGATTAATTCTTTCTACTTTTTGTCATCTGAGTGTAGATGTGAGGCCAGGAGAACTCATAACTTTATGTATTTGGTTCAGGCTGCCTCGCTGGGGAGACAGCTCTAATGTGCAGCAGAGATCACAGATCTCCAGGGGATCCCAGCCTCCTTGCAGAGGCACCATCAGCATATTCAAAAGCAGCAGCTCTGAGCTGACATCTCTCCACATTTCACTCAGGAGCAGAGCTGGGCTTCATTTCTGCATCCCTCTGCACTGGACAAGATCTGTAAGAATGGCAACTGCTCCTGATTTCATGGCCAGACATTGTGTGGCAGGAGAAAAATATTTAATACATTAAAAATTCCTCTCATTTGAGAAATGCTAAACTGGCTTTTTACCTTTTATTTGAAATAAGATTTTTGATGCAGGTGGTGGGGAAAAAAAATCAATTAAGATAATGTGAAAAGCAAATTGACTACTAGAAGTGCTCTGAAAACTATTTTATTTATAAACACCATTGTGATCTGGCCTTCCAAATGGGCCAAAAACCTATGACACTTAAATTGAACTCAAAGCTCCCTACAAACCCATGATGTCTCACTTTGGCTGAATAAAACAGAATCACTTTGCTGAGATGGGGATGTAGGAAACAATCAGGATCAGCTGGAAATCAGTAAAGCTTTGCTTTAGTTTCCTACAGACCTCCAGCAGTCCAGATACCAAGACCTCTAAGTTTTAGGTACAAAATTTAGAATAATTGGTTTTGATAGAGTGAATCCGAAATAAAGTGAAAAACATCATATATTGACTGTACCTTATGTATTCCATATCTTGATCAAAAATATTTGAAGTAGAATATTCTACACACAAATTCACCCCACAAAAACATGTAGCTGATGTGCTGAACCACCTGTATTTCTTTTCTAAATTGGACAGATCAGCTCTGTCAGCACAGAGCTCCCAGGAAAAGAAATATGCTGGAACTTTCACACCGGTCTCTTAGAACTCATGACACAAAGAGTTCAATCAACTGCTAGCTACAGAGAACTGCCAAGCACTGTGAAGCATTTAAATACTTAGAGATTCAGCCTAAATGTTGGAATTGTGTATGGAAAGCTCAGTGTCTCCTGTTCCCAACTCTGCAGATTGCTTTCAAATGTCTCACCTTCGTGAAAACCAGCAACACCAAAAATAGATCAGCAAGGCTTGGAAATGCCATTCAGCATTGGCTGCAGGGGGAGCCTGGTGTGCAGCAGCACTCAGGGAGCCCAGGGCATGGGAGTGATTGCAGGGGCTGTTCTGTTGGAGGCTGAGCACAAAATGTGCTGGGTTTCTTCCTTTTTCCATTTTAGCCCATTTTTACCTTAGTTAAAGGTATCAATGTACATTTACCGACTCAGTTTCAGTAAAATGTCACAAATTTCAATTTCAAACTTGCCAGTTTAAGTCAATCATGCTTTGTTAAATAGTTTTGATCTGCTTTTAACTTAAATTTCACTTTTACTTTTAAATGTGTATCTAAATTGAACCCAAATTTCAAAACAGAATAATGAAATCAACTTGGAGGAAAAAATATCCCAGATTGAAAACACACAGACAAAACTTTCTAAACCTGTCCTTTTGCTTCATTTTCAAACCATGTAAGTAGGAAAATGCCAAATGCACTTCCAGTCCTAGTAAATGCCTTACCCACAACCTTGCAAATATCAAGCAGAGCATCCACCTACAGATCTTGTTTTGAACACTTTCCTTTTTTCACAAGGTCATTCAGTCATCACAACACTCTAAGACCAAAAGCCTCTGCATGTCAGAAGCCTTTTTTTTTTCTTGTCTGCAATGTCATCTCCATCAAAGTCTGCCAAGAGCTTGGAAGAGGCTCCAGTCCCTTTGCAGCCCAGCATTTTGTGGTGTGTGGTTTGAGAAAAGCTTTTATCAGGAAAAATGTCACAAAAAATTTCCTTCTGAGCCCCATCAAGTCCTGTGCTTCACTATGGATACGTTTCTAGAATGCAGAATATTCCCCTTGCACAGCTCTGACGGGCTGGAGCCTGTGGCAGCTCTGATGATCTTTGTCTTCCACCCTTCACCTCATGCCACATTTTACCCTCCCAATCCTCTCCTGATATCCCCACACCCAGGCTCCCTGTGCTCTGAACTCCTCTGCAAAGCTCAGGGCAGCTGACAGAGGCTCTCTGCTCATTCCTGGGCTGTGCTGGGGAGATGCACTCCATGGCAGAGACAGGCTGTCCCTGCAGACCCCTCTGGTGACCACATCACAGCAAGACTGACAGGCTGACACCACAGCAAACACAGCTACTGGCACTGGGCTCTGCAGAAAATATTTATCATTCACAAGGAGTCTCTTCTGATTTGATTCTGACACAGACACCAGACCTTGGGCCCCAGAATTTATTGGCTGAAGGACTTCAAGACAGTGAAAAGCCAAATTAAAAAAAATTAAAATGAAAACCAAATTAAAATTTAAAATTAAAACCAAATTAAAGCCAAATTAAGAAAATTAAAAATGAAATGATTGAAGAAACCATTAAAAACAAATATACTAAACCACCACAGTTCCAGCATCTGTTCTTTTTGCCCCTTCTGCTTTTCTCTGGTCTTCTCCTGGTTTTATTTTCCCTTTGCATCTAATACTTCTAACATGATTCCTCTTACTTATTCCAGCAAGACTTTTAGTGTATTTATTCAAGGCTTATTTTTTCTTTTAATCTTTTGTCATTTGTTTTCTCTTTAAAAAAGGACTGTATTTATTAAAAAATCTGTTGTTGAATGCACAATGTTTTCACCACTGGTTTGGGAAATTCCTTCCCCAGAGCAGGAAGTTGATTCCTGTAGGATTACAGTGTGTCCTGGATGCCTGGGGAAAATCTGTAAAATTAAGGGAAAGGATATCATGTGCAAGGAAGGGAAACCCAACCCAGGCCAGTGTTTTACAAGAGAAAAGAGATTCAGTAAAATAAGGAACTATTCTGGAAATGCAGCAAGAGAATTCAGGAGAATTGAGTTTCACCAGTGGACAAAACATAAGAGGAGCAAGAGAAGGTTTCAATTTTCAGGGAAAACTCTTGTTGCTCAATATTGCAGAGCTGGCTGGAGACAAAAGAGACCAGGTAAACCTTTTCTAACTCTGGGAAGAATTACAGTTACATGGAGATGGCAAGTGTTTCACTTAAATAACATAATGAGCATCTCCAGCTGATAAACTGATATTGAAGAAGAAACACAGCAGGGAAACAGCAAAAGGAATATTTTTTCCCAAGGAATCATGAGAAATAAAGCAATCAAGAGAGAAGGAATATATGAACCTGCAGGAGATGACCAATACACACCTACAAGAGCACTGCCAAGTAACAAAAGGATCCCAGTAAATATCTGAGCTTATTCTTATTCTTTGTGCTTCTTGAGGGGGAAAACAAAGGGAGAGGGGGAGGGAGAGTCTAAAATCCTACTTATTTCCAATTAGAAATCAGGATTTAGAAAGCCAAATCTTTTTCTCAGCAAATGCATATAAATCTGTGCTTAATCTGCCTGCCAGACAGACATTTTAACAGCACACTTCCCCAAACAGCAATCATGGCACAGTAACTGGCACCTCTTCTCAGAGACACTGCAGATTACCTCAGAAATCACCAGCAGAAAGCAATGAAGCATGAAATATATGACCCTCCAGGTGAACATTGCCCTAACTGAGAGCCTCGTTTGTAAGCTGAAAATGTACCAGATAGGCTTTTTCATGGAGACTAACATTTAAAATGCTAATGCAAATGGCATGCAGGCAAACAGGCACTTTGAGCACACAAGGGCATCCTCAAAATGCAGGGACCTCACTGCCAGTCCTTCTGGGAGGAGTGTGATGAACCTGAGGTATGTGTTAAACCACAAGGTCCTGTTGAGCTTTGCTCAGCTCCAGCCAAACCCTCTGATTCCTTACCTACTGTACTTCAGACCTTTCTAGAGGAGCTTTTAATCTGCTTCTTCCCTGCAGAATGCCAGCTGCCACTCTGTTCCCATTTGCCTGGGCTTCAGGTGAGCAACACCTATGATCAGCTTGGTATCTCTCCTATTGTGTGTAATTAATCTATGTCTTCATCCTTCTAGATATATCTCAGCCTCATCCACCCTTGCTGGCACTGTTTGCATCCCAGGGTGTTATTTGTGACAATTTACAGCTGCTTGTTTTATCAGCTTAGCTTCAAATAGTTATTTTGAAAATGTTCTCTGCATTGTGTATGTAAAAAAGTCATGAACCCTGGTAGAAAATGTATGTTAGCTCTGAATACAGGAAAGACTTGAGAACACAAGAGTGCTCCAGAGTGTGGCAGAGCTTCTGGGACATGGGAGCCATGAGTTCATTTCTATTTTGGGTGCTGAGTGAGTGCCTGTAATGATGCC
Source organism: Agelaius tricolor (assembly GCF_023055355.1). Lineage (NCBI taxonomy): Eukaryota > Metazoa > Chordata > Aves > Passeriformes > Icteridae > Agelaius > Agelaius tricolor. The sequence continues at coordinate 13,116,757 of NW_027269279.1, forward strand.
TGTGAACCACCACCTCTGGGTTCAGGAGGCTCCACTGTGTGACATGAGAGTGAAGCACACTCTGCCTGCAAAACAACTGCACTTTGGGGAGGAATTGGGCTGTAAGAATTACCCATTTAATGGATCCCTTTGCAAACATCCCTTTCTAAAAAGCCTTGAAGCAATTGTGTCGATAGGGATCATTTCTCCTGCGCTCAGCACTATTGAAATCCCTGCTGCCTTGGGAATTCTGGTTCTCCATGGCTAATCACAAGGGCAGTGGTGGAGTGGGTGTCCCCATTCATGACAAGAGACTGTTAATCCTGAAGGGTTCAGTGGTTTCATTACCTTGAGAACCAGAAGGAAATGCATGCAAGGATTCAGTACCCCAAAGTGGCAGATAAATTGGCAAGAGCTCCTGATTGCCACTTGGAAAAAATAAAACTGCTGGAAAGCCTGAGTTAAGATTCTTCCCTAACTGATTAAGTCCACCATCAAGTGAAATATGACCACAATCTGTATTCCCTGGTAGCAAGTGACTCACTGGAGCAGGTTCCACTGCACACAGAGCACAGAGAAGCCTCTGGCCTGAGCTGCTGCTCTGCTGCTCCTCAGCTCTTCAAAGGAGAACCACACTCAGATTCCACCTACAGACATCAAACCCAGCTTTTTAAATGGAGTTTGAGGCATTGCTACAGAAATAGGGGCTCTAAATGCAGTTCTATTTCCTCTCAGGAGCCAGGCCTGAACATTTTCCCCATTTATTTTTTTATATGTCTCATAGTACATCAGATAAGCACAGCCTAAAATGGTAGAACTGCTTTAGAATTAAGGACAAAAATCTCTGCTCTCTTGCCCAATAACTGTAAGCAGTTGTTTTCCTATTCATTTAATGCATGGGACCGTGCACAGTTCAGGAAAATATTGTAAATAATTAAAACTCATAACCCAGAACTCCACACATCTTCAGCCTCATCCCAGTTTTCCCCTCCCTCTCTCCTGGCAGCTGCTGGTACAGATGTTTTCATGAGCCCCTCAATGAGACACTGTAGAGGTGACTGTACCAACCCAGACTTTGGAAGCACAGGAGGATAAAGGAGATCCTGTGGCTCCCTACACATCAGTTTAGCCAATGACTGCTCCTTGCAGGTGACAACTTGATCTGCATTCTTCCTAATAAAATAAAAGAATAAGCTGAACAACTCCTATTTAAACAGAATGTGATAATGCAGTAAAAAGGTTTATAGAACTCAACCCTACAGCAAGGACAGATCCCTGTGATGCCTTAAGTTTTAGCTTTCTTATTTTTCAGATTCTGTACTGCCTTAGTGTGTAACTCTGAACTTCATAAAAAAGTGTTAGCAATTTCTCCTCACAGCTCAGTCACACAAAACAATCCTTTTCCAGGCCTAAAAAGTACAAACAGCAGCAAATTGAGGAGAGCAATCCAGGAGCATGGAACTGCACAACGTGAGCTGTAATTGAACAATCAACCCCAATATGGAAATGGACCAAAGCTTATAAAAGTGGGAAAACTCATGACTCAGAGTCCATCTTGGGCAGAGCCTTGGCCAGGCTCTTGCACTGCCCAAGGTGTATCCTGTGAAGGCCTTTAATAAATCCCTGCTTTATTCCTTGTCCAGCCTCTGTGCCAGGTCAGCCTATTTAGGCATCACCTGGTATTTGAGGAGCTGATGGGAACAGAGACAGACTGACAGTCTCTGGCATGGGGCAGCCCAACCTCCCCCTGCTCCCCAAAGTTCCCCATGGACAGGCAGCAGAGAGCCCAGCCCTCCTGCCAGGCTGCCCCATGCAATGGTGTGTCCCCCCTGGTGTCACACAGTGGCATCAACCAGCTCAGCAACAAAGGCTTTGCTGTGGGGCTTTAGGGAAAGTGGCATCACTGGAAGGAACAGAGATGACAAGTTAATACCAAATCTACATCATTCTGTGGAGCAATAATTCACCTTCTGACCTTGCTCCATTTTAACCTGTCATCACTCCTTAAACTTCTGCACTACTGTAGGACAATGAGAGCAAAAAACTTTGTGCCTTTACAACAACAGCTTGAATAAAGCAATGAGTTTTTAAAATTACCTCCCCCAGCATCTGAAAATACAGACATAATTGAGTTTGACTTTCTTCAAAGCTTTCCACTCCCCTAATGAAGTCTAATGGATTCAGCAGTGAAAATTTAACAGGTGCCTTTACAGGGGGAGGCACAAGCAGCACCTGTGAGTTTCTTGCCCAGGAATGCCAAAGGCAGCCTCACTCTGCTCCCTGCAGCAGCAGCTGCACTGCTAAAGAAAGAAATAAATTCTCCTGCCTAATGTTTGCAGCTTGCCCAGGCCCTGGCCTCCACCCCAGAGCAGGAGTTGTTTCCATCCCAGTTATTGATTCACTCTCATAACACACTCACAGTTCCCAGTTTTGGGGCTCAGCTTGCACTGTTTGCTGCAGGGTGCTGGGAAAATCAGCCCTTCCTCCATCCAAACCAGCACAGCAAGAGAGGCAATCAATAGTGAGAGTCTCAGCTCAGTGACTGTCATCACTGCTTATTTTCATGGGCTTAAAGAAGAAACACCTACATGGTGGATTACATGATCTGGAGTTTGTTAATAGATGATCTAATGAACTGCATTACACTTAACCAGCTAAAATTTACAAAATATATTCTTTAATTTAATAATGTGCTCTAAATCATAGATAATATATTTATCTAAATAATAGATAAATATACTAAAATAAATGCTCTTATAAATCATTTAATAAAATATTTTGGCCACTTGAATTATAAATGACACCTACATAAAAATAAAAAGTTAAATATAACTAATATTAATATTTTTTAATATTTTAGTATAATGTTAATATAAATATAAATACTGAAGAAAAATACATCCATGGCTCCCAAAATCCATCCAGGTGAGCAATCTCTCGCTCAGGCTGCCAGGAGCAGTGTGTGGGGGGTGTTTTTGGGGAGCTGTGACAGTGGCATTGGCAGCCCCAGCCCAGGGAGCTGCAGGGGCTGAGCACCATCAATCAGTTTGCTGCAGGAGGCAGGGCAAGGAACAGCACTAAGCATTTTTCAAAAATGAATAATAACCCAGGTACCTGGCACCTGCGTGTGACGTGAAGCATTACAAACAAATGAGGAGTAATAGAGCTTACTGGGCATAAAATGTTACTGTTTTAGAAAAAAAGTGCAGAATAAGCAAACCAGAAGTAATCACCCTGAGCACTTCCACCAACTAAACAACCTTTAAACTTTCTGAGGTCCTACAAAATAACATGATGGATTAGCATCTGCATAAGGCTATAAAGGGAAATGAGACAGAGATACTTTAAAACCATCCTCAAATTTCAGTCCTACCTTAGCTCTGTAACTGTTCAAATACTAAAACATTGAGTTAACTATTTTAATGACCCAGATCTTCCTATTGTGTCCCCTAGGCTTTTAAAGTGCTTGGAGAAATATTATTCAGGCTTTAGGCATTTGCCAAATAAATGTCTGGAGACTGCCATGCATTTTAAAAAGCAGTGCCTATTAAATATTTCCTTATATTGCACATTATTGAATATACTTTGTTAGAGATCCATCTTGCTAACAGTCCCCCTGCTTGGAAGTTTAAAGAGAAAAAAAAAGGGGGGGAAAAAGACCTTTAAAAGGAAGGGCAGGCTGATACATGTGCAGATGGAAGGTGTACATCTGGATACTGCCTTGTTCAAAAGGTGAGCAGTTACTGCATTTGCTGGGTAAAATGTTGCCAGTCTGCTGAGAGCTTCATTGCAGAGAGTTGGAAAGCCCATTTTGCCATAGAATTATATGAATCCTGTCCTAGAAATCAAAATCGGACTTGGATTCATCATTTCCAGTTTCTCAATTTTAGCAGACAGCAATTGCTGCCAGCATATTTTCCAATTTGTTGGTTTGGGGGTTTTTCATCTGCTTTAGCTTCTTGCTAAGAATTCCTTGTACCTGTTTTGTCTTTCCAGAAAGATCCTGCCTATCTGTCCTAATGGATTGAAAGAATTTAGGGTCCCCTCAGTGGAAATACTCTGTATATACATTAATAACAAGAGGAAATCTCTTAGTCACTAATTCCAGTCACTACATAACAAATTCCACTTGGAAAGGAGAAAGAATTCACAATACATATGGACATATATAAATATATATATATATATATATATATATTTACAGACACACACATCATATACATATATATGTGTATATATATATGTCACTATATATGTATATATATATATACACATATATATATATACAGCATCTGAAAAGAAAGATCCCTGGCAAAGTACTTAGATTCCCCAATTACAGCACCTTTAGATTAAATCCAAGGACTTGAATTTTATCATGGATTTATATTCCATATTCAAACTTAGAAGAACAGGCAGAGTAAAGAAAACTTGACCAAACACTATTTGCTGATTTTCTAGCATGCTTGAAGCTCAGAAAGGTGAAAAAAATTGGAATTTTGGGGAGACAGCTACTGCCATATCCTTTTGCTTTCATAAATCACAAGCTGCAGGGAAAGAAACAAAATAAAGGCCAAATTATCTTACTTTGCTACGAGAAAGGTACGAGAAGAAAAGTTCTACCATTCCTAGAGGACAATAATGTTGGGTAAGGCAGGGCGGGTACACTGAGCAGAACTGGGTCTATGTGTACAACTGACGCATATCAAAATTGGCTGATTTCTCCTGAAATTAAAGTACATTTTAAAATGCTCTTTGGAAAACAATACAGTGCCATTTTGCTCTGAGGGAAGTGGGGTATTTAGTAGGCAAATTTACATTTGGCATAATTTAAATGTTCACACTGAAAGAAGTGAGAGCCTTTGTTTTGAAACACAAAAATATCACACAGTGGGAAAAGAGCGAAAGAGACAGTGAGAACTGAGTGATGGACTGAGAGACAAACATTGTGCAGTATTATTTATCCAGGCAACCAGCAGCACTAAATAAGGCTCCCAAATATCATTACTGTGGTGATTTACATCCTTTTCCACATTTAAAAATCATTCCTGAAACAGTCAAGTGGATGGATTCCTCCCCACTATATTTAATTCATCCACATTTAATTGCAGGACACTGCAATGCTTTTTCAACTCTGCAATTTTAAAGCAGGGGCTTCAATCTGCTCTGAGTTCTGTTCTGTGAGGGCCCAGTGGCCACTGCTGTGTGCCGGGCATGGAGGAGCTGCTCCCAGTCTGATCTCCCACAGCAAACACCTCAGATCTCCCAATAGATTTCTCCCCACCTACAATTTATTCACCCACACTGAATTGCAGGAAGCTGCAATGTTTTTTCAACTCTGCACTTTAAAAGCTGGGGCTTCAATCTGTGAGGGCCCAGTGGCCACTGCTGTGGAGGAGCTGCTCCCAGGCTGATCTCCCACAGCAAACACCTCAGATCTCCCAACAACAGCATCAGGGGCCATGATGCCTTAGGATTTCAGCTTTTCTATTTTTCATATATTTGTCATCCTGCAGTTTTTAGTGTATAACTCCAAGCTCCACATTCAGTGTGAGCTGCTGCTTCCCCATTTTGGGCAGACACAACAATTCCTCTCCAGGCCTGGCAGTCAAGGACACCTCACTGCCTCAGGCCTGAGAGATTAAACAAAAGGGAGCTGGGGGGAGCAAACCTGGGGTAAATGACTTCATTACCCGAGGCTGTAATTGAAAGATTAACCCCCAATGTGCAAATGGACCAAACTTAAAGTGTGAAAATCTGTGACCCTTCATTCATTTTGGGTGTAGGCCCTGGGGGGCTTCATCTGCCCTAAATGTACCTGAAGGCCCCTCAATAAATAGAACTGCTTTTTATTCCCTTAACTCTGTCTGACCTCTGTTTTTAAGTAGCCCCAAACCCATCGGTTTTGGGACAAGGAGAGCAGCTGGGTTTGTGCTTTACTGAGGTCCCACAGACCCCAGGCAGCAGTGATGTTTTCGTGGTTGTATGGAGGGTGTCACAGGACCTGGCAAGACTGAGGTTGAGAGAAATGACCCTTTCCTTGTGCCCAGAACTTGTCAACCCAAACGTGGGCCCAGTTTGGGCCCTCACAGTCTGGCACAGACCTTGGCACAGCAGGGCCCATGAAGATGTCAGGGACTGCAGCACTGAGGACTGAGCAGTGACAAAACTGGGATGAGTCACCCCTGGCTCCTTTCAGCTCCCTAAAGACAATTTTTGGGAAAGAGAGCCAGAGTTGGACACAGGAGCACAGCAATGAGAGGTACAGACACAGCCTGGAACATGCAGGAACTGCTGACCAGAAAGATGGAAAACAAATTTAATCAGGAATATGGTGAAACATTGGAAGAGAGGTCCAGAGATGCCATAGGAGAGATTCAAAATTCAGCACCTATAGAGCAGAGCAAGTGAATAAAAGTGTGAATAAAAGTATGAATAAGCAAGTGCAAAAAATCCTTAAAATGAGCTTCTGTGTCTTCTGATAACATTTTGAGTCCTTTAGTGTATTATTTCATCCAAGAATCAAAACCCAGTTGTGCCAAGCCCCAAAACCGAGATAAGTTCATCACTCTGAAGTGTTTACAAGATGAAGTTACAATGACAACTGATAAAACAGTAAAAAGCAGAGATTTACAATGGAAGTGCTCAGAACAGAGCCTCAGCAGCAGCAGCATCACAGCATGTCCTACACCCATAATTAATTCATCGTGTTATCCAAAATTTCAATCCTTTCAGCACGTTCAAGTATCTTCAGAGAATGGAGCCTTTGTAAAAGGAGAATGTAATTTCAAAATCAGACTCCAGTGATGACTGAAGACAAAAGCTGAAGGTGCAATGGTTAAAGACCCTTGTCATGGCCTTATTACAATAATAAGGATGGAAATTAGAGGCATAATTGTCCTCCCTGAAATCTGTTCAATTTCTGCAAGCTGGGATTCTCTTTCCCCTGCATGTTCCCTCCTCATATTAAAAAAAAATACCCTCTGTAATCATAAATGCTCCTATTCAAGAACAAACTCTTTTCTTTCACCACTTTAAACTACTAAATAGCTGCCTATTTTAATGTTGCAATGGATTGGAAATCATAGCTTTCTAAAAGGCAAAACACAGTGTCCTAAGAATTACTTTCTCTTCTAAAAGGCTGATTTCTTCTAGATAAATAGCATTCTATTCTATGTCAATTTATTCTAAAGGGAGAAAAGAAACCAAAGAAAAAATATTATGCACATAGCTGGACCACAATAACACAAAGTTTTACCTTTGGAAAAGCTTGGATTGTTTCCTTACCTTGAACTTTGCCTTTTTTGCATTGCTAATCTTGTTAATGGGCTCTGAAATTTGCATCATGAGAATAACCAGCCTTACAAGGTCCTCAGTTTGTCTACTGGTTATAAAGGTTATGTTTGACATTGGGAAATAGGGACATGCCTTGAAAAGGTAAAAATGTAACATGCTTCATTAGGGCCAGTGGTACAACAACCTTGTCAGTGTCTTTAAAACATGAGGATCTGCACTTCCTTTTATTCAATTTAGTAATTAAAACAAAAAAAATATCCCCCAAACCCAGGAAATTATGTCTGATGAATGCTGTGTGTCTCAGGCTAACCCAGCCAGCCTCACAGAGCTGGAGCTGTGACCACCACAGTGCAGCTCCTGAGTTTTCCATTCCCCTGTGCTCTCCCAGGATAAGCAGCACACCTGAGCACACAGGGAGCAGCTGGGAACTCTCATCTCACATCTGGGGATGCTGACATTGGCTTCCAACCCAGCTCCCAGGCACTGCTCCATGTTGGGAAGGATGAAAGTTTGACAACAAAGTTTCACAGATAGGTATGGTTAGCAGAAAGATTTTTGAATGTAGAATCTGAAGAAGGAATAGAAATGAAAGCAAGTTTGGGTACAGAAGAAAAGAATTGCTGAGCCAGTCTTACTGGATAACCAAGGAGGCAAAGTGTATGTTAGTTAAAATCAGTTTTTATGACTCAGAGAAAAGGATAAACCCACCTCAAACAAGAAGATGTTTTTACCAAGCAGAAAGATAGAACAGGCAAACAAGGCAGCAAATGTGGCAAATACAAAGGTCTCAGAATTTTCCACTGCAAGAAAACTGAAAAACAACTTCTAGCTTAAACTGTAATGTACTGACTGTTAGTGATTGGAGAACAGTAACATGAATATGGTAATTATAGTAGTTATGATAGGCTGTAGATAAAAGTTAAGGTATAGATTGGTTCTACTGTATGAAGATGCACAGCAAAGTCTATAATGCATTGTAACCTAAACCAAAGGGTCTCCAGGCCTGCTGCAGCTGGGCTGACAGCTGTGGGCACAGCTCTGTCACCCCTGACCCTGGACTGCTGTAACCTCTTGGATACAATAAACTGCATTTTGGATACAATAAACTGCATTTTGGATACAATAAACTGCATTTTGGAGAGCTGCCTGCACTCCCACATCCCCCATTTAAGCTCTCACATCTCCACAACCAAGAGCACAGCAATGATGCTGTCAGTCACAGCCAGCAGAGCCCACACCCCTGTTCTTGATGTGCTCACCTGACAAACACACTGAAAGAACAAACCCAACCCTGAGCTGAGACCACACTCTGTTTGAAATATATCATTGCTCATGCAATTGGAAAGCCTGAGGTGAGCTGCCTGTGCCCTCCCCACCCCTGAAGGGTGCACTGCTCCCACTGAAACCCCATCCACCCACCCAGCACTGCCACCCCAGGGGCTGGAGGGATCTTTGCATCAAGCTTTTCAATCCAATATCCCCTGCTAAAGGCTTGCTGTGCTCTCATCCCCTTTTCAAATGAGTCAATATTAATTTTTCCTTTATTTCAAGTAAATGATTTGAAGCTCTTTAGGTAGAAAACTCTACAAAACAAAAATTCTCCATACACCTTACACAACGCAGTGGTAAATTTTGAATCACTTCAGTAATCTGCTGTAAGACTGGTTCAGCCATCACAAATGAGTCTTTTGGGGGCCTTGTAGAGCCCCAGAGCCACTTGTCAGAGTCATCCCAATGATGCCCAACTTCACACCAGGCATTGGAACAGCACAGGCTCAGAGCCTGAGGAGGGCAAACTCTTCCCACACTCTCTCTTGATTTATTGGAACACAACTGTGATGGATAAACAGGAACTATGCATCATAAAAAGCAGCAAAACACTTTTTTTGGATCGTAGGGGACATGCAGAACACAAGCTCCAAGGCTTGAAATGCAAGGTCTTAGAGAGGGAAAAGGGTCTGAGCTGAAGGTTAAATATATGCACAACATGAACTGGGAAGGTCTGTGGCTCTTGGACTCAATCCTAAACCTTCAAAGTTCTGAAAAAATACAGAATATCAAAGTGGCCCAAAAAGCTCTTTAAGAAGATCCACATGACCCTCACACAGTGTCTCTGTGTTATCAAAGGGCATCATCACATTCAGAAAAGAAGCTCTTGCATTTGCAATGCTTTGTTTGGCCAAAAAGAAAATACATATTCCTTCTGCCTTGTTACATTTCTGTGATTTCCTCTTTGTAAGGAGGAAAAATTGGCAGAACTGATGGCACTGAGCATTTAGAGGTTACCCAACACACAAAAATAAATGCTCTGTAAAATAATCAGGTCTAAGTTCTTACAAATCAAAAGTCTTTCCTCCCCCATCCCAATTAATCTGACCTTGAAACTGGTATTTCTAAGCAAAACTAGACAGGGGAAATACCACTGCCAAAAATCTTCCAGCACTTTCCTTCTTTAAGTGCCTGAGACAAGACTGAGAGGGTTACAGAGTAAGTGAAAAAGGGACAGAAGTGGATGAATGAAATGGGCACAAACACACTTTCCTGTCCTCATTATTTCTGCAGCAATTTTTCAAAATGCTGTTGACACCATAATAGTCCCCAGGGAGAACATGTTAAGTAAAGGGAGAGCAGCTCCATTTATCATTAAGAGGACAGCATATTTCCCTGTAGAAATTATGCCAACCTGCTAATACAGCTAACCAGGAATTGGTGAAACCAGATCTTGCTGTTACAAGTCAAGGGCAAATGACAGGATTTTACACTGATTACTGGGTATTTCAAAGTTGTTCATTCTGGGGAGTACATTCTACATTATTGCAGCCAAACCTGAGGGTGGACAGACCAAAAAACCACACTAGTAAGAACTTGGGACAGGTAAACATTTTACTTTGAGAAACCTGAATTCCCCTGTCTAATCCTGGGAGAATAAAGGAAGTTTACAAGGTTTTGTACACGAAGACTGCATGATAGCATAGAGATACTTTTACAGCTGGAATGGAAAAAGATGTTTAAAATCTATGTTTTCCTAGGATTTGAACTTCAGCTAACTCACTTCCATTTACAGTAGCATTCCTCAGACAAGTCAGGAATTCATTAAAACAGAAAATCTCAGGGGGATGAGGCCAGATGAAAGAACATCCATATGTGAGAACAGGACCTCTGCAAAGCCACTTCATTTCTGCTCCTCCCTTTCAGTTACACCACTACAATGGGATGAAGGCCAAATAGACACATCCTCATTTGGACAGAGCACAAGAAATCCAGGCCTTTATAAACCCAGTCAAACATTGAAATGCCTTAGTTTGGTTCTGTTGGCTGGCAGCTGCAGATGAGACTTTTGAAGCTGCAGCAGAGTCTTTGATAACCCAGTGTCTGTGCCAGAACCTTCTCTGTCCATGGCTCACTTCTGTAAAGAAGGCACAGTGTCATCCTGATTTTTTAAGATTTTCTAAGCCTTCTGATGTTGACATTCTTGTAGTGAACTTTCTCACACACTTTCTGTAAATAACTGATTGTTTTGCATTCTTTTATGGAAGAGGAGAAATTTGATGGACTGTTGGTTTGTCCAGTGTCATTGGAGAGGTGGCACTGTCACCCTCCAATCCACTGTCACTTTTGGAAATCTATAAATGTTGGAGTCAAAAAATAAACTTCCCTTTTTACCTTAAGAACAACAGCGTGTCCACGTTGTGTTATTTCATGTCTTATAGTAACAGCACAGGAATTTAACTACATTCCCTTTTCAAAAACATTAATCCCACCATTTGCTTGACTAATCAGTTTTTACCTGTTTTCCATTTAGCCTATTCATTTAGAAATATGTGCTCTGTACACTTCAGTACTTTCAGCTGGGACTTCCCACCACAACTGGTTGGGTTTTTTTGTGCAGAGGGGTTTGTCTTACAACTCCTACACAAGTGGTAATGGGATATTTCACCCTGTTCTTTATGCACTGGCCAGCTTCCTACACAAAGACAATTAATTAATTCCACAGCTTTTCAGAGGGACCTGGGATAATCCTGGCAAATGCCACCTTTTGGACCTGGGTGCTGCAGAGAGGAATAAGCATCTGCTCCACAGCAGAATGGGGTGGGCAGAGCAGCACGTGGCAATCAGATGCACTGGGAAATCAGTCATGCACCAGCTCAGAAACTGCTAAAAATGCACAGAGATAACACAAGGATGAGCAGGAAACACTGACACTGTGCTCTGATTATCAAGCAGAACTTCCCTCTGATGCCTGCAGGTCTAGAGAGCAAATACCTCTGCATTAACACATGCCTTGGATAATCCACAACACTGGGGCCAGCATTTTAACAGCAGAAGGGCTCTCCCTCATCAGATTTGGTTGTTAGTTTAGGCTTGAGGACACATGTAACTCTTCCTATGAAAAATAAATATTAATTCCAACTTACTTTTAAAGGGGGTAAAAACACAAGCATGGAAAGCTGCTTTATGTGGCTCAATGAATGAAGCTGTGGCCTTCTCTGCCTTGCTCTGTTCAAAAAGCATTTCCTAACAGAGGCCCTCAGGAAAGGGGAAATGTTCAGAAAGGCTGAACCCTGAGTAGAAAACAGATCATAGGCCCACTTGAACAAAGTCCATGACCCTAAAGCAGAGTAGATGCATTTTAGGTCCTTGTTAAATCTTTACAAATAGCGAATGTTGAAAAAACAGCCCTTCTCATACAACCCTTCTCACACAGATGAACCTGAGTGAAGAGATGCAGTTTGCCAGTGTATTGATGGCTCAAATGGGTGGAATTCTGAGATGGAAACACCCCTGAGATGGGACAGTCATTCCATGGTTTTCTCATGAAGAATAATCCACTTTCTGTAACCCAAATCAGGACCACAAAGGGTTACCTGGTTTACAGGTGTGGAGAGATGACACCCATGGGTTTGTAGGATTCCATGACACACAAAAGCACAGAGGCTTTGTTCTCTAAATTGCTCTATTTTCTTCCAGATGACCACAAAAACCACAAAAATCACCAATCACAACTCCTTTTTGCAATGACCCATCACCACAGTGTTAACCACAACAGTTCCTTCACAAGTCTTAATGACATCTTGGAAGATTTAGTGCCATATTTCCATAAAAGAAAAAGCACTGCCTGCCCTTGCACAGAGCCCACTTGCATAACTGCAACAAATCACTTTTTTAGCTAAGATATTTTTCCTATAAACATATAAAAGCTGTCCAATTTGTATAGAGCAGTAAAAGGCCCCTGGCTACATGCTAGGATAGAGGATATCCAAACATGCTTGGCTTCCACCTGAGTTTTAATCAGAGAATGTAGAAAATATGTATGTGACAATGGTTCTGTCCCCGTTCTTTCAAGTGAATAAATGTACTTTTAACAGAGAAGAAGAGAGATGTCAGTTCAGGGCTAAAGGAATTTATAAAGACATATTTAGGACCCAGGAGAAAAGAGAAAAAGACTCCTGAAATTAACATGAACAGCAAGCACACAGTATGGCCTTAAAATATTTTTAAGGTATTAGAGACATAACACCTGAAGGCTACAAATGTGTCTTTCACAAATACTTCATCAAAGTTAACATCTGCTGCTGGGGTCATCCACCAAAATCACACACAAAAGGGGCATTTCTCACACACAGAGGCAGGTAAAGAAAAACAGGGCTTCTACTCTTCAGAATATATTTAAATATTGAATATTTAGGATTCACAATGCTTGAGGCAGGCACAGCACTGAAATTGCCCCTCTCCAGTGGGATGTTCCCAATCCTGCTGGGCTGCACTTGGCCTGGACCTTGGGCTGTAACAGATCCAGGTCCTGGAGCTGTGCAGGGAACACTCAGAGCAATTCCCATGGAAAACATCACTGGGAATTGTCTGTGCCTGGGGAAATTCTGGGATGAAAGGGCTCTGTAATGGCACTGTGAGTTTGTGTCCCTCGCCCCTGGGTGACAATCCCAGAGCAGCAGCAGCCCCAGCCCAGCTCATGGTGGAAATGCTGCACCTGCCCTACCAGAGGGGGAGAAAAAGTCACCTAAACTCACCTAAACCCTGACATGAGATACATGTTGTTACATGGCAAGTTCTTCTCTGTACATAATTCTATTATAAATATAAAAAATCTAAAAGATACAGGTGGCAAATGGGTCAGCTGACCTTCTGTCTTTAAATACAGTGCTGCAGACAATAGACTTCTGCGTGGAGTTTGATTTGAAAAAGCAAAAAACAGGAAATAATAATGAAAATTGAAAATGTTTGCCTTTTTTTTTTTTTGTGTAGTACCTATTAAGACCTTTGACAAAACATTGACTCTTCTCCCCCAATTAGGGTAAATAATTATTATAATGTCATGGGTAAATAAAAATGCTACTTTTTAAATTTAAAAATACCAATTCTATTTTCTGTTCTAAAAATATGAAAACAGTATGGGGTTTGATTGAAAAGAGGAAAAACTTGTTCTGACAGCTTAAAAAGATAATTTGACTTTAGTTAAGTTTAATTAACATTTACACCTGCACTCTCCCAATGAGCTGAGGGGGAAGATTAGCCACAGTATATGATGCTACCAGGAGTTCAATTCAATATTTATTATTCATCCCAGTATTCTGTAGGAATTAATTCATTTAATGAGCAAACAGGCATCGTGAATACTACAATGGATCTTCAACACTTCAGATATTTATGTCAGTGGAGGTAACAGAGAAAATGTTTACTTTTGAGGCACTGGGATGTGCTTTTCCCCTGTGTATTCCTCCTCTCCACTGATGTTTTCACCTCAAAACCTCCCCCACAGTGATCCAGAGCCAGACCAGTGCTTGTGGTGCAGCTGGAGCCCACGTGAGCTGCTCTTAGTGGGACAAACTCCCTCTCCGAGTGGTAATGCTGATTTTCAGTCTCATCTCACTGCTCTACACCCCATTGATTGAAACTCCTCTGTTAATCCTTTGTTTCACCAGTTGTTGGTTTAAACATTCATTTGGGGCTTAGATCTGTTACCCAGTTGTAGGTGATGAATTCCCCAGCAATATTGGAGTTGTGACTCCATTTATAAAACAAAAAAGTTTCAAAGCAGGTATTTCAAGCTCTTTCCCACATTGTAAAAGAACATCACAACCCATTCCTGTTATTTGGGGATTCTTGGATCAGATTTCAATCTCTTTCAAGCCCCAGTTCCTTGCCTTCATGTCAGTGACTCACGTTTTGTTGCTGTGCTCATGAAGTGTTTTATTAATGAAGATGAAATAACAAACACCCACACTCTGGCACATCTACTTCAGGCCTCACAGTTTTACTCTTCTCTTTGCTGGTACTTTCACACATTTGTTTTCCATATTTCAGAAGCTTGAGGCCTTGATAGCATCATTATGGAACTGTTTAATCAAACCCACAGTTTACTCTGACAATATTTGGCATTAGTAACAGCTATAACTCACCATAAACATTCCACTGGCAACTCACTCATGGCAGGTTTTCCAGTGGCTTTTACATAATCAAAAATCATGTGGCATTAAACAGACACTTAGATACAGACTGTAATTCTGAATTATTCTGCTATGGCTTTTTGTATACATAGAAGAAAAACTGGCAGATTTCTTCCACTGTTGTGTATAAATTTAAAATAAAACAGTGGCAAAAATTGCAGTAGTAAAAAACTTAGGTGTTCCCCAAGGAGGGAGCAGCCCCACTGAGTGATCAAAAGACAGAATTAAAAATACTTCAAAATGCCCAAAAATGTGCAGGTTCAAAACCTATTTAGAGGAAAAACTTAGGAAGAATATTTATTAGAGGTTATAAAGGCAAAAATGGAAATTTCCAACAAGCCATTACATCTACGGCCTAAGCTGGGGAAATTTAGGACCACAATAAAAATCCTTGCACATCTGCTATTTCTTAAAGGTTCATAATATCTGGCCCCACTGGAATAAAGCATCATGCACAATACTTTCACTGTTGTGCTCTTAACAACACTTTCCATCTTACTTAGGCAGGAAATTACTGGCAGTTTTCTTAGGATGTAAATTGGAAAACACTGATGAGCAACAGGCAGAACTTGCAATTGCTTCAATTACTCTCATAACCCCTTCCTTTTTTTAAAAACATCAATACTACAGATTGCTTTGGGGAGCTTATTTCTTCCTGCATTTTTTTTAACAGTATTCTGCATGAAATGGATGTTTAGCCATCTCCTCAGAAGCCAATCTATCCCTCAGCACAAATGCTTCCTTCACAGCTCCCATGGAAGGACACAAACAGCCAAGGGAAGAGATCAATATCCCACTATTTTCAGCAGTTTGGTCTTCACCCTTAATACAGTCAGACTGCCAAAATCTCCACGTGTGGTAATTGCAAATTGGTTTTAATTTTTGCCCCTAATTTGCATTTCTGTTTCAAATATCCAAACACAGATGTGTCTATTGAAACAGGTACCCACAAATCTTTATTCTGGGGCTGAGAGATTCCTGCTAAAATGCTCCAAGCAAATGCTTTGACCTTTCCCCAGCAGAGTGCTCACTTGTTTCACGTGAAGAATACCCAAGTGCTCTGTGATGTGAGGACATTCATCCCATCACCCTTCAGCCATCTCCCCTTCTGCACACACTCTCACTTGTGGGAAGTGCACTGACAATCAGCACATTCTGTTCTCTGCTAAGTAAATAAGAAGAGGGTGATTACAGCCATTTTCCAGAGGAACCTGAGATGTGCTGGACTTTGCTGACTTGAACTCTCAGATGTCAAAATTGTATCCTGTGAAAGCTCCTATCATCTGACATTTATACAGACAGGAACATTTTCCTCCCCACTCCTGCTAATATGGCCAATAAGACACTGTCACTGCACACTCCCACCTAACCCACAATAAAGATTAGTTCTGGAACAAAATTAAACTACCTCAGATGTGATTTTTCCCAGATTTTACTGTCTCCAATCAAACCACATCTATTACCAGCAAAAAACAGAGACCATTGCACGTGGTAACTCATTTCAGTCTCTGTCAAACTGGTGCTTTCTCTGCAAAAGTAAAAAAAACATTCCCAACAATAAACCCCAGACCTTTTATGAATCTGATAACCTTTCTTTGATAACCTTTCTGTCAATACTGAACAGGAAAAATCCTAAACCCAGAGCCAGGGCACTGAGCACACATTTAACACAAGCTCAGTGGAGTGCAAACCATTTTCAGAAAAAAACAACTTCTGAGTACCATGCCAGTGGATAAATCTCAGAGATTTTATGAATCTGATAACCTTTCTTTCAATAACAAACAGGAAAAATCCTACAAATACAAGTTTGAATGAATTTAGGTTGTTTTAAAAAATCAAAAATTTAAATGATCTATATTCAAAAAAGCTTTGTTCCCCCACCATTATTACACTTGTTCTCTGCCAGGTGAGAGCAGCACTGCACCAACCCCACATTTTGGGGAGCCTGGGTGAGCTGGGAGGCAGCAGGGGCAGTGCCTGCCCTGGCACAGCAAACCCAGAGCCAGGGCACTGAGCACAGGCTCCCACATGAACACAAGCCCAGTGTAGTGCAAACCATTTCCAGAAAAACCCAAATTCTGAGTGCCATGCCAGTGGATAAACCCCAGACATTTTATGAATCTGATAACCTTTCTTTCAATAATGAACAGGAAAAATCCTACAAATACTCACAAGGTTGAAGAAACCTAGGTTGTTTTAAAAATCAAAAATTTTTATGCTCTGTGTTCAAAAAAGCTTCTCTTCCACCATTATTATTACATTATTACCAGGTGAGAGCATTCCAGCACCAAACTCGCCAACCCCACATTTTGGGGAGCCTGGGAGGCAGCAGGGGCAGTGCCTGCCCTGGCACAGCAACCCAGAGCCAGGGCACTGAGCACACATTTAACACAAGCTCAGTGGAGTGCAAACCATTTCCAGAAAGCCCCAAATTCTGAGTTCCCTGCCTGTGTCTGGCTCTGGAGGAGCAGCGGAGCTCGGGAGGAGTGCGGCTCCCCGGCACGGTTTGCTGCCCGCTGTCACTAGGTGGCACCTTGGCATCGCGCTCTGCATCTCCTGTGCCGCCTGCATCCCGAGCATCCCCGCCGTCGGGAGTCTGTGCCTGTGTTCACTCCCGAGATGTTACAAACTCCTTTTTCTCCCAGCCCCGAGACCGAAGAAGAAGCCGAGACTCTTCGGTTCTGCCTCTCGAGGTTTTTTATTTGCTCTTATCTGTTCCATTCTTTCTGTGACCTGCTGAGATCTGTCCTGCACGTCAGTTTGAGGCACACTGCCTGCCCTTGGAGTGGTGTTAGGTAATAGATATTGGAATATTATTGTAAATAAAGTATACATTGTTCTTAGTATCAAAAGCTGTGTAATAGGTATTGGAATATTATTGTAAATCAATATTAGACAGTCTGTCTCTAAACCAATCATAAAGTGTCACCATCACTGCAGAAGATGGAGGACAAGAGGAAGAAAGAGGACAGGACACACTCCAGACTCCAGATACCATCACTGCAGAAGATGGAGGGCAAGAAGAAGAAGAAGAAGGACAGGACATGCCCAGATTCCTCTATCTTGCCTCTTGAACCCCCATTCTAAAACCCCAAAATTCTACTTTTTCACTCTATGACAAATTAGCTCTCGCTCTACTCAAACCCTTGTGGCTTGTAAATCTTCCCAGAAAGTTGGTGATTGTTTCCATGGGTTAAAATCAAAGGCACAGGTGGTTTTCACTCTGTGCCAGGGTCTCGAGTCCTCCAGGGCAGCCAGAGCAATGTCCTGGGTTCCCACACCCGGAGTGTTGCCCAAATCACCAACAGGACAGGACTGCTGGGAACTGCCTTGAGCTGTTTGATTTTCCAGCATCAGCCTCATTCCATGGGTGTGACAATGGGAAGATGCCAGCAGCTCACATCACAGGCACCAAACTAAAAACTTCATGTTACAACTTATTTGAAAAGTTTTTTAACCAATCACACAAAGCAAAAACATTAACAGTAGTTCTATCCAATCACTATAAGCACAAAGACCTTCAATTAAAACAATGCTTGCTTATTTCAAATTCAATACCTGCTTATAAAAATGCACACAACTCCATTATTAAGCTTAAAACTTCCTAATATCACACTAAAAATACTTTTCTACAACTTAAAAAGTTATTCTAAACAAACATTAATACACAACCATTGTTCTATTTGTCCTTACTTTTCTACTTCTTACATAATTTTTTTATTAACTCATCTCATGGCTACTGCTTAACTCTAATCACAGTTCTGCTGTCTCTAAAACCTTCCTTTTGCAGCTTTCCCAAAACCCTCTCACTTTATAAATTCCCACCCAGAGCTTGGCCAGTGCCCTGCTCAGACTTCAGCTGGGCAAACACCAACTCCTGCCTTGGTTCTGTCCTGTCCTGTTGGAATTCACAAGATTTACCCCATAAACTGGCCCATAATACACATCCCACTGCCTTTCTCCAAATGACAGCACTGCTGATAATTATGTCCCTAATTTATTTTTATTTGATATATTTATTTTTTTATATTTATTTAAATCCCTAATTTTTTTTACCCTGCTGTTGGCAGGGGTAACTGTTTAATTTATGTCCCTCATCCTCATGTATAAATTAAATAAAATAAATTTAAATTATATAAAATCAAATAAAATTAAGTAAAACTAAATTATAAATAAAATAATAAGAAAATGAAAATGAATATAAGTATCTAAATAAATATAATAAAATATAATTATAATAAATATAATAAAAATAAATATACTATAATGATATTATATTCTAATATATTCTGAAAATATAATATAATCATATAATCTAATATGATATATTATAATAATTTTGTTTAGAAATAAAATATAAAATAGAAATAGAATAGAAATAAAATAGAAATAGACTAGAAATAAAATAGAAATAGAATAGAAATAGAAATTCTGTTTCTCATCAGAGTTCTCTAAAGTTTTTCTTGCTGGATTCTAGAAGCAGGTTTTTGAGTTTGGTGTTTGTTTTCTTGGTTTTGTTTTCTTTTCAAATCCTGAGTATTAGTACTTTACAAACACTGTTAATATGGGTAGAATGCAAAAGAAAAAATTTAAAAATACTATCTGAGCTATAAATACTTTCTGTATTAATGATGCATTGATTTACCTGCCTTTAAGACACATCAAAGTATCAAAATGAATGGGATGTGATTCCCACAGACACTGAACAGACCTGGTTTGGTGGTTAAGACTCTTGCTGTGCAAACTGTTCTACAAACCCATAATTGTATTCATTTATTCTCCCAGTAGCACATTTTCACAAAACCTGACTGAAAAGTAAAATTCAAATACCAAGCAAAGCAAAGTGATCGCTTCCCCTTGAATTTCACTTGGATGATGCAAGCAGAAATGACACAAGTGCTGTATGGAATGGATTTTTATGCCCTGTTTGTCACAGGCTCTCCCACCCATCTCTGGGAGCACCCTAAAACCAACTTAGTCCTGCTCACAGTGAAGAACATCAGCTCCTGCTCTCCTTTCCTGCAGACTCTGCCTTTTCCTGCTTTTTCTTCACCTCTATCCATTTATTCTTGGATTGTGAGCATACTCCCCAGCCCCTCCCTGAAAGCCTACTAAATTCCAGTATTTACAAGTACCAAAAATTGATTGCTAACAGCAGCAAAGGCTTTTGGTTTTCTGCTTTGCTTTTTCTGCAATTCCTTTTAAAAGAACCCCATTTCTTCTTTAGACACATCTTGTGTCTCTGTGCTGTCCAACTCCAGCTTTTCTTTCCACACCAGAATCATGAGTATTCAAGCAGATGCAAGGATCTTTTATCAAACCATACCTGGCATTTCAGCAGCTCTCTGGATTCACCTGCTCGTTAGCACTTGAATTGCCTGCTATTGGAAATGGTTTATTCTTATTTTATTTAATCTCCCATCTCCTTGGCTAAAGCACAAACACAGAAGAATCTCTAATAGTGCAATGAAGGAAGGCTGGGAGAACAGGGCCATTTCTTAGTTTCATCTCTCCTGCCAGAAAAGATGACACCTGACTCAATTTTAATCAATGAAAAACTCAAAACCTCAACCGTGTCAACTTATCCTGGAGATCTGCTTCTCTACAAATAATAAATCAGCTCCAGCTCTGTAGACACCACACCATTACCACTCCAGGCAAGGTTAACTCTGATAAACAACATTCAGCACCTGATTTAATAACAACACACAAGTACAGGCTGCAGGAACAGGGAAAAGGTGTCAATATATTACAGGAGTTTGAATCTAAGAATAACTGGTTGGTCCTAACTTCATTCATCACTAAGTAATATTTCTAATTTGAAGATTTCCCCTATACAACCACTTCTAGTAACACTGTCTCATCATTTAAATGATACTGGAGTATTTTCTAGGAGACATTTCCAGAAAATGTGGAAATATTCTCCATAATATATGGAAAAATGGCTGTGACCTCCAGCCATTGGGCCAATTCCTCTGCTGGGATAAAAACACAGAGTCATGGGAGCAAAACACTGTGAGCAGATGGAGGTGGAAGGAGCAAAACTCAGCATTCTGTACCTGCCTCTGACTTCTCCCATCTGCTGTGCATTAACACAGCAACATTTCATCTGCCTGCATTCCCAAATCAGTACTGGGATGGAAAACTTTACTAAATCTTCCCACAATAAGCAGCTCAGGTAAAATTTTCCCCCCATGCTGTATTCCATTCATCATAAACCACTCTCTGGTCCTCATGACAGAGCTGTAAAGAATTTTTTCTATTTTACTGTAGATGAGATAGCTTCCTCTATTTCCAGTATAGATGAGTTTGAGAAATAAAAGCAAACTTAGCCAGATCTTCCCTGGATTTGTTGGTTTTATTGGCAGGAGTTCAATCACCTCTGTGTTACTGTTTGAGATGCCCGCACAATGCACTTTCCCTTCTCCCCCTGAGCAGAACTCTCCCCTCCCACCCAACCCATTATCCAAATGTTCTCTGATAATGCTCAGGGAAGACTTATTCTTGCTCTCAGTTCTATTGTTCTCTCCCTGGTAGTGACAGATTCATTTAATATTTTTTAAAGAATGCCAACGCTCATTCTATTCAATAGGAATCTGAAATTTAAAGAAATCCACCTTTTTTTTTTTTTTTGCAAGTCATTATCCCCAGCTAATAGATATCCCTCCTGAAGCAGCAGTAGAGATGAAGTAATTTCAGGTACTATCACATTTCTATTCAGATCACAGGCAGCAATTCTTGCAGCGATTTTATTTCTCAGCAAAAATCATTATTGTCCCTCCTGAATTACCCTGAAGAGTTCTATTTTACTCCCACTACCTCTTCTCAACATTCCTTGATTAAAAAATAGTACATGATATTTGTTATCAAATATCAATACATAGACAAGAGTGGGAGAAATGGGGACTGGGGAAAAAGCAAAGGCACTTTAGAAAACATAAACCTTTAATAAGCAGGAAGGAGAATTTAAAGCAGCCTGAGAAAGACTGTGAAGCTGCAGATAGAAGAGTACAGCACTTAGAGGAAACCAGAAGAAAAAGGGACAGAAATCCAAGGATCCAGCCCAAATCCATCCCTCCATGGTCTGGCAGTGTCTTTAAATTTACAACTTCCTAAAGCTCCCAGTAATAATTCCTTCAGTTAGATTTTCTTAGCTCTGCAGGTACAACCAACTGCCTGATGAGATTTAAGAACAAAAGAAAGGCTTTAAAAGACTCAATCACTCAGCTTAATGAAAACATCTTGAATTATTTAACAAACAATCTATTAGGCAGCTCCAGCTATCAGGAAACATGAAGTTTGATAGATCTGACTCCCTGCTGGAGTTTTATGTCACAGTGACTCCAGCCCTTTCCATGCAGTCTCAGGGATGTAACACAGGAGTGAATTCAGCCTGAGATTGAGCTGCATTAGACTTTCATATAGGATCTGTCACTAAGAGCAGGAAAAGCAGCCAACAATTATTTTAAAAAAGAAAAAAACCCTGGAAATAAGCTTTTCAGGCCCTGGAACTGAGGCATTATTCAATAATTCGCTCTCAGGTCCATTTGAATTCTCATCTGTCAACTCTCCTTTTATTACCAGACTGTTCTATAAGCAATGATCTGGCAACACACTTGAAAAATCTACGTATTCCTCCTCATCCATCACAACAAACAATTTTCCAAGCAACAACAGAGACAGTGTAATTTCAAGAGCAATAAGCTCAACTCCTAACTCATTATTTTTATGCCATTGTGGTGTGGCATAAGAAGTATCATGGAAAACAGGAAACCTTTTCCTCTTTCCATCACAACCCTCTTCAATACATTAAAATCCACTCCTAAGAGTGCATTTAGAACTCTTCCCATCACTCAAAAATAAGCAAAAGATAATTAAAGTCCAAGTTACCGATGCTCAAGGAAGACAATTGAAATCTTCTTTGTTAAGTCACTATTTCAACATCTGAGGACACTTTGTTACAGACAACAAAAGGATTCAATCACAGGAATATAAAAGAAAAATAAAAATACAACTCCCTGAGACAGTTTGACCAAGAAATTCAGTAAAGCCCCCACCCTCTCAGTACAAAATGACAGGTGTTCATCAAATCTTGTTCTGCACTTGTAAAAACAGTTTTTAGTTTAGAGAACACATTCAGCCAGAGAAACACTACATCATTCTTCAAAACATTCCTTTTTAACTGACACAAACCTAATTTCCATGCAAATATATGAAGCACAAAAAAACCAAGTTCCTAAAAATAAACCTCCACCTCTCAGAACATCATTCTCAAAGTTAACTTTTGACAAACTAACAGAAAGGCTGTGACTTTGTGTAGCAAAATGTTCCAGCAAAAAGCATCAGTGCAGGGAGAATTATTGAAAGATATTCTTCCAAAACCTACTATACAGGGTAAAAAAAAGGATCCTGTCAAGTCATCAGAGAAGCTAAAAACCTCTTGTATACATTTCCACTTTTCAAGATATTTTTGTATTTCCGTTGGTGTGACTAAGCACTTTCCAAGCCAGAGATTTCCAACTGAAAGACAGTGTTCATTTGGAGAGGGTCCAACCACCTCCTCCTTTCAGGGAGCTGCTAATGGTTGATGTTCATGTTTAAAACAGCATTAATCATGCCTGCAAACAGGGAGAAGGGGGTTGCCAGACATTCAAAATACTGAGTATTTCCTTATTCTGGCATAAATCCACACTCCTACAACCTCGAGTCTGAGGGGATACAGATTAGATAATCAGAGAAAGAGGGGGATGTTCACAGTGACATCATTTCAATTCCTGGAACTATCCAAGGAGAGGCACTTGGAAAGGCCCTGTAGCACAATATTACTGCTTTAGAGAGACCAAAAAAAAATATTAAAGGACCTTTACTGCAGTGAATGATTAACTCTGAGTGACATCAGCCTGTGCTGAGTATCACCAGCCCCTCTGTAAATCAGACAGGGCTGGAAATCCATAGCAGAACCTTGGCTTGTGGTACACATCTCCTGCCAAAATGGGATATTACACAGAGAATGGAGCATGCAGCACACACACAGGGTATGTCCTATAAAGGATATAACTTATAAAAGGTTATACCCAGCCTTTAGGCCAGGACAAGGCAGATCCCTTTTGGTCCAGCCCTGCTCAGTTTCCGAGCCAGCAGGGCCTTGGCCCTTGTGAATGCTTGGCTCTTGCATGGCTCTGAACTCATCCAAATTTCTGCTTTCTCTTTTTGTACCTGCCCTCCTCACTATAACATGGAATTCCAGAGGTGTTTCCAGCCCACCCTCCCATTCCCTCTGATTTTATCCCCCCTCTGCAGAGCAGTGGCACAGCTTGGAGCCCAGCCTGAGTGTGCAGGTGACAGAGGTTGTAGCACACACAAGAGAGAGCCACGGGGCTATTAATGAACCCAACTGCAACAATTCCAATCACTTGGCCTCTCTTTGCTAAGACAGATATTCCCTGGACTACATATTCACATATTAAAGAGCATTTAAGCCAATTCAAGTGCAGTCACTTCAAAAGCAGCAAGGTGTCACAGGTAAGAGTTAGTGCCAGTGATTGATGACTCAAACACTTTAAAAGAAGATCTAAACTCAGTTACAAAATCTAATCTCTTCAACAAAATGCTTTACTTACTGGACCTTGAGGACTGTTCTTGGCACTGGAAACCAGAGTCATAACATCAGATTTATAGTCCTGAAAAGAGAAAAGAGGGGAAAAAATAGTCAGATTAAAGATAATAGATGGCACTTTACATGTCAGGAATAAAGACCAACACTGAGCACCACTGTGATTAGACTCAGAGGTGCCATTAGTAAAACATTTGATTATTGAGACTTTCATTGCTGTTCATCTTGTACCTTAGACCCTTTGACTGAATTACACACTTTGTTGGTTTTACCATAACGATCCCCAAGGAAGGCAGCAGCCTGATGTCTCTTTTGGGAGGCAGTGGGGTGGAAGGACAGGATTTCTGCCTTCCAGAAACTCAGGGGAGAGCTCCATTGCACTTCCTGAACCAGCCCTGCACGTGAAATTTGGGTGAGAGGTTCCCAGCCACTCAAAATTCTCTCAGCACCTGCTGACAAACGTCTCTCCATTCCAACAGAGGTTTCTGTCCTGTAAATGTTGTTCCTAAGCCCTGCAGCACAGGCTGAGCAGGAGGCAGGCCCATGGCTATGCTGGCTCACTATTCTTGTGTCACATCTCCATCTAGGTGCACCCTAAAGCAATGGAAAATCCCTCATTTTCTACCTCTCAGCGAGCTTCTCTCCTACAGCCCAGCTGGCATTTCACAAGTCACAAAGCAGTCTGGGGCTTGGGCATGAGAAGAGCTGAGCACTCTGGTGTTACTGCAACACAGGAACAGAGGCTGGGAGGGTTTTTAACAGCTCAGAGAAGAACCAGAGTGTCTAAACACAGGTGCAATAAATTCAGCTGCAAGACTCAGGGCAGTAAGTCTTGAAACAG
The DNA here is from genome assembly GCF_023055355.1 of Agelaius tricolor. Lineage (NCBI taxonomy): Eukaryota > Metazoa > Chordata > Aves > Passeriformes > Icteridae > Agelaius > Agelaius tricolor. The sequence continues at coordinate 13,141,946 of NW_027269279.1, forward strand.
TTCTGATTTTAAAAGGATCTGTTAGTTAGCATGCTAAATTTTTGCCTCTTTCTCAATGAATACAGCCATCACACTCATATTTGTATTTTGAAAAGGCCTCCCAGAGCTGGCCTCCTCTTGTCATGCCATCCTGTCAATAAAGATCAGATTTACATGGCAAGCCAAGCTACACAGCTCCCCATGTTGTTTGGGAATTAAAGTCTGATAAGCTGAAATTGAGGTCTATCTGTCCAAGACAGCAAAGAGTAACTGCTATAAATTCCTTTTAATTATCATCATCAAGCATGCCTCCATATATAAAGCTTCTAGAGCCTTTATTTATAGGAGATGTGCTATGAGCCAGGAGACAGATCATATTTCAGGGAGCTGCTAGTAATTCTCCATCCTTTACCCTGAGTACCCCCAAGTCTCTGAACTGTATAAATGAGAGTAGCCCCCAGTGTCCATTCAATTCAGCCACTGCAAACACCATCCCCTTCACAGGAAGTGCCACCAAACCAACTTCACAAGGTGTCAATAGATAAACTACCACCAAAATCCCCTCCCAGACAAACCCCTGCAGCCCAATTCCATGTTCCCCACAGAGGATGGCAGTCAGTGTTGTCCACCAAAAAGCTGCAAACTGAGACCAACATTGAAGAAAACCACTGAGCAAATCTGTGTTCCAGTCCTGGGTGGTGTCACAGTGCCTCTGTACCCTTACCCACTGCTGTGCCCTTAAACAACTGTGCCTTTGCTGCCTTTTCAGGTTTTCACTCCTGCCACTCTCCTCCCTTGTGTCCCTGCTGCCCCAGAACCCTTTCCCTGCTCCTGCTTTGCCACCACTCTGTGCAGCAGGATGCATGTGCAGCTCTTGCTATTCCCTGCCCATTTCCTTCCCCCCTGGTTCCAGAGCTCCTCAGGCTGCACCATCTCCCTGGGATCCCAGCTGCACAGGGCTCAGGAAGGACTGGGGCAACCCAAACCAACCTTTTTGCAGGGCTGTTCCTCCTGGGAAAATCCCTAGCAGAGACAGCACGTTTTCTTTCACACCACTCTTCCACAAGGCAATGCCCCGAGTTCCAAATAAATATGACATTTTAAGCAGCTATTTTGCAAATATACTTCTTTTTCCTCCCCAAGCCAGCTAATCTCTAAGCATTGCACAGCTCTGTGCAGCAGTAACAAATTAATAAACAGCTTTAGGCCAGTGCTGCATGTGGGACAGCTCCTTGGGAAGCTCGTGCTGTGCTCCCTATTAATAACTCCCTCACCACCTGTGAAAATCCAGGCACATTGAAGCAGAAAATAAAAGCAAAAATAGCAAAACTCCTCAGGTTTAGGTTGTTTTTAGGGGGGTAGAGAATTCCAACAACAATCCAGATTAATCTAAACCTGTTAGCAGGAGCCCAAATCCTTTCTCCAGTAATTCCAGATGCTTGGACTGGGATCCAGCAAAGCCCCTTCTCCTCCTCCTGCATCACACAGGCTGACATCACCATTCCCTCACTCCAGCTGCAATAGCAGCTCTGATAGACAAAGGAGATTAATTCCCATCATAATGATTTTCACATCTAAGACACTTTCCTCTACACCATTTCTGTATTTACAGCAAACAAAAAATTGGTTTGTGGAGTTGCTTTCACACTCATTTTCAGGTAATGTGTCATAATAATACCTGGTACATGTTCAGGTTATGCAGAGTATTGTGCCACTGACAAATCATTTAACTATGCACTTGTCTTGGAGGCTGCAGGAAAATGGAAATTACACAGTTTCAACACTGCAGCAGCACAATAAACAAAAACTTTCTCCCTCCTGTAGAGCTACACTTCATGCTCCTAGCAGTGCCTCCTCCAGGTAATTTCTTTTGAGTCTCTTGTTTCCATTAACATTTGTATTTTGAGGTGATTTCTACTTGGTACTCGAAGGTGTTATTGCAACAACCATTTACAAGCTATTTGATTTTCAGGGTCTGTTCTGTTACCAAAGGCAGCTATGCTGTGCCCATGCCAGGCTTTCCAGAAGTTTCTTATGATTCCCATTACTGCCCATCTGCCCTTAGAGGAATCAAGAAAGAGCAATAAAACACTCCCTAAATTTTATGTGGGGCACAGCCTTCTCCCCACCCCTCAAACTGAAAGTTTGGACTAAATGTCAGCTAACAGACATTACTTTCCATTCTTCTGACTTTAATGGGAAAAATAAATTTTGGCAGTCTTTCCCCAGTGTTAAAAGTCTTAGCTACTCCCTGGGGATAGAAAGAATCAATGCAAGTAAGATCCATATTTTCTTTCTTGGAACACCACTACTTCCAGCAATTTATTTGACTGACTATGCCTTCTATTACCATGTAAATTGTTTCAGGCTGCAGGAAAAAAAAAAGTATTAATCTCCCCTCAGTAAGTCATAAAATAAAGAAATCAATTTCAAGGTCAATTTAGTCTAAATAACACCTGCTGCCCTTTTTGTAACATGCAGACTCCTCTGAAACACTAAGTTGCTGTCTATAAAGGCATCAGTACGTGATGTCTCACATAAATCAGGGTGCTGGATGGTCCAGGGCAGCTGATTTGCAGGGTACAAAGTGGGGCTGGCCAACAAGCCCCAGAGCAGGGCCCTCTTCATCACTGCTCTTCATCATCAGCACAAGGCTTTGCACAGAAAATAAAGCCAGGGGAGCCTGGAGTCTGCAGGGGGCTGGTTCTGCAGGGGGCTCGTGCCTTGTCACCTTCTGGGGACATCCAGGGAACCCCAGGCCCCCCATTCACAGCCATGAAGGGCCAGCAGCACAAGGTGAGCTTCAGAGAAGGCGGAAAGGACAAAAATAAATAGTAGGAACAAGAAGAAATCTTTCCTTCTGTTGGAATCTTTCCTTCTGTGGGAAAGCAGAGTGGAATGGCAGAGACTGGAAATAGGAATTAAGATAATGGATTTTTTTCCCTGTCCTAGAATTCAGAAAAGGGAAGCTACTTGAAATATTCTCTTTTATTCCACTTTTAAGTGGAAATCCATTTCTCTTCTGGTCAAAAACTGTCCAATCTTTCTTTTAAATATATTTAATGTGCTCTCCTTGTAGCCCAAGACTGCATTTGATGGCTCTAAGGTGGCTGGACATCCATGCCCTTCTCCTGAAAAGTTTGCCTTGAACTCTGTGACTTTTCTGGGCTGGGACAGAAAATTCCAAAGCCTCAGGACTGGGTGGCCTGGCCACTGTGTTCCTCCCCACTGTGGTACTTCTTTCCCATCAGATGAATACAACTATTTTTCCTTTGCCGTATCCAGTTCACAGCACTGCTGGAGCTTCGTTAAATCCAAAGTTCCTGACAGGTTTTTATTTGTTCCTCTGGGTCCTCCAGCAGAAGACAATCTGGACAATCAATACCCAAGCAATACAAGTTGCTTCAGGAATGAAGCAAATATTCAGATATTCTGGAAAGGGGACTCCATATTCCTGTAAGACTTCTCTAATGAAAATAAACCAATGTCCTGAAGGCTTCTGAAAAGGGCTGAGAACATAAAGATGCACAAGGCTGAGCAGGCAGCAAACTAAAATCAATTTACAGCAAATGCTCTGACCCAGGAGTCCTCTAAAGCAGGAACAGATTGTGCCTCCCTGCCAGAGCTGTACCCCAGCTCTGCCCCAGGACATCCAGGAGAGGGAACAGCCCCAGGTGTCCCCAGGCTCACAAAGAACAATGCTCAGAAATGTCACTGCAGCAGAGCTCTCTCTCAATTCTGGGCATTAGTAGGTGGTCTCCAAGGCCTTCCCAGCATTTATTGCATGAATCTGGAATTATTGAGGGGTTTCACCTCTTGTTCTACACAGCAGAAATACCTTCCTATGGTGCCCAAAGAGAAAACCAACCCCAACTCTATCATTTAGAGCAGGGAGTGCACAGCACCATCCCTGTTCCACAATTCATAGTTAGCACTGGAATGTGGAGCCATTTCATACATATACTGACTTTGAATGTCTCCTGCTTTAGCTGGAAGACAACATTTCACCAAATAATAAAAATATAATTTCATCAACTCTGATATATTCATATATTTATAGAGTATAATGATTCTCCTATGATGATACACTAGCAAAAAGGAATGCTGCCATTTTCCATCAGATAACACTCAGTGAGTCAAAGGTTACATAGAAATAAATTGGAAAATATAAAGTCACAGAAAAAATCATTTATTTATTGGATATAAGAAAATATTTCATTTTTTAAATCCATGATCCTGAATCCTATTTAATGCAAACTTCTCTGTGAAATCCCACTATCACAAGCCAAGGATAATGGCTGTGTGTCAGGAACTGCCAATATACTGATTCAGTGAGTCAAGAAACAAGGATGAGATTTACTAGGAGTGATAAGCATATTAATGTTATATCATCTAAAATCATACAAATACTCATTTTGCAGTTGAATGTGTCTAATAGCATGAGATTCCACAGTAGAAAAACAAACAGAAGCCTGGCATGGCTGTCCAAGGGCTCAAAAGATTAGAAACACAAGAAAAGAGCAACTTTTTAAAGGGTTTATTTGTTTGAGGTGAAGGAACAGAAACAACCACTAACTTCAGATGCACAGCAGAAAGAGCTGTGTAAGACACACAAGGAGGGGTTTTTTTAATGAGAAATTATCTTTTCCACATGCCAAGAAGAAGCTTCAGAATCCAGAACAATGAAGCCCTGGAAAGAACAGGGGGAGATGTCTCCCAAAGATGAAGAATAGAAGCAGTGCAAGAAGAAAGCCAGAATATTCCTAACTCTTCCTGCCCAGCTGAATGATCCTGTATTTCCTAATCCTCCAGCAGTCCATGAAGTGGGTAAATTACTGCAGGATCTGCTGTGAAATCAAGGTGAAGAAAGAGACAAAACAAGTGGAGAGTTAAATAAATACCTTCAAAATGTAATCACAAAGGGCACAGATGAGCATGTCTGACATTGCCCATTATCTCCTGAGCAGAATTACTTTAGGTTTACTGAGGCAGGAGATTTCAGTCACCTACAAGTCACTCAGGAAGGTTTATCTGGGAGTATTAGGAGACAATCAGGAGCAGAATCTGCAGAGCAGTGATAACCATCACCAGGGGTTTGCCCTTGCACTGGAACAGCAGCAGAGGTGCCCAGGGATCTCAGCAAACCAGGCCTGCCCTGGCTGCAGGGAGTGCTTGGTGGCACTGCAGCCGAGCTCAGATAAGAAATCAAAAGTTTCTCTTTGCCTGAAGCTCAGATAAACCCAGCTGGGTTTATCTCTACTCCAAACAGCCTGGGAAAATGTTTCCAATGATTCCTGATTTTCACTGACCAAAGCTGAAAGAAACAACCACTGCCTGCAGATGCACAGCAGAAAGAGCAGTGCAAGACACACAAGGAGCTTTTTAATGGGAAATTATCTGTTCCACGTGCCAAGAAGTTCAGAATCCTGAACAATGATGGAAACCTCACAGGAACATTCTCCCATGGCACCCCATCAGGAAATGCTTCATTCACCAACTAGCCACAATTTTCATTAAGTGGATTTAAAGGCAAAAAAAATCAGCTACAGGATGTATCCACATTACTTGTTCCCCCAGGCACAGAAATATTTCTTATGCTACAGAATTTTCGGACAATGATTATATTTTAAATGTATTACCTGCCTGATCACTGTTGCAGGATGCTCCTCACAAAATACACTTTTCATGTGATTCTCTGGCATATATAATATTTATCTATTTCTATATAATATTTATATATTTCTATATAACATATATTTATCTATAAAATATATATTTGTATACATTTATATAAAATATATAAATATATAATATTTCTATATTTCTATATAATATTTCTATATTACTATATAATATATATCTATCTATAATGTATACATGTATATATTTATATAAAATATATATAACATTATTATAATATTATTATATATCATGATTTAATAGATTATATAATATATAATATTATTTATTTTTATATATATTTATATATATAAAGATACATATATATATGTGTATATATATGCATATATATGTGTATATATATGTATATATATATGTATATATATATATATATGTGTGTGTATATATATATATATGTGCAGGGCTGTTCAAATCTAAGCACTAATATTCTGCTATAGCAATCCACCACCCACCTTGCATTGTTCTGCCCCAAAATGCTTAGACAAGCCATGATCAAGTTTCTAGGGCTGAGACTTCAGAAAATAATCAATATAAGGCTATTGTTACATGACTGGGAACAATTACATGACTGTGAAGTTCACTTATTTAGAACTGGTATCTCTTACATTACTGTAAAATTAACAGGCATTACATGGAGCCTTTCAGAAAAAAAAAAGACCAGAATATTTCTGTCCAGTCTTTGCAATATTACCTGCATATAAATCTCCTCTGTAGGGACTGCTGCCAGTCTAACATGACGGAGTCATGGCTCAAAATATAAATATTTCACTGCTGGGGAGAATTAGCAGTTGTTACAGGCTAAACAGTGGCTCTGCTTTCAGTGCCTGAGTGCTTCTCAGCTGCCTGGTGACACCACAGAGCATCATTTACCTGGCCAGAGTATTCTCATCTTCCCTTCCTGCCACTAGAGCCCATGGACTCTGCTTCCACGACTGTGAAATAAGAACTGATGAAGATATAGATTTGAAATATTACTGCATTACACCCTGTGCAGTGGTTTTTGACACGTGGCCTTCCCTCAGCTCTATCAGGGCAGCATTCTGTGCACTGCCAGGGCCTGGGGAGCTCCCCAGAGCATTGCAACCCCAGGTTTGCTCCATTCACAGGACAATTTAACATCTGCACCACCTGTTCTTTGATAAAACGTTATCATTCCTGTTCTCTGAATGCCATTTCAACCCACTCCTCCAATTCCAAGCCACCTTCTGCCCTGAACACTTGCTGGCTTAGCAGATTTCTTTTGGCATGGATAGCAAAACTACAGTTAAGTATTTCAATTTTCCTTATGTACTAGCAGTCATGTTATTTTTCAGGAAGGTTGATGAGGCCTGAAATAACAGGAAATTTCTTCCTTTTATTGAAGAAATACATATAAATGCAAACAAAAGTGAGGAATCAATTCAAAATCCTAGGATAGCTTTCCAATAAATAAAAGTGAAATGAAAATTCAGTTGCATGCAGCTATTACAAGCTCATATAACTCTGCCAAGATAGCACTTCAGCTCCGTGTTTATTTCTGTCAGAATAATATGAGGAATGCTCTATCAGTTGGAACTGGATTACAATAAATAAGATTCAATTTAAGAATAAATGGCTCGAGTCCTGAGGGCAATTTAAAATTTGTATATTTAAGAAAAATAAATCTATATCTCTTGCAAGGAAATAATACTTTGGACAGTGAGTTTATGAAGGGATACAAGCTATGAAATTATGTAGCTGCTGTTAATGTACCACAGAACCTGTCAGCTAAAGAAAAACAGCAGTAAAACATAGCAACCAGAGAGAAGGAAGGGAAATTCTCTGAGAAAATGCTGAAACATGCAGAGAATGGATGCACCAAGAATAGAAATTAAGGCAAAATCCTCGTATCACTTCCCCATGAGCACCTCCCTGCTCTCTGCCATCAGGGTAAGCCTGTTTCCATGGCATGTTGTGGAATGTGGAATAACAGCAGCCAAATGAGTTCTGCCAGAATTTTCAGTGTCTCTGTAGTGCTCTAAGATGTTGGAATTTGGAGCAAAAAGTTGTGACTGCATTCAAAATTAATGAGGACATCCCACCCCAAGCTCATGCACAGCTCCTGACAGCCACAAGTGGAGCTGCAGGTCTGCTCTGACAGCACCAGGAGAAAAGGCTGAAGGTTTGTTTCAGATAAATGTGGGCTATGCTGTGGGCCCTGTCTGCCTAGGGCAGAAATTCAGCATTGTCAGGACAGCACCACAACTCCAGCACTGAAAATTCAGCATTGTCAGGACAGCACCACAACTCCAGCATTGAAAATTCAGCATTGTCAGGACAGCACCACAACTCCAGCATTGAAAATTCAGCATTGTCAGGACAGCCCCACAACTCCAGCACTGAAAATTCAGCATTGGGCAGGACAGCCCCACAACTTCAGCATTGAAAATTCAGCATTGGGCAGGACAGCACCACAACTCCAGCATTGAAAATTCAGCATTGTCAGGACAGCCCCACAACTCCAGCATTGAAAATTCAGCATTGTCAGGACAGCCCCACAACTCCAGCATTGAAAATTCAGCATTGTCAGGACAGCCCCACAACTCCAGCATTGAAAATCCAGCATTGTCAGGACAGCACCACAACTCCAGCATTGAAAATTCAGCATTGTCAGGACAGCCCCACAACTCCAGCACTGAAAATTCAGCATTGGGTAGGACAACACCACAACTCCAGCACTGAAAATTCAGCATTGGGAAGGACAGCCCCACAACTCCAGCATTGAAAATTCAGCATTGTCAGGACAGCCCCACAACTCCAGCATTGAAAATCCAGCATTGGGTAGGACAACACCACAACTCCAGCACTGAAAATTCAGCATTGGGAAGGACAGCCCCACAACTCCAGCATTGAAAATTCAGCATTGGGCAGGACAGCCCCACAACTCCAGCATTGAAAATTCAGCATTGGGTAGGACAACACCACAATTGCAGCACTGAAAATTCAGCATTGTCAGGACAGCACCACAACTTCCAGTCACTGCAAACCTCTCTGCTTCTGCATGCCCCCAAGAAATAGCTGAAATTCAACCAGCTGCAGATCTAGATGAACTAACTATGTTTTGTATCTGCTGTTGCTTGTTCAAATGTCCCCCCACTCACAACAGGTACAATCCAGCAGCCAGCAGTGGCTCCTGGTGTTTTGATCTGTTTCAAACACACAACCAGACCCCTGGTTATTTATTAAAGCTGAATTTACATGGGAAGTTACTCTGCCTGGGACCTGCTCTGTTATCTGAAGCTTACTGGTTCTTAAATTAGAGTTATTGGATTATAAATCAAATGGCATCTAGTTAAAAAATAACCCCAGCAGTATTAGAGCTCACTGTTTGGCAGGAGTGCTGGCTGTACCTGTCAGAAAAGGATACTCAGGACAATGAACACAGAGCCAAAAATTCATGTCCCCAAAAAAACTATTTTCTTTACTCGTGATGAAGCATCCATTAACATCAGTCAGCTTGTAAATAACATCTCTGTAATAAAGGGTGAGGTTTTCTTGCTGCATGTCCAGAGGAACAGTGGATTTTGGCACATTTCATATTTTGGCCTTCACTCTTTCACTCCTCAGGCACTGAGGAAGCAATGGAAAAGAGATTATGGTCTTAAAGGAAAAGAATCCTGCATGCAGATTGTGGGGCTTGATACCAGGAGCCATAATACCCTTTTCTAGTCAGAAAAGTACTGATAAGCACTGCAACTCCTCTGTTCACAGTGCAGCTGCCTGAAGGTGCAAACATGAATTTAATGCTAAGCCAATGGTACATTTTTAGTCTTTCAACACCTAGGGCAGTGCAGAGAGCAGCTCCATCTTCCCAGCTCTGCTCTCACTGGAGGGAAGGCTGAGAAATCAGAATCCTCCCCACTCTGCCTGCATGGCTGGGGGAGGAGGGGGAATCAGGGACAGGTAAAACCTGCAGAGCTGGGACCCCAGCAGGACAGGGCTAACCCCAAAATACTGACCAGAGCTGTGATGGCAGCTCCCTCTTCCCCCAGGTTCATACAACATGGAATACTGAGAGCCAAACATTGATCACAGCTGTTCTATCCTTATTTTTAAGTCCCTAGAGCCCTTTCCATGCCCTTAGTCATGGAACTGAAAATCACTATGAAAATTGAGAAGCCTTTTGGGGTTTTTCTGATTCACAACTAATATTTTCAGGGTGAAAACTTGTTGTGTTTTAAACAGCCCACGTTTATATCTCTGAAATTGCTTGGCAATACGATATACACATTTTACAAAAACTCACTAGAGCAGCAATCCAAACAAAGTGTTAAGAAGACTTCTACAAACACTGAGGTTTTCTTCCTTACAAATTAGACTGACAAAATCTCAGGCAAGGCCCAGTCTAAGTTTCTAAGAGTCAAACCTTGGCTTCACTGTCATTCCATCGCTCCCCTGAATTTCTCTCTTTTTTAAACAGCAGCTATGCTTGAGCCTGGAAATAGTGAGAAGTGAATTTTCCTCCCAGAACATTTTGTGCTTTCTTGCCAAGTCATCCTGTGAACGTGCTTAACTACAGCTCCCAAGTCAATTGGTGCAGTGGTTCCATCTGACACCCATCACTCATCCTGTCCTGCCCACAGCCCAGGCAAGCTGCCTGCAAAATGCCTTGTCAGTCCTTCAGGCATTGCCTTAACCAAACAGAAATGGGCTAAGAGCAATGCCAGGCTGTCACTCTGCATTTATCAACAAAAGGGAATAATTTTTAGGAAAATAATAATAAGCTCTCCTCACAGCACTAACACTAAATGACCTGAAAAACTTTCCTAAGGGACTGAAGGCACAGAACAAAGTTTCATTTCATCTTCGTAGATCTGACAGCTCAATTTCCCAAGTTTCCAGGGACCTTCAGCAGTGCTAAACAGAGGCAGTAACAAATGTCAGTGTTTACTCTGAGATCTCTTTGTTAAAGCTCTCTGTACTCAGCAGTCTTTAATAACCCTCTTTAGGCACAGGCAGAGCATGTTCTGCATAAAGCAATCAGGAGTGACTCAGCACAGTGAGTCTGCTGCAGCTAAACAGGATGGAATTGCACTATTTAACTACCACAGATAATCACATTTCCTAGCAAGCCCCTTCCCCTATCCTGGTAAGGAAATCAGCTTTGTTTTCAAGCACCACAAGCCCAAAGCTTTGGCTTTGGCAGCTGCAGTGCCAGGCACGGCCTCGTGTTCTCATCACTCACCTGGGGCTGAGCTGCTGCTGGCAGGGCAGGGGGTGCAGAAACCACCCAGAGCAAAGATCCCAGCTCTGAGAGAGGAGAGAGCCAGGAGCTGTAAGAACAGATCAGCCCCACTGCCCAGCCCAGGGCAGGCTCCTGACCCAGGAGGAGCTCCAGGAGAATTGCAGAGGTGGCCTGGTGAGCTCAGCCAGCCTTGAACAAAAGCCACTGCTTTGGGGCAAAGCTCACAATAACTTTTTCCTCATAATTAACTGATTGTCCAGGGTTTCAAAAGCTGGCTCTACATTGCAGATGCTATGGAGGTTAAGAGCAGTGCAATGGGCAACTGGAGTTTCCTGCTCCTAGTTTACAATTAGAGCTTTTTTCTAATTAAAAAGCAAACAAACCTTGAATTTCCAGAGCAAGACTTAAGTGAGCTGACTTGACTCTCATTATTTAATGAAAATAAGTAACCAGGAAAGTATCTGGGGGCTTTACTGCCATTGAAAACAATATTTTTTGATGAACTGTTTTCCTTTGATAGTACATTTGACCAAGAACTTTTTCCGAACACTACAACATTCACAAAGAGAAAGAAACAGGATCAAAGAAAATAAAATAGGAGCCAGAAGAACAAGACAGTTAATTAACTTCAAAAAGCAGGATATACAACTCAAGTCATTCCTCAGGGCCATCCATCTAACCTGGTTTTAAAAGCCTTCAGTTATGAAAACTCCACTTTCCCCAATTCATTTATTCCATTTCTTTTAGAAAGCTTTTCCTGATGCCAAATCTCGATCTCTTTTGCTCCAATTTAAGCCCATTACCATTTGCTCTTTTCCCCGTGGATCTGCATTATCATCATTACCTGAGTCTCTGCAGCACCTCTTTCCTGCATCTAAAGACTGCCAGTACAGCTTCAGAGCTTTTCCTCTTCCTTAATCTCAGCACCCCCTTCTTTTTCACTCTTAACTCACACACAGAAATACAATGAATAAAAGTTGCTATTTTACATAAGTTTGGGCAGACAATGCACGACAAGAGTTGAAGGTGAGGCCGAATGTGAAAGATCCTGAATTTTCAACAATTTTGGAAAGTGGTGCAGCACCTGAATCATTAATATTCATAGACAGATATGCACATGTATTTGATAGATAGAGCACAGCAGACCTCTTTGCTTTGGGGATATTTAGCATTGGTGGATCAAACCTTAAAGGATTTCCATGCCTATTTATTTCTACCCATGTGCACACCTAGGCAAGCCAGCCCTCAGGACTAGAGAATTGTTCCTGACTGCAGCTGGCCATTTCAAAACTCCCAAAGATGAGCTTTATTCAGCTTCCAGGAGCTAGTTATTTAATTCAAGCCTGGAAAGCACAACCACAGATGGAGCTTTTGGCTCCAGCACCAAACTCCCAGTAGCAGCTCCCTTCAGATGCAGAGTTCTCAGCTGGCCCATAAAACCAGAGACAGCTGTGAAATTTAGAATCTGGTCAGTCTTTCAGATTATCAGCTCCCAGTGTGGTTTGTACTCCCAGCCTTTGGTGTGGAGATCCTGGATGTGTTCTGGATCCAGGATCTCTGAGCCACAGGGATTCTCTGAGTGAAGGACACAGGAAAACCCTTCTTGCATGTTCCAATGTCAAGTTCCTCATTGCCACTCCACCCTAGGACCTCTGTTCCACTCTTAGCAAAGAAGCACTGCTGCTGATACAGATGGAAATGCACTCACACCGCTGCAGACAGGGTTTATTTGTAGAAATATCTCTCTAAACATAATTAACAACTAATGGCAGCAAAGAGCAAACACATTATTTGTCCTTTTTTTTCACTTTGAACCCAGAAATAGCAACCCAGCAGGAGAAATGCTTGAGTCAAATGAGCTAATGAGGAGACTATTCCTGTATAATGAGATCCAGAGAAGTCTGTACTTGCCTTCTTCTATCCATAGCATCTGCAGTTTTCACTCTGCTATTTGGACTCCACACACACCCAATCTCTACCCACCAACACCACTATTCCTAAAGTTTTATCTCTGGAACAGCAGCAGATGTTAAACACTGGGCTGGCTGTTACAGAGTTCTTCTTCTACTCCTTCTAAAGCCTGATAACCAAAGTCACTGGAGATTTAGAACATGGAAAAGAGATCACAGGACTACAATTAAATATACTTCAAATTATGGATTGGTTTCCTAAAGAACTGGCTTTTCCAGCCCAACAAAACCAGATGTGTTCTGTAGTAGAATCAGAACCTTCTTACAGGTGTTCTTGCCAAATATCTTTTAATTTATATTCATTAGTAGCACAGTTTGAGAAAAACTAAATATCCTTAAAGTTATCCATGCCCATAACAAAAAAATTCTTTTGTTGCACGGCGAATACTTTTGCCTGTTTAATCATCATCTTCATAAATGATGATTTATGAGTGAAGGAAAAGATTTCTTTGGTTGGAAGTGAACACCAGCCATTTCTCCTACTCAGGTGTGTTGTGAGCTAGCAGGTGCTGCAGTGGGGCTGTGCCAGGCAGCCTGGGCAGCAGCAAAGTCACCTGAAGGCTGCCTGAGCTCCCCTGGTCCAGCAGTGATGCCCAGGAGCCTGGGACACAGAAACCTGAGCTCCTCTGTGCTTGGCATGGATCCTTGCCTTGGATCTTGTCAGCACAAAGGGGAACAGACAGCAGGTAGAATAATGAGCTTGGGGAAACAATAGAGAGCCTAAATCTGGTAAAAGAAGCATCTGCTAGAGCACAGCAGCTGCCCAGCCAGGCCATGAGTGCTGCCAGTGTCACAGCAGAGTTCAGCTCTCACGTGGAACTCACTGACCATTTCTTTAAAAATAAAAAAAAAAAAAGTTCTCCAGTCTTACAAAAGGGAAAAAAATGTAAATTAACACACAGTTTCAAGCAATACAGACATGAGATTTGAGATCCATTTCATGATTTATGTGGTAAGAGGTAAAGAGCTGTAGCTGAAGTAAAGAGGAATAACTCCTAAGCATGGGAAAATGTTCTTAAAAGGCAGCATTCACATTCCTAGGCACTACCTGGATGGACCTGGCTTTATTAAAAAGATCAGGGCCCTCAGGTCACAGTGAGCCTTATATTTAACATGGATTATTATGATTATTATTATTATTATTATTATCTCACAGAAGTTCAGGCTGTGTGGTGGAAGAGAAGCCAGACTCCTGAAAATGCCATTGCAGATGAGCTGCAAAGGGGCACTGGGGACAGATGCCTTCTTCAGCCCCAGCTGGGCAGGATGGGGCCCTGGCAGCTGGCAGAGCCATTGAATTGCTTTGGAAGCCACTGAATTGACAGCTGTACATCTGCTGTGGGACATGGAACAGCCAGGCTGGGGCTGCAGCCCTGCAGAGCCACCTGCACTGCACCCAGGCTGTGTCTGCCCATGGCCTCGGGGACAGTGACCAACAGGACACACACAGGACCGGAGGGCCAATGGCCACAGCCCAAAACACACCACAGCTAATAGCTAAACTCAGCTGCTAGTACTGTAAACTAACAGAAAATGAGAAATTATTAGACATTTCTAAGATATTTTGGGTTAATACAGACCTCCCTACCTTCCTGGAGGAAGAACCTCAGGATATTTCACTCCTTATTCACCAGGAGCTGTTGGAACCCAGGGCATTGCTCTGGGTGCCCTGGATGGCTCCAGCCCCTGCCAGGGGGCTCAGAGACCCTGGCACAGAGCCCAAGAGCCCTGTGCCTTTGATTTTAACCCATGGAAACAATTACCAACCTTATATGAGCATTTACAGGAGAGTTTAAGTAGAATGATAGTTTGTTACAAGATAGAAGGACAAGGCATGCCCAAATTCCTCCATCTTAGCTTCTGAACCCCCATTCTAAAACTCTTAAAATTCTACTTTTCTTTCTCCTTCCTAGCCTCCATCTTCTGGGTGATGGTGGCACTTTTGGATTGGTTTAGAGTAGGAACACACTGTCTAACATAGGTGATAGGTATTGGAAAATTATTGTAAATAAAGTACACATAGTTTTTAGTATAAAAAGACAACACTAGGGCCAATGGCCACAGACCAAAAAATGCCACTGCTAATAGCTAAACTCATCTTCTAGTACCTTAAGCTAACAGAAAATGAGAAATTATTAGACATTTCTTAGATATTTTGGGTTAATACAGACCTCCCTACCTTCCTGAAGGAAGAATCTCAGGATATTTCACTCCTTATTCACCAGGAGCTGTTGGAACCCAGGACATTGCTCTGGGTGCCCTGCATGGCTCCAGCCCCTGCCAGGGGGCTCAGAGACCCTGGCACAGAGCCCAAGAGCCCTGTGCCTTTGATTTTAACCCATGGAAACAATTACCAACCTTATATGAGCATTTACAAGAGAGTTTAAGTAGAATGATAGTTTGTTACAAGATAGAAAAGTAGAATTTTAAGAGTTTTAGAATGGGGGTTCAGAAGCTAAGATGGAGGAATTTGGGCGTGCCCTGTCCTTCTTTCTCCTCCTTCCTAGCCTCCATCTTCTGAGTGATGGCGGCACTTTTGGACTGGTTTAGAGTAGGAACACACTGTCTAACATAGGTGATAGGTATTGGAAAATTATTGTAAATAAAGTACACATAGTTTTTAGTATAAAAAGACAACACTAGGGCCAATGGCCACAGCCCAAAAAATGCCACTGCTAATAGCTAAACTCATCTTCTAGTACCCTAAACTAACAGAAAATGAGAAATTATTAGACATTTCTAAGATATTTTGGGTTAATACAGACCTCCCTACCTTCCTGAAGGAAGAATCTCAGGATATTTCACTCCTTATTCACCAGGAGCTTTCTTCTTCCTAGCCTCCATCTTCTGGGTGATGTTGGCACTTTTGGATTGGTTTAGAGGAGGAACACACTGTCTAACATAGGTGATAGGTATTGGGAAGTTATTGTAAATAAAGTACAGGTAGTTTTTGGTATAAAAAGACAACACCACCCTGGGGGTGGGCAGTGTGCCACAGACTGACCTGCTAAACAGACCTCAGCAGGACAGGGGAAGAAAGTTACAGAAACAAAAAATAATAAACAACCTTGAAAACCACAGCCAAAAAATCCTGACTCCTCCTTCAATCTCGAGGCTGGGAAAAAGAGATTTTATAACACCTCAGGGTCATCTCAACCACAGAGATGCCAAGAAGGAGCTGCATCAGCTGAACATGGGCACCTTGCTCCAGCCTGGGCAGGGCTTCAGTGATCCTTAACTGGGACACACAGCTTGTGTGCCAAGAGAATGTAAAGAAACCAACATCCAAATCATGTTCTTACAGAGCCATACCTGCCTTTTCCCCCTTTTTATTAAAGAAATCTTCATTTTTCCTGACTTTTTCTACCCCACGACTGCAGGGTGCCATGCTGCTGCATGCCATGCATCATAAATAGATTATTCACCCCTTCACATACTCAGCTTCTTAAATGGCATCTGCAGCCTGCCAGGCTGGCTGTAAATGCAGCTCCTTAGGAACAATTAGGTCTTCTAGAAATATTTAGGACATTTGAAAATCTTCGTTATTTAGCTTCTGATAGTTCCATCAGGGCCATAAAATCTATCAGGTAAATAGGTCTTTAAAATTATCATTATTCAACCACACATTAGTGGTTCCTAATGACTCCAAAGATGCTGTTCCACTCCACTGAGTAGGCTCTTGTGGCATATTGATATGCACAGGAAAATGCATGCAAATATCTCTGTATTTACCTATTTTGATTGTTGATTGCTTGCAGAGTTAAAAGCCCATTTAATATGTTTCCTAAAATAATTAAAAAGGCATAATTAGGGCAAGTTTAAGAGTAACCATTTTTAAATGGGCACATTAAGTAAATTTGTTTCTACTGTCCCAAAATCCTTTGCTAAATGTGAGCAGTACTTTTCTGAATAGGCACAAGCTCTAATTCCTTTTTCTTTGTCACAGCCTAGCAACAGAACACAAAATTCCTTCTGAACTACAACTAATTAGGATATCAATTCTATTTTTACAGGCATTTGGGCAGCCTGGTTTAGCTGACCAGTGGGAGCACACAACCCAAACAGAAGCAATTGCTGCCTGTCCTCAGCACAAATAAATGAAGTCAGAAGAAATGACAAGCTCCTTGGATTAAAAGCAAACTACAGCTTTGCCTTGTTCCCAGAGGGGTTGAATAAAACATATCTGAAAGAAAAGAGAGAGAAATGTAATTTTTCCATAGCAGTAATGTAGTTTTTGCTGGCATGTGATCCATGTCAACCACACTCACGGGGAGCCACTGAAGAGCCCTCAGGAAGACAAACACTGAGAGCTGATGAGCAATTTCACAGCCTGCCATCAAATGTTTGTTTAAATTCCAACGTAATGTGCCTACAAGTATAGGGAGAGATGCAGGAAAAGGTAGATAACACCAAAAAATAATCATCTAATGGACAATAATTAGTGTATTAGGCAAATCCTGTTTTCAATCACTTTCCCAAGTCAATAACTGTCTAACTCTGCCCAAATTCACAAGGCAGAGGTTCAGCCTGCCTTTGGAACAGGTGGCATTGCCCATTGTTTGCCTGCAATGACAATGGCTGCACAGACATGCCACAAAGTCAAAGCAATGCACATTTGTAGTTCTGCCATTAACCATAAATCACACTGCAGTCTGACCTGTTGAAATACCACCATTCTATTTTTTATAAGGTGCTTCATAGCAAAAAAAAAATTGCTATAAAAATATGTATATATGGAGAATATGTCATAAGTACATTTATAATTGTAATTATTATATTATTGTTGATATTTACATGAATAATTTTTTTCTATAATTGCATACTCTTTATATAGTAACAGAGACTACAATTAGATAAATGCAGAATATAATTTTGTACTATAGATACCAAGACTCAGGGTTTGTTCAAATGGGACACTGAAACACCTTTAGGAAGCTTCCCTGCACGTTTTGCCCAGAATGAACTCCCAATCCAAGTGTCCTTTCCAATCTAATTGCAACTCACTATACTGCATCTGCACTGAAAACATCCTGAAATTTCTGAAAGATCCTATAGGCACAAGGATTGCATGGCCCAATCATCACAAAACCCCCACCCTGGAAGGGAAAAGAGACCCATGAATTTTGGCAAATGGGAGGATTTGGCACTCAGGTGATTAATAAAGACATCAGGAGAACACATGAAACTTTTAGCACTCAGTCTCCTGCTTATTGATGGGTGAAGCTAGAGAGGCCCTGCAGCAGAATTATCCTTATATGATCTCAATCTGTTTTCCATTGATTTTTCTTACACAGCAGTAAGTTTTGATTAACTTTAGAAGCAGCAATGACTACTTCAAAATGCCTGGAATTGATCAAACATAAGGATTTCCTGTTAAGTAGAAATTAAAAAAAATATTTCTTCCAATATCACTATTAAGAAATGCCTTTCTCTTTGCAAAAATATAAATGAAAAGGCTGCCACATTCCTAGAGCCATTTTGTTGACTCAGAAGGTCATTAGGACATCTCCCAAAAAGGTGAATTAATCACAGGGAGAAGTTTTTCCAGGTTAACACAGCACAGAATCCTTGGGTGACTGCTCAGCTCAGCTTGTCACAGGTACCAGCAGGTACCACACTCACAGGAGCTGAAAATATAAATAATTTACAATAACCCAATCCACCAAAACAATCAAAGCCACACTTGTAAGTAGAGCTTTTGAAATAAAAGCTGCCAGAGTAGCAGTTGAACATTCAGTGCTGTGTTAGTGCTATTGACAAATAAAAAAATTTTTAAAATCTGCCAAAAGCTCTTTTGTCAGGTCTGATAGGTAGCTGGGTTTGGCTTCCAGAATGGCCTCCTGCTTTAATTTACCTTCTTCTTCCTGAATTTCCACAACTGGAAGCACAGTGGACTCTCTCCTAAAGCTTCCCACCTTGTGAACAGAGCAAGAGCAGATTTGTTTTCCTCAAGGTTTTGCTGACACCCTCTGAAATCTGCAGTTCTGTGATAACAGTTCTCTTCTACTTTTCAGATATAGATCTAAACTGACAGTGCAACATCCCAAGATCAGCAGATCAGTGTGGCTGCTCCTGTCATTAACTGTTCCTAAGCTTTGGACAGCTGAGTTCATCACACAAACTCTTCTAAAGGCAAATTTTACATTCCTGTACTCTGGTACGAAAGTAATGAATGGACTGGATGTCACCTCCATGCAGTTCAACTTCCAGAACACTTCACTTTGCACAGTGGCTCTCTAAAATGACCTTTTCCTCCTCCAGCTTGATGGGAAGCACAAGTTTGGGATTTTTTTTTTTCCAGACATACATGTTCAATACTCTGCTGCTACATTCCAGATCATTGTAACTCACAATTTCCTCTATCTCCTCAACATTTCATATTTTAAAGCATTACAATCTCTCTTCCATAATGTTATCTAAAAATAACAACATCAGGCTGGCAGAAAAATCCACTGCAGAATTTTCACACCATTTCAAAGCAGTCAACAGGGAATCTCCCAGGGGGCTGCACTCTGGGTAGTGAATGATGTGTATCTGGAGAGAAATATTGTACAATCAATGCTAGGGATCAATCACTTTAAAGAAATACAGTCATTTGGGACAGTCCTTTTTCCAGGGCAGAAAGCAACTCTGCTGGAAAACCACTTTGTGCACAATGTACATTCGTATGCAGAAGTTCATTTATAATCTATCTCAGGAGATGCTGCAGCTTGCATGCAGTTATTTAAATAGTTTGGGGACTTTGCAAGAGAGATTTACTCTCACTCTCCATACATTTTATTATGGAAGGTTTATCATCAATATTAAAGTTTAATTCCCCCAAAGCAGTGCATTAATACATTCATAAGCTGTAATACCTTGAGCTTTGTGCCCACCTTCATCATATATTGAGAACACAATTGTCAAACAGCAGTTCCATACTTTGCCATCCTTCTTTTTCATTTTAAAGGGATTTCAGAAGTATTTCAAAAGCACAGGGTCATTTTGATGCACTACATTTTGCTTAATTTTAAATGTCTGCCATGCAGAAAATTGAGTTTTATGGTTTTCAGAGTAAAAACAAAGACTGCAGACCCCCAGCTCTCACAGCTCGTTCTTTTCAAGCAATTTTGCTAATCACATATGGACCTTTTGCTACATTTCTTATTTATTGCTTGTCCCTAAATCCTGCTCTCAAGTTCACCCATAATCATTTGGGTTTCATGCCCTTTCAACATTTAAAAGTCAATTTTTGCTGTATAATGAACTTAACATTGGGAGCCATTTCCCAGTAAAGATCCATCCACTATTCCAAATCCTGCTACTACTTCCAAGAGGCCAGTGCCTGTCCTGAGGCTGTCCTGTGCTTCTCCTCCATTCTGAGGGATTGAGAGAAAGTCCTGAGTCCTATTGAACAGCTCATCAGCATGATGGCACAATAAACCACTTTTCCTGATGTGCTCTGAGCAGAGAGGAAGTGGCAACCAAGAACAGCCAACACCAGAAAAGAGCAAGGAAGGACATTAAAAATAAAAGAGGAAACTAATTTGATTGCAATGAAAGAAAGCCAACAGCACACTTATTACAGGAGGAAAAGTAAAAGTGCCCCCAGAGTTATTATCATTTGTCAGCACTGCTGCTGCTCCTTCCTGACACCATGGCACACACAGGGAAAAAAGGGGAATTCAGAGATCATCAGGAGAGCTTTAAAATTGGCTTTTGGTACCTGAGACAGCACACACAGAGAACCAACACAGCCACAAAGCCCCAACTGCCTGTGAGTGAAACCTTAATTCAATATGTAATTTAATTTGGCTTCTGCTGCCTATAATTGCTTCCATCCTCAAGAACAGCTGGCAGGCACCAAGACAAAATGCACACTCAGGACAGCAGCAGGGAGGGGTTTAATTAATTTTTTAAATCGTTGTATTTTATTTAGCTTTTGCTGCCATCTACAGTAATCATCACAAATCTGCACAAGGACCAGGCACAGCACCAAAGCAGCAAAATAAACCTGCAGCACAGTAACAAGCTGGGCTAGACACACACCAGGGGACCTGCACTGTCACTGCAAGAACTAATAAACCTCCTTTGCAGATAAACTTTCTGCCTCAGCTGGGGCCCAAAAATTCATTTACAGCTATTTGTCAGCTCTGTAAATGAATTAACTCATCCACAGAGCTCCCAGACACAAGCACAGACTGCCTGAGTCTGTGTGCATCCACGAGGCAGCAGTGCTGGCTACAAACTGATCAAAGTTTGAATTTCTCTCCGTGAGATTGGAACACTGACTGGCTCAATTCAGTGTCTCATTTTTCCATATGGCCACACCACAAAAATGTGGACACCATAAGGCGTCAGTTTGCTAATTTGCTCCCAAAGAGCTTTGTGTAATCCAAATATTTTTCACTTGTTATCTTAATTAATGGAATTTTTCGCATTCCAGAGTAATGCTGCACTTCTTCTGAAACCCATCCATCTAATAAAGGCTGGCTGTGGCACAAAGCAAGATGCACAGGGGGCACTGGAAATGTTTGCAGGATGAGACAAAACACTCCAAACCAGAATGCAGCATCTGCTTTGATGCTAATTTTCACTTACAATTAAGTCATTTGAAGGCATTACACCTCGGACCCTGGGTTACCTTTTCAGTAACTAATGCTTGATTTCCAGTTCCAGGGTCTTAGCAGGGTCCCACTGTGATTTTCATCTCAGCTTTGCCAGTGCTGTGTAGCAGCATCTGAACCAGCATGAGCACAAAAATCCAGATTCTAAATAGATTGATTCTAATCCTTCTTTTTTTTCTTTTCCTGCTGTGATTTGTAATTTTTCTTTTGAGGAATTTCTGCTCCTCCTGCATGGCAGCACTTGGTGTGATTGTGACCAGCCCTGTCCTGGCTCTCTGAGCAGGAACACACACACAGCTGCATTCTCAGCCCTACAGTTCATCCAGAGATGGGCTCTAATTCCACTTTACACCTTTCTTACTCCATTGAGTAAGACCAGGCTTAAACTCAGAGTTATCACAGCAGTGGAGAGCACGATTATCACCCTGTCAGAGTTGTCTGCTGAGTATCTTTGAAATCCAGTGTTCTCAGATGAACCTTAAAAAGAGTTACCCAAGGCAAGACGCTACTGGGAAACCAATTTTCTCCACGTTTTCCACTCTTTGGCAAAGATTCAATCTTATCTAGTATGAGTAAAGAAAATATTTCTGAGGATTCAACAAAGCCAGCTAAACCTTTTTTTATTCATTACTGTCATAACTCTGTATTAGGTAGTTAATTATTTGGGTTTTTTAGAAGGATAAAGCATCAACATATTTGTTGATTTAGATTTCTGCCATAACACAATCCACTGAAAGACTTGCACTTGTCAGCTGCTGGATGGTGAAACCTAATTTAAGCCATAACAAAATCTTCTGAAGATCAGCACAAACTGGTGTCAAACCAAACATCTCTTTTCTAGCTACATTTTAGTACACATGGGGACCATTACCCACATGAGATTTTGAGCAAAAGTGGAACCTGGACTGGTTTTGTGGTATTTTTCTCTGTTGCTGCTTGCTAGAAACCATGGCAACACCAGGTGTGGTTTCTCCTGCTTCCTAATCCATGGAAAGAGAGGTGTTCAGAGCAGTGATAAAACCCAGACCAGCTTCAGAGCTTCATTTTTACCTTTCCTTCTTCCAGCATCACTCAATTGCCTTCAACAACCTGCTAACAAAGCTCCTTGCATGCCAGCAATCAGATATTACAAATATTAAAAAGATCCATGATATATTTTCCCTTCTTCTTATATAAGGCAACATATAAAGCCAATAAAGAGAAAATAAACCTAAAAAGAGAGTCTCAAGCAAGCATGTGTTCTGCAGATCAAAGAGTGAATTCTTGACTACACAAAATGCCATAAAATTCATTCCTGCAGGATTAGGATTATGCCCAACACTTCTCCTTTGCATAAAACATGCACTCTGAATTTTCTGCACAACTGCTGGAAGTCAAACAACCTCAGAGCTGACCCTGAAGTGTTTTTCCCTGCTTGTTATGCACAGGGCATCCACGAGGGCACGGGCTGCCCTCAAGCCAAGGAACTGTGCTGCCAACAGCTTGCAACAGCTCAGACATGAAACCTTCTAACCCAGCAGACAAGCTTGCCTCAAATAAGCTTCTTACAGACAAGTCATGAGGGTCTTTTTTTGGTTTTTTCATTCATTGAAGTTTTATTAATAGAGCTGAAATCTGTAGGCTAAAAAAACCCATGCAATAAATATCCCAAAGCTGTTTAGGGTCTGATCTGTTTGCACAGCTCTGCCTGTGCATATTTGAGGGTCAGTTTATCTATCTATTGAAGAGTCCCATCATTAAAACCTAACATGAACTAGGGAAAAAAGCTTCAAACCTAAAAAAATAAAGTTTGCATTGTAAAACACTTATTCTATGTCAGTCTGTGAACACAGTGGGAAACAAGGTTTTCCAAATTAGATTTGAAAACCAACATGAATCCTTTTAGAAAACCACTCTGAGTACCTCTGCAGTCCAAAGGACAGGAAAAAGTTCTGTCCAAACTGTTTCTAAACACTCTCACCATTCTGTATGGTAAACTATTTCCCAATTTTAAAAAATTATTCTTAAATGTCATTTAAGAATAATTATCCTTAAAAATTATTCTTAAACGAGAAATTGGTATGAATTAAAGGTGCAATTGCTTACAGTTGTGATATTTTTTAAAATACTTTTAATACAGTTTATTATCACAGTAATATTTTTAAAGTTTTAGTATTTTAATACAATTTTAATATTTTTTAAAGGCAGCATTATTTTACAACTGCATTAGTAGGGTGAGATGGGGCAGATTTCTTTGTTACACCAGTGTCCTCTATAGCTGGTTGTGGTCATTATTAACAGCATTAATTGAAGCAGGAATAACTGCTGATAGCAAAATAAAATTGATAGCTTCAAAACTTGAAAACCTTGTCATTATCCCCTTTGGTTTTTTGATCAAGTAGCAATCCCTGCTGAAACCAAACACCAGAGCTCAGAGGAATTCTGTTCTGTACACACTCCACAGCCACTGAGCATTGCTCCACTTGCAGCCTCCAGTCACAGATGTGCTGAACACTTCAGATTTTAAATAATATGAGAATAAACCCTCAGCAGCCACTGCTTGATCCTGAAATACAGGGGGGTGGCAGGGAACAGTGGCACATTTCATCAGTGTTCTCAAATGCTCCCAAAGAGCTGCAGCTCCATGCTAAGGGCAGCACCTGGGGAAAGGCAGGAGAACACAGAAATCTCTCAGTCAGGTGCCAACAAAAGCATTCCCATTATTCCCTGGGAAATCAGACATGATGTGGAGCAGAGAGCCACTTTCCACAGCCAGAGCTGCAAATGGTTTGGGGAATTTGAACCCATCACCTGCATCATTACCTCTCAAGCACAGATAAGCAGTAAGGAGCTGTAACCCAATCTGTACATTTGGGGAAAACCATGTATTTCAGACAAAGCACACCAAATTATCCACACAGCAGGCCCAAAGGAATCCTCATGAATTCCCAAAGGTAATGCTTCTGGTTGAACATGGGTTAAAAAGGTGTACAAGAGATGAAAACCACTGAAGTTTTATGTAAAATGTGCTCTCCCATGTTTGAGCACCCTTCTCCAGAGTGCATCAGGCCAAGGAGCAGAGAATTCACACCTTCCTTGGGACTTAGCCTGGGCTAGGTCAGGTTGGTGACCAAAGCAGCATTCCCTAAGAACTTCCCAGTAATCAGAAGCTCCCACTGAGCTTCAGGCTTCAGTTTTTAAGGAAAAATACCCCTACAGGTACTACAGCAGCTGTAGAAAGGCCTGAAGCAGCAGAACTGGAGTCAGCACAGTGGGAAGAATGATTTATGCATAATAAAATTAGGTAAATAATTGGTGTAAATGATGGAGGTAAAGAGTTGAGCAGAAAGGCTGAGAGAGAGAGAAAATTCTTCCTGACAAAACAATGAGATGTGACCAAGGACCCTTCAGTCCTGGAGTGAATTTTCAATTAGTCCAGCAGCCACAGGGTTGGACTCACCAGGAATCACCAGGTGGAGGCAGGACTAAAATGAGGAGAAAATGCTACAGAGGCTTCCCTGTTTCCACAAACACTAAAATGAAGAGAAAATGCTGCAGAGGCTTCCCTGTTTCCACAAACAGACACAATTTTCAGTCAAATTCTTTCACAGTTGCCTGTAGAGCACATTTGGGAACATCCCTTGGGCACACACATCTGTGAGGTGCCTCTGGTGTTTGCAGGCCCTGGTGTGTGACAAAAGCCACCCCAAAAGCCTTCCACAGCAGCAAACAGGAGAGACATTTACTGAACCATGGGCAAATCAGAGGCTCTTTCATGTGCTGGTGTTCACAGGGGTCCCAGGATGAGGGAAGAGATGAGAATCTTGACTCCATGTTTCAGAAGGCTGATTTATTATTTTATTATATATATTATATTATATTAAAAGAAAATCATATATTAAAATGATACTAAAAGAATAGAAGAAAGGACTTTATCAGAAGGCTAGAAAGGAAGGAATAACAAAAGCTCCTGACTCTCAGAGAGTCTGAGCCAGCTGACTGTGATTGGCCATTAATTAGAAACAACCAACATGGACCAATCACAGATGCACCTGTTGCATTCCACAGCAGCAGATAATTATTGTTTTTCTTTTCCTCTGAGGCTTCTCAGGAGAAAAATCCTGGCAAAGGGATTTTTCAGAACATCTCATGGCCACACTTTTATTCTGACTCAAAGTAAGGCTGCCAAACAACTTCTGAGAGAGTAAAAGTGCACCAGGTTTGTCAGCCATGGGAGGCTGAAAGCTGAGTCAGAGGGCAGGGCCAGCTCCTCCTGGGAAGGGCCACAGCTCCAGGGGATTGAACACCACCTCTGTCCCTGCACAGAGCACCAAACCCCACCAGGGCCAGGGATGTCCTCCACACCTGGAGCAGGAATGGCTTGGTGGCTGCTGCTGTGAGATGCCCACCTGTGATAGACACCCACACAAGGTGCTGCTGATGCCTTCTGCACTTTTCCACTGCCAACAACTAAATTAGCTCTAATAGAACATCCAAAATTGCTGCTTTTACCCTGGCTTGAAAGAGATGATGCAGAACAGGCCTATGATTAACTTTTCCATTTCAGATGCAGTACTAAAATCAGAAAGCTTGTCTGATACTGCTGAGAGCAGGGAGACAGCAATTTTCCTTTCGGTATCATGCCCTGACAATGAGCTGACACTATTTTAAAAGTACTGAGCAATTTGAAAGGTTCCAGATAGCAGAGATTTAAATGTACTTTGCAAGCTGAAATGGGCTCAGCTTTTGCACTCCCTTGAAAAGAGAAAAAGGAAAAGAAAAATCAGAAAATTATTACTCTCTTTATAATTACAGAAGTGCTCATTTGGGGCAAGGGTTAAGGCCACGTGCTGGGAGCCACAGAAATGTCAGCCATAGAGCATGAAATAATCCTATTGACAGAGCACATTTTTAGGTGTGTTTTGCAAGTAAACCTGGCCACAAAGCATGACACAAGCAGGAAATGTCTTATTCATCTCCATCTGCAGTGTGGGGAGCAGGGGGAGCTGCTCCAGCGATTCTTTACACCAAAAGTTCATTACAAGCAAAAGCCAAAACAGGTCATTAAAGATCAGGAACAGCTACAAGGACATTGCACAGGAAAAAGCAGTGGTTTTATAGCTAGAGCTGCCTTATCACACTAGTCCAACTCCACAGCCTGATTTTCTGTGTGCTCTTTGCTCCCAGCAGCTACAAATGAGATTGGTGATTAATTTCATTTTTGTAGCAGCAGCAAAAATCCGAGTGCAACAGAAAGAGGGGCAAATGTGGCACAAAGAGTGGGAGAAGAGCAAAGATGCTGTAATTCCACTCTCAGGAGTGTTACATTTTACATGAGATGGGATCTCACATGGGAAGAAAGGAGTTTTGAAGCATTAAACTTTAACAACAGCACCAGACATTGCTGTATCAACTGTGAGCTAAACCTCACAGGAGAGAAAGGCAACTTGTAAAATTCATCTCTCCAGGTATTGGAATTCACATTCTGCATTCTCATCCCATTCAGCTGTCATATGTGTACATTAACTAATCCCAGTAACAGCCAGCAATGCCAAGACAAAAACTGAGATAAAAATCTTCCCATGTCCTTCTCACCTGAGAGAAATTGCTGTTTGAAATTCTGTTTATGGACTCTGCTCCCTACCTGGGGCTGCAGGAATAGGGACAGGGCTCACCTGTGCTGCAGGTGGGGACTTGTGCTTCATCTGTGATGCTGAAATGAGTGTTCAGAGAGTTCCACTCACCTGAGCCCAAAAACTGCCCCAAGACAAACCTGCTGCCATCCTTCCCTCCCTACCCACAGTGCCACCTAAAACAGTACCACACATGTGGGTGGTCAGAAATACAAACCATTTCCCTGTTAAAGTTGGTTTTCCTGCTATATTGATTGTGTTTAAGTAAAACACATTGATAATTCCTGCCTCAAACTTAAAATAAACTCAATTTGGTGTTGTGGCCAACACCCCACTGGAAGGATCAGCTCTTATAACAGAGAGCACATACATTGTTTATATATTGTTTATATATTTATACAAATGTTTATATATTGCTTGCACTTGTCCTTACCTAAAATACTTTAGAAAAGTCAATTAAAATTAGCAAGAACACATCAAAGACAGAGACACACAGCTGGAGTTTAAAGCAGCCTTTTCAATGCATGTTTTTCTCAAAATAACCTGATGGCCAAGTGTCCAACATTATTGCTTCCCAGGAGACCCTGATGTTTGCAGCCTTTGAATCCTCCAGACAGCAGAACTGGAATGGCAACTCCTCCTCAGCACAGCAGGGCTGTCCCAGGGGATGAGGAATCCAGCCTGGCATCAGCATCAGTCAGCATCCCACGTTCCAGCTGCTCCCAAGGGTGCAGGAGAAGGGTGGGAGGCATGGAGGACTGAAACAGCTCTTGGCATTTTTAGAGAAAGAGAGGTGTGTCCTTAGTGCCCCAGTGTGAGCCATAACTTGGAGATTAAATGGCTTTAGATAGCATCTTTTAGCTAAACTGTGACACGATGATGAGCTGTGATAATGCTGTGATGGCAAACCCTCCCCTCCAGTGTCACCTCTGTGCCCCAGTTTGGGGCTGCAGCTCACGGGCAGGACCCTCCCAGCTGGGAAATTCCACCCAGGAGCAGCAGGAAGATGCTGCTGATGCCAATGCTGTGATCAGCTGGGCAAATATTTCCTCTTTGTGTAAAAGGGAAATTACCTTGCAGCTTTTTCAAAGCTCTGACTTTGTCAAGGAATTTTCCAACCACTTTCCTATTTTAACTGAACAATTCTTTCCTGGGGTACCACGGTCATGTACAAACAATGCTACTTTAAATCATACATTAATTGACTATTTAAGGCATGAAATGCTTCTTTTGCAGTGATCTTTCATTGTGGCAATTATTTTCATGGATGAGGATCTATAGCTCCCAGAACTGGACAATTAGTGAGAGTTCATGGTGATCCATGCAAGCCTGGTTATTGCAGTCATGGATCTGATGGTGAACTCACAGTGACTGCCTCTCAGAGCCACACCTGCAAGCTGCTGTTTAAAATAAATCTGCTGTTTAAAATGAATTTTGAACACACATTTCATTATCACAAAGATCTCCTGTGTGTCACACTGGGAATCATTTCACCAAGATCCCCCTCCATCCAATTCCTGTGTAAATCTGGTCCTTTTGGAGGCTGCAAGGAAATGTTTCTGCTCATGCAGAATACACAGATTTGCCTTCTGAACCTTTTAGGATTTCATCCTAAAATTCAGATTTCCAGAAGGATCAGAACAGCTCTAGAATCACTACCATAATTTATGGTCCCATATTACATCACTAATTACTTGGATCACACCCTTAATTCCTCTAAATGTGCTCAGGCATGAAGGGATCTGCCCACACACTCCCAGTGGGAGCAAGAAGTAGAATTGGCTAAAATAGCCAAGTGCCTTTTTAAGCCTACTAAAAGTTTGGGGTACCCAGGCTCCTACATGCACTTGGATCTTCTGAAAATTGTACTAGAAGGAAAAAATCCACTAATAACCTGGAGCCCTGGAGTCCCAGCACAGTAAAACTCTCACAACTCAGTGAAAACCGAACAGAAGATTGCAGAATAAAGTTTTTATAACAAAGAATGGTCCCAGAGTGATTCCACAGCAGCAGCAGCATCAGCCAGGAGAGGAACAAGCAAGGCCTGACCCAGAGCCAGGAGCAGCCTTGGCCATGCCATGTCACCTTGCTGCTGCCAGAGCATTTAATGCTGCTCATCTGCAAACATCCCTTCCTCTGGTTCCTCAGCCCCCATTCCCAGTCTCAAAGTTCTCTCCTGCACCAGCACCTGCAAACTTTCAGACTCTTCCTTGCCACATCAAGCAATCTTTAATCACTATGACACAAACTCAGAGGTGTGGGATAAGTGTAAAACTTACTTTTTGAACACTCAAAATTGGTTCCTACAGGCCATTTTTTACATCAGCTGTCAGCACTTAAATGCCACAAAAGCTTTCAGCATGAGTAAGCAATGCCATTTAGAAAATCCATTAACTTTGTCTCTACCAGCAGTCATCCTTCATGCTTTTTTGTGAACGTTTTAGGAAACAAATTTTAGTTACAGGGGAACAACCACAGAGAGCAAATATTAAGTTAATAAATACCCTCAAGCCTGCATAGAAGTAGTAATGTATTTTAGATAGGTGGGATAACACTCAAGTGAGCAGCCAGAGCTTTGGCACAGAGGCTTTTATCCAGAGATGGATCCAACCACAACTCACAGCAGATTAAGCTCACCCACTTAATCTCTGCAAATATGAGGATATAGCACACAATGCCATAATTTAACTGATATATTGGGATCATTCTCCTTCCCCCTCTCTGGGGGACTTCCTAACCCTGCATACTTTCTACTTTCCCCTAATCTGACAGTCTCAAATCAAAAGTCACTCAAGCAGCTTTGAGGTTCTCTTTCAAAAGTGATTTAGTTCACAAGATAGAAAGGCTTTTTTGCTTCTATTTTTATAGGCATCCATGGAAACTGAAGTCTCATTAGAGTTTTAGTCATTTCTCATGGTTTGATGGCAGACTTACATGATTACTCTCAGTAAAAGTACTCTAATTATAGTATCAAAAATTATAGTATTGCTAAATACATCAATAAAAATACAACAAAGAAACCCTTACTGTGTTATTTCTTACGTAAAGAGGTGCTGTTTTCCTCAGTCCCACCAACTACTTTTGAGGTGTTTTGTTCATAACCAACTCAACTTGAAGAACTAAACTAGCAGCCCCTCTACTTCCCTTTTCCTCTGTTTCTATTCCCTTTTTCCTAATTCCCATCTGAACTCTCACTTATCCCTTTCTTAGGGCTTTTCTTCTACACTATTCCTCATTCCATAAATCAGGTGAGGAACACCTTCCCCCAGAACGCTGCAGTGCCTGAAAGGTGAGGGAGCAATTTCACAGCCACACTACGGACACTCACTCACTAATTAATCACTGGGACAGTCACACCCATTCTTTCAGAGGATGCAAAACCAGCCTCAAAGAGAGGCAGAGATCACAAAGGCAAAGCGACCTGAGCCCTCGGGGGCCTGGTGGGGGCAGCCTGGGCAGTGTGAGCGCTGTCACCCTGTCCTGGGGTGGCCCTGGGCAGTGTCCCCCTGTCCCTGTGCAGAGTCTCCTGTGCAGTGTCCCTCTGTCCCTGTGCAGAGTCTCCTGTGCAGTGTCCCTCTGTCCCTGTGCAGTGTCCCTCTGTCCGTGTCCCCCCGGGTCGGGGGCCGCAGCCGCAGCGCCGCCCGTGTCCCGCAGGGGGCGCCAGTGTCCCGGGAACGGCGGCGGCTCCGGCCGGGAGCGCGTCCGGACCCGGGAACGGGGACCGGGAATGGGAACGGGCACAGGGAGCGGGGACCGGGCACCGGGGAAGGGAAATGGGCAGCGGGAGCGGGGACCGGGGAATGGAAACGGGCACCAGGGAACGCATCCGGACCCGGGAACGGGGAATGGGAACGGGCACCGGGGAATGGAAACGGGCACTCGGGAAATGGGGACCGGGAAATGGAAACGGGCACCGGGAACGGGCACCGGGGAATGGAAACGGGCACCGGCACCCGGGAACGCATCCGGACCCGGGAACGGGCACTGGGAATGGGAACAGGCACCCGGGGAATGGGCATTGGGAATGCGTCCAGACCCGGGAACGGGCACCTGGAATGGGAATGGGAACAGGCACCGGGAACCGGTATGGCCACCAGGAATGCGTCCGGACCCGGGAACGGGCACCCAAGAATGGGAATGGGCACCGGGAACGGGCACTGGCACCCAGGAGCACATCTGTACCCAGGAACGGGCACCTGGGAACGGGTATGGGCACCAGGAATGCGTCTGGACCCGGGAACAGGCACCCAGGAACGGGCACTGGCACCCAGGAGCGCATCTGTACCCGGGAATGGGAACAAAGGGGCACGGGCACAGCTCCTGCCCGCTGCAGAGCCCGCGGTGCTCGGTGCCACCCCACAATTTCTGGCACAATGGTTTGAGATGTGCCAGGTGCCCTCCACGCTGTGAGACCCCAAGCTTTGCTCGTCATGTCCCCGCTCATAAAGGGCCAACAGCTCACCAGAAATGCATTTAGAGCCAATTCTGGGAACATGCTATTACTGCTGCCTTCACAACGGGAAGAATTCACTTCCCTTCTCTCCAGGGTTTACATGACAGTTTTTGTATTTGATTTTTTTCAAGGAGTACAGACTTCTGGGTTCTTTCACTTACCCATGAAGTTATTCTGTGATGACAATTTTTTCCACAGCCTCCACTACATTACAGATGGAGCACTATTCTCCCAATACATCAGAGGGGATATCCAACTCTTCATCCCAAAGGATGGAGAGGTTTTTTTATCCTTTACTCTAGGATAAGTGTATATAAATATAAAACACTGAAATATTTTTGCATACCCATGCAGCAATAGGTAGCATCAGGAAATCAAAACTGCAACCACTATCACCAAAAATGCCAGGTCACTGCAACAAATATGACTTCACAATTATCTTTTATTGCTGGGACACAGCCCAGGAACTGTGGCCACACCTGATGTGTTTTCTGGACTGAAATTTTGGGGAAACATCCCTAGCAGCAGTAGACTTCAAGATCCCCCAAATCCTAGCCTAGAGAGTGTTCAAGGATACAGGAATCTGCATGAGGAAAATATAGTTAAGAGGGAAGAAGGGAATGTAGGGAATAAAGGGATTGAATTGAACAACGTGTTTGGAAGGAAAATCATTAGGAGTGATCACCAGACATCACACAACTGAGTTCAGCTTCAGAATATATTCCAAGAGGGTTTTGTATTCCAGACACAATCCTCTAGACCTGCCTGTTTTGAATTCTACACTGGTCCAGTATAAATAGCAAAGCTCTGCTGCATCCTGGGGTGAAATAGAGATTGTCCTGGTACATCAAGAAGCTCATGCCACCCTGTGCTGCTGTCCCATGTGTCACAGAGCCCTGGAGCCCTGGCTGGCAGCTCCAAGAGGAGCAGCCCCACCCTGGGAGCTGCATTCCCAGCTGGAGCAGCTCAGCTCAAGCCCACGAGTGAAACCACCTCAGGCAGGGGATGTCTGTGTGTGCCCACTGCCAGCCCTGCCCTGCCTTTGTCCTGGGTGTTTGGGGGGATCCATCATCCATCCAGCTGATTCCAAGCCCTTAAAAACCACCTTTGTATTCTAGGAAGCAGCTCCCTGCATTTCTCTGGGTGCCAGCCACACTGTGCTTCATCCATCACATTTGTAGCCAGCTCCTGCCAAGAAGCAAATACTTCATTGACTATTTTATAGCTATTGCATTTTGTGGAGACAAACTGTGACTACCTAGATCAGAATAAATAATAGCAATAAAAATAAAGACTTCAGAGATTTGATTTGGTTAAGCACATGCAAACCCTTTCACTTAGAAATAAGACATGACTACAAGAATGTGGCTGTCATCTACAGTGCAGGAATCTACTCAGTGCTGGCCCCTGAGGTGGCTCTGCTCATCTCTACAACTTAAATTATTTTCTCTTGTTGGAGTAAAATCAGGAAATTAAACTGGTTGGATTAATAATGGAACCCCATTGTGAAAATAAATAATTGCTCTATTCATTAAACCCTGCACTGAGTCAAAAGGTCTGGGGTAGAGAGAAGAAATCTCACACTGAAAATTGCTTTTCACAGACTATCTGCAATTCTTGGGTTGATTGTTTATAAGCAGTACATCTAGAGTATGAGTCAAAGAGTAGACAGGTTAGTGCTGAAATAAACAGCCTGAGTAGGGATTGTTTTTAAAAAATGGGAATTATTCCAGAATCCTATTCCACTGTGGCAGCATCAAATCCAATAATTTCAATGCTACAGTGAAGCATTTGGAACAGCTACAAAAGTAATTTGAACAAAGTAAGGAAAATAAAATAACAGAACACTTTTCTCTCTCCAGCTTCCACACACTGACTTGTTTATCTGCAGGAAAAAAAGAAAATTACAAGGGAACTTCAACACCTCAACACCTTCACCCTTCAATGGCCACTTCTGCCAGCCTTATCACAAACTGCTCAACACGAGTTACATCAAATAAGCATCACACAACCCAGTGAAGGCAGCAGCCTGAGTGAGCCAGGGAGGCAGGAGAGGAGATTCCTGCTGACACCGAGAGCTGCAGCTTTCCTAGGGCAGAGGAGCAAGGTCTGTGCTCCCCAGGCCCTGCAGGACTCACACAGATATTTCCAATTCACACCATTCAGTCTGAACAAATCTGGGAGCAGCTCTGGGAGATGTGGAGCTCCTGCCTCAGATCTGTGCCCAAACCCTCTGCAGCAGCTGCTGCCTCCTCCTCCTCCTCCTCACACAACCAGCACCCAGCCCTTCAGGCTGTCACCCTGCCCAAGGTCAGGGCTTTGTTAATTAACAAACTCCATCATTCCTGGGGTGGTCCTTGGCAGTCCTGGAAGGGATGAACACCACAGAGAACAGCTAAAATGGGGATTTGGAAGTGCTAGGGATTTCCGGTGGCAGAACACACTGGTCAGAATTTGCAGAGCCAGGGAATAACTGGAGGACATGTGGAGAGCAAAGGGCTGAAAGACAAATGAGTGAATTTGAGTGAAATGTGGGGAATGGAACAGGGGGGGAAAGGATTGTGCTGAGCCAGAAACAAACAACAACAAACTGCCTTTCATCCATGGTAACTCTCCAAGGCAAAAAGAGACCTTACAACTCTATTCATTGTGGGAATCCATAAAATCAGAGGGGTTTGGGAAAGCTGCAAAAGACAGCCTCAGAGACAGCAGAACTGTGATTGGAGCCAAGCAGTAGCCATGGGATTGGTCAGCAGAAAAATTATGTAAAAAGTAGAAAAGTAAGGATAAATAGAACAATGGTCTGTGTATTAATGCTTGACTAGAAAAACTCCTTAAGCTATAGAAAAGTTTATCTAGTGAGATGTCAGGAAGTTTGAAGCTTAATAATGGAGCTCTGTGCATTGTGTTTTAAGGTTCACAAGCAGGTCTTGTGTCCAAAATAAGCAAGCATTGTTTACCCAAAGGTACCTGTGCTTACAGTGGTTGGATAGAACTACTGTCAATGTGCTTTTGCTTTGTGGGATTGGTCAGAAAACTCTTCAAGTGAGCTGTAACATTGAGTTCTGTGTCTGCTGCCTGTGATGTGAGCTGCTGGCATCTTCCCACTGTCCCAACCATGTAATGAGGCTGATGCTGGAAAATCAAACAGCTCAAGGCAGTTCCCAGCAGCCCTGTCCTGTCTGTGATTTGTACAGAGACCCCAGCCAGGGATATTCTTGAACTATTTCAGTAACTTCGTGGACTCAAAACAATCCCTACATATAAATAACCAACCACCACACAGATCCAAATAAAACCCACTGTTTCTAGAAGTATACAGAATATCAGCTCTTCATCACGTGCCTGCTCATAAAAATGAAATACAGCTGTATCCATAAAACACTCAAATATTTTTGTGTACCCATGCAGCATTAAGGAATCAAAACTACAACCACTAGCACCAAAAATGCCAGGTCACTGCATCAAATGAGACTTCACAATTATCATCTCTTATTGCTGGGACACGGCACAGGAACTGTGGCCACATCTGATAAAATATTGGAAGAAATGGATTTAATAGTTGGGCACTGTGTCCAGAAATTCCTGAGCAGTTTTTACAAATTTCACCAAGGATAAAAAGTGATGAGGAATAGTGAAATCTTTACTCCAGTCCTGATTTTGATCCAGATTTGTATTTAGAAATGCTAAAATATTTTCATTCCAGACATAATGTCTGCATTACCAATTCTAACAGCTCGTAAAAGGAACATTCATAATCAATTATTACAGAGTTAGAGCTGCATTTTAGCAATAAACTGTCTAACAGGAAATATTTTCTTCATAATGGCAAGAATGTCATCTTTTATAGCCCTTATCCCACCAGTGACAAAGTGCTTTGATCACCAAAACTGGAGGGAGGAAGAGCAAAGTTTTCAGAATGGAATTGTTCTTTATTAGAATTCTTCTCCACTTAGATTGTTCAAATTGAATGCACAATTAACCACCCCACAACACAGGCAGTGCTGTTATTCCAACCCTTTGAGCATTTGCAGTCAGAGGAGGAAAATTGCTGATTCCTCAATGCCCAGGATGGAGAATGAAGGGTCCAAGTGTGAGCCACAGATCCCTGGTCCCTATCCCAGCACACTCCAGGCACCTGATGTGCCCAGGGAAAGCAACCCCCACCTCCATGCCTCAATTCCTCCACATGGAAAAAAATTAATTACATACAGGTGTGTTAGCACTGACAAGGATTGACTATTATTACAAGTATTGTAGAAATTTGATGTTAAAATATATACTATGTGCATTTTTCTTTTATATATATATATAGATATGTGTCAAAGCATTAAATCAACCTAACTTGTGGATGAAACCATTTTTATACTGGTTAAATCTCTGACTAATCAGACTTGGAGCTGTGAAGAGGCTGCCCCCAGCAGCCACCTCTCCCTTGGAAGCACCTGGGTCACAGAGCTGCAGGCCTGAGGAATCAGTCAGAAGTGAAAATGGGTATTGAGGGAAGAGAAGGTCTGGAGCTGTGGCTCTCCCACCCAACTAGACATGGGAAAAGAAAGAGATACTACACAACATGTGGGAGAGGTTTTACAGTGGCTTCTGTGAGCCAGAGAGAAGTTTGATAACAGGATCCATGTTTGCCCCTGGTACAATTTCCTACCAAGGTCGTTGACATAGAAACCGAGAAAGACAGAAGGATAAATAAGAGAAACCTGCAACTGCCTGTTCCAATGAGCACTTTGTCTCTTGTGACCAATGAGTAAAGTGTAAAATTATGAGCTTTGTAAGAATGTATAAAAATCATGCATGCTAGAATAAAACCAGTTTGAACCCTTCTGAAAATGGCGTTGCTTTGTATTGTCTCCATCTCAACTATGACAACACATAAAAATCCAAACTGTGTCCTTTACACAGCATTCCGGAAAATGCCTCTGAGGAAACCTGGTGGTAACACCTGAAAAGTGCAGGTTGGAGGCCATTATTTAAATGCAAAGGAATTTAATGTGGCACTTAGCATGACAGGCTGCTGTACTGCACCCACCGGGCTCGGCAAGCTCAGTGTGCTTCAGCAGCTTAGTTCTACTCTAAGACTCCTAAATGTCTGAACTGTCTGCTGAAACCTCCTGCATAATACATTAACTTCCCTCTGAACACATTCTGGCACTTCCCTCTCTTGATCTTTTCTGGAATCAGGAAGTATCAGGGCACGGATAAATAAGTGGATGAATAATAAAATAAATGTTAAAAACTGTCTCCGGATTTTTTAGTGGCTCCCCTACCTGCTTCCTCCTTAAAAAGAAAAAATATTTAAAAATTTAGAAATAAAAAAGAAGTGATGGACTTGTGCTTCCTGACAGGTTCTCAGGTGACTCAGAGGAGATTCACCCCTGCTCCCTTTGGGCACACAGCAGCTCAGCTTGTCCCATAAGCTGCTCCTGGTTCCCATTTTAGCCTTTCCATGTTTGAGAAAGGTCAGTAAGTTCCTACAGCTTGCAAAACAGAGAAAAAGCAGAGTCAGCCTGGTTAGGGCTTTAGCACAATAAAGGAAACCCAGACACAATTCTGCTTTCATTCAATTCACTTGTCTGGGTTGTGGAGATGTCTGATGGCTCCAGCCAAGCCTTGCACAGATCCCACTTGGTGGAATGTCAGCATTTGGGACTCAGAGAGATCCACTTGGTGCTGGGACTCCAGGACATCTCCCCCTCCTCTGCACATGAGTGCAGTGCCAGAATCCTCCAGGTCACTCAGATGCACAGCCGTGTCTGGTGAATCAAATCCATCTCTCCCAGGCTGAAGTGAGTGATTCTGTGCATGTTTAAAATCCCAGTTATTGCCTGCAGAACCAGTTGAAAGATATTCTCCTTTACCCAAGACTTGAGTGCCCACTTCACCCTGGCAAGGTTGGCATTCCCCAGCCAGTTCTGCCTTTCCTGCCCTTGGATTGCCTCTATCCACCCCCCTTGTGTGCTCCATACAACAGTGGCTATTTTCACAGGGCTTCCCTGCCACTGAGTCATTTCCCCAGAGAAATCACAAGGTGGGTTAGGAGTGAGAGTATAGGAAATATTCATTATGGGATGCTAAAAGCCCAAGAAGAAAATTCAGACTTGATACATTAACAGCACATTCAGGTTCTGCACTTTGCACTGCAAACACAACAACCAGGGAGGCCAGAGAATTATTTCTGTTCAGTCACACAATTTTTGCATTTCCCACCCCCCATCCCATTATCAACAACTAAAATTCCATACATGTAGCCATGATATTTTCTGAAAATTCCTTTCCTTAGGATTTTTCCTCCTGAGAAGCTGAGAGGCCTCAGGAACAAAATGTAACCAATGATTATCTGCTGCTGTGGAATGCAACAGGTGCATCTGGGATTGGCCCATGTTGGTTGTTTCTAATTAATGGCCAATCACAGCCCAGCTGGCTCAGACTCTCTGTCCAAGACCCAAGCCTTTGTTATTCATTCTTTCTTTTTCTATTCTTAGCCAGCCTTCTGATGAAATCCTTTCTTCTATTCTTTTAGCATAGTTTTAAAGTAATATATATCATAAAATAATAAATTAAGCCTTCTGAAACACAGAGTCAGATCCTCATCTCTTCCCTCATGCTCAGACCCCTGTGAACACCATCACACATACTGAGAGATTTTCCAAGTTCAGCAGCAAGCCCAGTCTGTGCCCATGCTTTCAATCTCAATGCAAGCTGGGTGGTTCATTCAAGTGGTCAGAAATTTCTGAAACAAAACCCTTTTTCTTTGGAGTTTCACACAACTGAACTGCTTGTTGGGACCCAAAGGCAGCTACACCAAGGTCAGACATACTCTGCAGCATTTTCCATGCCTTCCAACACAGAACAAGCAGCATAGTGCTCAAAAAACCCAATTATTCTCTTGAGAAATTTGGTCTCTAACAAGCTAAACTTCTAATTTAAAAATTTCAGTACAGCATGGCAGTGGGCAGCTTTCTCTCCATCCCACAGCACTCCAATGCCAGTGTTAAACACCATTTCCACATCTGCCCTCCATGGTTTCCAAAGACTGGGGACTCACTCCTATAGCCCTACAGCAACAAAATCCCTGGTCCCTAATGCTTTCTCCCTCCCTGGAAGATAGCAAAGATAATGTCATTAGAGAGCCAATCAAGAGGCTACAGGATCTCACAGCCTCCATCTCTTGATCACACCAGAAAATTTGAAATTCTTTATGAATTCCAGATATGATTGCTCAGGTATGGGGAAAAGGCAAAGCCTGACATTTGATGCCATTTCCTAGACCAAAGCACAGCCTGTCACTAAAATAAAATCAATGCCAAACTCAGAACACAAAGGCAGCACACAGAGCACAGCAGGCTTGGGAGCCAGTGTCAATAAGAGACCCACAGCTGCCATCCAGTGCAAGGAGCACTGAAATGCCTCAAAGATCCCAGGGCTAACAATAGCTTATGGATAAGGGAGTAAAAACAGACAGGACCCACTAAAACAAGTAAAACTAGCTTTCACAATGAGACAAAGTTGAGGGATCTCTCTGAACAATTCCTGCATTTCCCCACATCACGTTGGTTTAGCCCATTTCAAAGCTGTGTGAGATAAACACCAGTACCCCAAATACCCATCCTCTGTGATGAAGGGTGAATGTAGAAATCTGCCTTTAGTAAAGCCCAACACATTCAGCTTATTGAGGTGCTCTACTTCCAAAAAAGTTTTTTCTCCTTGGGAAAAATGGGCAAAGGCAGCCTGACCACACTTGTGGCTACACTGTCACTGAACAGGGTTTTCTTCTGGCTAATTCTGGGTAAACATCAACCTCACCACAGCAAAGATTAAAGTTCCTCAAGAAAAGAGCAGTGTGCTACTTCTTAAAAAGAGAAAACCAACAGAAGGAAAGGAGGCTTGGATATCCTGAGGCAGGCAAGCAACAGAGAGGTAACTCATTGAACACACATGAGTGTACACACACAGATTTCAGCTGAGACTTGTAACAAAAGCAAACACAGCAATTATACAGCAGCTTTAGTCTACAGCTACACCTCCTGTAATTACAGTGTTGTTGTATTTGCAGGGATGCCCTGACAAAGGCAGGAATGATGAATCTGACTCCATGTTCCCAGAAGGCTGATTTATTATTTTATTATACTATATTATATTAAAGAATACTATACTATAGTAAAGAATACAGAAAGGTGACTTAGAGAATGCTAAAAAGATAATAATGAAAACTGGTGACTCTCTCCAGAGTCCTGACACAGCTTGGCCCTGATTGGCCAAAGAGTGAAAACAACTCCCAGCAGAATGCAATGGAACAATCACCTGTGGGTGAACAATCTCCAAACACATTCCACATGAGCACAACACAGGAGAAGCAAATGAGATCAGAATTGTTTTCCTTTTCTCTGAGGCTTCTCAGCTTCCCAGGAGAAAAATCCTGGGCAAAGGGATTTATTCAGAGAATGCGAATTCCACACAGTGTGATACTTAAAAAAAAAAAAAAAAAAAAAACCAAACTGGAGAGAAGAAAAGAGAATAGAAAGAAAGGTGGGAATCTGCAATAAAAACTGAAGAGCAAATCAAGTGCCAAGAGGTTTTCAGACCCTGTGGGGAAAACTGGGTTAAGAGTGAGACAGGCCATGCCAGAAATGTGAGGATGGAGACACTGGAAAGGCAAAACCAGAAACCCCCAGCGAGGGGCTATGACAGGATAAACTCCCAGTGCCCATCCTCAGTGAGCACAGAGTCAGACTGGCCCAGTGCCCCTGAAACCCACATGGAAAGGGTGGCTCCAGGACCATTCAGTCAGAATGGTCTGTTATGATATGGTTATCTTTTATGATAACCACAAAGACAGTTATCATAACAACTCCAATTATTTCACAGCCCTTGCCACCACTCTCGTCCTTTCCAAGCTGTTCATCAGAACTTGAGCCACCCTAATTTACACCTACTTTGAAAACTCCTTTATTGTACTTCGTGTTATGTAGAATTATTGCAAGTTCAATTAGCCATGCTCACATGGACAGTCTCTCAAAGCTGCTGATATTTTAAGCAGGAGAAGAGAATTGGTGCCCACACGTGCCAGCACAGCCATGCTGTGGTGCCTGTGCAGGCTGAGCTCCTCCTGCCCACCCCTGGTGGGATGGACTGATGGGGCATGTGCTGAGTATCTGCATTATCTGCTGCTCATCTCAAAGCCAAGCCAATTAACTACATGATTTGTCAGGCTCTTAACTGGTTGGGATGCTGACAAGAAAATGGCATTCAGCAGTAAATAGATAATTTCTGAGGAAGAACAGATAGCAGAGAAACTGAATGCTAAAAGCATGATTGGCAGCTTTTGGATATACAAGGTCTTTATTTTCAACTTTTTTTGTGTTATTCCGAGCAGGGCTCAACATTTCCCTCCTGGCCCTTGGGCATTTTTTCTAGTAACTACAATTATTTTCAATTTAAGAATCTCAGAAAGAAAAAAGTCCCACTCATGACCCGCCAACTCAAATTTACTGTGGGGGTTTTTTTCTCCCAATCAGCACTACCCTTTGTTTTCTGAGGGTAGGAATTCATTTAGATTGCACTTGGGGTCCTTCTCATAAAGGAGCAATTATCATTACGCTGCAGTAATTTGAATTAGCATGCAATAAAGCACCTCACACTATCTCTGAGTCATTACATCCTCCTGCAAGTGATCCACAATGGGCATCTCCCATTATGCATGGCAGGAGAGAGCCACTCCAAAATACAGTGCAGTCAGCAGGAAAATGAGCAGGAGCTCTGCTGAGCACATTAAGTGTACAAATAAAGGGGAAAAATTTAAAAATGAGAGTGTGGCAGCACATTGCTGTGAGTGATTCCTGCAAGTGCTGCAGTTTCTGGAGGTGCTCACTAGAACAACACTGCAGAGCAATTACTGCTTTCAACACAAACAAACCAACCAACCAACCTGGTTTTGAGCTCAGCCCACCTCTGAACTCAGGAAACCTTTTAACTAAACCCTAAATTTTCCTTTTTACTGAGAAAGGAGCTAATCTTGAAAAAGTCTCATCATTACCTATCAGGGTTTCTCTCAAGCAGCCAAAAAGAGCAAGTCTCTGCACTCCTGCTGTTTCAGGAGGTTCTAGACCAGGACAGTTTGACCAGAGATACAAATCCTCTGTTTTTGCATTTGATTTCCATTGAGAAATGGAAATCAAAATGCCCTCTCTCAAATCATACTGAAATAAACAAATACCAGCAAACTGAAAAAAAAAAACCAAAAAAAAAAAAACCAACACAAAAAACCCAAAAAAACCAAAACACCAAAAAAACCACACAAACCCAGTAGCAGGTCCATTGTTTTTCACCATTTCTTGAAAGAACAGCTACAAGATCAATCTTGCAAGAAAATGGACAAATTCCAGACATACATTTATTTCTGAGATTTTTTTGAGCTTCCCAAGGGATTTGGGCACTCAGTTTCACCAGTGTTTATGGCTTATTCATTTTACTTTAGGGGAAAAAAATTATCCCAGTACAAGAGCAGAAGGGAAATCACATTACTGATCAAACTGGCAGATGTGAAAAAATGAAACATCCTTCCAGGGATTTTGCTGGGCCACACTTGGGGCAAGCCCCATTTCAATCAGCTCAGGGGTCATTGGGGTTAAGTGGCTTTAAAGAGGGAAATTTATGTTGGTTTTTATTCTCAGCCCACACCACTTTGGAATAGGCTCCCATTGAGCAGCTGGGCAATCAGAGGGATGAGTTCCAGCTTGGAGGAACAAGACCACTGACAGCTCTGCTCTGGCTGACAGCAATTCCTCACGCTGCCTCCACTGGTAATTCCAGGTTTTCTCCCCTGCTCCTATAAAGGCTGTTCTGCTTTGCACATCAGAAGGGAAGAAAAAACAACCCCCATGGCCAAGCAAATAAAGCACCAAGAGGAAAGAGAACATGAAGGGTGGAGAGAACAGCCATTACTACTGCACCTAATGAAGTTTAATTCTTTATATTAAACAATAAAGAAACTTATCTTTTGTCTGCTTTAATGAATATTTCATTCCCTTGCAGTGTTAATTTTAATTTTTCACTTTTGAGCGGCCACAGCTGAGCAGTGAGCAGACTGAGGCCCCCTCACTGCAATTCTCTGGCACTTGGTGTGACACAGTGGCCCAGCCATTCCTTTCCTTGCCCAGCCCACGGCAGCCAGCTGGGACAGAAATGGGATTGTGCAGAGGCAGCAGGAGCTCAGCTCATTTCAGGAGCCAGGCAGGACCCACAGCAGACCCAGCACTGCAGGCAGCTGCTCAGACAGGGCTGTGGGACCAGAGTGGGTCAGAGCACGGTGGGAACGGCCAAAATCCTTCTCACGGTGCTCTCCATCCTCTCTGAAAATCCATGCTTACCAAGGAAGACCCCAATTACTGGGAAAAAAGACAGGGTCCTGTCCTGACAAAGGGCAAGAGCCCACCAGAGCTTGTTTCTAACCCAAGTGACTCTTTGATTTCAACAGCAGGTCTCACACTTCAGGTTTGTTCTCCAGCTGTGAGATTAATGGGATCCATCCAAGCAATGCCCAAGACCCTTTCCTTTTCTGTAATGAACAGGAGCCAGAAATGGATGCTTTGTTCTGGTAATTTTCAGTCTAGAACACAGAACATTTGAGCCTAATTTTTGACCAGGGCTGTTTGTCTCTGTGTAAATCTTCCTTCTTGCTGCTGGTCTGCTCAACATGAGGTGGGTTCAGGCCTGTTCTTAGCAGGAACTGAATGGAAAGGAAAATGCCAGGTAGAAGGATGAGGGAGACCCCATTCTTTCTGCTGCCTCTACAGATTTCCCCATTTAAGTGGTCTCCATTGAGCTCGTGGATTGCCCAGATACTCCAATAACTTGCTTTCAATCTCATTATCCAAGTAATTTATATGCATAATAAAATGCTTCAGTCTTGACATTAATTCTTGCAAATTTTTACATTGGTATTAATTTTACTTCCTGGGTTTTAATTGAAGAGAGTATATTTTGTCACAAGGGAAACTGAACATTAGTTCTTCTACTTAACAACCATGTGGTTTCATTAGAAATTACATTAGTTCCTCATTAAGCAACAATAATAGCGTAGAATTGGGATCAATAAAAAATACATTGCCCTAAGGTGCTGAATAGTTTGGCTCATTTATACTCTCATGAGCTAAATACTTCAGGATTCAGAATTAAAAACCCTCAAACTTTTATGCAATGCTTAAGAAATGTCTTTTTATTTCAAGTAATACAGATTCAGATTGTAATGGAATAAATGCACGGGCTCAGGCACAGCTCTGCATCCTCCAAGCAAAGTTTTAATAATTAGGAGCTTGCACCATTTTAAGAACTCACATCATTAAGAGAACAGCCCCACTAAACACAGCCCAGGTAATTCTGTCAGCTCTGAATAGGAAATGGAGGTTAATTGAGATTCCCTCTTCAGAACAAAGCACCCTGGCTGTTCCATTTGACCCCACAGCAGCACCTTTTTTTGGGAAATCAAATAAATCCATAGCATTAGTGTTGGAAATGATATAACTTTTCAAGTGTTATGTTGTCTCTCTAGTTAGGCTTGACTTTGCCTTGGGAAAAGGAGTTTATGTTGGTTTTTTAGGAGATGTAGCAGCACTCTAAGGAGATGGGCTTAACACACCAACAGACTGGGAGCAGC
Organism: Agelaius tricolor; assembly: GCF_023055355.1. Taxonomy (NCBI): domain Eukaryota; kingdom Metazoa; phylum Chordata; class Aves; order Passeriformes; family Icteridae; genus Agelaius; species Agelaius tricolor. Next base: position 13,186,133 of record NW_027269279.1, read on the forward strand.
CCAAAGACACCCAGAAAAATAAAAATCCATCAAGGAAACATCAGCAACCCTCCACAAACATCTGCCCTCAGACACCACCCCTGGCAGGGCTGGAGACATCTGGGGCAGAGAGGACTGATAAGAAATCAAAATACTGGTAAGAAATCAAAGAGTGAAGATCTAATTAACATTGGAGTGAGGAGATTCAGACCCAATGGAAACCGAATTCCTGGGGGTTGCTCAGCTCTGGACCACTGAACTTTGGAGCAGTGCATCTCTATGGGTTTGGGCTGTATAAAGTTTGGGGGAAAATCCTGCAAAAACATGTCTATTTGGAGTATTTTCCTTGGCATATGATTGCCAGAAAAAGTAATGCCTAATTCTCTATCATTTCAAATACAGAGCTAGAGGGTTTTATTTTGTCCCTGATTTTCAGTGACATTAGGTTTCTGGGAATTTATTTACAAAATGGACATTTACACAAATCAGAGCACTCCTGTCAAGTGAGTGAAAAGCTCAAAAATATGGTGTAACTTCTTATCTTTTCCCTGAAATCATGCACTTAGGGAAGTATTTGGCTAAGAATAACACAGCCAGGTTCCTTCCTCTCCACAAGTCCTTTTGGATTTATCATTGACTTCAATAACAGACTTGCAACCAAGGCTAAACCAAGCTCCAGCAAAGACAAGGATCATGCCTGAAGGTGCTCCTGGGGTTCACATCAGGCACAGTGACAGCTGTTGAGAGTTGGACACTCCCTCTGTGCCCCACTGCACATCCATGAGCCCTCCTCACTCCCAGCATGTCCCTGCATCCCCTGGGAGTGCACACTGGTATGGGTGGTGGAGGGCAGTAAGAAAGGAAAAAAGCTAATGAATTTAGACACCATTGAAAATTGTGAGTGTAATTATTTTAACAGTTATAAGTCTCTTTCAGTCTGGTGCCTTTGAGACAAAGGAATAATGTAGATTTTCCCTATTACTCTGAGCGAGAAAATCCACGTGGAGCTGAGGTTAATGATACTGGGTGTGGTGGGGCCTGGTGGGAAGGGATCCCTCTGCTGCTCTCAGTTACTTTTTCTCCAGTGGCCTCCTGAAGATGCTCAGACAGTGCCATGAGAAATAAACCACACAGCTCCTATGCAGGACCAATCTCCCTTCAACAGGGATGGTTTCCCTCAGTTAACCTTAATTTCTGTCTCAGTGCTGGTTGCTAGAGACGTGCAGGGCATGGGTGGCACCTGTGGCACTTGCAGAGGATGGGAGGAAGCCTTGTCTCTGTCTCTGGCAACCATTTCCCCCCTGCCATGGGACAGGCAGCCAGCAGCACACTGCCCTCCTCCAGAGATGTTCTGCAATCACAAGGCACCCCCAACCCTCTGGTGAGAACACCTGCTTTTCCTCTGTCTGCTCTTCTCTCTCTCCCCCATGGTGCTTCATTTTCCTTCCTCCCTTTCTGTCTTTTCTAGTCCTCTTTAGTAGAGCAACTCCCTTTTTTTCTTTTTGTTGTTACCAAGAAACAGTTCTCAGATACAATATTTTCTTGTTTTACTTAATTTCATCCTAGGCCATCTGTTTCAAAATAACTCCTTGTAGTTCCCCACAGTGGAACATGACAACATAACACAAATGGAAACAATAATCCAGCTTTCACAGCCTTTTGGGAGGGTTGGAGAGCTCAGCCTGGCTTTTGCACAGGTACCTGAGGAACCAGGCAAGGGTGTGCCAGCTGAAAGAATGGCACTGGCTTCCTTCCCAAGGGTGAAAAGAAAAACACACATTTTTCTACAAAAAGAACAGCCTTCCTGCAGCTGTTTTGTAGCAGACCATGGGATGTTTAAACAGCTCAGCTTCAGTTTGCCATCCAATAAACCCAAACAATTTGCTACTTCATGTAACTCAAAGCACAAATATGTCAAATATTACATGCAACTACATTTTCCCCTCTCCTCATTCCCTTCTTGTTGAGTCTTTGCAGCAGCACCTTCAGGGCACCAACCTGCAACAGACCCCAGCTGCTTGAAGCACCACACACCTGCATTTAAAGATGCAATATTTGACACAGAGGTAGCTGTAAACCACAGATAAAATTAAGGGAAACACACCCCTGCATTTAAAGATGCAATATTTGACACAGAGATGGCTGTAAACCACAGATAAAATGGAGGGAAACACACCCCTGCATTTAAAGATGCAATATTTGACACAGAGGTAGCTGTAAACCACAGATAAAATTAAGTGTAGGTGAACACTGGCAGAGGAAGACGTAGCTCTTACATCCCATAAAGAAGACAAGTGAAATGTATTCATGGCCTATCAGGCTGTTGTTTGTGAGAGAAATGGGATCTATCAAAAGCTGAAAGCAAGGAAACTGAGGGTATTAGATCATGTTCATTTCACTATTAAAGTGCTAAGAAATATTTGTATTGTCAGACCTTCTGCTCTATCTACGGGAGGGACCAATTGGAATTTTACATGTGCCAGCTTTCTGCACACAGATTTTCTTTGTTAACTGCAAAACTGGGAAGATCTGAAGGAAGCTGATTCTCCCTCCTCCTGCAGCCTGCCTAGCTGTTTGAATAAACCCAGAGCTGTCCTGCAGTGCCATCTCCCCTGCAGGCTGTCCTGGCAGGGCTGACTGCAGTGTGACTGGGACACCTCTCACACTCTTTCATCTCAGTGTATTGATGGATGCAAAATTAATAACACACCTACAGATATACATGTGCCAGCCCTCAGGAAGGTGCTGGAGTTAACAAGGACTGACAATGCCATAAATGAGGATGAAATTGAACCAGGACCCTCTGCTGCTGCTGCATTTACAGCATGGTCTGACATCATTTCATGCCATTGATGTCATCAATAGTTATGACTTAGGAAATGAAACAACACAATAAAGTTCCAAACCAGACATGCCAGGTAACCATGGAGAAAGCCACAGTTCTGGAGAGTAACTGAATTCTCTTTTGAAATGGAACAATTATTACAATTTAAGTGGGTTCCAGTTTAGCAAACACAGGGAGAGATGAAACAATGACAATATAAAAACAAGTGATATCAACAATATAAACTCAGACTGTCAGGAGAAGCTGAGAAAAAGCTTCATTTCTCTACAAACTAAATGAATATTTTTAAGAGGTTTGGGCTTGTGCTGTTTTGATATTTCCTTTCAAGCACTACTATATTAGACAAAGGCAGGAGACAAGATGAGAAAGCTCAAAAATGCAGTTTCTACTTGACCTACATCGTTCCAATTGATCACAGACAATTAGAGCTGTATTTCATCTGCTGTCCTGAAGCTGCCTCATATTCTCATATATAACCCTCCAAATCTAACAGACAAGCTCAGAGGTGCAGGCACACAACTGTAGTTTTAATACACAGCAGGCTGCTGTCTTTGGGATTGTGTTGGATATTAAATACAGCTATTAGCTCTGTTTTCTTTGAGAAAGGCTCAAAAGATTGCATTTCTTCAGTAGATCAGAGAAAAGGGGGAAGGGAAACAATGCAGGAAAGAGGAAGAATCGTCACCTAAAAAGGAGAGAAAGTAACAGAGAGCAAAGGGATCCCTTCCCACCAGGTCCCACCACACCCAGTATCATTAACCTCAGCTCCACATGGATTTTCTTGCTCAGAGTAATAGGGAAAATCTACATTATTCCTTTGTCTCAAAGTCATGAGACTGAAAGAGACTTATAACTGTTAAAATAATTACATTCACACTCTTCAATGGTGTCTAAATTCATTAGCTTTTTTCCTTTCTTACTGCCCTCCACCACCCATACCAGTGTGACCAGGAAGTGATTTTAAAAGAAAAATGTGGGTTTTTTTCAAATGATCATTCTGTTTCAGAACCCTAATTTCCAGTCTTTGTCTAAAAGGGACAAACCATGTTCTGGGATCATTCAATCACTATTTGTTAATACAGTAGCCCCTACTGCTTGTATCTAAAATTTCGAGATATATCAAGATGCAGAGGGTGTTTTACAAGATATATCAAGATCCAGAGGGTGTTTTACAAGATCAGCTGGGAGAATGGCTCCCCACTGCCAGAGGGCAGGGTTAGCTGGGATATTGGGAAGGAATTCTTCTCTGTGAGGGTGGTCAGGGTGCCCAGAGCAGCTGTGGCTGCCCCTGGATCTCTGGCAGTGCCCAAGGCCAGGCTGGGATGGTGGAAGGTGTCCCTGCCATGGCAGGGGTGGGTCCCTGGGTCCCTTCCCACCCAAACCAGGCTCTGACTCTGTGTTATTCCAATAGAAACAAAAGAAAGGTTTTCAGATACCTGCACATCTGACTGAGCAAGCCCACAGACCAAGGGTTTACAACTCAGATACTGAAAGATTAAACATTATACTCAAGGGCCAGTGGCCTGGTTTCCTTCAGTGAAGCCAAGCCTTGGATATTTTCAGAATTTCAGGACACACCACACATGCTGAAGGGCTGTGCTTCCAACCAACCATTTCCCTCCTGCCCTCCCCACTTGACTCAGCAGCTTCCATGCATTGGTTGAAAAAGAACAAATGTGTTCTGAGGCTGCTGCTCGTGCTCAGAAAGCCTGACTGAGAACACAATCAAAGCCTTTGTTCCAGCCACATGGCAAGACACAGCCTTGGTCCGATGGGTTCACAATCCAACCAGACATGCCAAACCAAGTGTGAGGAAGGGACTTGCTCAAGGACACAGAGCAGACAATCAGCAGAAAAGCAGAGAGACTCCAGGGCTTTGCCAGCTCAGTGCCCTACTCAGTAAATCATAAAAAATAAATAAAAAATATTTAAATATTTTCAATAATATTTCAAATATTCATAATATTTAAATATTAAAATACTATATTTAATAACATAAAAAACAATATATTATTTGTTTAGTAATATATAATTTGTTTAATAAATATATATTAATTTGGTTAATAATATTTAAACATTTAAAAATATTTTAAATAATCATGAATTTAAATATTAAAATACTATATTTAATAACATATATAATTTTAATACTTATTTAATAATTAAAATATTATATTTTATATTGAATATTCAGAATATTTTTAAAATACTATGACTCTGCAATTGTAGTGATTCCTTCCCTTTTAATCAGTTTCTACAGAGAAATCACTGTGCAATCTTCCTGACACACACAAAGCTCATTTACTTAAAACAACAAGACTTATCCCAAAGGAAAATACTCTAGAGAGGTCTGATTCCCCAGAACAAACTGTTAAGCAGGTCTTAATTCAAGAGCAAACAAAAATGTCTTGAAATTGGAGTGCTGATCACAAAAAAGCTGGGCTATCAGTAAAACCTACATGAAAAGCAGGAAAATAATATTAAATAATAATTATTGTAACAGGCACGGGCACAGAGTCTTCCTGTCAAATTATGGTGTGAGTACACAAGCCAAACCCTGCCAATTTATGTTCTTATTATTGACACATGGGACCAGGATCTGTTCTTTCCAACTCTGTTTTTAATGCATCTCAGGGATTTAGGTTTTTCCTCAAAGCACATGACTTGTGCTTACTATTAAAGCAATCTGCATTTCAAACTCAACTGATCTTGGATCAGGTATCAAAATACCCCTCTTGAAATGTGTGAGGCACCAGAAACCCACCTGTGCCAGCAGAAAGCTCTGTGCCCTTTTGGGCTTGTTCCCCCCTAATTTTGAGGTTTGTAATTGCTGCAAATTTCCTTCTCTTGTGTTAAACACTGTTAACTGACTCACAGGTGGATTAGTCAACTTCCCCTGTTATGTTATTTGGGTTTTTCCAGTTCAAGATAATCAAGTTAGATTTTGTGTTTTTTCTCAGTGTTGCAGTAACAAATATCAATGTTATGGACACACAGACCTTGCCCCATGCAAACACCACTGGCTTCGAGGGAGAAAAATGCAATTCTCATTATTCACTGCAGACTGTGGTCTAAAATCCATGTGTACAGACTGCCTCCATCAGCAAGGCAAAGGTCAGAGCTGCTGCAGAGCACTGCTCAGGATGGACCACTTAGAAAAGGAAAAGACAGAGCAGCCTGCCAGCTCAGTTCTCCCTGTTATCAGCACAGAGCAGTCACTCTGCAGCTCTGAGCAAGAAAACAGAGCAAAGACTCTGAAACACCATTTTCACATCACTACACAAAAATCAAACACATGCTTGCTGCACGTTTGACATGAGTTCTTAAGTTCACTGAATTCAAAATTTACAAGTACAAAACTTTGTGGCTGTCACCACGTGTGTTTTTTCCCACTTCAAATTTAATGAAGTTACACAGAGCTTTGTTTTCCTCAAATTTAATGAAGTTACACACCAGAGCTTTGTTTTCTTCCCTCTGTACAAATACAAGTGCAAAGTAACAGATACATAACTACTGAACAGAATTTTGAAAGTCAAACAGGATTAGGGCTCTAAAGCACCAAATAATGGAATGTAGTACACTGAATTAACCCTAATATTTGACAATAAAATGCAGACAATTGGACTCTCAACCTGGCAAGCTATTAAGCTCAATTGAAATCAATTGTATTTAAAAATAAACCTAAAATCTGGGTTTAGGTTGTCTCTTGGTTTAGATTTCTGAATGAAAAGTTTCACTAAATAAACACCTCCATTAAACATCTTACCCATATCACCAACAACTCTGCCGAAAGGTTCCAACAGTCAATCCATTTCTCTCTTCCTGGGTGATTTTATAATTTTATAATTTTTTTGCATGTCAAGAAAGCTGCTGCTATTATTTTTCATTAGTCTCTGCTAACAGTTCAGACCATCCTTTAACACACCTTTAACAACTCATGCCATGTTTGTTCCAATCCAGCTTTCACAGAACTTGCACTGATTTTACTGATGGAGCATTATTATTAAAATAATAGGTTTTAATAATAACAGGATTATTAAAAATCCTATTTAATATATATTGTATATCCTATATAATAATAATAGGATTATTAAAAATCCTCCAATTAAATGCCCATTTTACTACCCACCCATCAAACCCCTAATTGTTGTAAAAGACATTTTGGTGAAAAAAGTGTTGAGTTTTTAAAGGAAATGCAGTGTACCAATAAGAATATTTTACATTAAACACAGGGGTGGAAATGAGCTGTAGATTGACCAAGTGAAGTCAGGGCTTTGCTGTTTTAACTCTGCCTCTTACACAGAATAAAATGAAACTTGTACAAATACACACAGCTCGAGAGGCAAAGAGAGAAAGTGAACAATAAATATTCTACAACTATCACCAACCCCTCATTCTGCTGCTGCAAGTAATGCCAATGAAACCAGTGCATTTATTAACTCCAGTCAATTAGGATTAATATCACACCTGGGAGGCACCAAGTGCACACAAGCACTGGTTAAGAGAAAAGAAAAAGCATCCTTCAAGAGATATATTTGGCTGTGGTTATATTAAAAATCTGGATTACAGTTAAGAAGCTTATATCAGGAGGGAGTCAGCAGACAAGTTTATGGTTTTGCTTAGAAACTTTCATTAAAAATAACTGCAGCTAAGAAGTGCCCAACTTCTAAAAACTGCTCCAAATTTCAGGACTTAGAGGTATCTGACAGTCAAAACATAAGTAGGGAGATGAGATGATCCCAAACTACATTGCTTCATTCACTTATCAGACAAAAATTAGCCCAGCAGGAATTCATGACTATTTCTAAGGACTTCCACAAATAAAATCCTTCAGGTCAGAGGAGAGCTCCACAAGCTCAGAACAAGCAGATCTTTGAAACCCACAAGCGAGAGATTCCAAACCTTCTCTGGGAAACTTCTTCCAATTATATTTGTTTATTTTTTCCTTCTGCCCAGTGGGATCATCCTCCTGTTCCATTTTTGGCCAGCCTCTCATCCTCCCACCGTACACCTCAGAACAGAGCCCAGCTCCATCTCCTCAGTGACTCCTCATGCACTACCAGCTGGGAAAAATCAAACCCAATTCTCTCCCAGCCTCCCCTCGTGGTTCAGGTGTCCCTGTCCCCTTGTTGCCCCTTTTCTGGGCTCACTCCAGTGTACCCACCCTGCACCAGCACAGCCAGACTGTGCTCCAGGCTGGCTGCAACCAGCAGCAGGGGAATCCTGGTTCCCTGCAGGCAGGGGCTGTGCTTGAGCTGATGGAGAACAGGACAGCCCAGCCCTGTCACTGCCAGAGCCACCAGGGCACAGCTCAGCCACCAGGGCACAGCCCTTCACTGCCAGAGCCACCAGGACACAGCCCTGTCACTGCCACCAGACACAGCCCTGACACTGCCAGAGCCACCAGGGCACAGCCACCAGGACACAGCCCCTGTCACTACCACCAGACACAGCCCAGCCCTGACACTGCCACAGCCACCAGACACAGTCTCTGTCACTGCCACCAGGACACAGCCCAGCTCTTGTCACTGCCACAGCCACCAGACACAGCCTCTGTCACTGCCATCAGACACAGCCCAGCCCTGTCACTGCCACAGCCACCAGGACACAGCCCAGCCCCTGTCACTGAACCAGAACCCCCCAGCACCACTCCAGCAGCAGCAATTGGCATTTGCCCTGTAAATCCCTATGAGATGTTTATTCCTGCTGTTCCTTTCTCAGTCTCACCAATGACAGCCCTTGAGTTCATCACCTGCATCCCAGTTTGGTGTCCTGCAATGACACAACACCCATGAGGATGCATTCCATCCCCTCTGGATCACTGACAAAGACATGAAACCTCACAGGCCCAAGAGGGACCTCAAAGTGACCATTTGGAACTGTTTTCCAGGTATGTGCAGCAACAGAAATGGAAAATCCACAGCAGGGTTTTAACTTTCCACTTCAATCTCTTTTAACAGATTTCACTAAGGTGCACTTTCTTGGTTAATGTTAAACCAGGCTTTTAAATTCAACAATAGATTAATGAATACCACACTGTCTCAGGTCAGTCCAACAAGTAGGCACAAAATTAATTCTGCCAGGTGGAACAAATAGGGGTGCATTTCACAGCACAAAATGCCAGTGCAGAGACAGGGACAGGAGTGAGCTCCACAATCATTTCCAGACAGATTAGAGCACTGGGGCACACACTGTCCTCTGTAAATAACAGCTGCCACTATCACTGCCCTCATTCAAATCTGCTAATTGCATCCTGTTATCAAATGATGATGCAATTAATGTGGGGCACCATTCCTCTTACACTGTGTGCTCCTTTTGTGACCTAAAAGAATAAATTTAGATACACTCCTGCTTCTTAAATTTCCAAAGTCATGAAATACAAAGGTTCCTCCAAGCATTGCCAAGACTTACAGCTTCTTCTTGCCTGAGACACTGCAGGTCACCCAGGCCTCAAGGTTAAGTAAATGTAGCAATTAATCAGACACCTCATACACATCTTGAAGGTCTTTTCTCAAATTTAGAAGATGACATAATTTGGACAACGTAATCTTCTTTCAACATTTTCCTAGGATTTTAAATTCCATAAATCACAGCAATTCCTCCTTCATTTGAGAAGATTTTACACGGCAACTTTGCCTTGCACGCTTAGAATGGTTTATTTGTGAACTTGTCAAAGGTAACTGCTGCTGCTTCTGACTTTTTTCAGGAAGTCTGCCTGGTTTTCATGCTCATTAACACTGCAGGCTCCCAGGCCTTCACTATACTCAGGATAATTAATTCCCAAGAGAGTTTCCCTCATGCATTAAGGAGGAAACTTTGAGCTCCTAAGAGAAAGACACCCCTGGCCCTCAGACTTACAAAAAGAAGTTAAAATAAATAAAAAGTCTAATACACCATCCCTCACCCTTCCTTCCCATCAGCTCTACTTCCAGAAATAACTGGTAAGTATTCAACATTTGTTCAATACTCAACAACATTTCTTTCTATATTTGACAGCTGGACCAAAAGAGTGGCTTAACACATAAATATTTGTGGGAGAAGCAAGGGGACCAAATATCTGCTGGCACATTGTGGACACCAAACATACCTCAATATACTGCAAACACACAGAGTGACAGCATCACCACAGCGTTACCAGGCACTTTCAGACTTATCAATGTGCTCCCACCTTCCAAGATTGAAATAAAGCTGAAAGAATGCAAACTTACTCATCACTGAGAAATCCAGCTGACTGGGCAGAGCTGAGCTTTAAAAGCTCTGGAGAGCCCAGGATCTGATCCCTGAGCACCTGCACTGCACTACAGCCAGCCCTTCATCTCACACTTCCAAAATTTCAAGTAAAGCAACATCCTGAACATCATAGAACAAGGCAAGTAAATTCAATACCAATATGGCCAACCAGGTGGATACTCGATTTTTAACACATCAGCCTATATAAAATACAAGTTCTTTCTTCTACAGTTCTATCAACATCCAGAATTAGGGCAAAAAGCCTTAAAGCCTGACTTGCCAGCACTGCTGGAGGAGACAAAGCCCCCAGGAAGGCACAGCCTAAGGAATCATGTGGCATCCACATCACCTTGGACAAGTCCCAGTGTGAGCTCACATAACCTGGGCCAGCACTGGATCCTCTGGTGCTCTCACAGACACTCCAGAGGCCCTGGGGACAGAGAGCCTCTGCACATTCAGTGCCCAAAGCCACAGAAACAGGCTCTGAGCAGCTCCTAACTTAAAGAGAAATGACAAGCAGAGGATAACAAAAAATTCTATGATCAGAACTCAACAAAAAGAACTCAAGCAAAATTAAATGCTTTGCCCAAGATCAAACAGGCATTCAGTGGCAAGAGCCAAGTGCTTCCTGAACCCAGTCCAATCTCAGAACACAAAGAATCTTTGCTTTCTACTTTGTCACATTTGTTTTTCTCCCCCCATACAAAGCCAATATCTTCCCTACTTTTCCTTAAAAGAAACAAATGCCTGTTGCCTCCAAGAATCCTGCTACTGGGATACCCCCAGGCCTCAGACCTGCAGCCACCACACAGGACCAACACTTCCAGATGGAACTGGTGCTCCCAGTAGCCACACATTCTGCAGGGCCTTATTTCCCAATTATCAAACTGAGTTATCACATGCCATTCTGCTTCATAATAATATTCAACAATTGAAATTAACAATATTAAACTCAGCCATTACATAATTTTTCCAGCATTAAAAAAAGGCAACACTAACAGACCTACCCAACAAAACAACCAAAGTGGAACCCTGTAGAAACACAAACCCAGGGAGATTTTCCATAGATAAATAAGGAGTTTCCATGTCAAATACCTTATTTCTTGGAGCCAGCAGCAAGTACACCCACAATCTAGAAACTTCCACAAGAGCTCCACAGCTCTGCTGGCGTCTGGGATACTGATATAGGCCCTGTGCTGCCCATGCAGAGCCTCAGGGCACCTGGAGCCAATCCTGGCTTATTGGAAGCACCTGTGGCACCTGGAGCCAATCCTGGCTTATTGGAAGCACCTGTGGCACCTGAAGCCAATCCTGGCTTATTGGAAGCACCTGTGGAATCTGGAGCCAATCCTGGCTGATTGGAAGCACCTGAGGGCTCATTGCCCAACCCTGCAGCTGACAGGACTCATGCCCTGGGAGGAGGGACAGCACAATCACCCCAAACTGAGGCCACCTGTGCCAGGAGCAGGGATTGTGCACTGGACACACTTGCAGGGTCACCAGAGCAGCCACCATGGGCCAGCAGCTCCTCAGCTGCCCTGCCATGGCCCTGGGGCTCAGCCAGGTGTGACAGACTCAGCCAGCAGAATCATTTTGGTAGGAAAAGACCTTGAAGGACAGAATCATAGAATCCTCAATGCTGGAAAATCCTTCTAAGATCCTCGAGTGCAACCATGAACCCATCCCTACCAGGTCCACCACTGAACCATGTCCCCAAGTGCCACATTTTACCCTCCCACTGCCAAATCCACCACAAATAGATTCAGATATATTGACTGCTTTCAACATGCAGGCCTGCAGGGACACCTGGACATGGAGCTGCTCCTCACCAGGAACAGCCTCAGGGACACCTGGACATGGAGGAGCTGCTCCTCACCAGGAACAGCCTGCAGGGACACCTGGACATCAAGCTGCTCTTCACCAGGAACAGCCTGCTGGGACACCTGGACATGGAGGAGCTGCTCCTCACCAGGAACAGCCTGCTGGGACACCTGGACATGGAGCAGCTCCTCAGCAGGAACAGCCTGCAGGGACACCTGGACATGGAGGAGCTGCTCCTCACCAGGAACAGCCTGCAGGGACACCTGGACATGGAGCAGCTGCTCCTCACCAGGAACAGCCTGCAGGGACACCTGGACATGGAGCAGCTGCTCCTCACCAGGAACAGCCTGCAGGGACACCTGGCCAAGGCTGAGGACAAAGCCCTCAGCTGCACCAGGGGAGGTTTGGGTTGGACATTAGGAGGAATTTCTTCCCAGAGAGGGTGATTAGGTATTGGAATGGGCTGCCCAGGTGGTGGAGGCACCCTTTGGAAGATGTTTAAGGAAGGTCTGGGGGTGGCACTCAGGGCTCAGGGCTGGTTGCCGTGGTGGGGATGGGTCACAGGTTGGACTCGATGGTGCCCAATGGTGCCTGCTCACCCCAGGTGATTTTTACAATTAAATGACAGCATTTGTGGGCAAGGGGAGAGTAGAGACTCACTGACCTCAGCTGCAGGAAGGCTTTTAGCACTGCCTCCCCTGCCCAGGGTCCCTGTGCCCAAACAGGACCTCTCAGGTGGGGTGCATAGGTAGATGACTAACGAGTTTGGGGTTTTTTTAAGCCTAATTAGATAATAAGGCCCAGGTGATCACATTATGGCAATTAACACCCTGCTGAGTGCTGCCAGGCCCATCTTCTCTTTGGCAAACCCCAACTGTGCACCAGAAGCAAACTGAATTCCACACTTGCTTCAAGCAGGGCCCATCTCTCTCCATGTTCAAGTGTTACTTGGCCTGCAGGATCATGTTACTACACACAGGGAAATAATTTCCTTTTCAATCAAAAAAACATTGCATGGTGGAGTATTAAGAAACACAGCACGGTACAAAGCAGTAAATTTACTGTAATACATTTTGTCTGAGCAAAACAATGATGACAAAAAGCTCCAAACAATTTATATGTTCCAGAGAAAGCACAGAAAATTTATAGAAACATAATTCAATCTTACTACCTCACTTGAATAAATAAGAGTTTAGTTGATGTCTAAATTAGTATAAAGATTGTTTTAGTAATAATAAACCTACCTCCCACCAAAAAGCCTCTGAAATACACTTCAATAAAAGTTCTGTACAGATTATAATAACTGATTATGTAAAAGTTTCACAGAAATGGATCAATAAGAAATTAGTCACATTGGTCAGAACCAATAACACCAAAAGAAGCTGGCTAAGGATGATAATGGAAAATAATAAAGGGTTGATTAAAACCTCTTATTTGAAACTTGTTCAGAGAGTTAGAAAAGCTGCTCAGTGAAATAAGTTTACTAACACAATTAGAGGCATTTGGGAAAGGTTATATGATCATGGAGAATTATCTTTGGCATGGAGTGACTTGGTGCTGGGGAATAGAAACAAGGAGTTCAAGTTGGTCTTTCTAGTCTTACCATGTATTTAGACCTGCAGGTAAGGAATTTTCTTACTCCTTTTATATCTCCTATTGCATTCAAAACACTTATTTTAGGATACAAGGATGGTGTGGTGGGCAACATATTAATTAATGTAATGGGTTAGGCTGCTTTAATAGCAACAGCCAGCACCCACACCCAACAAAGCAGCAAATCACTGAGACAGAGTAGGGTGCTGGTAGTTTAATCCTGGAGTAGATCCAGCAACACTAACAGACCTCTCTCACAATGATATTTGTGATAGTTATCACAATATTTGTTAATTAAACACAGCAGCAATGAATCCAACAAGATGGCACAAAAATCAAAACTCTAAATGTGCTTTGATTTTTTTTCCTAAATCTAAAATGGGGAAAGAAAGACATATCTAGTTCCATCATAAAAGATGGAAATCTTTTCAGTTGGAGCCTTGGATTGCAGGTTTGGGCACAACTTCTGACAAGTGGCTTTTCTCTGAAGTGCACAGTGCCAGGACTGCCACACATCACAGCCAGGGACTGTGGAGTGATTCCTTACACACAGGAACATGGAAAGCCTTGAATTGTTCCTGTCATAGCTCATGCAGGGCCAGGAGCTGTGATTCCTCCCCAAAGCAGCTCAGCAGAAGGCAGGAAGCCTTCCCTGCTCACAGGCAAGGTGTCATTGATCAGATATTCAGCAATATTTCATAACATTTAAAGGCAGCACCACTGGCTCCTGAGCACGTTCAAATTCTAACCTGAGAATAAACCCCAGTGCACTTCCAAACTTGAATTTATACCACTCCACAAACAGGAATCTCTCTAGAGACCTTGGCTTTTAAAGAATACACACCAGAAGCAAAGCTGGAAAGCAGCAGCCCATCCCAAATGCACAACTTCTTGTGGCTGTCACACAGAGCCTGCAGAGCTGCTCTGGAAACAGGGGCCATCTGCACACACCCAGCTCCAGCTGGGCACACACACTGCTATCCATCTGATTCCCTCAGAAAGGTTGGAGATATTCCCTTAGAAAGGTTGGAGATATTCCCTTAGAAAAGTTGGAGATATTCCCTTAGGAAAGTTGAATATATGAGCCTTAGACTTCACTCTCTGGATGGAATGCAGAATGCATTTAATATTCTAGAAAGGAAATAAGAACTTACAGCAGCTCTGATCAGTCAGAGAGGTGGCCTGGTTAGAAGAGGGGTTAAAAAAGAATGAATTACAGAACAAAAGGAAATGCCTGCCAGCCTGGAAAACAGGAGCATGCTCATAAATTGTATCTGGATTGTAAGGACATCTGAGTACATCTGAGTTACCTACAAACTGGAGACATCCTAACATACCACCAGGGGAGTGCAAAGAAAACCAAAAGACAAAAAAAATAGAAAAATAGAAACACTAGCAACTTATTGTCTGAAAAAGGAGAAACAGCAAGTGTCTGGCAGTGACATCAGTACAGAAGAAAGCAAAGCAATGATGAAAGAAAACAAAATGTTTACCAAAATAAATGAAAAATACAAAGTCAGTGGATTCTTAGGATTTGTTTTTCCCCTGCAGCTGGACACACAGGCAGGAGCTGGACTTGTGGGAGGCAGTTTGGGGATTTTGTACATCCATATGCACACACCACAGTTATTTAACATTCAGAGCTTTCTGTGCTCTCCTAAGCAGAGTGAGCACTCTTGAGAAGGAAGAAATCAAATCTGAAAGCCCTTCACAGAGATAAAAAGTTCTATATATTATTTCAAGCCTACTCTGAATAGCTGGTACTCCTCTTGAACAAGGACATTTTAACTACTTTAAGAGGGGGAAAGAGATTTGAGTGTTCTTCAGCAGAATTAGAACAATTCTATGCATTAGACTTCTATAGGAGCTTAAAGCATTTTAATGGGATAAAGAAGAATTTAAGTGCTATGAACTATAGAAAAGTTAAAAATGGATCATTTGATAAAGATTTAAACTAAGTTAATGGATACTGTAGCAATTCTCTACAGTGCAAATTGCTAGGAACAGATTTTGACAATAATCCTCTTTTCATGAATTCACGGGAAAAGATATCACTGCAGTGAACTGTCCACACTTAGCAAGGTTGTGAACTGTCTCTCCCAAAAGCAGAATTAAATTAGGACAGATCCACCTAATACATCTAGTGCAGCTCAGGTGGTTCCTACCTCCCTGCTCATCCCCACAGTGGCAGCATTTATGAAGTGACATCATTAGCAGCAATGTGCCAATGTTCTTCCTCAGCCAGATTTCACTGCACAAATCACCTCAGCATGAACAAAGAACAGATGAGAGGGGAAAATTAATTAGCTCAGTGCCTTGTTCTCTCTCCTGCACACACACAGCAGATATAACCTGCACACACAGGTACAGGGGTGTACAGGGAGATCTCTCCAGGTTTTCCTTTTCTTTAGAGCTTCTGAATGTGTCACCTCTTCATGTCTGTCTTTGCTGCTGTGGCTCTGTGCATGAAAGGGTTGTGAGCTGCTCAGAGCTAGTGAGATGCTGATCAAAAGAGAGGGAGAGTGAGGGGCAATTTGGTGCTGGAGCTTCTTTGGCACAGGTAAAGGCTTTGTGCAGAATCCCATCCCTCTGTCAATCACTGGGTCTGTGGAGAGGATCCTCTGCTCCTCAATATTCTCCCTCATTGCCCTCAGAGTCTGACAGAGAAAAGTGCTGGAGCTCCAGGCCAGGGCAGGCACAGGCCCTGGTGCCCTTAGAGGGACAATGAGCTGGAATTACAAACTCTGGGGGGAAGTGGATGGTGAGAGGCACCTCTGTTGAGCAGCACCTCACTCATTTTTACATGCTCACCTCAAGACATTTTAAACGTCTTTGTTTTCAGAAGCCACTGAACTCTCCCATCTGAAAACCACACATCTATTGCATCTCAAATCTCAAATTGGACACCCAAAGAGTTGGGTAACAACATCAACAAGAAAATCTGTCTGTTAGGAAATTCGTAGCCTAAAATTTCTCATCAAGGCTTCCGAGTTACCTTTCCAACCAACATCAAACAACATGAAAAACATCATGTGTAACATGGCACAGAAAACCATTTCTGGTTTGTAAATCTAGCTATGGCTGTTTACATGGAATAGTGGGTAAACCACAAGGCTGCTATTTCACAATCACAAAACACAATGCTGCCAAATCTCAGCCATCCTATCCCATTTTGCTCTTCCCAAAGAGCAAAATCCATGTGCTCATCTCATAGGCACCTGCTTTGTTTTGGGGGAGATGCTTTTAAACAAGAAATATATCAAATTCTGTATGTTGAACATATTTAGTGAAAACCACATAAGTGTATTTTGATCCAAACCTGTCTTATTTCTTAACATTATTTAATTATTCACAGAGCTTATGCCTGCCTTTATGGAGTTGTGGTGTAGAGCTGAGCTGAGAATCCTGCAGTTGGAGTGCAATGAAGTAAGCACAAAACCAACTGGAGCTTCATGAAATGAAGAACTTGACAGAAAACATTTACATTTCTTCTTACATTAGCAGCCAACTAACCTGTGCCAGCTTTATACACACCTGCAGAATAGATTTTAGATTTTAGAGCCAAATCAGCAGCTCCATTCATCATTGTCTCATCTGAATCACACTCACAGCATTATCCAGAAGGTCACCCTTGTGTCTCTCTAGTCTGTTTTTGTTACCACACCAGGCCAGAATCACTAAATCACTAAATCATTTTGGTAGGAAAAGACCTTGAAGGACAGAATCATAGAATCCTCAATGCTGGAAAATCCCTCTGAGATCATCAAGTCCAACCATGAACCCATCCCTGCCAGGTCCACCACTGAACCATGTCCCCAAGTGCCACATCCACACATTTTACCCTCCCACTGCCAAATCCACCACTAATCTGTTCAGATATATTGATTTCCTTCAACGTGGAACAGGGAAACACCCTAAGAACTTTACACTGACCTTCTGCTTCAGCAAGAATAAAATATGTAACTGATTAAATCTGAATTAACAGTTCAGAAAATGCTTCCTAATGTCATGTGGCACATGCATCTTAATATTCTGACTGCTCCATCACTCTTTGCATGAGGAAAAAGGCTTCTGCAAATTTTCAACTGGTTTTCATTCCTTCTTTCCATCTTTAAAGTAACAGAAACTGCTTCCAGTTTCCTAGTGATGAACTCAGCTGCATTTGAAAGGGGTTGATGTATTTTAAAACTTCTACCAGACTCAACTGTCATTGAAAGCTTCAATATTCTTGAGAATTTACCCCAAATCATCCCAGTTTCCACTTTCAATGTACTACAGAGTCTGGCTGACAGGTTTAGCTCTCCTCCCAGTAAAACCCCTCAGGGTGGATTATAACTTACAGACAGTTTTCATAATGCACTAGGCTGTTCCTGTTAATTGTTACTGGCTGAAAATGCACACCTGAAATGAAGCAGTCATACCTTGGACAGCTCACTCTGATCAAGATTTCTTGACATATTCAATACTTGAAGAAACATTTCCCACAAAAAGCAAGGACTGGCCATTTCCCTCCCTGTAACTTCTATTGTGGATGTCCTTTGAGGAAAAAAACATTTCAAGAGGAAATATTTAAGTCAAAATTCACATGTGGAAAGCCCACTGAAGTTGACAAAAAATACACTTTATTTCATCTCCCGTGCTAATGGTTGATACAACTGAAAGTAATAAGAAAATAATAAATGTATTTCTCTGGTTTTGGCAGCTGCCAATAAAAATAAACATTGCTGTGTCACTGTCATATTTTCTGGAAAAATCCCTTCACCAGGATTTCTTCTCCCAGGAAGCTGAGAAACCGCAGGAAAAAATGAAAACAATATCATCTCATTTGCTTCTCCTGTGTTTTGCTGCTTTGGAATGTGGTTGGAGATTGTTTATCCAACAGGTGCTTGTTTGATTGGTTTCATGTGAATTAACTTAATGACCAATCACAGCCAGCTGTGTCAAGGTTCTGGAAAATCACAAGTTTTTCATTAGTATCTTGTTAAACTTTCTGATGTATTCTTTCTTTATTCTTTAGTACAGTTTTAGTATAGTATTCTTTTATATAATACAATATCATAAAATAATAAATTAGCCCTCTCAGAACATGGAGTCAGATTCTCAATTCCTCCTTCGTCCTGGGGACCCAAAAATACCACATTGCTGTTGCTCTTTCAGATCAAAAGATAAAACATAATCAATATCTGCATTCCAAAAAAATGCAGAGACCATGCTGAGTTTGTTGTGCTCCAAAGGAATAATCTTTTCCAGGGACTGTTTACTGCAAAAGGAAAACACCTGCATGGGAAATGTGATCTCCAGCACACCTTGATGTACAAAATTCACTGGGAAGGCTGTTAATAGGGAATACTGTCTTCTGAATGTGTTTCTTAATATTTTCATTCCCTGACCTCTTTCCATGTCCTGCCCAAGGTGAACCTCATCACAGGGATGCTTTCTGAAACATTAACAGCATCGTGAGTCACCTGGACCATTGCACTCCTTAACTTCAATGGAATCCAAAGGAGTAAAGGAGCCAGAGAAGCAGAAATTTGTGCCAAATTAGGTGAAATTCATTGCACCCAGAGGAGGAAAGCATCAGCATACAAATTTGACATCTCCAGGGACTCTGTGTAGAAGAGAAAGTGATTACACTGCACTGATGTGTTTTTAAATAGTGATTCTTTTCCTTGGCATTAGTAAGACTTTACTTATTTTAATTTATGCTACTCCTGGTACTTTTCATACAGTTCCTTTTTTTTAATCCTAACAATGCCAAAATCTATTACCCAAGCCAATTCTGTTGATACTTTTATTTTCTGTTACATTCATATTTGGGGGCTTTCACATTTTACTTCACATTTCTTCTTTGAAATCACTTGAGTTCATCCACTAAAAATCTGCAAGGAGAAGAGCAGATTCCCTGCACAATAAAAGGGAATTATACACCCACCACACACATACACACAATTAAAATCTCATTATTTTTCATTCAAATAAAGGGGAAACCCGCACTATTCCAAATTCTACACCACAATAACTATGAAAACCACATCCATTCTCTTTGAAAACTCTTGTGAACTATTCCCCCATGCTCACTTGTGCAGAAATCAGGGCTAACAATATGAAAGCCTTGTTCTATCATGTTTACTTAGTACTGAATCACTGTCCAATGCACCTCAGCCACCTTCTGCTGCTCCCAGGCCACGCACAAAATTCACTCTGTGCAGCTCTGCTCCTACTTTATGAAGCCTGAAATCCCCAAACCTAAGAGTGAAGTGCTGCACTTCTCTCCAGAGGATGGTAGATACAGAATAAACCTAATTATCTGTGCATTGCCCCAGCTGAACTCTCTCTGCTTCCAGGAACACAAGCAGAAGTGCCAGGTAGCCGAGTATTCAGATCATGTCATCTTCCAAGACTTAAAAAGAAAATAATTATCCTCTAGTAATTGAAAATACAAAATGAGGTTTAACATCGTGTTCTGATCTTTTTTATTTCATGCTGGGAGAGGATTAATTGACTGAAAATGGAAAGTGCTCCCAGCCTGCTGTACCTGATGTGCCCCTCACCCTCAGAGCTGAGCAGGTGTTTGGGGAGCCAGCACAGCCTTTAAACCTGACCTACTTCATGCACACAGGGCTCAGAGTCAGGCTTTGCCCACCATGCTGCAGTACAGCTCCTGTGGCATTCGCCTTCTCTGAAAAAATCCCTTTGCCCAGGGTTTTTCTCCTGGGAAGCTGAGAAGCCTCAGAGAAAAGGAAAACAATTCTGATCTCATTTGCTTCTCCTGTGCTGTGCTCATGTGGAATGTGTTTGGAGATTGTTTACCCACAGGTGATTGTTCCATTGCATTCTGCTGGGAGTTGTTTTCACTCTTTGGCCAATCAGGGCCAAGCTGTGTCAGGACTCTGGAGAGAGTCAGGAGTTTTCATTGTTATCTTTTTAACATTCTGTAAGTGTCCTTTCTGTATTCTTTACTATAGTATAGTATTCTTTAATATAATATAGTATCATTAAATAATAAATCAGCCTTCTGAGAACATGGAGTCAGATTCATCATTCCTGCCTTCGTTGGGACATTTCCCAGCTAATCCAATAATTCCACCCATTTGCTCTCTCTGTGTCTGGTAATTATCCTGTGCACCAGGATAACCTCCCAAGGCTGTTCAGAAGACCACTCACATTTTTCTGGTGCTGCTGAGGTATTTTTCCAAATCAATGAGATTTCCCTGTGCCATTATCCAGCTGCCAGAGAGCAAATCTTTTCCCTTCTCTAAGAAATTCAAGATTATCCCTTAGTTAAGGTTCTTTTAAGCCTGTGGATAGGTTTAGACAAGACCTTGAGTTTGCCAGAGCTCTCAGGGAGATTCTGCTTTCATTATTACTTAGTCCAAGTAACCTCCTCACCAGTGCCCTCATTTTTCAGGTCTGATTTAGCCCAGCAATTCTCTGGCTTTCCAATTCACAGAAAACTCCAAGCAGCCCCTTCTCGAGCTCCAGGAAGGTTCTTTCTGTCACCTCTGAGGCAGCAGTTCCTGTCTGCTCCTTGCTCTGTAGTAATGACACCTCCAGATTCTCCTGTTTCACCACATAACCCCAGGTGAGTCTAGTTGTTCTCAAGGGCAAGAGAAAACTCTCTGTTCTCCAGAAAGAACAAATTTTATTTCTAACCCATTAACCACTCTGATGCAAAATAAACACACAAATCAAATACCATCCATCACATAAGTAAATCAAAAATAGTTTGGGGCAATTTCAGTGAAGTATAATTAGCTAGGCAATGTTGTTAAATCAAAAGTAAACAGGCAAAATTCTGACTTGTAAAGAGACGAGTCCTAAAAAACATACACAGAAATATGCAGAAGCCCAAGTTGACAAGATGTCTTAAGTATTTTTATTTTATTCTTTCACTCTACAAAGCTTAACAAATGTTTGCTATGTGCATCTCTGCATCTTGCATGCCTTCAGTATCTTTCAAGCCTGCCTTTAACTATTTTAAATGTTTAATTCATCTTAGCAATTCTTTCTAGAAGAAGATTTTACATTTTCTGAATTCAAATGCTGTCTGCAAAGTGGCTTTCTGACTCTTGAAAAATATTTCCTAAAATATTTCAGGATTCGGGGTTGTTGTTCTAAAGCTGCTGGGTGAAAATTTCAGGATTGCTCTCATTTCCCAAATTGCCCAAATCACAAAACAAGCTCTAAAGCTAAAAAAATCATGCGGGAATCTCAACAAAGGCTCTTCAGTAACAAAACCTTTCTGAGAAGCAATGGTTTTTTAACAAGCCAGCAATGAAAAATCAAATTATGTCTCAAGAAGAGCCCCAGAAGCCTGATGTGGGTCCTGGGCTCAGCCTGGGGCACAGCAGAGCCTGCAGCTCCTCTGTGTGCTCTGGTCCTTCTGCCTCGAGTTAACAAGGACTTACAATGTGTGGTTTTAAAATAAATCAATCAATGCACATGAAATATTACATCTCCTGAGCTCGGAAAGAGCTCCCTGAAAGAATTTCCATACGTCATAAAAAGTAGTGCTTCACATCAGGGGTGCAGCTGCCACTGTGAGCTGCCTCCACCTCTCAAGGCTTTCCTGGGCCTGACACACAGAACTGTAAAAGGAACTGGAATCTGGAGCTCTGGAATAGAAACAATGGATAAACCACTCCTAACTTTAGGAAAAAGGGGTTTTTTTCTAAAAACAGAAGCCTGGACAGGAGAGGCACTTTGCCCTAAGTTTCCTGGGGCTGTCCCCTCAGCATTTGTGAATTTTTGGCAACCTCTGTATTTATCCTCAAAAGGAACTTTTCTGCAGAGCTCTCAAGGTGAGGAGGAACCTGAAAAGGCTTGTTTAGGAATGTTTAGGGAGTTCTCTGAGGCTCACAGAGCCCTTGGTCACAGCAGCACATTCTCCATTAAGTATTTATCCCTGTAAAAATAAAATGTGATTGTTATTAGCTGGCTCTTTGCTGCAGTCAGTGCAAGCCTCCTGCCACTGTAGTCAGGAAAGAAGCACAAAGCAAAGGAACTTCTGTCCACACCTCTGCTTTTGTGGGTTCATACCTTTCTCTTCTCCCTTCCTTGATCCATACAGTCTGAATTCAACAATGATTTAAACCCCTACACTTCCCACTATCTTTTAGGCCCCATATTGTTCTATTTTTCTGCAGCCTGATGAATACTGAACGCACCTTGAAAGCCTGCCTGTTTCACTTTTCACAGGGCTTAAAAAATGGAGTGCCTATAAATGTCTCCCTTTTTATTTTGTTGTTTTTTTCTTTATTCTTTGATGAAGAGGGTGCTATGTAGAGAAGAAACAGCATACAAACCCCATATGACATAGGGAGGGTGGGAAGAAAAAGTGCTCTCTACCCTCAGGAGGGAACAAAAACATTCAAACTTCATACACAGGTTTGCTAATGCTGCTAAATCTTATGCTGCCAAAAGAAAAAGCAATGAAAAGAGTTCCCAAATCACAATTTCCCTGTATTTTGAATCCACAGATAGTTCTTAAAAGCCACAATCTGTTTTTCATTTCTTTTATTTTCCAGGTCATCTCCCATAAGACTATTCTACAGCAAGCCACAAAGTATAGACTAGAAATGTATTTATTTATAAAAAGAAAATAAAAGGGTAAAGAGTCCTGCACAGGTGAAGATGCACCACTGGGCTTCTACTGAGACTATCCAAGAACATCCTTAGAAACAAAGATCTTGAGAATTGGAGCTCATTGCCTTTAAAGCTGATAGAAATGAAGCACAGACTTCTCAGCACCTTCATCTGCTGAAGTTCATTAAAACTCAGATTTCCAAGAGCTGATAGCATTTAACAGCCAGGTCTGAGGAATAGCTGGGCACTCAAAGGAGGGTCTGTTTAACTCCTTCAGCAGGTGACTTTGTGGAAATCATCTCCAAAACATAGGGAACCCTACAGGGTACCAGAGGTCTAAATTAGGTGGTCAGTAATTGTGCTAATGGAAGATTCCCACAGGTTCTTTCTGTACCCCTAAAGATAAGCACTTGTGCTCTTTGCTTTGGTTGCAGGTGGCAGGAGAGGGGGACACGGGAGCTGGGTGTTCCTCAGGTCCAGGGGGCTTTCCAGATGCCTTCTGTCCTTTCATGGTTACCAGGAATGTTCTGCAGCCTGAAAATCCTTTGCTTTGATACTTGGGTTCTTCCCCTTGAAGCACAGACAGACAACCCTTCAACTAATTAAAACTGAAAAGAAGGTATATTAATTACAGCCATGGATACATGGAGAGTCACAAACTCCTCCTCTATTTATCCAAGAAGGTTTTACCTATTCAGATGGTTTCTACAACACCTCTTACATAATCATTGGCTCTCACCTTGTATTATAATTAGCTGAACGTCCATTATGGCTGCACAATTGTCCTCTTTAATTGGGTTGGTGGGCTCTGAAGAGGAAGTAAGGCCTCTTCCTCATGGTAAGCTCTTTACCCATGTCAAGTTGGCAGAGCTCTTTGGCCTGCTGGTCACAGTCCAAACCTCCTCTCACTCCTAGAGCCCAGTTGCATTTATGGCTCCTGCACTCTTACAATATCTCATGTATCACCTGTCACTCCCAGCCTTGTTTCAGTTATCCCACTATTGGAATGTTGGGGGACACAAGTCAGATGATGGATTTGGACCTGGTTAACATAAGAGATTTGATAACAGGATGCCTTGGCAAAAGCAAACAGAACTTTGAAAATTAGACCTAGATAGTGAGAAGATTCAATTGGACAGGTTTACCAGAAAATCTTATTAAACTCTGCAAGCAAAAGATGTTGTTATATGCATAAGTTTGTGTATGTGATTTTAACCTAATCATTTTGTACACATCACTAGTCTCCCTGAAATAGTATATAAGTGTTTGTATCCCACAATAAAATCAGATTCTGATCACCAAGTCAGTCTCCCCATCTCTCTCCACCGCTGACTTCCTACCTGGTATCAATTAATTTCCTTGTTAAGCTCTAATCACAGCATAATCTTTGCTAACTCCATTTCTAACTTAACCCCTCAATTCCTTTAAACTCTTAATTAAAAAAATATATAGTTTTCACTATCTTAGGTGCATTCCTAGCTCAACCCCTTGACTCACCCTCTAATGAGCAGCAGCATTTGCCACAAGTGTCAAAAGCAGCAAGAATAAAAAACAATCCTAGCACAGGAGGGGATTTCAGCTGTGCCACACAGGCTCTCAGGGCAGCTCTCAGTGCTGTGAGAACAAGCACAGCCAAATCCTTCTGCAGTCTCCTCAAGCCTTGTGCCTCTCCAGTGCTTCCAGGTAATCACATTAACAGCTCCAAACATGATGTAATGACATCACTCAAACACATTGCTCCCAAAGGCTTGATATTAGATCAAGGAATTACCATTCCTCATGCATTTGTGACAAATCTAATAGGGGGAAATGATTTATTACACAACACAGCTTAGGTTGGTTGCTCCCTTAACAGCAGATGTCTGCTCTTAGCTCGAGCTTCTAATCTTTCCTGGAGCTAAGATGCTGAACAGTCACCCTTAATTTGATATCTGAATTAAGAGAAGGACTTTACCTGAGGTTGGGAATGGGGTACTTCAGTACCCTTGCTGTGTTTGATGTATGGGTTGTGTTTTCCAGGACTGTTTAAGCCCTTTTAAAAGCTAATAGAATTCAGGCATTGAGATTGGGGGTTCTAAAAACCAATGCTGGGTGGTTTTTTGAAAACAAACAAAAACAAGCCAACCAAAAGCACCCAACAAACAAAACCTGTCCTACAGCCCATGGATGCTTTAACATCCAGAGTTGTAAACCTGTGGATGGCTGACAACTGAAAAGTGACATATTGCAGATCTCTATCCAGAAGATGAATTGAAATTATCACCACAGAACCTTCTAGAGTGCTGAAGAGACACACTAAAATGTAATTCTTGTGCCTGCACCTGCCCTAGAGAAAACTCTTTAGGTTTGGTGGAATTCAAAAGTACTGAAAGCAAAAATTAAATATTCCAAATGCCAAATATTCCAGTGAAAACACTCCCCTGGTGTGGAGCACAGAAAAATTTCTATCCAAAGGTATAAAATAGGAATGTTTCAGGATTAATTCGATTCTGGAGAGTTCTTACACCTCTCAGAGATAGAAGTGCAATTGTTCAAAAAGTATTATTATGTAGACATTAAGTATATAAATACCTGACTCAAAAACCATTTTCTTGGTCCTGGAGAGAAATACTTTACTGTCCCTTACCTACTTATATAAATATCCCACTTTTGTCTCCATTTTCTTGGTCCTGTACAGAAATACTTTACTGTCCCTTACCTACTTACATAAATATCCCATTTCTGTCTCCATGTATAGATAAAATATAGGTGCTAATACTTAGACAAATATCTGAAGAGAAAGTTGAAAATGGAAAATACACCTGTTTGTGTTACTGTTCCATTTTCAAATGAAAATATTGCTGTTATTTTTCAAGTTGTGTCATTGCTGCCTCTTTTTTTCTAATTCCATGCACATTGAAGAAACAAGTTGGGGGTTGGGGGGGGTGTATTGTTAATTTTCCTTTGCTGACTTTCCTCTTTCTGGCCCTTTTTCTCAGGAATATTTACTCTATCTTACAATATATCTTATGACTAGACACTACTTTTCCCAAGTTCCATATTTGCCTTTCATGCATCACTCATGCCTATAAAATGAAAATTTGTGTATTCAAGGCAGAGAGAGGCAAGGACACACAGAGAACCTGTGCAGCCATCCAACCCTACTCTTCATTAATTGCCTCAGAAGTGACCTCTTCCCTCTGGTTTTATTTCAGCTCTTGCCTACATGAGGACAGAGCCTTTTCCTTTTTGTTCTGCGGCGTGCTCGGGGCTGTGCAGAAATGTCACCTCACACAAGCAAAGGGAAAAGAAAAATAAGCCAAGTGAAATTCCAATGATGACACTTTTTGCAAGCTGCAAGGAAATGATGATCCTTTACCTCAAACTGTCAGATGCATCTTCCCAAATCCCTCATTGCTCTGTAATGTATTACCATAGCAACTCGTCTCTGCAGTGATCCACAGCTCCCCATGGGCAGCCTGCACTTTGTCAGCACTGCCACTCCTCTGTGAGGCAAGGAACACTGAGCACTTAAATACCAAATCATTAAAGCAATGTTTCCCCAGTGGCCACGCTGAATCACACAAGGATTCAAACCAAAATTATGGTGGGGAAAGCCAGAGGAGCTTGCAGCACTTGGTGTAGGAGGGAAATGAAAGTGTGGGAAAATAATGAACAGAGCAAGAAAACAACTTCTATTGCTTGGTTTCTTGAAGGAAAGAAGAGCACAGCATCACTGTGCTGTAAATTCTGGCTTTATGAATCCTGCCCCTTCCCTTACCAGTCCTCTACTCCCAGTTTTACTCTAAGTAATACAAACATTGATTAATATTTATCTTCTCAATGGCAGCTGCCACCAAAATGGCCAACCACTGTATCTCAGACTTCAAGCACCTGTCTGTGTGTCTTGAAGGGCATGAAAAGAAGATCAAGACAAAAAGCTCATTTTTCCTCCTTTTCCTTTAACAATTCTTAATCTTCCATCTTCTTATCTATGCACATAAGACTTTACATCAGCTGATTTCAGCGTCCTGCCTCACCAAAGAGGAGTGAATTGTCCCTCTGGAGAGAAGCCCTGCTCTTCATCCAGCATGATGTGGGCTCTTCAGCCTATTTGCAGGGATGCAGCCTCAATGTGCGTACCCAACACACAGAGAACAGCCTCAGATACACCATAACCCTTCTCCTACAACACACAACCAACCAGTGGTGGGGAGAAAATTCCAGTTTTCCTAACTCCCACTGTTCCCCTTGTAACACCATAATTGTAACATCATAATTGCAGTCATACAGACTGGAAAATGAATGCTACCAAGGGGATTTCAGGTGTCTATTGCCTGTATGATCTAGAATTCTGTATCATGATACCTGTATGATATTCTGTATCATGATACCTGTAGGTGTCTATTGTATGTATGATACAGAATGATTCTATATCATGATTTATGTATGATTCAGGTGTCTATTGTGTGTATGATATAGAATCATTCTGTACCATGATACCTGTATGATTCAGGTGTCTATTGTCTGTATGATATAGAATCATTCTGTATCATGTTACCTGTATGATTCAGGTGTCTCTTGTCTGTATGATACAGAATCATTCTGTATCATGATACCTGTATGATTCAGGTGTCTATTGTGTGTATGATACAGAATCATTCTGTATCATGATACCTGTATGATTCAGGTGTCTATTGTCTTTATGACCTTTCAAACCTTTTTCTTGTGTTTCCACAGAATTGCAGAATCCAAGGCCCATTCTCAAAAAGGTTTTATTTTTAACAACTAGGAAGCATTACCCTATTTCTAGGAGCTTTACGCAGTTTGGAAAACACACACCACTGATCTGAAAGGGTTGATTCTGTATGCCCCAGACTGGCAGAGTCAGGGGGAGCTTTTCCATCCTGCCAAGCTGCAGGAGCCTCCTGCCTCACTCCCTGGCAGTGAAGCACATCCAGAGGGTCTCTCCACCTCACAGGGTGATGCTGTGAAGCAAAGCTGCTGCAGCTGCAGCACTCTGGCTGTGGCAGGGGTGCCTTGTGGTGTTTCCTGTGTGCTGCACAAAAGCCAATCCCTGCTCTCAGCTGCTCCTGTCCCACTGTGGAAAACAGATATCATGGCAGGGCAAGGAAAATCAGTGTCTAACACCTGGGGTTTACATGTGCAAGCTGGGACCCTGCCACACTGTTTTATTAATACTAGGAGGGCCTTTCTCTTTTATAATTAAGTGTTCAGGCTGTTCTTTGTCACTGTAAAAGGTTGATGCAGCTTTAACACAGTGAGGATTAGAATGATGGTGGTTCTTCTCTTCAAGTTCCAGTTGCCTCTCTCCCCCCTTTGCTGGACTTCATTCTATTAAAGCAGCACCTCACTTTGCAGAAAACCACTTGTTTCTTCTTTGTTTCCTTAGAAATAAAAATCTTCCTAGGCTGACAGCAGAACACCTGGAGGGGAAACACACCAAGCAGCAGAACTGGAGGAAATCCAGTGCCACTCCTGTTTTCAGAAGGGACAGGCAGGAGGACCAAAGGAATGACAGGCAGGACAGGCTCACCTCAGCACCTGGAGAGATGGTGGGGGAATAACCCTGGGAAAGATTTCCAGGCACAAGGAGGACAAGGAGGACACCAGGAATGTCCATGGCTTCACCAAGGGGAAGTGATGCTGGCCAGCCTGAGAACGTTCTGGGCTGAAGGATGGCTTGGCAGGCAAGAGGAGCAGTGGGTACTGCCTGCCTTAATTCAGCAGCACTTCTGATGATGCCACCCTGATTTTTTAAGATTTTCTAAGCCTTCTGATGTTTACATTCTTGTAATGAACTTTCTCACACACTTTCTGTAAATAACTGATTGTTTTGCATTCTTTTATGGAGGAGGAGAAATTTGATGGACTGTTGGTTTGTGCAGTGTCATTGGAGAGGTGGCACTGTCACCCTCCAATCCACTGGCACTTTTGGAAATCTATAAATGTTGGAGAGTCAGAAATTAAACTTCTCTCTTTTTTGCCTTGGAGAGCTGCATGTCCACACATTTTATTTCATGTCCTATAGCACCATGACACTGTGTCCCCAAGAGATCCTCTCAGAGGGGCTGCTCATGAAGGGGCTGGGTGAGCAGAGTGAGCTGGATTCAGAACTGGCTGAACTTCCAAGGGCAGGGATGGAGATGAGTGATGCAAAGTCCAGCGACCTGCAGTGATTTTGTATCACCCTCTGTGGGTACTTCATGAAAACTCACCTACCTCAATGTTTTAGACTCACTTTGTTTAAAATCCTTTAAACAGCTTTAGAGTTTTTTCCTTTTGTTCTTTCACCCTGTACAGAAAGGCACAGAATGTCATGGTATTAAGTCTCTTTTTCTAGAAAATACTCTCTCAAACATGATGATTGCTCATGAAAACTCACCTGCCTCCATGTTTTAGACTCACTTTGTTTAATATCCTTTAAACAGCTTTAGGGTCTTTTCCCTTTGCTCTTTCACCCTGTACTAAGCACAGAATGTCATGGTATTAAGTCTCTTTTCCTAGCAAATACCCTCTGGGCAATTAATATTGAGTTCCTTCAGCTGCTGAGCCCTGTGTGAATGACATTTTGGTTGTTTTAACCCTCCCCACGTTGTGGGAAGACAGCTCATGTGTACAGCACAGGAGCCAAGGGACCTACAAATCCATTTGCTTTGAGAACTGGGAAGACAAAGCTGTCTTAAAATATTACAAGCCTCAATTAAAATATAGCTGAGGGCAGCAGGCAGAGGTGTGGCTGGGCTGAATGCTGGAATTCCAACCAGCTCCTGCCACTGACAAAGCCAGGCAGAGGCAGGTTCCCTGTTCAGAGCAGTTCATTAACTTCAGCCAGGTATTGCTGCCAGTCTTCTCATGCAGAAACCAGAATTCCCTTGTTTGTTTATGGCTGGGTTTGTGTTAAAGGGTTTCCCAACACCTGATGGAGAAGATTCCCTCCCAGGGAGGTCAGTTTGCAACCAGCACACATTAAACTCAGCACAGGCACATATCCAATACAAATGTCCAGAGACACCTTAGGCTGTAACCTTGACTTCCAACTCAGAAGCTTTTTTAATTAAAGACTTTTCAGTCCTGCTGTAAACTATTACATGACCTGCACTTGGCCAGCCATGTTCTCTTGCCCTGTTTTACACAGCCCTAAAAAGCAGTTTGGCTCTGACCTTTCTCACAACTGATTGTTCCTGTGGTGTTCTTTGGGCAGCAATCATGTTTATGAGTCACAGAGGCCTGCATAGATGAACTGAAATATTTTATTACAGCCATTACCATTGAGCAATCATCATGTTTGAGAGAGGAAAAAAATGTTTTCCACACATGTTTGCAGAGAAGATCAGCTGCAGGATGTATATGCACTGGTGGTTTTACAAGACTGCAATAATTCAAGAAGAAAAAAGGAACTCAGAGAAGAACAAGGTCATTCAGAGAATGACACAACTACTCCTCATCCTGCATAGAAAGCCAGGGTAGTGGGCATCAAATGTGTGAATGAAAAGGAGCAGAAGATTTCTCTCTTTCAGCTGCACATGGTTGTGCAGGAAAACAGGCTGTCCTTTGTACCAGCACAGATAATTATCCCCTGTAACCCACTGGGGGCAGAATCCACTCCCTGCATTTGCAGAGGTCATCACTGAGATTCCAGCCCTTAATGGAAAACACACTGCACCTCAGGAGGGACAAACTGAAGTAAAACAGCTCTGCAAAGGCAACCTGGAGGAAGCTGAGACCTCTCTGCTAAGTCCTTGCCCTAGTTCTAACTCCAACACCTTTCCTCCTTCTAGTGACCTACAATATCATTGCTAGCATGTTATTTTTTTATTGATTGCTGTTAAGAAGCTCATGGAAAATGAACACCAAGGGGACAAGAAGGATCCTGTTCAGAAAACAGCCTGTGTGATGAGCTGCACCTTGCTCCATGTCATCCCTGCAACTGCAGTGAGGAAAAGGGAAAATACCAATATAGGACTGGTTTGGGGCAGAGCAAAACTTTCCTTGAAAAATCAAGAACATGCATTTGGCAAAAAAAGCAAGCAGGAGAAACACAGGCACAATGAACAGTTGTACCTGTTGTAACTACATTAACCTGAAAGAAAAAGACAGGTGGATAAAACACTTGATGAAGTGACTTAATTCAAAATTCCTAAATATTTTCCCCCCTCTTTTTAGCCCCATGGGGACAGGAAGAAGGCACAGCAGGTTACCTTACACAGCCCAGCTCTGCTCACCAGGCTGTTCAAGACTCAAATCCTCAGTCAGCTGTGGCAAAGTCAGCACAACTCCCCAGTTCACAGTCAGTGTTTGTAAAATAAATTAAAATTACCTTAAGGGGTTGAAAAGCCTTTCCAAAATATCCTGTGGCTCGGTTTAAGGGAAAAGTTCAGTTCAAGTTCATATCCCACCATCCCTCAGGTACCCAGTGATTAAACCTGACCTTCCCTCCCAGCTGCTCCTCACACCAATATTTCCCCTCCTTTGCACCCTGGGCTGCAGGATTAGAGGATGTGGCACCTCATCCCTCTGCCTGCAAAGGTGAAAAATCAGAAACCCAAGCCTGTTTACAGGTGTTACAACTGCCCAAAACCAGGCAAGCTGCCTAAACTCTCATCAGTCTAAATTATTTCCCTCCTTCCATCTCCAGTTTTCT
This sequence comes from Agelaius tricolor, assembly GCF_023055355.1. NCBI lineage: Eukaryota > Metazoa > Chordata > Aves > Passeriformes > Icteridae > Agelaius > Agelaius tricolor. The sequence continues at coordinate 13,217,830 of NW_027269279.1, forward strand.
GAATGGCTTTCACACACTGACCATAATCAACCTCCTGCATGGCTCCGATTATGCCCCACTGCTGAAAGAAATAAGAATTTATTTTCACTGAGAAACACCTACTGTGGTATTTTTGGGGTCCCCAGGATGAAAGAGGAATTGAGAATCTGTCTCCATGTTCTTAGAAGGCTAATTTACTATTATATTATATTATATTATATTATATTATATTATAACAAAACTATACTAAAGAAAGGATACAGACAGAAGGTTACAAAGAATGATCATGAAACTCGTGACTGCTTCCAGAGTCCCAACACAGCTGGCCTGTGATTGGTTATTAAGTAAAAACAATTCACATGAAACCAATCAAACAACCATCTGTGAATAAACAATCTCCAACCACCTTCCAAAGCAGCAAAACACAGGAGAAGCAATCAGATAATTTTGTTTTCATATTATTATAATTGTTTTCATTCTTCTCTGAGGCTTCTCAGTTTCCCAGGAGAAGGAATCGAAGGGATTTTTCCAGAAAGGATTTTTCCAGAAAATATGACAGTGACACACCTAATTTCAGAAAGCAGGAGGGACTGCAGCTCAGGACAATGCTGCTGTAAGGTGGCATTTCTCCTCTCTGTGTTTACTCACTCATGCAATAATGCCAAACACTGGAACATAATGGCAGAACGTGCTCCTCCCACTGAGTACTGAGGGAAAAAGATGTTTATTGTCAGTACAGGAGATCCAAATTCAAACCTGCAAGTGGTTCTTCCCTGGTTTAATGATTCCATTTTATCTTCCCTTGTCAGTGCAGTAGAGGAGCAGTACTTGTGACAATAATTCATTCTCCTCTTTCTGATTCTGCCATCTTCTGTCTGTATTCAACTCTGGGAATCATATTTTCATTTCAAAAGCCATGTAGACATCACTGATGTCCAAGAAAACCTAAATTCTCCATGCACACAGAGGATTAAAGGTTTTATTTCATTGCTCAAGTTAAAAATATTAAATCCAGCCAGTTTTCTATATCCTAGTTGCATCACTCCATTTGAGAATAATACCAGCATCTGTAAGGCAGGGGGAGTTCAGCACAGCTCAGAGCAGCAGCAAAACTCTCCTCAGCTCTACTGAGGAGGGAAGCAGGCTCTGCACAAGGCAGGAAATCCATAAGAGTAGCAGGAGATCACCTCTTGTCTCAGTACCTGGCCCTTGGCTGGCTGCAGCTGAGCCAAATCAGGCAGCTGGAGCCAGGAACTTTGAAAGAAAACCAAATCCTGGTTATGTTTTATTATTATCACTGCTTTCAATGGAGGGATGGCACCATCATTGGGGTAAAAAGGATTAATTGCTCACACAGACATCAGTCTCAGAGGGTGTGAGATCTGTGACACAAGCAGCCAGCCATAGCTCAGAGTGGCCACAAGTTCTCTTACAAGGCAATACAGAACTTTCTAACCCAATGGATACATGCCACAAATGTTATTTTATTTTGGTTTTCTGACCTATCATCTTGTCTTAGGTTGGAAATGGGGGTGTGTGTTCTATCACCATCTGTCAGAGCCAGGGCAGCCAATCAGGGCCAAGCTGTGTCAGGACTCTGGAAAGAGTCAGGAGTTTTCATTATTATCTTTTTAGCCTTCTGTAAGTATCCTTTCTGTATTCTTTGGTATAGTTTAGTATAGCATTCTTTAATATAATACAGTATCATAAAATAATAAATCAGCCTTCTGAGAACATGGAGTCTGATCATTCCTGCCTTCATTGGGCCACCTGGCAAATACAATAGTAAGATAATTAAATGAATGCACAAAGGGAAAAAAGACAGGACACCTTTTTTATCCTCATTAGAGGAATGAAGGGATAAAAACCTGTTTTGAGCCATCTTGGACATCATGTCTGGACTTTTATAAAAACGAGTAAGATCCTCAGAATAAAGTAAAACAAGGAAAACCCCCAAACTCTGCTAAATTACAGCACATTTCCCTTTCAGTGCTGCTTGCTGGTTGTTCTGCTGCCCCCAGGAGCTGCCCAGGCACACACCTGTAAACACTACAAAGGGTTCAGACCCCCTGGCTGTCCCTGCTGAGGCACAGCCTGAGCCAGGCCAGACACTGCCTGCAGTCAAGGATGTCCTCCCCCAGCATATTAAATGGCCTTTAGAGCAGCTTTAAAGGCTACAAGAGGAGAGAAAATCCCTCCCAAAGGTACACTGCACTGCCAAATCACTCCATGATTCTTACTTACAAGATGACAGCCACAGCCCTCGGTGTAATTGATGTTTTCTTTAAAACCTGCTTGAAGAAACAACCAAGTTCTGTGGCCAGAGTGCACTGGAGCAAGGCTTCCTGAGCTTTTGATGGATTTGGGTCCTGATATGGCAAGCAAAACTCTGTGATCTGTGCTAGGCAGAAGGTCAACAAGATACATATGATGGTCTTTTCTGGCTTCAGGAGTTATGAACAGCAATCCTTCACAATTCATCTTACACATCCCCTATTGTCTTGATTAATAAGAGCGGGGTCTGGGCCAAAATATTCATCTCTGATGTACTGATTTATAAAATACTGAGGTAAGTTCCAGTCCCTGTAGGCAGGAGTTGGAATGCCAGAGCTCTGTGTGAACATTACACATGCCTGAGTTCAGGTTTGTTAGCCTGATTTGATTCACACACAGTAGGTTCTGTTCTGCAGCATTGTACCCTTACTAAGTGGATAGAAACAGCATTGCTGAGCCTCCCTGTCCTCCCAGGAATGCATTTATGGCTGGGTTTAACAGCAGCTGTAAGGCTTCTCCTGCATGCACACAGCACATCCCAGAGATTTTCCTCCTGTCTCACTGCCTCCAGGTCCCAGCCCTGGCAGGTGATGTTGGGGAAGATGAAACAGGAAAGCCTTATAAATATGATTGCCTTGCAAAAGATTTTGAGAATATGGAAACTATAAGTGAGATTGAAATGAAAGCAAGCTTTGAGATACCTCAGTTACTGAACAATGGGAAAACAATGGCATGGCCAGCTGAAGGTGATCCCCTTTTGATGGAACAACACCTCTGCTTGCAGACAGCTCCAAGGGGCAGAGCAGACCCTACAGCTTGGCAGAAGGGCCCAAAGAGGAGTTTTTAGGGTTTAAAATGTAACACAGTATGCTAAATTTTATAATTATCCACTTATAGGCTGTATGTAAATGCTGTAAGATTTGTATATTGTACTAGATTGGCTAGTGAAAATTAGAATATTCAACACAGAAGAAGATTTATTGTATTGCAACGGGAACCTTGCTCTCTTACCCTCTTGCTTTTATTCTTCATCCTTGCTCTCTCTCTCTCTCTCTTTGGGGCTCCTCTTTGGGGCCTGCTCTGAGCTGTGGCTGGCAGCTCACAGAATCACAGAATCACAGAATCATACAGAATCACAGAATCACATAGAATCACAGAATCACACAGAATCACAGAATCACAGAATCACAGAATCACAGAATGATGAGGTTGGCAGAGACCTCTAAGATCCTCGAGTCCAACCTGTGCCCTCACACCTCACCCAGACTGTAGCACCAAGTGCCATGTCCAGGCTTTTTTTAAACACACCCAGAGATGGTGATTCTACCACCTCCCTGGGAAGGGCATTCCAGTACTTTATTATTCTTTCAGTGAAAAATTTCTTCCTGATATCCAACCTGTACCTTCCCTGCTGTAGCTTGAGGCTGTGCCCTCTGGTTCTGTCAGTGCTGCCCGGTGGGAGAGACCAACCCCACCTGTCCTCAGCCTCCCTTCAGGAAGGTGTAGAGAGCAATGAGGTCACCCCTGAGCCTCCTCTTCTCCAGGCTGAGCACCCCCAGCTCCTTCAAACGTTCCTGACAGGGTTTGTGTTCCCAGCCCCTCACCAGCCTTGTTGCCCTCCTCTGGATGCACTCAAGCATCTCAACATCCTTCCCAAACTGAGGGGCCAGAACTGGACAAGCTCCAAGCAGGGCCCTGCACCCAGGCCCTTGGCAATAAACCACAAGTTCCAAGCCCTGGCAATAAACCACAAGTTCCAAGCCCTGGCAATAAACCACTCCTACAGGGTGACACACCCATGGGTGCCAGAGGAGCAACCAGGAGCAGCCATGGGACAGCACCCTCCTGACCAAGAAACCCTCAAACCCAGCTCACCTCCACCTCACACCAGGCCAGTTCTGTACTGGGGTGGTTTCAAAAGCCAGAAAGTGCCAGTGAGGTCTCACCAGGTCAGCTCTCATGTCTTCAGCAAATACTGTCTAAAAGGATTAGAAGGAAAGAAGAAAACAAAAATCTATCTGATGTGATTTTTACCAGGGGAATACATTTTGCTGTGGGCAGAGGTAGAGCTGTGCCACTTCAGTGAGATGGCAGAGCTCAGCACCCACAGTGTCACAACCCCCTGGCCAAACAGTGCCAGAAATTGGAGCTCTCAAGCAGAATTCAGCCAATTTTTGAGGCATGACATCTCCTGCTGCATGCCAAGGAGGGGACCAGCCCTCCACAGAGCAGAAATGCCACTGGACTATTTAATTCCTATGAGTTTGCTGTCTCCTAAGTGTAATATCTAATTAGTATCTAACCTTCTTGCTCTTTGGGAGCATCATTTACATACTCAGTGCATGGTTAGCCATATCAAGTGCTCAGATTTCTGAGGACAAGACGTCTGTTATGACTGTGTAGGAAACTGGCCTAATTTGGAGCAGCTAAAAAATTAACAACCAGTGAAATCACCAAAAAAATACAAATATATGTGTTTACTGTTAGTGTTCACTGAAAATGTAATTAGCAGGCTCAGCTCAGATTGCTGTAGATTAATCATGAGTTAAGGACAAGGGTTTGGTAAAGGAGGCACTTTGGGGACAGGGAACATCTGCCCTGTGGACAGCTGGATGAGGCATTGAAAGGTGGGACATAATCCCCAGAAATTATTCTGAGATGTGCTGTGGGTGAAAGCAGAGAACATTTATAGAGTTTTTCCCTGACATCTCCCCCTTTTTTCTAAAGCCATTTGGATCCTTGTGGGCTCCTTCTGACTCAGGATATTCTGTGAGAGACAGTGGATCTCCCAGTCTGAGTGTCCTGAAAAGGAGCATCCCCCTGTCCTCAGCACATCCCATAATCTCATCTGTTTAAACATCAAATCAGGCCAAATCTAATTAAATAGATATTTAAAATCTGATCTATAGTGGTATAAATGAAAGCAGGTCGTAGCCCGCTTTTAATCTTTTTTTTCCTATATTCCTAACTAAAAAAAGAAAAGTTGTCTTTTTACCCTTGGCAAATCTTTGCAGTTGCAACATATGACTGGTTAAAAAGAAGTGAAAAATGACAATTTATTTTCATGAAAAATTTAGGAAAACATATGTTCTCTCCATTGAGTATTTACTTGCTTTTTGTTGATTTGGTTCAAATACAAAATGCACTGAAAATGCATTTTTAAATCCCATTTATTTTAAATCCCATTTATTTTAAATCCTATTTATTTTAAATCCCATTTATTTATTTAAATACCTTGCTTTTATTTGTAAACAGTGAGTGAGAAGCTTTCTATGCTATAACCTCTAGAGTTATATTCCATAATATCCCACACTAGTAAAATTATTATTTACTAGCCCTTCCAAAGAACCTCAGACACTGGTATTAAACACTTAGGAATTCCCTTTTTTGTTGTTGTTTTTTAGGAAGGATTATTGATAAACTTGTAGAGCTGGAATGATGTTTATGGCAGCTAACAGATTGTCCCCCTCTTCTTCCAAGTTCTTCTAAGCCTTCTGATATTTATATTTTTGTACTGGGGTTTCTCACGCACTTTTATGCAAATAATGATTGGTTTTACATTCCTTTCTAGAGGAGGAGAAATTTGATGGACTGCTGGTTTGACCAGGATCCTTGGAGAAGTGGCAATTTCATCCTCCAATCCAGGGTCACTTTTGGAATTCTATATATATCAAGGTCAAGAAATAAACTTTCTCCTTTTTACCTTGGAGGTTTCAGTGTGCACGTCGTTCATTTCGTGTCCTATTGCAACCACAGATCCCATGTAACCATTCCTGCAAAGAATTCCCACGTGGATAATTTCCTGGGAGAATTCCTGGTGTCCCAGGAGCAGCTGAGGAGTTGAGGAAGGGCAAAAATTGTGGAATAAAGCCCTGGGCCAGGAGGGCTCAGGGCTGCAAAGCCCAGCTCAGGAGCAGCAGCTCCTCTGCAGACAGACATCTCCAAACCTCCTGAGCTCATTACAGTCTCCATAAACTAATGAAGATCACTAATTATCTATTCCAGCAGTTACCCTGACAGAGAACACCCCTGCAGTTTGTCCTTCCTGCTGACACCAGGCCCACAGAGCATCCCCACCCTGATGTAAAGTTATTTTTCTGTAGATTTACCCAGGACAAACTCCACCATTCCCTTTCAATAACAAGAGAAAGCCTTCAATAACACCATTAAGTAACTCACACTTTGCTTTTTCTCATTAAGAGGCATTTAAAAGGAAGCCATTAAATTTATAGAGGGTTAAAACCAATAAGAAAACTCCAAGTGCTCACTCATTAACTCATTCACCCTTGTGCCTCCCAGGCCATTACTTCCTTTCTTATTACCAACTTGCAATAAAGCTCTTTCTTTACTACCCTGCAACTGCAAAAATGGAATGGTGGCTACACTGTGCCCTGATTTATGAGCAGAGGAAAGCAATGGCTCAGTGTGCATTGCATTATTGAGATCTGTGCCACAGCCTTCCTAATGTAAAAAATGATTCATTACTTCATGCACAAATACAAGTGTTCAGGCACATTATTTCCTGAATTTTGGGTGTTTGTAAAGTTGGTTCATTGATCTGTGGGCCCAAGAATAGGGAGAGGTTTGTGTTCAGCTAGTAGAGGTAGGGCAAGTCTGAGTTAAAACTTGGGTGTGTCCAAGCAGCACCCTTTGCCATGAAAATGAATTTTACAAGATAATTGTTGGGCATAAAATATAAGTAAGTTTTTTTCAGAGGTCAGAATATATGAAACTGGTTTGTGTCCTTTCACTAAACTCCACAAGATGGTTAGTGTAACTTGTTTTCTCTCTTTTAGGATCCCTGTCTCATCAAACCCCTCTGAATGCTGAATTCCACTCTCAAAGTGATGCCTCTCTCCATTTCCCTCCCCACCTCTCTCATCCCACATCAAATCAGTGACAAAAAGCAGAGTCAGAGTGGCCTTGGAGGAGAGAAAAGTGCCCTCAAAACCTCTCTCTTTCCTCTGGCTCTGCCTCAGCTTGCAGTGAAGGAACACTCCCCTCTGAGAGGGGGCACCGGGGCAGTGAGTGTGTCAGAAGTGCAGAATTCCCAAATCCCAGAGTCTGTGTGTGTGTCAGGAGTGCAGAATTCCCAAATCCCAGAGCTCTGTGAGTGTGTCAGGAGTGCAGAATTCCCAAATCCCAGAGCTCTGTGTGTGTGTCAGGAGTGCAGAATTCCCAACATTCCCAAATCCCAGAGCTCTGTGTCTGCCAGGAGTGCAGAATTCCCCAGTCCCAGAGCTGTGTGTGTGTGTTTCAGGAGTGCAGCATTTCGCTTTCCATAGGACTGGGGCTGTGGCTTAGTCCTGATCCACTGCCTGAAGAATAAAGTTTAAGAGAGGCTTTAAGAGAAATGGAATTTTAAGAGAAATTAAATAAGTGTATTATCTGTGAGGTAGGCTGCTCTTAGAATTCTGAGGAAGGTAAAAGCACTGTTTTTTAAGATTTTCCTGGAATAAATAAAGCTGAATCTGTCTTTCATGTTCCTTAATATACAAAACGGTTTTAAAGCAGTTAAACCAGGATTAAGGCATTCTGCACTCCTGACACACACAGAGCTCTGGGATTTGGGAATGTTGGGAATTCTGCACTCCTGGCACACACACAGCTCTGGGATTTGGGAATATTGGGAATTCTGCACTCCTGGCACACTCACAGCTCCAAATCCCAGGAATTCTCTCCTCCAAGGCCACTCTGACTGTGCTTTTTGTCACTGATTTGATGTGGGATGAGGGAGGTGGGGAGGGAAACGGGAGAAAGGCATCACTTTGAGAGTGGAATTCAGCATTCAGAGGGCTTTGATAAGACAGGGATCCTAAAAGAGAGAAACAAGTTACACTAACCATCTGGTGGAGTTTAGTGAAAGAACAGAAAACCTGCTAAAAAGAGAAAATAACAAATTTATTTCTAATTGGAAAGAAGTGCATCCCATCCACTATGGATTTGGGATAATCCTCATGTACATGGGTTCATGTGCTCTCCATTCCTACAGTGATTTATCATTAAAATTTGATTTTGAGGGGACTGCAAAGTAGCTTATTAGACAATTGAATAATGGAGAAGAGACAATAGTGAATTGATTTCTTTGGCACAATGAAAGCTGACAACAAGAAATTAAACATTACTAACTTTTATTATAAAGCTCTGGATCAATACCTCTGGCCAGAATGCTCTGTTTTCCTAATTACATCAGCAGACCACAAATGTTCTGATTGATGAGATAGAAAGGAGATGGAAGGATGGAGAGAAAAAGGGGAAATGTGTCAGAGAGGCAATGTGGAGAGTGTGGAGCAAGGCTGCCACTGCTGCTCTTTAAGGGATGCTGCTGAGGTGAGTCCTGCCCTGAGCTTTACTGCAGCAGGGGTGACACTTTCTGTGCCACCCTGGGTCAGTGATGCCTGATCAGCCCCTGCTCCTCCCATGCACATCTCACAGAGCATGAGGTAACTCTTGGCAAGGCTGCCAGCCCTCATAAAATAAAACAATCCCAGATAGGAAGCCAAAAACCCCTTAATGCAGAGCTCACGTGAGGTTTAGTGTTGCCTCCAGTGCTGCAGCACCTCAGCTCAGCTCAGAAGCTTCTGGTGAAGCCCAGAGGAGCCTCCAGCCTTGCTGCTCTGAGAGGTGAGAACCAAAACTGCCAGCACACTGCACTACATCACACTGTGTAATTGTGATTGTGTCACTTGGGTCTCTCCATGCCAGCAATGATGGCACAGGGGGGAAAGAGCAGCAAAATGATCATTGCTTTCCAATTTCAGCATGTGCTCTTGCCAACAACCTCATTAATCAGAGTGTTTTAGCAATTCAAGAAATCCTGAGTTTATCCCCCATGGGTTTACTTGTTGCATTCAAGACTTAGATGGCAACTGGATGAGTGTATAAGGCACAAGGTTCTGCAAATAATTAATAATCCTGATCTTAAAATGAATCACATAGACAAGCCCACATTACTGAGGTATGTCTTGGAAAAAAATACCTATTGGAAAATATTCTATAATCCTGGCTCCCAGATTAAATAATGGATAATAATTAAATAATGGCATATATTACATAATAATTAAATATGGCATATATTAGTGGCACAGCAGTCTCAGAGTCATCCACCTCAAGTCTGGGGAAGAGAGAAGAATTAAGATCCCATGTCTGCAGGGTATCAGGCTAGAAAACAAATTTTAGTAATCTGCTTCATTCTCTGCGCCTGGAAATACCATCTTTGAGAAACAGTCACAGGCTGCCAGACCAGCATGGCCTTTGGAGACAGCAACACAACATGGGGACAGAATTGGCCCTGAAAATCAGGAACACAGAGCTCAGACAGAGTAAGGCTGCTGTCCTGAGGGAATGAGAGCAGGGAGAGCAGGGGACTGGGAGACACAGGAACAGACACTGAGGAGGGACAGGGATGGAGAGACAGGTTAGATTTTCCTGTGATTTCATTTTAAATCAAAATTCACCTGGATCTAATTCTATTCTTCTCTGCTGCTTTTTGAATGGCTGCTTTCTAGGGAAACCATTGGTGTAAGGGAAGAATACTAGATCAAATATATGGAAAAAAATAAACAATTACCCATTAGTTGGAAAAAATATTCCAAACTTAAAGCTAATAATAATAAAGAATAAGATATAAATAAAGAATATATCTCAAACAAAAAGAGAAAAGAAAATCAATAGTGAAGTGGCAAGATCTGTAAAAGTGGACAGAAAAAAGTATCAGCACACAGAATAAGAACTCACTAATGATACAGATCAAAGGGAAACAGGAGCATGAATATGAGGACCTGAAGATGTTCTGAATGAGAAATACAATATCAATATATAAGGTATGAATAATTGTAAAACATCAAAGTACCACTCAAAATTCACAACTCTCAGACTTGAGATTTATGAAGTGGTGAGAGAACCATCAGGAGCAGTGAAATTCAGGCTGAATACTGAGGGGAAAAGGTAAAAAACAAAGCAACAGTTACAGAGTAGACAAGGTGCTCCTGAAAGGACTTGAGAGTCAAATCAGTCCCTACACTGAGCTTGATAAACACAAAGAAAGAGAAAAATCACTTTTGGTTTTAAATTTGCAGAAGGTCAAGAGAAGAAATTACTGTGAGATAACTCTGGAGAAATAAACATTGTTTTATCCAGTACATTGTAGCTTCTATAACAAAAATCTCAGCTCTTCATTCACTCCTGGGCTACTCACATCTGAAATCTGAAAATTCAGGTTACTGTGGCAGGTTTTATGATTTCACAAATGTTCTGTAGCTACTCTGCATGGAGTAATGGAAAATTCTCAAGCTGGTTTTTGCATTATCTGCCTGTTATCTCCTGAAAAGCACAGATAAAACATATCAGAACAGCTCTAACATCAGCTGGAAAACAAGATTATATTATTTAGATCTTTTAAAAACCTCTTACACAAGAGAGGCCAGACCCAAGTGCCTTTGAAGGAAATAGGAATCTTGCCATAAGCACAAGAGATTTTATTTAGACAGGAGGTGAATGTTGAAGTACAGAAAACTGTGAGCCACTAAGTAATCACTGCTACAGTAAATCCAATTAGTAAACAACACCCCTAATGCCAAAAGCCTGTTCTTTGAATGGCTAATAGAATTGTTTTGCTTGGATGGTTGTGTTGCATATATTCCCCCTTTATCTTGCTTTTTTAATATTCTGTTCATTTAATCAAGTTGAATAAGTGACTCAGTAAATATTTGGCTGCTGCCTGCTAATTTGGGTAAGAGATTTCATCCACTCACATTTGTTCTGTGTAAAACACAGAAGGATTGGGCTGCTAATGGAACAGATCTCAGGTGAGCAACCTTAATTCTGAATTAATGAGTTTTCTGGGGAGCTAATTTATGTTTCTTAAAGCCTCATGGCTTCAGTCTCTGTGTTTCTGGAGAAGCCAGATGACAAAGAGAACTGATTTGAGTGAGATTTTCAAGCTGGTGAGATCTGACTGCAGAGGGCAGGCAATGGACTGGAGGGGTGCAGACTGTGGGAGCAACAAGCAATGGAACTCAGTGCTGATCCATGGGAAGGGATGCACACAGGAGGAAAAGCCAGCCTGGAGTGCACCTTGGTAGCATTTGGGGAAAAGTAATAGATATCTTGAAGCTGTAATAGGTCAATTAAAGTGTCAGTTCAATGCTTAATAGAAGTGAAAGAAAATAGCATGTTAGGAATTATTAGGAAGGAATGGAGAACAGAACAGAAATCATCATTATGGCATTGAATAAATCCAGAGTGAGTCCACAATTTCACCATTTTGTGCAGCTTTGTTCCTCACCTTATGCAAAAAAAATCGACAAAAATTAAAGTAGAGGGCAGAACAATGATGATAATCAAAATTACCCCAAGAATATTTAAATAAAATTCACTTCATCCTAGGAGGGAGCAAAGCAAAGAGGATATATAAATATAAACCTGGGAGCAGCACAGACAAGGGGAAATGGTTGCTCACTCTGTCTATCAACACAAGAACTAGAGAAGAAGTAGTAAAATTATCAACATGAACCTTTGAAACAAAAAAATTCTGCTTCATGCTGCCCTCAGTTGCACCATGGAATTCTTTGCTTCAGGATGCAAAAGCTTACTTGGATATAAATTCATTTATATACACAGGAAAAAAAAGGCTATTGATGGCTTCTATTTTTCCCACCAAGGCAAGGGGAAAATTCTTTTTTCAAAAGAAAAATTCAAAGCAAGAAGTTATTAGGAGTGAAATGCATGTTCATATTCTTTCTTATCCCTAGAGCCTTAATGATGGCCTCAGCATTTTCTCTATAATGGAACTTCAGAAATTCACATGAGAAACTGCAGGATTTCTGTTTTGTTTTGTTTTGTTTTGCAGCCTCTTTGTTTTGGGGTCACTTGCCTGGCACAGAGTCTGACATGGTCTGGCACACAAAAGCTGCCTGGTTCTGTCTTCTGGCTACAGCTGTAATGCAACTCAGCACACTAAAATAATATTTACATTTTATATTACATATGATATATATATATATATATATATATATATATATATATATATATAGTATTTATATTTATGTTATTTTTATATATTCCTTTGTAGCATTCACATTCTCTGACAAAAATCCCTTCACCCAGGATTTTTCTCCTGGGAAGCTGAGAAGCCTCAGAGAAAAGGAAAACAATTCTGATCTCATTTGCTTCTCCTGTGCTGTGCTCATGTGGAATGTGTTTGGAGATTGTTCACCCACAGGTGATTGTTCCATTGCATTCTGCTGGGAGTTGTTTTCACTCTTTGGCCAATCAGGGCCAAGCTGTGTCAGGGCTCTGGAAAGCATCAGGAGTTTTCATTATTATCTTTTTAGCATTCTGTAAGTATCCTTTCTGTATTCTTTAGTATAGTACAGTATTCTTTAATATAATATAGTATCATAAAGTAATAAATTAACATTCTGAAAACATGGAGTCAGATTTATCATTCCTGCCTTTGTCAGGACATCTCCCAGCAAATACAATATTTATTCTACATAATATATATATATTATTTATATATACTGTATTATATTTCTATTTTAATATGATACTTGCACTGTCTTTGGGCCAAAAAATAAGCACCACTCTCCATTTATTTCCCCAGTTCAGCTGCTGTTCACCTTCACAGCCACAGGTGTGAACCAACACAATGACAAATCAAGCTAAGTCAGACAAATGTCAGCTGCTGTTTGGGTAACACCTGCAGGAAATTGTCTGTACAGCCTTTAGAGCTCAAAGTGCCTCTCAGTGAGGCAGAAAAGGCTTCTGAGGCCATTCACAGCCCAACCCATGCAATTTCACTTCCATTCTGGGATACTGAAAAGGTGCTTGGATTCCAGACAGATGTGAGAGGTGCTTCCTTTGCAGCAGGGCTTGGAGAAGGATTTAAATGGAAGGGTTTGATCTGGATCTGGGTGAGAAGCCCCAGATTTTTACATGTCCTGAAGAGCTCTGGTGCTAGCATAGAGATAAGTGCACTTTGCTGTGCTTCAAGCAGGTTCATTCCTGTAAAGCTGATGCTTTAAGAGTCCATCCACTCTGAATTATAGATAATTAATCTGCTCAGAAAGGCAGAAAGCAAAACACATCTACAGCACCCATAGAGCCAAAAAGACAAGGGCAGGCTGCTCAGCAGGAGAAAGGCCAGAGATTCTCCATCCAAATGCATTTGCACAATAAAAATCAAGCAAGGCAGAGACAAAGACCCAAACCAGCCAAGCTCAGTCTCCACAGACATGTGGCTTTTATACTGGCATTAAACTGCACGTGGAAGTTCCAATAAAAAGACAAATTAGGCTGATTCTAGGCTGTATCCATTATCATAAGCTCCCAAGCAGGGGCTGAGGGGGCACAAAACAGGATTTTGGTTGCACTCTTAACCCCATACACACCAAAGGCTGGTTCTGGCTTTTTGATTTTTCCAAACTCAACCAAAGTCCTCCCTGCTCACACTGATCCTCCTTCAACATCACTTTTACTTTATCACTGCTGAGGTCCAGGGAAGGCAGGGGAAGGTTTTTGCATTTGTAGAGCCAAGCTTTTGGTTCTAGATTTGTAAAATGCTTCAAGCTGAGTATTTCTGCCCCCAGTTGCCTTTTGCAGACCTGGTGAAGCCTTCACAAAAACTAATAAAAATCCAGCCATTGCTGAGTTCTGTACATTCTGTTCTTGATCATAAAGTGGGTTAAGCTTTACTGTTGCCTTCAGGCAGAGTGTTTGTTGCAATTAAATGCCTTGATACTCTTATAAGAAATAGAAATAGCCAAGGAGGAGTGGCCCAGGAAGGTTTCAAAGGGGTTAAAGCCTCCTTGGTGGGCTCATTGCTGGGAGTCCCAGGTTTACAACACCTCTCATGCTAGAAAAGTGATTCACAAAATACTGAGAAATCTATTTTCATATTATTGACACCACCTCCCCTTTCTATCCAGTATAGGCATCAGCTCAGCCCTGCAAAAATTTGAAGTCAACCCCAATTTGAATCGAAGCCAATGGCAGAGCTTTGCCATAATTTGTATTGTGAGAGTGTTTGCAAGCTGGAACAGCTGCCTGCTCCTATTCCCACCCAGAGGAAAAGCTGGTGCCTCTCCAGGAAGTGAGGAGGTAATTGCAGAGAGATGAAAACAAACAACTGGAACAATATCAGGTAGCAGTGAGCTGGCTCTGAGCACAACATCAGCTGAGGAATTGCTGCAGAAACCTCCCTGCACCACTCTGCTGCCCTTGGAGCAGAGCACCCTCAGCCCTGGCTGATGGGGAAGGTTACACAGGCTGGGCTCAGGGAGTGGTCTGAGGGAATTCTGAAGGATGGGCAAACTGGTGGTAAATCAAATCAAATCTATTTCATTTGCAAGTCTACTCTTGGCACTATGCATAAGGTACATGAAGGAGCAGAAATGAGGATGGTGAGAAAAGGCTATATTTTAATTTTCTTGAACAACCTCTAAGGTGATCTCCAGAGAGGCAGAGGAAGCCTGTGACAACTCGTGGAACCCCCTGCAGACAGCAGGGCAGCAGCACTGCCATGGAGACAGAACCTTTTCCCCATCATGACATTTGTCAGAATGTCCCATGGCTCAATCTTTGCACACTGAGATGTCAAATCTCAAAGACATTTCCTGGTGCCTTTCAGTGTCCAGAGGCACTACAAACCAAAAGTAAATATCCCCAAGCATTTACAGTTGCTGTAGGGGCCAGACCATCAGTCAACAAACCTTTTATCAAGAGTTTCTGCACTGTTTGAAGACAGATCCAGACCCTGCAGGCCCCAGCTGCCATCACATCCAGGAATCTTCATGGCAAGACTCTGTCACCATGATATTTTCTGAAAAATCCCTTTGCCAGGATTTCTTCTCCTGGCAAGATGAGAAGCCTCAGCTTCTCCATGTTTTGCTCCTCTGGAATGTGGGTCTGGAGATTGTTTATCTGAACATGTGAATTGTTTTTAATTAATAACCAATCACAGCCAGCTGTGTCAGACTCTGAGGAGTCTGTCACGGGGTTTTTTTTATTCATTCTTGTTAAATCTTCTGATGTATCCTTTCTCTTTCTTTAGTATACTTCTGGTATAGCATTCTTTAAAATAACATAAGATCATTAAATAATAAATCAGCCTTCTGAGGACTTGGAGTCAAATTCTCATGTCCTCCCTCATCCTGGGGACCCTCACAAACACCATAAGACCCCCCCCTCCCCAGCAGGAAAAATCTCAGCATTCTTGCTATCAACTTCTCTCAATAAAATAACTGGAACAGGCTTGGGCAGGGCTTTGCAGGCACTCAGTCTGCACGTCTGCTGTCCCTCTCTGTGCTTTATGATCTCCAATACATCAGTGGTGGGAAAACATTGCAGTGATGTATTGCTAATAAATCATTAGAGTATTGTCACCCCAGTGATGAATTGCATGAGCACATTGCTAAAGTGCTGCTCCTCTGAAGACATATTATGTAAAAACAATTTCCTTGGATTTTTTTTGTTTTGTTTTTAGGGAGTTAAGGTGCACACTCACAAGCCTATTTCTCAGCTTTTTTGATCCCTCAAGAGTGAAATCACTATCCAGCACTTTTCTACACCTTGTAGGTGAAATAGTGTGAAACCACGCCACTCCTCTCAACCCCATTAAGCAACAGAAAGCAGAACCACATCTTATTAAAGGAATTCCTGGCAGGGTGCAAAACAAAGGTTGCTTGAATATCAAATAAAGGCTGGGCGGCATGAATTTAGCTAAGGATAAAGTGTTGCAAACTGATTCATCCAACAGAAGCTTTAAACCCCACTTTCTTCTTAATTCTCTTTGTTGCTGATTTCCCAGGGGGAGGAGTGCTGGTTATTCCCAAGCAAGGCAGGTTCTGAGAAGTTTCTGAGCTGCCAGGCTCATTCCCACTCCCTGCTCTGCACGCTCCTCCTGCCCCTGTGTCACTGTGAGGAAGGAGCCACCACTGCCCACACTCCCATAAAGGAAAACCAAGGCACAGAAAGGTCGAGTGATTTACTGAGATCTGATGGCTCAGAGAAGAGTAAGACCCCCTGAATTCTCTTACCCACAGCTCACAGGAACATCCCTCAGCTAAGTGCTGTCTAATGCCACAGAAGATATTGATTTTGACACCTGCACCATTTCCCATGTATCACAAGCAGCTCCTGCAGCCCTGTGGCTCTGATGTCACCTCCTTGAGGCACAGCCACCACAGCCAAGGCAGGCTTGGAGCTGGCAGGAACAGTTCCTCAGACTCAGTTCCAGCTTGTTTGATTTGCACAGGTTTGTGATGGCTTTTGTTTGTACTGTCCATTCTAGTGTCTCCTGAAAGCACAGCTTGCACCCTTTGTGGTTGTTGGCATAACTCTGCCTCCACAGCACCACCTCTTCTTCCTTATTCTACATTTCCCATTTTTCCCTTGAGGTCCCAAGTGGATTTTTTGTCACCTAATTATGTAGAATGTCCCAAATGGAATTTTATGTTGGATTAAGATATTTTTTATTTAGAGATGAGGTAACTGAAAGGTGTTTTAAAAACTTTTATTCTATTTTTAGTTTTCTGTGAAGGGTAAGACAATACAGATGTTATAATTCACACTATTACAATTATAAGCTATTTCTTAATTACAATATATCATAAGTGGTTTTTTGCTTATTATGTTGTAAATGTTTTTAAGTTAAACATTTAAATTACTTCTTGTAGGTCTTACTATAATGTATTTTTATAGTTTTATTTCTCTAAAATATTTGATCTTATTTTTAAGACTATTTTTAAAAACTTGTTCCTAGTTTTATTTCTTTTTTAATGTCTGTCTTATTCTATAATATTTCTAAGTAAGTATTTCTTATCTCTAAGCTTACATATAAATGGATACTCTGTGAACCTTTGCTAAGTTTTAAGAATTCTCTACAAACCTATTTCTCACCTAATTATGTAGAATGTATAGAAAAGTGGGTGTTCTCAAAATCCTTTCTGCTACCCACCTTTCTTGAGCAATGCTGCACCCTGGCTTGCACAAAAATGGGAATAATCATAAAATTACTTTGCTATCTGAAAAATATAGCAATGGCTACTCTAATTTGTTTCCTGGATTTGACATAGGTCCCTTTCCATGCGAGAATTCTCCCTGTGTTAATCTAGAGATAAAGGAGATTACAGTCTCAAAAGCTGTGCTTTCCTTTTCCTTCAAAGCTAATTGTCCATCTGTCTTCCAAAGAGATTAATAACCTGCTTCAGCCACCAAAAGTCTTGTGTCCTGACAAAGACACCAAGTCTTAAAAGAATTAAAACTGAAGAAGAGAACAAGACAAAGTCTCAAGTTTAGCAGGAGGAGGAATTAATAGCCAAATTTGCCTCAAACTCTTAAAAATTACACCAGCTCTGACCCTGCTCCTTTGGCCTAAAGGAGGAGTAGGTAAGATGGGGTTTATCATCTTAATATCCATGTTCAATGAGATCTGTTCAAAAAAATGGGATGCTTGGCCACAAGAAGATGAAGCAAATAGTGAAATAGTAAAGTGAGTACAAAAAACATGAGCCACCAATGCCTGAGACTGAGGGGGTCCAAAATCTGCATTGAAAGTCTTGTTCATCACCTGAACACTCAATAAAAAAGTGGCAATCAAATTTAAGGCAGTTCAAATCCACTGAGAGCTCACTACCAACATTTGGTCCCAAATAAGTAAAACATTTATCCAAGTAACTTACCTCCTTTTTGCAAGCTCAATTATAGGCACTTCCATGGTATTTTGGGTCTTGACTAATTCAGAATGATGCATCATTTCAGGATATAATAAAATCACTCTCAAACTAAACAAAAAAAAAAAGCAATTCAGAGAGCCTGGTGAGAAACACACAAGAAAAAAAAAACCTTCAAGGGAGAATATCTTCAAACCTGCTTTTCAAAACCAGGATTAAAAGACAAAAAGCTCTACTGCAAAGAGAAGATGCAAAGCACTTAGAAATGCTATATTTATTCTGGGCAGAATGCAAACTCTCTTCTTCCTTGCCAAGCCTTCTGATTACATCAGACATCGAGTTTTCCAAATATAGCCTGCTAATTATTGATGGCTTTTTTTTTATACCCAAGATAAAAGACTGTCAGGGACTGTTTGAGAGCTCTTCCAAAAAAAGCCTCGAATTTCCCTTTATCTCCAGGATGCAAGTCTTGGATACTCTGGCAGGAAGTATGGATGCCCAGATGCTGCTCCTAGAAAGGTCTCAACATATTCCACATATTTTCCCAAACTTATATTTGTGATCCTTTGTGGACACCTAATAGTACAGGTGATATTCCATGAAGAATTTAAATAAATGGAGAAATATGAGTACAAACTTCTGTGCCAGGCTCCTAACTTGAACAGCAGCTTGTAACACACATTTGTAAATCCAGACATTTTCCTCAGGGTTCATACCCAAAACAAGCCTTTGGAGCACAAATGACTCAAGAGAGAAATCAAGCTGTTAGGGCATGTTCAGTCAAGCTGCAGTTTTCAAATCAAATTGGGCATTGACTTGAAGAGCTCACTTAAACAACATTCAGTTTTCCCAAATTCATGAAAGCTAAAAGTGCATTTTATTGAGTTGCAGGCTGACCTTATATTCTGAGGACAGTTAAAACAAAAATATGACAGGCTTGGAATGTACTGCACTACATCACACTGTGTAATTGTGATTGTGTCAATTGGGTCTCTCCATGCCAGCAATGATGGCACAGGGGGGAAAGGACAGCAAAATGATCATTGCTTTCCAATTTCAGCATGTGCTCTTGCCAACAACCTCATTAACCAGAGTGTTTAAGCAAGGTGCTCAATTTTAGAATTCCTGAGTTTATCCCCTATGGGTTCACTTGTTGCATTCAAGACTTAGATGGCAACTGGATGAGTGTATAAGGCACAAGGTTCTACAAATAATTAATAATCCTGATCCTAAAATGAACCACAGAGACAAGCCCATATTCCTGAGGTATGTCTTGGAAAAAAATACCTATTGGAAAATATTCTATAATCCTGGCTCTGGCATGTATTAGTTGCAGTGGTAGCTCTTGTACAGGAAGCTATGTTGATCATTTAGAATTTGTTTACTCAGGCTAAGTAAATTAAGTTTTAGAAATACCTATTACACTTCAATAAATCCCATGTTTAATAATTAGTGTTTATTTAGCACACAGTACAATAACTGTCCAATTAAATATAGATTTACAAAACTAATTTTAAAGCAATACTGACACTGAAAGGACTGCCAAACGTTTTTTTTTTTGTTTGTTTTTGTTCAGTGTTGATTTTGCTATCAATTTCTCTCAACTTCTGCAACACTCAGGAAAATTTCTTATTCCTACATCTTAATGTGACACTCAAGTCCTGGGTTTTTTCTGCCTGTACTCTCTTCCTTCCCACAGATATACTAACATAAGGAGTTTGATTAATTTGAATTCTAATCTTTCCAACATGCAGTTCAACACACGTTTCATCACACCACAAGCAGCAATGAAAACCAGGACAAGGCCAAGAAGGCAAAAATTAACCCAGGCATCAATTACCATGAGCACACAGCAAGGCCATGATCCCACAGTCATGGGTGCCAGTTCTGGGCCATCCTGAATCACTCACAGGATTTATTTGGTCAGAATCAGCCATAATATTCATACATAGGGTAAGAATTTATGCAAAAGGACAAACAGCAGTCTCTCAGCAAAACTTGGTGTCACGTTGATGAGGCTTGGTCTGCCTTAAAGCCCTTTGATCCCAGCTTAAGGCACTGTGGGGGTTCTGTTTGTTTGTTCAAATTTGGTTTCATATAAACACTCAGGGTGATTCAACAGCAGAGCAGCATTCTCCCTCAGAAGACCAGTCAATTTTCAATCTATTAATATGAACTAAAGCCAGATTTATTATGGCTGAGTGTAACTGTTCAGTTCCTTCCAGTTCAGCAAAGGTTCCACCTTCGATCCAAGCTCGGAAGCAAATTAGACTTTACACTCTCCTGAGATTCAGGAGCACATTACAGCTTTATTATTGCTCTGCAAAGGGACAAAACTTTCAAGCCCATTTAGCAGCTGGATGAGCTTGCACAGCAAGTCTCATGGAGCATAAGGAGGTGATTGGTGACAGCTAACACAGCTTCACTGAGGGCACATCTTGTGGCTGCCTTTGAGGGAGCTACAGAGCTGGTAAATTAGGAGAGAGTGACTGATATTCACCCCCCTGGACTTGTGCAAGGCATTTGACACTGTCCCACATGACATCCTTGTCTCTGAACTGGAGGGCCATGGGTTTGACAGAGGGACCACTGGGTGGGGAAGTGTCACCATGATATTTTCTGAAAAATCCCTTGGCCAGGATTTCTTCTCCTGGCAAGATGAGAAGCCTCAGCTTCTCCATGTTTTGCTCCTCTGGAATGTGATTTGGAGAACTGTTTACCCAGCATGTGAATTGTTTTTACTTAATGGCCAATCACAGCCAGCTGTGTCGGACTCTCTGAGTCTGTCACGGGTTTTCATTATCATTCTTTTCTAAGCCTTCTGATGTCTCCTTTCTCTTTCTTTAGCATAGTTTTAGTATAGCATTTTCATATTATAATATAATATAATATAATATAATATAATATAATATAATATAATATAATTAATATAATAATAAATCAGCCTTTTGAGAACTTGGAGTCAATTCTCATCTCTCACCTCATCCTGGGGACCTCACAACACTGCAACAGGGAAGGAGCTGGGATGGTCACAATGTGTTTGTTACTGATGAGTTACTGGCTGAAGTGACACAAACCTGGGCTACTGCAGGAGGGAACATTTCCCTACTTCATTTCCCCTTTGTTCTGAACATGGCATTGCAGAGGGTTTTTAAACAAACAAAACTCTCCTTTGTTCATGATCTGAAGGCTGGACTCAAAGCCCTCATTAAGAAGTGGCTTCAATGAGTGGCTTCACAACTCAGGCTGTGGCTGATGGCTCAATGTCTGAGTGCAGAGCAGGGAGCTGTGCTGTTCCTTGGGGTCAGCTCTGGGACCAGCAACATGGACAGGGGCATCACTGCCCCCTCAGCACACCTGGAGAGGGCACCAAGCTGTGCTGACACACACAGGAAAGAGGGGATGGCATCCACAGGGCTCTGTCTCTGGCACAGGCTGCTCAGGCTTCTCACCTGTGGCTGCCCCACCCCTGGAAGTGTTGAAGGCCAGGCTGGATGGGGCTTGGAGCCGCCTGGAATTGTGGAAGGTGTCCCTGCCCATAGCAGGGGTGGAATAAGCTGATCTTTAAGGTCCCTTCCCACCCAAACCATCCTGTGGCTCTACAATAAATGAGCAATACCCTGCCAGCAGTGCTGCCCTGCAGCCTGCACCTGCTGGAGCTGGGACTTCAACCCCATTACTGTGAACCTACACCAGAGTGATTCTAGCCAGGCTTGATTCCTGCCTCCAGCAGCTTTGTAAGCAATTACAATTAATGACATGCAGATACCTACAGAAAAAACTCTAGAAAAATCAAAGTAGAATTCGTGTCAGATTAATAAAAGGCCCTGACATCCCAGGCACACCCTTCTCTCCTTGGCCACAAAACAAAAGCACCTGAGTTTTGTCTCCCAGTAAAATACTGTTCATATTGCTCTACAGGTTTGTGCTTTCAGCTATAACCATCATATTTAACATGCCATAGTTTCCTTTTCTGTTGGTTGCCATCATTCCCTTCTCCCCTGCTCTCTGGAGAGTCAAAGTGCATCTAAACCACCCAGAGCAGAGTTTCATCTCTTCTATTCTGCAGTCAAGAGGTAGAGTCACCCTCCTGAATGACTTGAACTGGGGCTGGTTCTGAGCTGTGAGGGTCCCACTGTGGCTGGGTTCAAGCCATCTGGTTCACATCTTTTCCTGCAGGAATATTCTTACAACTCCCAAAACACCCCCCACATGTCAGGGACTGGTACTGGAGGGATTTACAAGCTCAGCCAGGCCCCAAAGCAAAGCACCCACTGCCTCATTTCACTGGCCAGCCATCCCTAGAAACCCTCCTGAGGGGATCTTTTTGATTTATTTTGCTGGTGTTTTTAGGGTTGCAGCTAATGCTGACTTACTGATGTGCATGATGAAAGGCACTTCAATGAAAAGCCTCTGATCTGGAATTTCTGTGCATGTCTAAAGACTGGCAGCTGAACTGCACTCACCTCTACACCAGCCAGTGCAGTCTGGTCAATTGGTGCTGTGCAGGTGTCAGCTGAAGTGACACCAACCTGCAAGAGGGAACATTTCCCTATTTAATTTCTCCTTTGTTCTGAACGTGACATTGCAGAGGGTTTTTCAAACAAACAAAACACTGCTTTGTTCATGATCTGAAGGCTGGACTCAAAGCCCTCATTAACAAGTAAGTGGCATCAATAAGATCATTTCTGTTAGCAAAGATTGCACGATTGAGCCCAAATTAATTTTTTTTCCCCAAAATTCTGCAAGTACACATCTCACACTGCCTATATCTCTGCCAGAGAGACCACAGAGAACTTGTCAAAAGGGAAATAAAAACCAGACTTATGTTAAGTAGGAATAACTACAGCTGACATTTTCCATCAAATGCTATTATTCAGAACAAAAAACACCTGCCCTAACATCAGATGATCTAAAATCAGGCAGCATCTTGGCTGAATCAATGCCCTGAGCTATAAATCCTTCAAGAGCTACCATAAATGAAGTCCCACAGAGAGAAGCCTCTACTCCCCAGTGAAACAATGCACAGATGCTGAAAATAAGGTATTCTGATGAGCAGCAAAGCCAGGCTCTTACTTACACTTGTAATCACTGAGGAGCACATGCAGAGCTGACTGATTAGCAGCCTGGAGGTGACATATTAACTCAAATTACTTGGAGTAATTAGAGCCAATTTGCTCAGAACCATCAGCAAACAGGAGAAAGGACAAAGCTGAGCCTAAAAGGCAGTGCCTAGGAAAGCCCTGCCCAGCCTGCCTGTGGAATGTGACTCTGCTACTGCAGTGGAGCCCTGGAGAAACTGAATTAAACCTTGCCATGGCTTTGGTCTGCCAGAAACCCT
Organism: Agelaius tricolor; assembly: GCF_023055355.1. Taxonomy (NCBI): domain Eukaryota; kingdom Metazoa; phylum Chordata; class Aves; order Passeriformes; family Icteridae; genus Agelaius; species Agelaius tricolor. The sequence goes on from NW_027269279.1 coordinate 13,241,098, forward strand.
CGGGGGGATTTTGACCAGTTTCAGTTTTGCCCCATGGAATTCCTTGCTAGATGAGATTCCTTCAATAACCACTCACTTATTCTGCAAATTTATTCAAAATATTTCTCTCAAGAACAATGTTAGAAATGTGGTTTTGAACAAGAGAGGTTTGGGTGTCCTTATATACAGAGAAAGTTCTGCTGCATTAAATCTGTGTGAATTACTCTCAATAGTGTTAAAAGTTACATAGAAATTCGCAGACACTCTTAGAGAATATGCCCCAGTAAACATAATTCTTTCTAAATCTAAATACTGAAACAAAAAGCACCTGAAGAGACTGACAGTGAGGAGTCTTGTCCTATACCAAGATGTTTCAATAATATTTAGTATTTTCATGCATCAAAAAGCAACCAGTGGCTCTGCATATCTAATAAACCATGTGGATAATGAGGCAAAATTTTGTTAAGTACACTGAGTCAACCTAATTTGTAACATACATTTGCTTTGCACTTTTCAACCTCCAAGAGTACTTTTTCTCCCCTGCTTTTAACTCTGACACAGACAGATGGAGCAGTTTGTTTGGGGCATGTTTCCTGTGGATAATTTCATGTAGTGGAAGAAGATGGCTTCACTCCTGGCCTGGAAAAAGCTGGTTCTAAAGGAGTATTTTGTATAATTACTATAATTACTTACCACTAATTTGTTTTCTCCTAAAGGTGAGAAGGCCCAATTTCTACTGAAGTTTCTTTGGCAAGAGAAAGGAAATTTCCTTGTAAAAGCAAAATTTATAAGGAACCAGCATTACTAACATGACTTAATGCCATTTTCCAAGACTGGTTCACTTGCTAAGAACAAAACAAGTGTTACAGCATTCCTACACTGGAATGTACATATTTAGGATAAAACTCAGTGGTTTTTCTCTGTATAACTGAGAATACCAATTGATTAATCCAATAGATCATTATCTATAAAGGGCTTAAATCCCTACATCTCTCACTGGAGCCACGGGTGAGAAAACCCAAGTATCGTATTAGCAGGGAATGCCCTGATGAAGGCAGGAATGATGAGTCTGACTCCATATTCTCAGAAGGCTGATTTATTATTTTATGATACTATATTATATTAAAGAATGCTATACTAAACTATACTAAAGAATACAGAAAGGATACTTACAGAGGGCTAAAAAGATAATAATGAAAACTCCTGACTCTCTCCAGAGTCCTGACACAGCTTGGCCCTGATTGGCCAAAGAGTGAAAACAACTCCCAGCAGAATGCAATGGAACAATCACCTGTGGGTGAACAATCTCCAAACACATTCCACATGAGCACAGCACAGGAGAAGCAAATGAGATCAGAATTGTTTTCCTTTTCTCTGAGGCTTCTCAGCTTCCCAGGAGAAAAATCCTGGGAGAAGGGATTTTTTCAGAGAATGTGAATGCCACATTCCAAGCAACTCAGTTTGGTTGCTGAGAAGAACCAAGCTGAGAAAAGCCAAGCAACTCCTCCATCTCCAGCCAAAGGGTTGGATGTGTGTGGAGGTGCAGGTGGGCTGGGAGCACAGCAGGAGCCCACACCCCTGCAGGAGATGTCAAACCCACACCCAGATCCTGATGTGCTGTGGCACAGGTGTGCAGGGAGGGGCACCTGCAAGGTCAAGCTGTGTCACTGTCATATTTTCTGGAAAAATCCCTTTGCTAGGATTTCTCTCCTAGGAAGCTGAGAAGCCTCAGAGAAAAAGGAAAACAATATTTTATCATTTGCTTCTCCTGTGTTTTTCTGCTTTGGAATGTGGTTGGACATTGTTTATCCAATATGAATTGTTTTAACTCAATGACCAATCACAGCCAGCTCTGGAAAGAGTCACGAGTTTTTCATTAGTATCTTGTTAAACCTTCTGTCTGTATCCTTTCTCTATTCTTCAGTATAGTTTAGTATAGCATTCTTTAATATAATATAATGCCATAAAATAAGAATTTAGCCTTCTAAGAACATGGAGTCAAATTTGTCATTTCCTTTCTGCCACAGGGAACCCTGAAAATACCACAAAGCTGTGTCCTCCAGCTGCCTCCAAACCATTCCCTGGGGTGGCAGGGCTGGCTTGTGGATCCTCCCCTCTGTCCCAGGGGCTTTGGGGCACTCTCTGAGGCTCCAGAAGAAATCCATCTCTCTGTGCATGCCCACAGAGCAGAAAATGCTGCTCACACCACAGATGCTCTCCCCTGTGTGGATCACAGCAGCTGTGTGTGCCCTTTGTCATTTTTCCAGCAGAGTTTTCCAGCACCTCTCCCTTATCTTCCCACCAGCAGGAGCCCATCCAGCCTGCCACTCTGACACTCACACAAGTGTCAGGCAAAGACTTTGCTCACCCTCCCTTGCTGCTGGCCAACACTCAATTTTGCATTATTGCTTTGGAAAAAACAAAAAATCTATCTTGAGTGTGCTGATGTTTCTTCCTATTCAAATATTTGGGTTGTAGTAGCAGAAGGTTTGGGTTGAAATTAAACATTGCAAACAGAATAACAGCTATTGGAAACTGTTTCAAATCTCGGGGCAGAGAATGACAGCCCTGAAGTTGTCACTACAGCTAAAAGATGGAAAGATATTTTTAAGTATAAATAAAGATATAAATAAAATGAGTGAGAGAATCTGTGGAGATTTCTGACTTTTGAAGACAAAGAACACGAAGAATGTGTTTCAAAAATTAATCTTCTATTTTTCCTTCTAGGTTTGCCACACAAGCACAGATGCAAAACTACTGGGAAATAAAAAATAAACTGGATTTGATAATTAGGATGTGAGTTTCAAATAAATTGCAGGCATTCCTACCCTAAATATAGTGAACTCAAATGCTTTAGGACTCAGGTTCAGATGTTAACTGCACAAACTATTGCATTTAAGTGCTGCAGGCTCAGTGGAAATTTAAGATGAATGTAACAGGAAAAGCATTAGTAGTCCAACGAGTTCTGGAAATGCAACAGGGAAATTCTTTTTAAAGGACCAGAAGACACACAATATGTATCAGTACAATGAGGAGAAACAATGGTCTCAACATAGATTTAGGTAACAGATCTAGCCCAGGTCTCTGAGTCTAACCAAGCTGCAGAAGTACCAGACCCACAAAGGAAAGCAGCAGGAAGGCAACCTGACTTGCTAGAATTTACTATAAATTTCCTTGTAAACCCTTGCCACTTGATAGCAGCACAAGGTATTTGAGGAATTTTGCCTTTGCATCTTTGAGCCCACAGTATTCACAGCATGAGCCTTACTCAGAACAACTGGAGCTGCTGAATTACCCTGGAAACCATCACAGAGAGACCCCAGATTCTCCATGGTCTCCTCTGCACTCCCAGAAGCAATACAATCCTTATTTCATTTAGATATGCAAAAAAGGGCAAACGTTCCTTTTCTCATTTTTCATTCTCAAGAGTCTCTGCGTTTACTGATTCCAGAGGAACCAGAATCAGGAGGCAGAAAAAAGACAGATTTTTCTTCCCTGTGTTTTTCTCCCAGCTGACTCAGAAGAAAGGAGCACCACAATTCAGAACACAAGAACCTTTTTTAGAAGATTTCCACTTCACAGCCTCTGATTCAGACACCTCAGGTGAGGCTGCAAACTGAGCTAACCCAAACAGTACCAGGACAACCCAGGACTTCCCCTTTGTCTGATGTTATCCTGTCGCCTACATGCTGCAATTACTGTCTGAAAGCATCCAATTCTGTTGGGAAAATTGCCTTAGCATTGTGACCCTGCTTTGTGGAAGAGTAGAACTAGGACAAGACAGGGGCAGTCACAGAAACTTCTGCTGGCTGATAATTTGGCCCCAGAAGTCCAAGGTAAAAATTCAAGCTTTACTGTACTGTAAATGTACAAAAAGAAAGTACTGCAGCAGGTACATGGACCAAATTTGCTAAGATTTTTTAAATTAGAATTGCAGGTGCTGGAGAAATTTAAAAGACAGTAATTATATAAATTTAAGGCAACTAAATAATTTAATAAGGAGAGAAAGAAAACATGGGAAGGAAAATAAATTCAAAGATGCTTTTGCAGCACAAGGTTTTGAATGGATGTTCTTAAAGAGCACCAGTTACTGAGGGCCCCTTCACTAATGGGAAATTAGCAGTTGTACCAGGGTGCACATCACAGTGAATCCCAGTACCTTTGATGTGCTTTGAGGCTGAGGCTCAGAAAGTGACCTCTGGAGACACAAATATCAGCAGCCCCATGTGACCTAGCTGAATCACCAGAGATAATGCACCAAGCCATGGGCCAGCACAGTCAGATCCCAGAATCACAGAATGACCAGGTTGGAAGAGACCTTCAAGATCATCCACCCCAGCCCCAACACCTCAACTAAACCCTGGCACCCAGTGCCACATCCAGGCTTTGTTAAACACACCCAGGGATGGGGACTCCACCACCTCCCTGGGCAGCCATTCCAGAACTGTATCACCCTTTCTGTAAAAAACTTTTTCCTGATACCCAACCTGGATTTCCCTTGGTGCAGTTTGAGGCTGTGTGCTCTGGTTGTGTCAGTGCTGCTGGAGAAAGAGCCCAGCCCCAGCTGAGCACAGGCACCTTTCAGGAGCTGTGCAGTGATGGGGGCAGCCCTGAGTCTCCTTTTCTCCAGGCTGAGCACCCCCAGCTCCCTCAGGGGTTCCTCACTCACAGGGTTTGTGTTCCCAGCCCCTCTCCAGCCTCGCTGCCCCCTCTGGATGTGCTCAGTGTCCCAAGGTCCTTCCCAAACTGAGGGCCCAGAGCTGGGCACAGCTCTCAGGGTGTGCCCTCAGCAGTGCTGAGCACAGGGGCAGAATGAGCTCCCTGCTCCTGCTGGCCTCACCATTCCTGACCCAGGCCAGGAGCCATTGGCCTTCTTGGCCCCCAGGGCACTCTGCAGGCTCATGGTCAGTCCCTGTCCCTCGGTGCCCCCAGTCCCTTCCTGCCTGGGCACTGTCCAGCCACACCATCCCACACACAGAGCACTGCACGGGGCTATTGTGGCCAAAATGCAGCACTGGGCACTTGGACTGATTGAACTTCATCTCATTGGACTCTGCCCATCCATCCAGCTGTTCCAGGTCTCCCTGCAGAGCCCTCCTACCCTCCAACAGATGGACACACCCTCCCAGCTTGGTGTCACCTGCAGATTTACTAATGAAAGCCTCAATCCCCTCTTCCATGTCATCAATAAAAATCCTGACCAGAGCCCTGAGGGACAGCACTGGTGCCTGGCTGCCAGCAGGATGCAGCAGCGTTCACCTCCACTCTGGGCCCTGCCATCCAGCCAGTTCTGAGCCCAGCACTGAGTGCTCCCGTCCCAGCCCTGGGCTGTCACCTTTTCCAGGAGTGTGCTGTGGGACACAGTGTCAAAGGCCTTGCTGGAGTCCAAACAGACACATCCACAGCCTTTCCTGCATCCCCAGGCACGTCACCTGGTCATAAAAGAAGACCATGTTGATCAAACCCCTACTAAACCCCTGCTGGCTGGCTCTGATACCTTGGCCATCCTGTAAGGGATGACTCCCAAAATAAACTGTTCCATTGCCTCACTGGATTCTGAGGTCAGGCTCACTGGCCTCTAATTACCAGGATCCTCCTGACTGTATTACAGTGCATGACTTTACTTTGTTCCCATTTTCAGGAATCCTTATTTAGAAAACACCACATCACTTCTCCAACAACAGGATCTAAGCGTGTTTTCAAAATAGCCCAAGGCAGCAGTTAGACAAGTTTGAATACTTCTAATAATATAAGTCCTCTGTGTATTCTTCCAGGTGGAGATATTTAAGCACAAAGAGGACACCTGTGTTGGGATCAGGATTTTTGCTTTAAACAACAAAAGGCAACATGGAAAACTGCTAATGCTGTGATCCTTAGAGCACTCCAGGCAGATGTCAGCTTTGGTGAGCTATTTCCTTCTGCAAACAATCTGGTCAATGAGCTGGGTTTGGGTAAGTGACTGAACCTGCTCTGGAGGGGACACTGCTCCCACTCCAGGGACCTGCACCCACTGATTTCTGTCTTTCCAGCTTCATGCTGCAGCCTGAATTATCTCTAAATGAGACCTTTCAAAATTAGGATGCTCTCAGGCAGTAAATCTCAGCCTGCTTGTTCAACTTGCTCCATTTTTCTCTGAAGAAGCCCAATCCCAATGATCAATGGCTGTATCACTATGATCCCATAGCATCCTCGTGGCCCAGGAGCACAGCCCACCTGCTATTGACAGCAGGGCTCCAACCTCATTTTCTGCTTTAATATCTGCATCACTGTGCTCTCTGCCCAACCTGCACTAATCAATGGAAACAATACTCAAGTTATAGCTGCAGCAAACTCCTGGATGTTGTTGGCTGATCATTGAACAGTGGAGTTAGAGAGCCCCCAGTAGGCTGCAAACTCAGCCCTGTTTTACCTAACAACCCTTAGGGTGCTTTACAGTAGGGCAAATATCAATTTGAATCTAAGTTTACAGAGACTGGTAGCAGCTACAGACTGAAATACGATGTTATTTTTTTCAGCTGTCTACAGTGCACCGAACACAGAGCCTTGGGGAAACATTATGGGTTAAAGTGACTTAGGTGAGATTAAAGTGATTTTTCCAATTAAACAGATACATTCGCTTCCCTTAGATAAATAAAAGTTCTAAGTTATGAAATAGTCTACTCCTCCAAGAGGCTGTCCTTCTCACAGCCAGCTTATCTTCATACACAAGGTTTGCATCTGAAAACCACAGAGATCAACTTATCTTTTAAACTCAGACTAAAGCTGAACTCTGTGTCTTTACTGGAAAGTCAGTACCTTGTGAAGCAGCTTCAAAGGCAAAACCTTAATCCTGAAATATTGGACATCAGCCTCTCAAAGTTACATTCCAGAGAATTCAGAAATTCTGTCATGAAAAATATATCATTTTTGAGCTGAACTAAAATATACCTTTTATTTGCTTATTACATTGCAAATGGCCAAGATTGTAAGGAAAGTTCTCTAAAATCCATTATTGTGTCTGTCTGGTTTCTCTGTTTCTGGCTCTTGCAGGTCACCACTCTACTGATGACTATTTTTGTCACTAATAAAATGCTAGAGAGTTACTAACAACCCAAAAGGACACCAACCCACAGACCTGGATTCCTGCATTTCTTGCTGCTCCCAGATGAGTGGGGCAATGGTGCTGAAAGTGACCCAGAGTTTTAATGAAGAGTTCCCACTGCAATATCAAATGCTCCTCAGGACAGCCACAAACCCAACCAGCTGAACCCTGCAGCTTCACTGCACTTCTATGTTAAATTCTCCTGGAGGACCATGACAAAATCAGCTCAAGAGCCTTGTTGGCTGCAGATGGAGCAACACCAGGTAACAAACCAGTTCATAAGTTCTTTTGGCACCTCATTATGATAATACTGAGAAGATTTTAAAAAAGAGACAAAAAAACAACAAAAAATCCAGTCTGATCACCTTTGAATAAGGGCCAATATCCAAAACACTTCCCTTCCTCAAGACAAGATGTCTCCATAGGTTGATCATCTTGTCCTGCCTATTGTAAAAAAATTTGGAAAGTAGGGAAAAAAAAAAGAATCACCCACTCCCCATCTTCAATTGAAGGCTCACACAATATATCAATGGAGATTACTTCCAGAAATAGAAACTCTCCCCTAAGGCACTCTTTTCATATTTTCACATTCACTCAGATGGGATGAAAATGTGCCTGGTATCAAATTAAGACTGTAGGGCTGGGAAACAGATGATGCCAGATTTAACTGGGGCTTAGAAAAAGACACTTCAAGGTAACAGGAGCATCTGCTACTCCTCATTCAGGAGTGTAACAACTTCAAAAGCTAAATGACAGCAATACATGTCATTTGTACTGGCATTTTCACTCACACTTCCTTGTTAATATTGCAATTTTGGCCAACCATAAAGGCAGCATGTTTTAAGTTCTTCTTCAAGGCTGGAAAAACAGAGATGGCAGCCTAGGAGGTAAGAGAGACAAAATCCTCAATATGAAAACACAAATGCTGATGGGCAGAATAAAAATAAAACTTCCTCATCAGCTGTGACAGGCTGAGATTTCTCCTGCCCTCCCAAATAGCACAGTTATCCTGGAGTTTTCCCTTGTCTCCTCAGGAACCAGGGATTGCTAGGACAGCATTTATCAGTGTCTCCTTAGCTTTCCTCCTGGCTGAAAATCAAAAGGGGCTTTCTGGTGGTATCTAGATTAAAAGTACCCAGGGACCACTTTAAAGAGGATCTGCTGCATCTGCTGGCAGTGCTGTGTCTTATGAACAGCAACAGATTCAGAAGAAATGAGAACAATAGATTTATTTGACTTCCCAAATCTGCAGGGTCAAGAAACTGAAACATTATTTTTTCCCTTAGTTTATATATTCTTGTAACCTCAACATCTAAAAAAAATCACAAATATCCAGCCTGTGATTCAAATACAACTCTTTTTTTCAGACATTTACCCATGTTAGCATTTTTCCAAAAAACTAAGTGGCTGAGAAGACTCAGCTCTAAAAATCATGAGAGGAAAAATCTGCAATCAGCACTGACAGAAATCCTTTAAACAGCTTCCCACTCCAAGGCACCACCTCCCATAAAACACCACTCACATCAATCAATGATTATCACAAATAGCTTGATTGACTTCTCATTTTCCAGCAGGTTTGTTTTACTCACAGACCTTGTTAATGCAGCTGGGGTTTCCCTTTTCCTTTACTCACTGCTCATCTTTATCACCCTTAAGTGCAAGAAGTTTCTTTCAGACCCAGCTGTGTTGGGTCTATGTAGCACTGGGCAAAATATTCAGCATTTGCTTTTCAGAATCTCTAGAACTATATATATATATATATTATATATTATATATTTTATATTATATATTATGTATTATATATTATATATTATATATTATATATTATATATTATATATTATATATTATATATCATATATCATATATTATTATATATTACACTGCCTTTCCATGGTTTGCAGAAAGGGAACTTGCACTCAAACCTGAGAAACAAATGCAACATTACAGACTTGATAAAGAAGTTAAAAAGGAGCTGAAGACCTGTCTCCTGAAGGAAACTGTAAATGATTCTCTGGAAAGGTTTTATTGTTTGATCAAAATAAGAGATCTAGTGCACAGAAGAAAAACAATTTTTTTTCTTCCCCTTCAAGCTCCCTGATCTCTGCAAGAGGAGGAATATGCAACAGAGATTTAGGGATGCTAAAGGTGTACAAACCCTCCTGTCTAAGAATGAATAAATGCTCTCCTACTGAGGGTCCTTCCTGCCAGGAATATGAGAAACCTTACAAATAATGCTCTCAAAAGTGGCTGAACTGTGGAAGTGCAACCTCAGAAACTAAGTTTGCATTTCATGCAGTGACCTACTGATGATGACAAAGCTTTTATACTTTGTCTTACATAAGTATTTAGCCTGAATTCAATTTAGAGGGTTTGCAGTGCATAACTCAGCCATCAGCTGCATGTTTTCTCTGCTTTATTTGATTTCCTTGTGCAAATCCCATTCGCTGAAAGAAAAGAAAAAGAACTATTTACTGCTCTTTTTCTGGTTAATCATTCCACTAGTGTGTAGACAAATTATAAATCAGTCTGGTGGCTTAGACAGAAAAGCCTCTGTAGAATTTTTACCTGCATGTACCACAGAGAATGCCTTTGATCAAGGTTTATGAGCAAAGGCCTCTTCCCAGGGATGCATGCCAGCTCCTTAAAGGAAAATCAATACATTCTGGGAGGGAGCATCTGGAGGATTAGCTTTTGGATTTAACAAAGCATCCCTCACCCAGGGACTCAGGTCTGTTTGAAGCTTCCAGATCTTAAATCACACTTCACATTTTAGAGTGAGCTTAATGTGTCCCTAAATACAAGTCCTAGGAATGACTTTTTGGAAAATCATTGTCCCAAGAGTTGATAGCCTTCAGATTTCCTCTTTTGTTATATCCAGATCCAGCTGAGTTATTTAGTCTTTCTATACAATTATTTCACAGCAAAAGAGGGGGAAAAAGCTCATAGAATTAAAATATTTACCTGCACTATCAGAATTAAAGCACTTTGTTAACATCAGGTCATTTGTTAATATTGCAATGGCTTTCTTTCCAGTGGGGGAAGTGAATTCTCACCCTTTTCTAAGGCACCTGCAGAAGGAATCCCTACCCCCTTTCCCTCCAGTCCACCACCTTGGTGCAGTGCTGAGGAAGTCTAAAAAGGGACAAAATTATGTAACATCTACTGAAGGCTCCCTTCCACAAGAGCTGTAGGAAAAAAAGCAATTTTTATTGAGCTCTGGAATCCAATAAAACACTGCAAAGGCTCTGGCACTGCCTAAAGTCGTAACTTATGTATGAGTAGGAAGTCAGTTTTTACACCATATGGGTTACAAGGTTTTTTCCTTTTCATCTTGACTTTAATTTACCTTTTCTGCAGGTAAGAACTCCATACAAAGATTGTTACCTAATTAGGTATTAAACCACTGTCTCACTGTCAACAGCAATAATCCTCCCAAATACATTTGAGGATCTGGAGCAAATTGACTCAGAAATACAAAATCACCTCCTTTCCACTGAGATTTTAAACCTCACATATCAAGATCACTTTTGAAAATACAGTTTATGTTTCTTAATAATTTACATTTTATGTATTTATAAGTGAAACATAAACAATATTATTATTAAGTGTTTGCTTAAAACCCAACTATTTTATCCCCTCTAACCAAACACAAAATCTGCATGCTGGGTTTGAAAACTCCTTTTGCAGAGGGTCTAATTTATGGAGATGAGTGAATGGCTCACAGAAGCTTGGATCACACTGTACCTGATGAAACACAACAACTCAGCCATGCTCTGTGGAAAGGAGTCTGCAATAATTGCTTATTTTTCCTGCTGACCCATAAAGTACTTCTGCTACAAACACTATGTAATCAAGTTTATTGTAATGAGTCTTCCTCTAAGAAGAAGCTCGATTTTACTGCTTTGAATAGCAAAGAGCACCAAAAAAAAAGGTGGTGGTAAGAATTTATCAAAAGGCAGAAGAAGTCCACCCTATTTATCAGCATCAACCTGTTCTAAAATTAAAAGAAAAAGAAAAAATTATCGACAGCTTTTTGAGCAATCCCCAGTGAAAACCCTCCCCTGCAACCCCACAGTAAGGACATGGGGAGCACAGAACAGGAACTGCCTCCACAGAGCTGTTACTGAGTTTAGGGAATTCATCCCAGGGAAATCAGCCCCTCCCCTGGGGAAGGCACGGCTGTACCACCATCCCTGCTCTCCCACACTGCCCCTGACCAGGAGATATTCACTGGCCTCTGGTGGCCACAAAAACCTCCTGCACCCCTCTGTACTCCACTTTGGCCCATCTCCCTGCACTGCCTCTCCTCTGCAGGATTTCAGAGGGATTGTCCATAATATCATCCAAATTCTATGCTGACTCCAAATTGCTTTTCCTTCCAAAATGTGCAACAATGAAAGCCCCAGGTTATGGAATAAAAGCAAAGAGGCTTTTATTCAGAGTGAATATCAAATGTTCAGAATCTTTCCACATGCATTGCCAGCTCCAGATTTGGGAATGAGGTACTTTAATTTCCTTTCTTTAATAAAGAAGTTCTTGAGTGTGGCAGCCACGTGAAGCAGTGTCTGTGGAAAGTAGGAGGGCTCCCCTCAGAAGACACCATGTGTCAATGAGCTTTTAGGGCACAGCAAGTGCAGATCTATAGAAAAAAAACTGAATAAAATCAATGCTGCTCTATCAAAGCTCAGAGGAAGCAGAACTGCACCTCTCCAAGGCTTCAGGTTTGAGCAGGATGGGCAGAGCACTGCTCTACCCTCTGTCGTCTGGGCTGTGCAGTGGGCAGGTATGGACCACACAGCATTCCCAGGGATGCACTCCCATGGGTCACACTGCATTCCCAAAGGATACATTCCCATGGATCACACAGAATTCCCAAGGACACTCCCATGGATCACCCAGCATTCCCAAAGGATACATTCCCGTGGGTCACACAGCATTCCCAAGGACACACTCCCATGGATCACACAGCATTCCCATGGATACATTCCCATGGATCACACAGAATTCCCAAGGACACTTCCATGGATCACACAGCACTCCCATGGATGCATTCCCATGGATCACACAGCATTCCCATGAATGTACTCCCATGGATGTACTCCCATGGATCACACAGCATTCCCATGGATGCACTCCCATGGGTCACACAGCATTCCCAAAGGATACATTCCCATGGATCACACCGCATTCCCATGGATGCACTCCTATGGATCACACACACAGCATTCCCATGGATGTATTCCCATGGATCACACAGAATTCCTATGGATCACACAGCATTCCCAAGGACACACTCCCATGGATCACACAGCACTCTCAAGGATGCACTCCCATGGATGACACAGCATTCCCAAGGATGCACTCCCATGGATCACACACACAGCATTCCCATGGATGCACTCCCATGGATCACACAGCATTCCCACAGATCACACAGCATTCCCATGGATGCATTCCCATGGATCACACAGCATTCCCAAGGATGCATTCTCATGGATCACACACCCAGCAGGGGCTGTGCAGTGACACTTTATGGACACAGCATTCCCAAGGATGCAGTCTCATGGATCACACAGCATTCCCAAGGATGCATTCTCATGGATCACACACCCAGCAGGAACTGCCTGGCCTCACCTCAGCCTCACCTGGGTGTCCAACAGGCACCTCCTGCACTGACAGCCCTGACCCTTCAGCAAAGGGCACAGCCTGAGCTCTGCAGTGCTCACCCATGACATCCAGTCACTATTTCATTCTGCTTTCAGCCTTCCCTTTTTTCCCTGAGCCAGGAGTTTCTTTGGCTTTTTCAGAGAAATGATTCAGCAAGGACAGCCCAGGGCTGGTGCTCCACACCCACCCCTTCATCCCATTCCATTTGAGCTGTCCCTGTACTATGCAGACCAAAAACCAGCTCCAGATGCCACAAGCAGCAGGGAATAATGAGAAGCAGCATGCCAGGCTAGGAAAATGGAAAAGAATGTTATCTCTGATCTTAGCTAGGCCAGTCTCAGGGCAGAGTTTGGATTTCTGGGTGAGTGCTCAGGTGTGCTGCTGCCTGAGCCTTCAGTGAGCCCTGAATACAGCTGATAAAACCAGAATGCCCCAGGAAACGCTGCCTCTCTTCACAGAGATAATTGGGCAGTGATAAACCCAAGCTATTCTCACAATGGTCAAGCTTCCTGCTAATTACACTGCTCAAAGAAACCCTGCTTAAGAGCAGTATCTTGGGCTGAAAATAAAATTTCAAGAATCACCAGGTGACTTCAGATCCTGGTTTTTGTCCAGGGTAGGGACAAGAGAGCCAGATTCAGATATTTTTCCAAGTTTAGTTATTTATATAATGTGTGGCATTTCCTGCTCAAAGGAACCTTGGCTTGCAAGAGCTGATGTGTGGCATTGCTTGGTGTACAGATATGCTCAGGTACCTGACAGGAATTAAATAAACACAGCCTAAACCTGGACTTCCTGGTCTCCAGATGCCACTCAGTGATTCCTGAGAGGCTCACCCACCTCTGCCTGGCTTTGATTTAGGGTGAGTACTGGAGTAAGACCCCACTACATTTTAAAAAATAAATCTGGAAAATTAACATTTATTAATGACTGTATTCCAGGCAGGGCAAATCTCTAAGAACCATACAGCCTGAAGTCACAGGGCCTGGGGGAACTGGGATGGAAGCAAACACTGAATGCTTTCAGGTGTTTTTCATCAAAATAGTAAAGGATTCTTCACTGAATTGTGAATAAGGCAAAGATACAAGTGACCTCACTCAGCAGCCTCATGCCTGCACAACTGACACCACCTCAGCTTCAAGTCAAGAAGATTTCAGGGAAATTTTTTAATTTTCTTCCCCAGAATAGAAGCTCATTTCCCATCTAACTTTAGTGTCAAATTTGACATTCAGAAATCAGCATCTTTAATCCAAAGGGACTTGGAAGCATATGCTACCTCTTTTGATCACCACTCCAAAATTGTTTTAAGATCTCAAGACACACACTGACAGATCTTGCCCAAATACTGCCCATATATTATAAGAATGAGAAGCAGCAAAATCCAGTTAAATTACAGCAGAAAAAGGTAACAGTACAGGAAAAAAAAAAGCTTTAAATAGCAAAACAAACTTTAAAGCACATTTTTCAGACACAAGAAATAGTAATTTTCTTTAGAAGGCAATTTGCGCATGATAGAGCCAAATAAAATTGACACCCTTTTTAGCATACTGTACTCAAAAGCAACTCTGTCATATGTATTTTTCACTACAAATGGTATTTCTTCTGGATATATTAATTCTGGAGTTATTTGCATTACAGCTACAACACAGCATAAAGTTCCAGTATTTATAGACTAGGAAAAAGCTCTGAGGGCAGCACTGGAATTTTTTTTTTTTCCTTTCCCAATATTTCAGAGTCATCATTAGAATCACCTGACTTCCCAGAGCAACACAACATAGCCATCATTATTTCAACTAATTCAACAGTGTCAGAAGTATTTGCTCAGTGACAGATCTGTGGCCAAGAGGAAGATATCAATCAAGCAAATTGATACCACTGCCTGCCTTGGAAAGGGACTTGGTGCAATTTCCACTGCAGGCATTAGGGCTGCTGAAGTTCCAGGCATGAACAGATTAGATTTGCAATTACACTGCTCATTTCCATCAGGCAACGAAGCATTTGTGACTCCTGGTAATTAAATCCCTCTCAAACCAGCCTATCTTTGGATTCCTTCTACAGCAATTTGCAGGGAGTCCCCTCCACATGACATTCCCAGTGGAATGAAAGGCTGAGTTCACCCCAACAAACCCTGGCTGATGTGAGGTGGATCAACAAGTGCTGCAGTGTTTCTGAGGGAAGTCAGTGCTATCAGTGACCCATTAGCAATAATTAGTTTTGCTCTAAAGATCCACTATCTGACTCTTGCTATGTGCCAGAGAAAACACAGCCATAGAGGAGTTTTCTCCATTCCTAGATTGATAGATCTAGATATTCACTTATTATTGTTTAAATATCTGTAGTCCCACATCTGACCCTTAATTCAGTCTCCAACAAATTCAGTGATAGCCACAGCTTATAGAAACCCAAAACTGAAAAATTACTACATTTTAAATATGTGCCTAATGTTGTTCAGTCTCACTGTTGCAGAACAGGAGGTTCCTGTTTCTATCAGCTCAAATGCAGGACAAGGATGTCCAATTGCATGAATTAACAAACTCAGTCCAAGACATCTCAACAAACAGACTACAAGAACGACACAGAGGATATAGATAGAGCACCTCACTAATTACAGAAGATTATTTGGTTAGGTCCAGCTGTATTTCCACAGAAAAACTAAATTCAGAGATGTTTCACATCTGAAAGAACACATGGAATCCTTGAATGCTCTTAGTTACAAACCAGGGCAGGAAATTGTTTGCCTCTGTGGTGTGTGTGTATGATGCACATTCACCAAAATTCAACATTCACTTGGACATATTCAGCAGTGTCTATTGCTGCTTCATTATTAGTTTACTATTGACTAATTAGCAGCATTAAAAATGCAGGTGTAGTGTGATAAAATGGCAGCTGCTGCTCATTATGTGCAGGTCAAAGCCAGAATTCAGTTCAGCTCCTAGACCACACTGCAGAGCAGAACATGAGGAGCAATCACTGTTGGATCACACCTCCTCTGGCAGAGCACTTCAGTTACATTTAATTGCATGGTGGTTGCACACCAGTGAGTCAAAGCAAGATTTATGATGATGAAAAGATATTTCCATATGTACTTTAACATTTTCCAGCCCTTATGTACCAGAGATGTAGGATTCAGGCTTTTGCAGCACTTAGAGAAATATCTAAACTTAGAAATAATAAATAAATATATAATAAAACTAATAATATTAATAATAATTAATAATAATAGTAAAGCTTAAGAAATACCTACACTTATTTCTGTTTAGATATCTGTAGTCCCATGACCTAAAAATACCTTTAATTCAGGCTGAGGGCCTGTGATATTCAGAAACTAACATTAAATTGTCAGATGCTCACAGTTTTATACAAGATAAGAATTATTTAACAAGAGAAGATGTGTTCATACCAGTCCTCACATCACTGCAAAGAAATAGCAACACAATACAAAAAAATGCTTATATTGTCAAGTGCAAAGGGCAACACTGAGAAGAAAAAAAGTCTGTTTAAATTTTACTCACACAAGAAACAATGGGTGTATAAATGCAACAAGAATCTCATTACTGACTTCTTTTGATTTTGTGTTAGATGCAAAGTGCCTGCTATAATATGAGAGCCATATTTAATTTCTAAAAAGAGGATTTTGCAGACACCACCCCCAAATGAATACTAAATAGCAAGGACCTGAAGTGACTTCCCTATTCAATAGCAGAGAAAATAAAAAAAAAAAAATTAAAAGGGGGGGGGAAATGAAAAAAAGAATATTAAATCCAGAGATTTTATTTGCACTGAGTTTTAAAAGAAAGTATGGCCATGTCACTCAAAGAAAAAATAAACCACAGCTCATATGAAACGTTTGCTTAATAACATGGTGAATGTCAGCTATAGATTTCTGCTGCAATATTAAACCTGAGGAATAAAAATAAACAGCAAATCCCCAAGCATTATCACTCTGCAGGAAAAAGCACACACACTGAAAAACAAAAGTTCTAAGGGCAAAGCTCACACACCACATGGCAACTGCAGTGATCCCCACAGCCTGATTGTGGGGCCAGCCCCGTCCTCTTAGAGCTCAATGTTCAAGAAAAACAGAAAATCTGTGAGCCTGAAGCCTGCTCTGAGAATCTTTGAACCTCAACCACCAAATCAGATTTGATCTCTGTTTTTATACACCACAAGGAGGGTTCAGTACCGCTGCATCCTTGCCATCCTTCAAAGCAGTATTTTGATAAATTGCTTCTGCTAGGAAAGGTGCAGTTGCTTTCCTGAAATCAGCTCTTCTGCATTTCTCCCCCCCAGGGAATAAACTGCAGCAAAGGAGAGGGGTTTGGGGAAAATTCCTGTGTTTCTGCATCTAGGAATGGCCTGCACTTCCCAGCTAAGAAGGGCTTGAATGTTTGATCTCACAAGCCTATAAATTTCCTTTATAAAAGTGGGCCATTTAGGCTGTCTTGCAGGTCAAAAAATAATAGATTTCTCAATGATCAAAAGTGCCATTAGCCTGCAGTTCCCTCTGAATAATAGGTCACACTCCCAGGCATGTTCATTTTCCCAGTGTCAGCTGTACAAGGATCTCAGGAAAGAGATCTGAGCTGTGTCAAGCGAGAAGTAATTGATTTGTAATCTTGTTTTCCAACAGAGCACACTTTGCTAACTAGATTCTACAGGCTCTATAAAGTGCAGAGTTATAAACTTGCCCTTTTTATGGCACAGGAGCCATTAATACACACATTTGCATGTTGTTAGACACCTGAGTAATAAAGTGGCTTCATAGATCAGCAAATATTCAGAGCAGGTGGTGTTTCTATGATCCCCTAACACATCCCCCTGAGCTGTGGGAGCACGTGGCACTCAGGATTCCTCTCAGTTACTCAGCTGAGTTTTAACACAACCAAATGCTCTCCTGCTGGCTGACTGAGGAACCAGAGATTCATTTTAACCTGCTGGCAGATGAACACTAAACTTGAAGCAGTCATGCTCTCAGATATCAGCTATTGCTTGTCAGCATTGCCAGTGCTGTGCAGGGACAGCTCATTTTGCCTCTGAATGTAACAAAGAAATCAATCCAGCAGGCAGAGACCTAAAGGGACTTGGAAATGAAGACCAAAAGCTGCAGAGGGCAACTTCCTGACACGGCAGTGAGCAGGTTTGAACCATGGTTTCAGTGCAAGAGGTATTTGCATCAATCTTTAAATACTGGAATCCTGGAAACCACCTCACCCAGAGCCTGCTGAAGTTTTCCACCAAGTTTCCTGATATTATTTCCCCCACACACTGACCATGATCCAGAATACACTCCGTTGGAAGCACCCTGCTGCAGTTCCAAACTGTGACAGGACTTTCTTCACCCACCTGTGACCAAGAGGGAAAAATCTGATTCTGCTGCAGCATGCCCAAGTTTTGCTCTCCTCTTCATCAGAGCAAAGAAAAAGGCACCTGACTTTGAGAATGAGAGCACATCCCCCCTATTTTAAAGTGAGTTTTAGGTACCACTGGTTGAAGTGGAATTTACACAGTGCTGAGAAGCACAAGTACCTCTGAGACAAAGCAGAGCCTGTGGGAGGAGCTGTGTTCCCTCCTATGTGACCTCACAAACCTGCCCTCGTTAGTGATGGAGAGCCAAACCAGGCTTTACAACTGTGTGGAAGAACAAAAGCAAGGAAAAACCACTTAGAAATGCCTTTCTGACTCTGTAATTAGCACAGAAATGCCTTTCTGACTCTGTAAATAGCACAGAGGTAGGTGATGCTCAAGTTAGGCAAAACAGGGGTGACCACAGAACTTGTGATCAGTTTAAAAGCTGTATTAACACTCAGGGGCATTTTGGGCACATAAAGACAGACACTTTCTGTTGTCACTGTGATGTTTTATGAAAATCCTTTTGCTAAGATTTTTTTTTTCTTGAGAAGCCTCAGAAAAGAAATGTAAACAATATCTGATGGCTGTGGAATGTGGAGATGGTTTACCAACAGGTGCATCTTTGATTGGTCTCATGTAAATTGTTTTTATTTGATGACCAATCCCAGGTCCAGCTGTGTCAGACTCTCTGGCCAGTCACAAGATTTTATTATTCATTCCTTTCTAGCCTTCTGATGTCTCCTTTCTCTTTCTTTAGTATAGTTTTAGTATATTATTTTCTTTTAATATCATATATATCATAATATAATAAATCAGCCTTCTGAAACATGGAGTACTGGAGACCCTCAAACACCACCACATTCTGTGAATGAGGAGCTACTCAAGAGCAGCAAATTATCCCTTCTGCCCTGGGGAGAACATGCCCAGCCCCAGCTGCAATGCACAGCTCTGGGAGCAGCCTGCCTGCAGGAGATTGACTGCCAGGACCTGAGCAACCAGGGGTTTTTTGGGTTTTTTTTTTTTGTTTGTTTGGGTTTTTTTGTTTTGGTTTCTTTTTGTTTGTTTTAGCTGATTTATCATCATTTTTTAATTCATTGCTTCCACACGGGTTTTATTCCAAAAATGGCTTTTCAAAGGGTTTTGGTATGGGTTGTGCAGCACATTGGGTTTTTTTCCTTTGGTAAATGGAAGTTGTACTTACATAGCAGATGCTTCAAAGAAAATGTAAAGAGGATGGGAATTCTGTCCCTCAAAAATGTGCTATTACTGTGAATTCTTTTTAAAAATGCTAATTGCATCTGGCTCACCACTTCACAGATGGATGGAGCCTTTTCTATGAAGATGAGGCCTGTGCACAGAGAGCCCATCAATGCCACCACACAGGTCTGAAGAGCAGACACCCACCAGTAATTGATGCTGAATAAGTTATGTCAAGATTGTCTTGCTGTAAGAGTTCCAAGTGTTTACTTGAGCTTCCCAAATCTAAATCTTTTATAAAGAGCAGTGGAAGAGGAGAATGAAGAAACTCGTGCAAAATGGACATTCAATCTTCATTTCAGTAAAAATTAAAATTTTTCTTCAAAGAACATTCCAAATAGTGACAGGAATATTTTAGCACTTGTCCTCCAACCCTGCTCAAAAAAAGAAATTAAGTCAAATCCCTATGAAGTGCTTGAATTCATCCTGCTACAAATGCTCTTAAAGTTCCTAAAATTATTTTGTAAGTCCACTGAAAGGAAGTAAATGATCCATCCCCACTTAGTGCCAGCAGCTGCACACCCCAGGTTTTGCTGATGTAATAGGTAGGCCCCAGTGCTGTGAGCTCACCTGCCTGGCAAGCAGAACTCAAAAGGTTATTGATAAACAGGATAAACAAAACCATTTGGCACAGTAAAGGCTGCTCTGGCAATCCACTTAAAACTTCCCTTGATTTAAAAGATTTTTCTTTCAAGCAAGTACCAATGCTTCTAAGCCTCCAGTTTTTGAATCAAGTCTCTCATTAACACTTTGGTTTATTCTTGAAATTCTGTACATCTGAAGTGATGGAATTCTTTCAGAAACTCAGCTTTACTAAAAGTTCAGCTTTTCATTTACTTTCTTGTGTAGCAGCTTACATTCCTGTTTGCAGTCTTACAGATAAATCTGTCACTAAAATATCACCCAAACAGCTTAAAATGTAGAAGTAACAGAAAAACTGCATCTAAAATTGCTACTTTTATAATATGATTGAAGGCAGATTCATGATGTGAAGGGGAAAAAAAAGAGGTTTACTTACAATTTAATACTTGGAGTTGGTAATCCAAGAGTAGCTTTATGATAAATCCTACATATTTCTTAGAAGATTTAGAGAGTTTCCATATATACACACACACACTTTTCTCATGCTAATTATACAATTTCTTGTATTTCTTAGTGTTAATCTCTTGGCAAATTTTATAATGCTTAAGGTGACATTTGGCAGTTGAGTCCCCACAGATACAACTGTCCTCATTTTTATAGAAACTAATTTATTTTTTTCCTCATAACAGGTATGGCCTAAAGAACATGATAAGTGATAGGAATCAGCTTCAGAATTATTCAATTCCTTTATTTAATTCCTTAATTTATTTTATTTAATTAATTCATTAATATACATATAATAAAATTAATATTAATTTATTTATTGATTATTTTTATTAATTTTTTATTCCTTTATTTAATTATTTCATTCCTTTATTTAATTACTTAAGTCCTACTAAGCAGGTAGTGCTGGCTACTTTCTTTTCCCATTGCAGCCTTCCAGCATTTACAGTGGAATGGTAAAATGGCTGTTTTGTGTTTATAATAATAAAGCAAAGTAGAAGAAAGCAAACTGACAGTGCCACAATATAATAAAAGCAGGTTTGAAATCCAGCTCCTTAATTGTCACAGACATATTTTATGAAAAATCCTTTCATTAGGATTGTTTCTCCTGAGAACCTGAGAAGCTTCAGCTTCTCCATGTTTTCCTGCTCTGGAATGTGATTTGGAGAATTGTTTGCCCAGCATGTGAAATTGTTTTTAGTTGATGACCAATGACAGCCACCTGTGTCGAGGCTGTGAGCAGCCACAAGATTTTATCATTTATTCCATTCTTTTCCTTGCTAGCCTTCTGATGAAATCCTTTCTTCTATTCTTTAGTAGAGTTTTAATAATATAGCATTTTCTTTTAATCTAATATATATCATAAAATAATAAATCAGCCTTCTGAAACATGGAGTCAAGATTCTCATCTCTTCCCTTGTCCTGGGACCCCTGCAAACACCACCACATTTGGTGACCCCGAGTGAGGAACATTCCCACACTTAGTCACCCAAGGAAATTAAAATATTCGTATCATGTAGATGAACAGGCTGGGATGAACAGGCTTCCAGTAGATGGAATTAGAAAGTGAGTCCTTTCTCTAATTAGCAGCTTTTTCTTGCAGCTCCCAAAGTCTCAGGTAAGAAGCAGAAGCCAGAGAGCTGTGCTGGCTCCTGAACACAAAACCCACAATGGGAGAGGGGACACCAAAGGGCAGGGGGGCTGAGGGGAGGAGGAAAGGAGAGAGCCAAGGGGGTTCCTAAATACCAGGATTCTAAAAACAGCTGCAGAAAGGACAGTGAGGGTGAAGCATTGATTTGTGCCCTCTCTGGAGGCAATGGGATAATGGCCTCAGCACCTGGTTTGGGTTTCAGAGCCCCCTGGGTTATTTTGGGACCTGACCTGTCTGTGCAGATGCACACTGAGACATCTTTGATCAGCTCTCTGATCTTGCTGCCAACCTCTCAGGCCAGAACCACGCAACTGTTGCATTGCACTAAATAGTTTCTTTAGTTGTAGTGCTGGCTGGGTTCATGGTTTTTCCCCCCACCTCAGCCTCAGTGGAGGTTGTCTCTCCCTGGTTTGCTCCTCCCCTCACTGGCATCCTGTGGGAACCCAGGACATTCCTCTGCCTGCCCTGAGGGGCTCCAGACCCTGCCAGGGGGCTCAGAAACCTTGGCACAGAGTCAAAAACAGCTGTGCCTTCAAATTTGGCCCATGGAAACCATCACCAACTTTGTGCCAGGAGTTACAAGCCACAAGGGTTTCAGTAGAATGTTAGTGAATTTATCACTAGGTGGAAAAGTAGAATTTTGAGTTTTTTAGAATGGGGGTTCAAGAGGCAAGATGGAGGAATCTGGGCGTGTTCTATCTTTCTCTTTCTCCTTCTTGTCCTCCATCTTCTGCTGTGATGGTGGCACTTTTGGATTGGTCTAGAGTAGAGCCAAACTACTAAGAGTCTAGCAAACTACTAAAAGAGTCTAACAAACTACTAAAAGAGTCTAACATAGGGCATAGGTGTTGGAAAATTATTGTAAATAAAGTGCATGTAGTTTTTAGTATAAAAAGATAACACCGCCCTGAGGGTGGGCAGTGTGCCTCAACCCGACCTGCTGGACAGACCTCGGCGGGTCAGAAAGACAATGTATTAAATAAGAGCAAATAAACAACCTTGAGGACGAGAGCCAAGGAATCCTGTCTTCTTCTTCGGTCTCAGGGCTGGGAAAAAGAGACTTTCCAACACCATCTCCACACCAGAGAGCTCGCCGGTATCCCCTTGGCTGTGGGCCTCTTCCTCTATCCCCCATTCCCCTGTGTTTAAAATCTCCCGCCATCACCCATTCCAGCCTCTTTTTTCCCTCTGGGACCTCACCTTGACCCCAGGTGACTCTTATCAAGGAATAAAGCAGGACTTTGGTCCTGAGAGGAAAGAGCACCTCGAGCCTTTTCCTTTTGTCCTTGTGAGGCTGCAAGTGGCGAGGGCCCAGAGCTGGGTGGTTTGGGCCCTCAGAGGCCCCACAGAGATCAGCCTTTACAGCCCAATGTGGGGCTGGAATCCATAAACCTGAGATTTCCAGTCTCGATCAGCCTTTAATGCCCAATGTGGGGCTGGAATCCATAAACCTGAGATTTCCAGTCTCAATCAGCCTTTAATGCCCAGTGTGGGGTTCAAATCCATAAACCTGAGATTTCCAGTCTCAATCAGCCTTTAAAGCCCAATGTGGGGCTCGAATCCATAAACCTGAGATTTCCAGTCTCAATCAGCCTTTAATGCCCAGTGTGGGGTTCAAATCCATAAACCTGAGATTTCCAGTCTCAATCAGCCTTTAATGCCCAGTGTGGGGTTCAAATCCATAAACCTGAGATTTCCAGTCTCAATCAGCCTTTAATGCCCAATGTGGGGCTGGAATCCATAAACCTGAGATTTCCAGTCTCAATCAGTCTTTACAGCCCAATGTGGGGCTCGAATCCATAAACCTGACATTTCCAGTCTCAATCAGCCTTTACAGCCCAATGTGGGGCTCGAACCACCACCCTGAGATTTGGAGTCTCGTGCTCTACCAACCCACCATGAGGGGGAACACCTAAGGACAGGGGGTGCTGAGGGGAGAAGGAAAGGAGAGAGCCAAGGGGGTTCCTAAACAGCAGTGTGAAAAATGCCAATCACTTGTTTATAAAATTTTAAAAGTTTAATAGTAATAAAATGGTTATAAAAATAATAATATAATTAGAGTAATAATAATTTGGACAATTTGAATTAGGACGATATGAGACAATAGAAACAAAGAATTACGGAGGTCCAGGTACCTTTTTCAGGGCAGCATAAGCCCAAAAAAGGACACACATTAAAAGAGGATTAACCCTTCAAAGCAGTAGCCTGTTGCATATTCATACACCTCATACATGATGCATAAATTCCATTCAAACAAAGGATTCTGTCTGGTCAGTGTCAACATCTTCCTCTGAATCCTAATGGCGTCTTCATGGTTGAATGAGGCAGGAAGAAGTTCGTTTCTTCTGATAAAAGAGCAATAAATTCTCTTTCTCAGAAAGATTTAGGTGTCCTGAGGCTGCTATCTTGGTGCAAGTCCTTTCTTTAGGGGAAAAAACTATCTTACATAGCATGTAAGGTAGTTTCAATTTTAACCTTATGCTATAATCTAAAATGATATTTAACACACTACTTAAGAAAATTAATACAGCATAACTTTCTAACATAACACGTATAATATTCATTTTAATATTTGCAAAAAACCAATAATAAAATATGCATTTTTCACACCAGGATTCTAAAAACAGCTGCAGAAAGGACAGTGAGGGTGAAGCATTGATTTGTGCCCTCACTGGAGGCAATGGGATAATGGCCTCAGCACCTGGTTTGGGTTTCAGAGCCCCCTGGGTTATTCTGGGACGTGACCTGTCTGCAGATGCACACTGAGACATCTTTGATCAGCTCTCTGATCTTGCTGCCAACCTCTCAGGCCAGAACCATGCAACAGAATTCCAGGTGAACAAAGCTGTGAGACTTCCCAAAGTGCCTGGATCAGAAAAGGCACTTCCAGTCCTCTCAGTTCATTTAGTAATTACCAAATATTGGGGCACAGATTTATTGGGACACAGATTTATTGGGACACAGATTTATTGGGACACAGATTTGTCTGCCCCAGACGCTGGAGCTGGTTTGCAGTGCCAGCCTGCCCTGTCAGAGGAGGTCACACCCACACATCTGCACCTAAGGCAGCAGTGACAATTCAGACATCTGGGCACATTTTCCAGGGAGAAATTTTTTCCCTCCACCTCTGCCAGCCCTGTTCTCCATCAGAGGTGCCAACAAACAGCCAGAGCTGTGCCAACAGCTCAGGGGAACTCCCTCTCTGCCTGCTGACAGTCCCTGACCTCCCTGTGCCTGCCCCAGAGCCCCCAGGGTGATTCCAGACCCTTCCAGAGGGAGATTTCTGGTCCCTGGCATTTAGACCTCAATCAATCAGTCCCTCTGCAGCATACAGGGCACTGGGCTTTTCCTGCTCCCTTCCCAGCACCATCACACCCTCCCCTGCACTGACCAGGCAGCTGCAGACCCAGAATTTATTTCAGCCACACAGCTGGGCTTTTTCTGGGGGCTCTTTCCTCATTTTGCTTTGGTGAAAGCTTCCCTGCTAACAATGCACACTGCACACACCTCCAAGGGAACAGCCTCAGCAGCTGTTCCAGACACCCAGTCCCAAGGCACCACACAGCGTCTGAGTCACAATTATCCAAACTGACCTCTCAGCTGGGAAGATTAAGGGTCTTGGAAAGTTATCACTGGGTGGGGCAAAATTCATTTGTCAACAGATAACAAGATATTAATTTAGTTTTGATTTTTTGCCTCAGTTACATAATGATTTTTTTTTTTTTTAAATCAAAATTGAGCAACCACTCTGAAGTACTAACATATCACCTCCATGTTGGCTTGTGTGCACAGCTACACAGGACACTTTAAAATGAATTAAAACTGAGCAGATAGCGGACAAAAAAAAAAAAAAAAGGAGCAGGAGCAAAGTCATTCTAATTAAGATGCCTCTGCAATTAACATCCCACAAGGATCTGTTCTTCCATGAATATTATTCAGTGATTTTTTTTCCCAGTGAATTGGAAAGCGAGTATGTATAAATCAAGGCATTGGTAATTTTCAGACAATTTTAATCAAATTGCAGTCATAAATTCTGGGCTTGTCTGACAAAAATACATTTCCATGTGGGCAAACACAGAATGTTTAGTGGCATTGGCAGCTGTTGGTAAATGAACCTGGAGCCCAGGCCAGAGCAGTACCTAAACCATTGATATATTAACAGGGGACATCCAGCAGAATCAGCTTTCTGCAAAAATGTTGAACTTGCAAAGAGGCAGCGAGGGCACGGATGAATTATTTCAGATGGGGAGCACAGACCTGCAGGATGGAAAACAAAGCACATGGATCCAGATGCTTGGCTTATCCAGGAGGAGGAAATGAGTTTATTCCCATCATGGGAGTCAATAACATCTGGTGCAAAACAATCCACTCAGGCTGGAATGAGCAGTTGGGCAAATTCCAACTCCAGGCAAGGATTTATATTTTTATTCTAAGAATAATTATCTACAGCAAGAAATTTACCTGGAGACTTGAGGAATCGTCCGTGACCTGAAGCCTTTAATCAATAGTGGCTGTTTTTGTAAAAAATTCCATTTTCTGGCTCAAACAGAATTTAGGAAGATGGAATTAACTTTTACCAGAAACCAAGGTTTAGCAGTCAATTCTAGCCTTGAAATCTAAGAAGGATTTGAACATGGGTGGCCAGGAACAGCAACCTTTATGTAACGTGTAACACAACACTGGCTAATTAGAAGAAAATATTGCCTCATCACCAAAAACCATTGGTTTTGTGCCTTCAAGACCTGGAAACTAGCCTATAGTGAGAGAAAAAAAATTTTCTCTGCTGCTTTTCCAAGAATCAGTCTTTTTTTTTTTTTTTTTGAGCTAATGCGACAGCTTTCTGTAATGTCATTCTTTATTTTAAATTAAGTAAAAAGTGATTAATTGCTCAATCAGCATTCTTTCCATTTCATATGGACTCCTGTAATTCACAGACAGTTTCTAAACATAACAGTCAATGATTCTGCCCTCTGGAGACAGTGAAAAGATTAGGGTTTTTAGTTGAAATAAATATTTCAGTGAATGAAAAAACTACCTCTCAGCATCTCAGGACAGATGTTACTTCCCCAGTGCATTATTGATAAGAATGTTTAATTTCCATTTAGTTGTGGCCCAACTCAAGGAACTATGACGGTCTCAGTGTGGTGACTTCATAACTTTACATACTAAATCCATTTATATTTTTTTGTGATTAGCCTTCATTCTGTGGAAAATAACAGTCCCTGAAGGTAATACATGTTGAATGCACAGTACCACTCAGCTAAAACAGGAATTTACCAAACTATTCGTAGAGAGTAAAAAGAGTGGAAACTTTGTAACAATTTGTTAATTTTTCACCATCTCATTACGCTTCAGGGTAACCAATATCATCAAATTAACTGCGGGAGCTGGGGAAATGCAGAGCCCCTTCAGTGCATCCACTCATGGCTGACCTGTGCTGTCCTTGCTCAACTCTTCAAGGCAAAACAGAACCTGGGAAAACACAGAGCCCTTCTAGTCCATGCCAGGGCTGATTCTGTGGTGTCCCTGCTCAATCCTTGTTAGGATCCTGCACAATCCTTGCCATAAAACCTTGGACACCCAGGACCTTCTCTATCTCACCTTTCCACTCCTGTCCAGTGACCAACTCAGTAAAGAAAGATCTTTCTGTGACATGAGGGACCAGAGCTGTGTCCCTTCCTAGGGATCCTAAAGCCATATCCCTGTGCAAAAGGGCTGGCATCCAGTGTATTGGAATAAATTCCAACATATTGGAAACATGCAGGGAAAAACCAGCAGGTGAAAGAATAGATTGTGTAAGAAGTATTGTTCTCAGGAAATCTTTTTCATTTAAACAAGTTTTGCTTTTCAGGCTGGAATGAAAGTATCCTTACCAAGGACTGCAGACACTTCTCATTGGCTTGTGAATCTTAGATGACCTTTATTAATTATCAGTATAACTAATTGAGAATTACTTAATTATCTAGCACTCAGAGTCACCAGTTTAAGTCACTCAGCTGTTGCATATTCCTACACCAAGCTATTTGAATTTTGCTGGCAGTGACCAGCAGGCTCACAAGCTGGACCAGTTATTCCCATTTTAAAGGTGTCTTAAAGTGCCAGAAGAAAAGAGATCAGAACATGAGACAACCATCAAAAGTAAACGTTCTGTACTCTGAATTTAAAGGATGAGATCCTTTCTAGTGTAGACAAGACTGCCTGTAACTCCTTGGGCTGTTTAGGAAGTGCACAGTGGGGAAAGCATTAGAACATCAGAACACATTAAGTGCATTCCTGAGGGGGAAATTACATGGGTGGCAGTGCAGCAGATCCTGCAGCCTAATTTAATGGAACAAAATAGGGAACTCTTTGGTAATAATGCATCCCAAATGAGTCTGAACATTGAGTACTCCACAGGAAAGGGACAGCCAGGGAAGCACCAGCCTGATTCCATTTTCAATTTTTGCATAGCTTCTGGGCTTATTCCTTATTGTTGTAGAGAGGGCTAATGACTAAGACTGCAAATATTAAAAAAGAACCAAAGTAAAGTAAATAATTTTATTAATCTTTAAATCACAGAGACTTGAAATAAAAATATTTTCCTGGCTGACATTGGCATACAGAAGGAGAAAGCATAGCAAATAAGAGCAATATATAAATATCTTAATTTCATATCTCCTCTAATTCAACATAGATCACAAATGTCTTCTTTTGCACTCTGGAGAATTTTAATGCATTTGTAATTTCAATCAAAAGTAATATTCCAGTCATTCTATAAAAATTGTAATATTAGGCAATTGATTACTCAAACTGGGATAGAAATGCTCCATGAATGTTCCTTATCAGTGAAATTGAACTTCCAATGAGTAAACACAACTGGCCAATGTTGCCTTGGTAGAAATTGCTTGTTGAAAACAGGCAGTTATTTGCTGAATTAAATTAAAATTCCCTCATGACAAAATAATAGGATAATGCACACAAAGCCCTTAGCTTTGCACACTTAGCCCCTGCCATCTAGTGCAGCTACAGGAAAAATGGCAAAACAAGGTCATTCATGAGGGTCTCCTTCTGCTGCCTTGCCTTGTCTCAGGCAATTCCTTGCTGCAATTATTCCTGCCCAGGCTGCAGTGCCATTGTTTGCTGCCAGTTTGCTGACACCAGCCAGAGGTTAACAGGAGGATGAATCAGTTTTAGGGAGAACATTTCCCTCCAACTTGTTTTTGTTCGTGGAATCAAGTCCAAACTGATTTTTGATTTATTCACACCTTTCTACCAAAGCTCCTTTACCTTGATTTAGCAAATATTCCTGTGGAAGGAACACCAGCACCTTGTATCAATACCACCACTGGCTTCTAAAGAATTATCATCATCTCCTTTCTTCCCACTTCCAAAGGCAAATAATTATGTCTCTGTCCTGGATCACAGAACTTGATTGTGCTCTGAATCAAAACAAAAGCAGTAATTCCAGCATCTATCACAGTCTGCCTAACAAGTCAATAGATTCAATCCTTAAGTAATCCTCTAATTAGGTAATCAGACCCCAAAAAGGAAAGAGAGGAAAAGCAGATGCAGTCTGCAACACGTTCCAAGTGTCCTGCTCTTCAAAACACTTTAAATTTATGGTGCTCTCCTAAAACACATCCATTCCATAATGTCTGAGGAGAAAAGGAACTCAATAGATTGAAACAGTGTTATAAAGAGGAAAGAAAAAGAACTCAAGCACAGCCTTGACAGCAGAATGGTTCAATCTGCTTAGAACCCTGAGAGTCAAAAATCAGCACCTTAAATTGGACTCTCAGCCCAGACAAACCCACCATTCCAGTTCCCCTCTTCTCAAACACATCTCCTCTTTAAAGTAATATTTATAAATACAATCATGATCACAAAGCCATACACACACAAATCAGGTTTTGTAATAAACCAACTGTAAGGAGCAAATAAATGTCCTAAACCAGAAAATCTATGAGAAACTGCATTAACACAGTGAAATGCACTGGACTTTGCCACTGTGGCAATGCACTGAAAGGTCAAACTGCCAGACTTCAGATCCAATTCCTACACTTCCTTCTATGTTTTATGGATGTGTTTAATGAAAAAGTCCTGAGTTATTGAGTCAAAAATTACTTTAACCCAAGCTAAACACAAGAGATAAAAAAATGTGTGTTTCACTCATCAAGATTAACACCATTCTCAAATTCAACACCTCCTAATATCTTTGTTATTTACCCCAAGCCCTGCCAGGACAGCAGCTCACACTGCTGAAGGCACACACTGGAGTTTCTGCAGTGAATCCAGATGGGGCTCAGTTCCTACATCCACACCTGGTCTTGGCAGAGCTTTTAATTTGATACCATGAACCCAAACCCATCCTTCAAACAGGGGAATTTTGTCTTGAGCTGAAGCTCCAAGCTCATATCCTAATCTCTAGAAAACCCTTCCTCTGCTCCTTCTGAGTGATCAGCTTTTCAACATGTGTTTCTCCCCTTCCCAAGGTATGTTCTTCCACACTCTAGGAATACTCAGATGAATTACTCAAAGTAATGACAAGGTACAATTTGTTCTCTGTGCAAAGACAAGGGCATTGCATAGCACATAACATCCCCCCATCTAAACTGGGTTTAGATCAACATCTGAGATTTGGAAGGCTGGATCTGTCACATGATACAAGTTTGGTGTAGTGAGTTCTTCAGAGTTGATCAGCAAAACCAGTTTTCCCTTCCTACAAAAGTCCTAAGCACTTTTTCACATACTTTCCTCACATTTTCTTTTACAACATGACAGTCCCAAAACTGAATAAAGATGTTACTTCTGATGTTAGCAACAAAAAGTAGCATTTTTTTCTTCAAGGTACCCTTTCCTCCTTTCACAAAGTATTCACAAAGGCCAGTAAAAAAAATTTAAACAGTACATTAATTCACAAGTGCATTCTAATAATTTTGAAAGTTGTTTAAAAGGTAAAAGTTCAAGCTCTCTACTGGCTCAGGTGGCATTAGTGATGAAAACATAGTTTAGGAAGCTGTGTGCTGTGGGAACAGTACAGAAATCAAACCAAACCCAGGAAGTTTAGTATTGTTTTCTAAACTCGGCACAAATATTTATGGGGGGAAAGTTTGGATCATAACAAAAGAGGCCTTGTGGATACAGAAATATCTCTGCACCAAAATCCAATCAAACTTCACCAGGCATAAAGAGTTGGTTAAAGAGAGATTAAAAGGGACTATTCTTGAAAGACAAGGGTGCATGGATCACAAGGATCCACACTCCTGATGATTACTCGTGGCTAACTATGAGTCTCCCAGAGTTACTCGTGGGTAACTCTGAGTCTATCTCATGTCTGTCAGCCCAGGAAGAAGTCAGAACTTGCATGTTTAATTCTTCATTCACTTCCCATTTCAGAAAATACAGCTTTAGCCTGATTTAACAATTTCCAGAGTGTGGTCAGGGGTAGGGTGACAATCAAAGCTGTGGCATCACAGAGCTGACAGCTGTGCTCATCCTCCAGGCACACAGCTGGGGATGGAATTCACCAGAGCCCCTGGTAAAAGAGTTTTACCCAAACTCTTGATGAAAAGCAGGGATTCACTGGCTCTCCTCAAGGCCAATTCCCCACCATCTGCACCCAGTGAAGGGTTTCTCAAGTTGAACCTCACTGCAGCCCCTAGGTCTGAACCAAAGGCTTCATCCTGATGCTCTGCCAGGAAGAAACAACACAGAGGGAGCAATTCCAGGGCCTTGGACTGTGTGATCCACACCTGCCACAAGCAGCTTCCTCACCGTAATGAAGGCAATAAAAGAGAAGGCAAGAAGCAAATTATTTTAATAGATACCTAAATTAACAATTCCAGTTTCACTCCTGGGTCTTAGGCTGGAAATGGGGGTGTGTGTTCTATTGCCATCTAATGGGGCAGTTTCCTTTATCTCTCCCACAGCCAACCCTCCCTGCAGGAGATCTCTGCTGTCCATGGCCACTGAGTGTCCCTGCAGGGCTGATCCAATTCCAGCATCCCATGGGGAGATGCTGCATTGCCCAGGGCAGGAGCCAAGCATTCCTACCTGGATCCAATCTGAGGGTTGGGACAGCCCAGCAGCCTTTGCCCAGTGCATTGCCAGAGGAGCAGCTTCTGCTGCCCTGCATGGCCAGAGGGAGCCCAGGCCCATCTGCAGCAGCCCTGGAGCTGCAGAGGAAAACTCCCCCCTTGTGCAGGATCCCTGCTCCAGCAGAGCCACAGCTGGCACTGCAGGAGGGCTGAGCCCCCATGGGATGGGGCTGTGCCACCCCCTGACACACAGGGGGACAGGGCATGGTCTCACTCTGGCAGTGGGGTTTTGTATTACTGCTTTTGGTTTTTGGGGTTTTTTTTTAATTTTTCCCAATAAAGAACTGTTATTCCTATTCCCATATCTTTGCCTGAGAGCCCCTTAATTTCCAAATTATAATAATTTGGAGGGAGAGGTTTGTATTTTCCATTTCAGGGGAGGCTCCTTCCTTCCTCAGCAGACACCTGGCTTTCCAAACCAAGACACCCCATTACTGCACTAAGCAGTCCCCAGCCCTAAGGGAAGGAGTCTCTCCTGTGACTCCTCCCTCCTGCTGCCAAATGCAGCCCCTCTTTGCCAAGGCAGGGAAGGGAGCTCTGTCCAGGGGCACAAAGATCCTTCTGCACAACCAGCCCATGCCCAGCAGCTGCTCCTGCTGCAAACTCAGCACGCCAAGGAAATGCCCACATCACTCCAGGAGCATAAAATATACATTGTGTCTGCATTCCCCAGAATCTAAGATTCCATACTAAGTGGGATAATGAGCTGGAGCAGCTGACCAAGGTAGATTTCTTCCTTCTGAACCCAAGAATGATGTTGGAAGAGGCAAATAGCAGTGGAATAAACAGAGAAATAGCACACACACTGTGCTGATTTTTTATTACGAGTCCAAAAATGAGTCAAAGCCTATAATTTCTTTTAAATGTCCTTCTTTAAAGTGGAAGACATAATGGACTATTAGGAAATGTTCCTCCAATGCATGCATTGATTACCCATACCACTATGCCTATAAAATAAAGATTCTTCTAAGCACAGAAATGAAGTCATTCCAGTGTTTCCTAAGGGCACACAGTCCATCTTTCCCAGCAGCTTGCTCTCTGCAAGGTGACAGACACTTACAGCCATTGTTGAACAAGCTTTTATTGCTTTGAGAAAAAATTTAATGTTAACAGAATTTCAAATGTCACCTAATTAATTTCTAATAATGCCTCCAAATCAGACAGATTTAAAAGGGCAAAAATATTACTGGAACTTGATATAAAATGTAGTGCAACATCCCAAGCCAGAATCCACTCAAGTGAGGGGAAAGAAGAGCTTCATTGAGCTTTGATGAGTTCTGAATCAAACTCAGTTTAATTTTTAGAGATACTATAAGAACAATTATTTTATTATAAAAACTATTTAAGAATTGATTTTGGGAAAGCGAAGTAGTGAAATAATTGTTCATTAACTGATTTGCTTTGTTAATATTTTTAACAATCCCCTGATGAAAAACCAGAATGTAAAGTTGGAGAAGCTATACTAGGCCCTTGAAAGGACAAAAAAATAAGGACAGGTATTAACTAGCACAGAACTTTACTGCAGTAGCAGAACATAAATAAGGGGCTAAACCAGGCCCCACAGATGGGGCAGAGCCCAGTGATTCAGGTATGCATCATTCTCATATATTCTGCATGATCCCTTAAAATACAAAGTAAATTTATTCATTTAAGGCTTATTTTTCAGTAATTTCCTCATTAGGCATTATAGTAAGATGTACCATCAAAAAGACTTACCCCAACCCATAGTGGTGTTCACTTCTAGATATTTATCACAAAATAGAATGGATTTAAAACCTTTACTCCCAGGTAAAAAAGAAAAAAACAGCCAAAAGCAAAGGTTGTGATTGGAGCAATTAACATGCCTGTAATTTGCACTTATTTTGGGGAAAATAAGTCTCAACCAGAAGTGGTGTAAGAACAAGAGTGGTACTTCACTGCCTGAGAGTTAGAAAGAACCTAACTTCATAAAGCAATCCCAAAACACAGAGCAAAGTGCAACTCTCTGCAGTTACATGGCTTGATAAAAGATTTCTGCTTGGATAAACAAACCAACACTCTACACACATTTTAAATACTTCTGTAGCTCATGAAAACTGTTGCATTTAGAGATGACCTTCCACCAAGAACGAACCAGATAAACTCGATTTCAAATGCTTTTAAAATCTAAATCCTACTGAAACACTGGACATCTACTTAGCTCCTCATTTGAGGAAGCCTGTCTAAATTCAGGATATCAACCCCAGGAGAGAAAACAACCCACATTCCAGAAAACTTCTGGATAAAACCAGTGCACTGCAATCTCCAGCAGCTCTTAAGTGAGCTCTCAAGCTACACTCTCCCCCTATGACAACTCACACAGGAAACATCCCCCACCCCAGACACTGTCCCCACCACCCTCCCCCTGTATTTCTGCCCGAGGGAAGCAGCCAGGGTGTGTGGAGGAAAAGTACCTGGCCTGAATTGCACCAGGAGGGGCAAAGCTTCAGCTGGCTGGGGATCCAAAGGTTCTCCCCTGAGCTCTCTGCTGTGCCTCAGGAGCTGCTGACAGGCACAGGAGCTGAGCTGAATTACCAGGCAGCAAAGTTACCCTCATGTAAACATCTGCCAGGGCTGGTGTTTGTACAGGCAACTGCTCAGCAGCCCTTCTTTGGCAAAATCTCACCAGATGAGATCTCTAACCACCAATTCTCCTCCTCTCCTGGAGGCTGTACCCCCATCCCCAGCTGTAAAACTGCTACTCAACATCAATGCACTTCAAAGTCTGACTGGACAGACTGATAAACAACCAAAACTGTCCAATGTCTGATGGACAGACTGATAAATAACCAAAACTGTCCAATTTCTGAATGGACAGACTGATAAATAACCAAAACTGTCCAATGTCTGATGGACAGACTGATAACCAAAACTGTCCAATTTCTGAATGGACAGACTGATAACCAAAACTGTCCAATGTCTGATGGACAGACTGATAAACAACCCAAACTGTCCAATTTCTGAATGGACAGACTGATAAATAACCAAAACTGTCCAATTTCTGAATGGACAGACTGATAAACAACCCAAACTGTCCAATTCAATGCACCCATCCTTACCCAATTTCTAAATGGATATAGGGAGCTGGAAAGCAAGTTCAGCTGTTAATATGCCTTCTCCCCATGAAAAAAGAAATCACTCCTCTGACACACACGTCTTGCAAGCACCTGATGTGAGAGCCAGATAAAAACACACACTACTGCACTAAAAAGCATGCAGGCAAGATCAGAAATTAAAGAGGACCATGCTTATGATCTCAGTGAGATGGGACACTCGGTTTCATTCATCCTGCTCTTCCTGACGCCCAATTACCAACTTCAGGATGACAGATAATTTCAAAGGTAACCTCCCGGCCCTTCCCCCTTTCCCTGAGCCACTGAAGATGCTCACTTACACTTTTGCCTTCACCTCCTCCTTCGGGCACGGGCTCTTCTCTGCCTGAGCAAGGCATTATTGCATCTTCTGCTGCTGCTTCCCTGTCCTTTCCACCGCTCCCTGCTTCATTCCCCAGCTTCAGCCTCTTTCCCTCAGGCTGGGAGTCATCCACATCCTCCCTTCTTATCCTGCCATCTCTGCCTCGCTGCTTCCCCGCGTCTTCTGGGCTGCTGCAGGAATTTGACATTTTCAAAGTGTTGCGGACTTTTTTTTCTTTTCCTTAAAGGAGGAAAAAAAAAAAAAAAAAAAAGGGCAGCTAAAGCTGCCGTTTTGAAAAGGGGATTTGGCTTCCGAGAGCTGCGATGTGCTGTGGCTCCCGTTAGAAATTCGGGTGCTGTGCAGGAGCCGGAGCTGTTTCTCTGCCGCCCTCTCCTGCCGGCTGCGAGCGCTGAGCGCGGCCGGAGCCGCCGCTCCTCAGGAGCAGCAATAACCTTTCCTTTATCGATTATATGCACGCTGCTGCTGCTGCTGCTGCCAGCGACAAAACCCTCGGATTTCTCTTCTCCCCGATCCACGGAAATTGGCTTTCCTCAAAGTACAAAATATTAGCTGTACCGTCTTTAAATCCAAATTTACGTCTGTGCCCCAGGGGTGCTGAGGACTTTGGTTATAGACTGGTGGTGATGCCAAGAGTAATTTACCCATTAAAATGCAAAGGTGGCCTTAACTCCAAACAGCTTCTTTCAAAATAATTTCACTACAGGTCTAGGGGTGTTTTTTATAAGGATATCCTTACTTTGTAAATTAACTTTGCACCATCTAAATCCACATTCCACACTGTAATACAAATTTCACATAACATTCTGGTCCTAGAGCTGTAGGGATGAGATTAAAATGAGATTAGGACAACCTAACAGGACATTCTGGAGGCTTTTTTTTGCTCTCTCAGACAATTTATTAAAAACACCACCACACATAACCATCAGTTTGGTGCAATATTTGAACCTCTTAAAAAAAAAAGTAACCAAGTGCTTTGACTGCAATGTGCTGCTCATTCTTACAATAGAGAAGGCAAGATGAAGTAGAAGCTTTTTTTTAAAAAAAAAAAAGCAATTTGAGTCCTGTTTTCTCACACTTAAGCAATTGTAGATTTAAATGAGGCTCCTTATATCTTGCAAGGGGAAGTGAATCCCTAAGAAGCCCACTGCACATGTCCAGAGATGTTCCAGTCAGGACAAAACTTCAGGAGCGGTGCCCAACCACGTGTGGATGAATTCAACAATTCAAACTCCATTTTCAACCTTGCTGTGTTCAACAAGATCTGTCTGGCCAGAATCCTGGGAGTTAATCTGTCTCCCAGCACT